>NC_138528.1:77485592-78085592 GCF_964234715.1 Podarcis melisellensis | reverse complement strand
CACACAAACCGTTTCTGTAAAACCTTGGACCCTGCACATTTTCCTGATAATTGAGTTGTCATGATTGTTATATGAATTATGATACTGTTCAAACCCAATTTAACTAGCAGAGTTGAGCCTCACACCTCAGTCGGTGAGATCACTGCCTAACACTTGCAGTGGCACCTTCAGGCAGCATCACATCAGGCAACCATTAAATACTGTAATATTCCCACTAGCGTCTGTCCTCTCTTGTAGTACCGCTCTGGTTGTTCTCCCATAAAAAGGTGCCCTGCAGTTGCATAGCAGGACATGAGGACAACATGAGCAACATAGTTTGCACATCATGGTAAGTCAAACCATGGCTGATGAGGACCACACAAATATGCTTGTTCCCATCTGCTTTGCACCTTTGAGCTCATGGAAGCATGGCAGCTAAAGCAAGCCTTGGACTTAGTGTGTCATCTGAACCCAAGATTGTGATTAAACTTTCTCCTCCTTAACCACAATCAACAACCAAGAAAAAACCTTGGCTACACACCACAGTTAAAGAGGGAAAAGCTCAGCCACAATCTCCAGTTCAGATAACTGTGCTAAGCCAAGGCTTGCCTTAGCAGCTGTGCTCCACCACCTAAAAAGACTGGGGAGGAGCAAAGCAGGTGTGATCTCCCCAGGAGCCAATATGTGCAAACATGGCCACCGAGACAACCCAACCTGAAGGGAGGGACAAGTGAGCTAATGTGGGAATTCTATCATTTATTTCAATAAACGTACCTTTTGGGGCAAAGCAACACAAAAGGTGGCTTACATTTCATTAAAAAAATAAAGAATGCTACAAAACTAGACTATTTACATTACAGAGGTACAAAATTATTTCAAACAGGCAAGCCCAAAATAAACAGAAATACATGGACTGGTGGTATCTCCACAGTAAAGCATTTGCTTTGAATGCAGAAGGTCCCTTGTTCAGCCCTGGGGCTGCCAGCTTGGTGCTGACCCATGACATTGCCTTGTTCATAGGTGCTTCTCCAGCTGTGGAATGCCCTCGCTAGCAGGGTGCACCTGTCACCACCATTAATAACTTCTAGGAGGAATTTGAAAATGTTCCGGTTTACCCAGGCATTTGGTGGTTGAAGAATATTGTTCCTGGCAAGCACAAGAACACTGGCTGGAATAGTGCTTTGAACTGTACCTGCTTTTAGAATGCTTTTAACCGTAATTGCTTCCAGAATGGTTTAACTGTGTTTGTGTGTGTGTGTTTTAAGAAATGTGGACCTCTTTGCTGCACTAGGCTCTTTCAGGAGGTAGGGCAGGATACACCGTAAATTGAATAAATAGCAATAAAATCCCTGATACCTCTAGATAGGGCAGAGAAGACTCCCACCCGAAATCCTGGAGAGCTGCTACCAGTAAGTGAACCAATGATCTGATTCAATATAAGGCACCGTTTCCTGTGCTGAAAAGCCAAATTTAGATTTTTGGAGGCCATGGACAACTACACCTCTTTAATTTGCTTTTTGGTTTCCCCACCTCTGTTAAAAACAGCAATACGTAGGGTGTTGCTGAGTTACAGCTTTAATTTTTGGGGGGTATGACTGTTCTTTTCATCTTTTGTTGTTTTTAACTGCTGTTTTGGAAGGGCATTTGCCTAGGAATTTTAAAAATCCTTTTCTTTCTGTGGAAGCCAGAGTGAAACAACACCCCCCATATATACATACATATTTGCCTCCTGATGAACAAGCACAGGCCCTAGCTTGACTAAGAGAATCCGAGCATCTCCCTGGGGCCATGAGCACCACCCAGTCAGCCACACCCAGCTAGCGCACTCTTTCTGGCACACCCAGCCAGCAGTTTCACCATCAAGAACACCTTCCTGAGGTTGTCCAACTCACCACCATCATAGGATCCAGTTCTGATAAAGAACCTGGAATCTGAACCAGTCCTGAGCCTGTGAGTAAGCATCCTATGCATGTCTGCTCTGAAGTTAAGTCCCACTGAGTTCTCTTTACCCCCAGATGTGTGTGCATTGCAGCTTCAGTTCCCTAACTGAGAGGGATGGTCTGCAGTAGATTTTGCACTTTGGGTCAGGAACTTTTCATTCCCTAATACTATACTTGTTCACTCTCCACGCTCTCTAAGATGTGTTCCCCATCTTTTCAGTCAGGTATTTAAGGTAGCTTGCCTTAATGATAACGATACAGTAAATTCACATTGTTTAAAATCAGAAAACCCATGAACGTAACAGTAAAGCAGCAAACGAGAGAAAGCAGCCACCACCACCCCTAACGCCAATTAAATACAGCTGTTTTTAATTGCTGTTTTGGAGGACCATGTTAGTATGTTTCATGCATTTCCTCTTTTAATGTGTGTGTGTGTTTAATTCATCTTTTATGGTTAACCTCTTTAGGAACTTGGAGCACGAAGAACGAAGAAACTTGGTGCACGAAGAAAACAAAATGAATAATTGGTGAAACAAAAAGGGTTTTAATGCCCAAGAGGGATTTTACCTTTTGTGTGGAGGACACAGGAAGCAGTGCTAAATTAGATAACCTCAGAGGACAGAGAAGCTCACATGCTAAAGGGTGTTTTTTCAAGACAGGCTGCTAGATTATGCACCTAGTTGCTAAGAGCAGTCCCATGTAAAGTAAATTGCAGTAATCTAGCCAGAAGTTTACCAAGGCATGAATAATGGATGTAACATTCCTCCTGCAGTGAGCCTATATTTGAGGTATTAGATGTAAGTGGTAAAAATCTGTCATAGATCTGGCCCAGTGATATCTGGACTTTATTTGAGCCAGTGTTCACCAACAGAGAAGCTGCTTTAAAAACCAGGGTTAGTCCTAGAATTGGGGGGGAGGGGAGAGAACCTTGGAGTACTTTTAATTAACTCTTTTATCAGTTAATGTATTACCACTGGAGTCTGATAAAGTATGCTTGGCCCTCAACACCAACTTTGTTGGACTGGTAATGTGCAGATGCCTGATTATCGTCTTCCAAAGCAACTACTCTATTCCAAACTTAAAAATGGAAAGCGTAATGCTGGTGGTCAACAAAAGAGGTTTAAAGACTCTCTCAAGGCATCTTAAAAAATTTCATATAAATACTGACAACTGGGAAACACTGGCCTGCGAGTGCTCCAGTTGGAGAACATCCTTTACTAAATGTGTCGTGGACTTTGAAGACACTCGAACTCAGAATGCAAGTTAGAAACGTGCTAAAAGGAAGGCACACTTGGCAAATCCACACCATGATCAACTCCTGCCCGTAACCAATTTCCCCACTGTGGAAGGATGTGTGGGTTCAGAATTGGCCTCCACAGTCACTTATGGACTCATTGTTAAAACCGTGTTTATGGAAAACAATCTTACTCGGCTACAAGTGATCGCCAAAGAAGAAAGAAGAAGGAAGTTAAATAAAACATTCAATGCTCGGTTCCTGAATTAAGATGTACCAGGGCTCAAGCCTACCAAGGAATTACAGTATCTGTCTTGGCAGATCTCCCACTAAAGCCAAATGTGTGAGAACTACGTCATAATCTAATAGGAAAAGAAAAGCACTCTGTACATGGTCAGAGGCAGCACTCCCTCCCAAGTGCCAAGTCTGGGTTGTAGAAAACAAAACAAGCCTTGTGGTTAAATTCTGTTTCTCCGGGCAGAAACTAGAGTACTGACAGATATAATGACTTGCCTAAAACTGCCATATGGGGGAAATGGGATGCAGAGAATCAAATTCACGACTCCTAAATCCATATACTTCCCATTCTCTTCTGCTGCCATGTGGCAGGTTTATTTTTGCATTTTACAGCTAGGCTAATCTCATCTCAACAAATTGCTGTAAACCTGATTTATGGCAAGCTGACCTGCAACCCGCTCCTGCCCCCTTCTGCATATACAACTGATTCCATGTTCTTCTACTTGGCCTTTTCCACCTCTTTGTAACGCAGAGCCGAGGGAGACACTGGAGTCTTCCCATTAGACAATGAACAAACATTTCCGAAGGAGCACTCCTGACCTCAATCTCTGTTTCATGCCAGGACATCAATAAGGTATATTAGAAGCCACCCCAGAACTGGCCATATTGAGTATTTTCCAAGACAACAGTGCACACTCATACTGCAAAGAACTCCTAAGTCACCTACTCTCAGCACGCAGGAGCATCATGACACTGGAGGGACCTGTCAGGAGTGAACAGGGACCATGGATACCAAACCATATGGGAAACAGCCCTACTAGAAAAACATGCCAACAAATTGAAATTAGCACAGGAACAAACAAAAAAGGATGCCTTCACCCCGGTGTGGCTTCCCTTCATTACATACACAGCCCAACAAGACAACAAGAAGAACCCACTGAAAGCAGGCAAATTGATGTGGCTAACTGGACCCAAAAACTCATGTCCCTCACACATGGAAATGAAACTCACTGCAGCCGACTAATTTCAACCAACCATGCCCTGGGCCCCCAACCTCTCTCACCACCAATGAAAAGTACGTAATAAATGAATAGAAAGAGAACCTACCCACAAGACGCTGACACAGAAACCTTGCACATAAAAGAATGAAAGTTTACTACCCCCCCTTTTCCTCCCCTCTCTTATTCTGCAACCCTATACAGTGGTACCTCCAGTTACAGACTCCGCTAACCCAGAAATATTACCTCAGGTTAAGAACTTTGCTTCGGGATGAGAACAGAAATTGTGCGGCAGCAGCAGCACAGCAGCAGCAGGAGGCCCCATTAGCTAAAGTGGTACCTCAGGTTAAGAACGAACCTCTGGAACGAATTAAGTTCTTAATCCGAGGTACCACTGTACTGTCCATAACATTAGTGTCTCACATCACATATAACTGATCTGTAGAAAGGATTCTATGAATGGAAAACAGAGATCAGGCCACTGGGTGCCAATGAACAAGCAAGGCGACAATTGTAGCTGGAAAAAATAACAACAAACTCCCTCAGGCTCTCTGTGAGAGTACGAAGCAATACTCAATGTGAGCTTGTTTCCTAGCCCACTTGAGATACAGGCAAGGAGCCTGGGGAAAGAGTCTTCACAACCATTTCCTAAAGCCAACTTTTAGCCTTTGGAAATGCTATGGGGCCGGCTTTTCAGTGCTATCAATGCTGACCATGGGGCCCACGAGACTGGTTGCTTTTCTGAGAGTGCATTCTGCAACATGTCATTTACACAGTAATAGAGCATTAGTAGAGGATTTATACTGGACCGCCACAGTTGTTTTGTTTGTGATACAACCTCGATGTCACTGCATTATTGCCCTTCAGAAAGGCAACTCTTGCAAAACATTGTGCAACAACACTTGACAGCGATCAGAAATTCATGTAAGTAGTATGCAAGAGGTTCAAAGGCAATTTGAGCTCTACTTATGAAAAGGCTTTCCCCAAAACCCTTGCTAATCATGCAGTAATAATAACAGGGCTAAACAGCGAGCCTCCAAACTCAAGGTCCTCCTTGTGTTATAATTAGCCAAGAACGTCTCTGTGTGGAGAAGGTGTTTGTCCTTCTGCCAGCATGTGGAGTGGGGCGATTTCTGCATCTCCAAGCACAGTACTGTACCACTCTGTCAACATCAGAGGAGCAAGCAGAGCCATGTTTGTGGAAGGATTTAGAATACAAAGCACTAGACTTGGCCTGGAAGCTTAAAGTTGGTCAGGGAGTTAGGACCTAAACAACAGCATAATCGCAATGAAAGGTGAGGGCCAAACGAGGGGTGTTTGGAAAGGTTTGGAGAGAGAGGTTTAGGACTGATTGATTCCCCTCCCTCCCAGCTACAAGATAGGATCCTGAGGTGCTTTAAATTGAAGTTGGATGTCAGTTGTAGAAGGCTGGGAAAGAAGAATGATCTTAATTTACAGAAAGCTACATACACAGAGCACCAAGAATCCCCAATTTGCTGTTATTATGACATATCTTGTACAATTCTATTAAATCAGAATAGTACCAAAAGAAAGAAAGAACAAGTAAACTACAATTTAATCCTGTAAATTAACAGGGTGTGTATATGTGCACAGAGGAGTGATTGAGGGACAAAAACAAACAAGCTACCTACACCCAATATATTTTCTGCCAAGTTTATGTCGTGAGGTGGCCAACAAGCAGCAGAATAGCCATTCATATGGTGAGTGAAAAAATAGGAGTTTGTTAGAAAATAAAAAGACATTAAAAAAAGAAAAAATGGCCATGTGTTGACTCTCATGTGCCAACTGTGTACACAGAAAAAAAATCTGATCTTAACGGCCCATTTGTGAGATAATACTCCTGTCTGGACATGACCTAGACAAGATATTGGTGATCTTTGACCAAATCTCCTGTCTAACTCAATTTCTTTTAAAATCAGGCATAGGATGAGGGAGGCAAATTGAGTTGGGACTTCAGAGAGGTCTATTGCTTCCACCCCATTCCACTGGGAAGTAGTTGTCGTTGGGTTAGGTGGGCTGCACATCAGACTAACGGAAATTGGGGAGGGGGATAGCAAACATAGCTCTATCTGTATGGAATATGTGTTACCATCTGTTATAGTAACCATATCTATAGTGTACCGGTACTCCTCCAACAGCAGGGAATTCCTGTTTCTGTGTATGTTTGTTTATATTAGTTTTGGATTTATATCCCACCATTCACCTCCAAAGGGCCCTCAGAGGAGCTGCCAACATATTGTAACTTATCAGCCTATAAGGCAACCATAAAAGCATAATAAAATTAATCATCCTAAAATCCAACAGTTAAAGCAAAATCCTAAAATATCTTCCAAACTTATGAACAGCACCCATTACAACAGTTAAAATGAGTCACTACCCACAATATGCTTGCTGAAATTCAAACAACAATTTTACAGTTTTTCTGGACATCCCTGGGAAGGAGTTTCTTGGGGAGTTCTATAGTGTAAGGTGACACTGTTGAGAAGACCCTGTTCCTCAGGTCCATGCTTCAAATTCCAGACAATGTGATTTGGAGCAAGGTATCACCTCCTTCTGCCTCTTGTGCATGTATCGAAACCTCTACATCTGTCCTGTGTTTAGCTCGGAATGCATCAGATTAAACTTAACCAACCGTGCACCATCATAATTGTTTATACTGACTTCTGCCACCTAATACCGTGTATAATACCAGTGATAAAACACGGACAGCATGTACCCAACCAAGTAACACCAGTGGCGTTATGTATCGGTGGTGTTATTTGACCTTGCACAGCTTTGGAGGCTGATGGTTTTGTCACAGCCAAGTCCTCAGCAGAACAATACATTTGCAGGCAAACAGTATGATAGATAACAGGAGAATGAGGATCCTTCAACACAAAGGCAACTTCCTTCAAGTATAGCAGGCCTTCCAAGCTCTTGGCACTCTCCCTGCGTCACAATCATCAACAGCCCTGCTCTGCATCTTCCTTAGGGCTTTTGCCTGGCTATAATTTGAGTACTGATATGTTTTTTGCTTGCCTGGACAGAGGGTAGAAAGGAGTGTGTGTGTGTGTGTGTGTGTGTGTGTGTGTGTGTGTGTAGAGACTAGCCTACACTACAAAGATAAAATTCACACTTGCTGCTGTACGCCCTTGTCTCTGGCCCTACCCACCACTGGTATTTGACACTCAGAAGGTTGCTCAGAAAATAATGCAACCCTCAGGCTAAAAAAGGGTTCCCTATCCCTAATCTAAGGGAATTTATGGTAAAAGGAGGAACAAAGGAGGAATCACAGGAAATGCATATTAAGGGAATTCTCATTTTCAAAGACACTCCATTGTTCCCAAAATGAGTAACTATTACTAAATTAAAGTCTGGTTTGTAATTCAGAACTGTCCCAAACCTTCAACCAAGGACTTGGTTCCTTGGGTAGGCAGAGAGCAGAAGTAAAAAAGAAACATTGTAGTCTTTCATTTAGCAAAGCCAGGGATTGATTAAGGATGGTGCCTTAGGTAAAGAGAGTTACTTGTATAGTATTGCTAAGTTGCTGGAGGGGAATTTAACCCTTAAAATGCAAAGCCAATCTTCAGGTAATGGAAAATCATCGTTCCCTGGTTGTAGATTCCACCCAACATGGCTACCTTTGGTTTTCAAATGCTTGAATACTACCAAATCTTGCCATTCAAGGCAGATGTGAACTGAACCAAACTTCTCCTACATCCCTATTAGAACAACTGCGGGTGGCGCTGTGGGTTAAAGCCTCAGCGCCTAGGACTTGCCGATCGAAAGGTTGGCGGTTCGAATCCCCGCGGTGAGGTGCGCTCCCGTCGTTCGGTCCCAGCGCCTGCCAACCTAGCAGTTCGAAAGCACCTCTGGGTGCAAGTAGATAAATAGGGACCGCTTACCAGCGGGAAGGTAAATGGCGTTCTGTGTGCTGCGCTGGCTCGCCAGATGCATCTTGTCACGCTGGCCACGTGACCCGGAAGTGTCTGCGGACAGCGCTGGCTCCCGGCCTATAGAGTGAGATGAGCGCACAACCCTAGAGTCTGTCAAGACTGGCCCATACGGGCAGGGGTACATTTACCTTTTAATTATCCCAGGTCACTTCACTCAGGGCAGGATGCAAAGTACCTTTCAAGCCTATGGAACTCCCAGCCTGTGTATTTGTAGACATTTGTTAAAGGATTTTGTGAGGGAACAGGGTTGTTGTTCCACTTTGCTTTGAGACTGGTTTTAAATGTGTTGCCTTTGAACTTGCATCACTGTCTGCTTATATTGGTCAGCTTTTACTGCCCGATTTGTCTTTTTGTGTTTTATTACCTCATGAAGAAATTAAAGAAAATCAAACCAAACTAAAACTGACTCAGATAAAGCCCTGGTGCCAGTGTCCCATCTCTACAAAGGCATATTTCTTAATCCCCATTTCAGAGTTGCAGTGGTCATCTCAGAATCTCAACATTATCAGGTTTAGCTCAGACCTCTTGTACTGAGGTGGGGATAGACAAGGCCTACCTTATTCTCCTTGAATACCATTGCCTGTCTTTCACTTCCAGCAGCACCATCCAGCTTCCAAGGAAATTATGCAGGCCCAACTGCTCCTAATGGCTTCATCCCCAAACTTGAAACTGTTTCTCCCAATTCATTCACATGGCCTGCAGGTGCTGCTGAGGCTTTCTGGGCCTCACTCTTAAAGAGACAGTACAAAAGGTGAGAGGTGACCAGAACTTCCCCTTCACACAGCACATCATCCCTGCTTCCAGTGAGGCACTGAAAAATCCACTCTTTTTCCATCTAGCACATTCTCTCACTCCCATGTTCTTGCTTGAGGCCTGCTGGCCACAAGATAAGCTTCTACTAATAAAGCTGAAGATTGTGCATCACAAGTAGTCCTTGAATTCTCATGTATTTGCAAATTCTTGGACATTTGGCAATGGTACGTGTAATGTTGGGGGCAGTACAACATCACTCTTAGAAATGTCAGTGGTTCAACCACAGTGCTAGCTTCTAAATTACTGGAACTGTGAAGAAACAGCTAGATTTCTTTCATGGTGGAATTAAAGTACATCTTAGTTGCAGAAACAAAGCCCTGGGTCTGCAAGCTGAGGTGGGGATCCTCAAAGTATCCCGTTCTTCATTAGTATATCCAGTGGCAGCTGGTGAAGTGGTGAACTTGGAAGTCATGGTGGCTGAGCAGCATATCTCTGAATAACAGTTGCTCTGAGGAGCATTTGCAGGAGAAAGGTTGGCCAGTGACTAAAAGGGCATTTGTCTGGTCCAGCAAAGCTATTCTCAATGCTTTTTCTCCTGGGGGGACACAGGGGTACACATACCCCTAAACATTTTTTCTCTTTGTACTTTTGTCCATTTACTGTATTTGAGAGTACCCCTAAACATTTTTTAATAGAAAAAAAGCACTGGCTATTCTCATATTCTTAATGGTGGCCACTGCTGAGCCACCATACTCAGCACCATTACCAGTGGGATTGAGAGGTGGTGATGACAGAGGCCAGATTAATCCTGTGCAGCCACACCGGCATCAATGGAGACTGCAAGTCAGCCAGCAGCAGCTAAGAACCCATACAGTGTGACTCTAACAGTTTTCATGTGTTTGCCTTGTCACGTCCTCTGGCAAGATTACAGGGTTTCTTCCTTCCTCAGTTGCTGCGCAGTGGCAGCACAGCACAGCACCTCACCCTGCTGAATAGGCTATAAACCTTTTGTGCATTTAACTCATTGCTGGCCCTTTTCCAGAGGTGCTTCACCATATAGTGACAGGTTATTTACAAAGAAAACAGAAATGTTTCAACTATACCTGTGCCTTTCTTTCTTTTTCTCATTAAACCAACATGAGCAGCAGGTGCCAGGTTGACAGCCCCGAGGTAGAAGTCTTCTTATTTCAGTTGCAAAACAGAGAGAGAAAAAACAACCAGCCCTCTCACCTACCCAGAATGCTGTGCTAATGGACCTCCACCAGCAGGACTTGGGATGCTCTGCCTGGGAAAAATGAGTGTAAGCACATGCTTGGCCTAGTGAAGTGATTTTGTGCTGCAAACCCCTCAGCTGAAGAGATCAGCACTCTGATTTCACAAAAACATGTGCTGGTGTTTGGTAAATACAATGGTACCTCAGGTTACATACACTTCAGGTTACATACGCTTCAGGTTACAGACTCCGCTATCCCAGAAATATTACCTCGGGTTAAGTACTTTGCTTCAGGATGAGAACAGAAATTGTGCTCCGGTGGCGCGGCAGTGCTCCGGCGGTGCTTCAGGTTAAGAACAGTTTCAGGTTAAGTACGGACCTCCGGAACGAATTAAGTACTTAACCTGAGGTACCACTGTACGTTGCAGCAGTGTGCAGAAACAAAGAGCCTGGCAAGACTGATGGTTGAAAGGATAAAGAAAGATTAAGGTTTATTACTCTTGGCAAAGAATGCCATTCTAGGTATAGGTTATACAAGTGGACAACATGCAGCCAAGACTATCACATGCTTTTAAACATTTTTCCTTTGCTGAGTACCCTGCAAAGAGCAGCACAGGAGAGACCCTACCCCAACCACAGTGATATATTTTGTTTGAAGAAATTCTTGAATGTGAATTTTAACTGTTCATTTGCTCCAGTTCTTTAACTCAACAACCAATAGAGGGGAACAACATGGCTTCAGGTTCTGTAGCTTTTACTTAAAATTACCAAGAAAGTTTGAACTCAGCCTTGGATTCAGGAGGAAGTAGGACAAGGGTAGGCAAACTAAGACCCAGGGGCCGGATCCGGCCTAATCACCTTCTAAATCCGGCCCACGGATGGTCCAGGAATCAGCGTGGTTTTACATGAGTAGAATGTGTCCTTTTATTTAAAAGGCATCTCTGAGTTATTTGTGGGGCCTGCCTGGTGTTTTTATATGTGTAGAATGTTTGCTTTTATTTAAAATGCATCTCTGGGCTATTTGTGGGGCATAGGAGTTCGTTCATTATTTTTTTCAAAATATAGTCCAGCCCCCTCACAAGGTCTGAGGGACAGTGGACTGGCCCCCTGCTGAAAAAGTTTGCTGACCCCTGAAGTAGGGTGATAGCAGTAGCCTAGGGTAGGCTATCTATCCAGATGTTGTTGTACTACAACTCCCATCACCACTAACCATTGGCCATGCTAGCTGGGGGTTGATGGCAGTTGGGAGGCCAACAACCGCATTGGCTCCCCCGCCATATCTTGTATTATATGGAATGTCAGGTTTTGTGACAACCTTCCATCCTCCCATGTTTCAGAAGATATGGGATAAAAATACTGTCAGAGAAAAGGGGTTTTTTTTTGTATCAGGGATTCATGCAACAATGACCCTCTCTCTTAAGCTACTGCAGGAATACCTATTCCTGATCCTTAGTTCAGTGGCAGGAAGCAATTCAGCCCCCTCGCCTATCGTACAGCTGAAGCCATTTCCCTCATTCTCGCTGAACCTCAACCTGACATCCAGCTGATTAAAGGCGCCCTTCAAAGCCATGAGATGGCAAGCCCAGATGAAGGAGACAGCTATTGTTTCATGAGGCACTTTTTGTGTGCCTGGACGGTAAACGTTATAAATAGCAACACAGAACGAAAGGTGGGCCTCCAGCTGGTACCCATAAGATGATTTGTTCCTGAAGTACAGAAGATATAAAAAGCCCAAAGTGTTTTGATAAGAATCTTCCTTAGGGGCAAAAGAAGAAGAATGTATCAGATGTAATTTTTCTTATAAAGGGAAGTCTTACAAAGAGAGACAACATTCTAGAAAAAAGATAAATGAATTGATTTTATTTGTTTCTTCTACCCTTCAGGAACATACCTCCTAATGTGGTATTAGCTTGATGAGGCCTGCTACTCTGTTTCACTTTTTTGCCTTTGGGTACCTCACAACTCTCCCACCCTTCACTTAGGTTATTTTCAATAGGGTATTTTTAAGCTGCCACCCACAATGTTACCAACCCCTGGTCTCAGAACACATTCCTGTGTCTACATCCTTCCTTGTGCCAAGGGCAAATGGATAGTATGAGCTATGGCAAACAAGGCTTTCCCTTCAGTTTAATGATCCTGGCTTGTGTCAATTAATCTCATATTCTCTGATTTTAAACTGTGGCTACATTCACACCATACATTTAAAGCACTATAATACATCTTTAACCATCCACGGCTTTCCCAAAGTGGCTAGTTTACTCCTCACCTCGGGAGAAAGGTAATCAAGGCTTTTGTTCACCTTCAGTCTACCTGAGAAACTCAACATGGCTTTTACAAGGCATTCTTGTATCCCTATACCAACAATTTAGAAACTTTCACCAAAGTAATTAAGCCAAGTAATTATTGCCTGTGTTTTCTGACTAATGTATGGAAAAGCATATGAATCTGACCTTTGGAGAGTTTGTAAGTAAAACATTTTTTCACTTGCTAAACACATGGTCTTTTCCTGTGCTGGGGAAAGAAGAGACTATTTTGGAAGAAACTTAAAAAAGCATATTGTAAAGGTCTAACAGCATATATTTCCACACTTAATTCCGCTGCATTTTTTGAAAAAATTAAATCTCACCAAAGAGTACTTGCCCCAAATTTGGATCTTGGCATCCAGGTATTCTCCTTTTATATACCTATTTTTTCCTGGCCACCAAATAATGTATGGTGTGAATGTGGTCTGTTTCTGCCCTAGAAGAACACATATTTCCCTCAGCCAAAAAGTCAACCGCAACAACAAAATGTCAATAGAAAACAACACAGCAGCAATAACACAATATAGGGGAACAATAGTGGAACCAACGAACATTATGTGGTGTTGGTAAAAGATAAGATGGGAAACCATCACCAACTGCACTGTAGGGTGCAACACAGCTGCAAGCATAGGCCAAGGCAAATTGTATAGTTATGCCATATAAGCAAATCAACACCTGAAGCATTGAGCATGGCATCCACGTGCTCGACTCTTGAAGTCAGACAGAATGAGTACAGCTGCTGAACTGGTGTTGACCCGGTTACTAACACCTAAATAGTCAGCCATAGGTAATTATTCAGATATAGAGCAGATCTCAGTGGTGTACCACATTAGCATTTGATTATCCTCCCTAAACACGGCTCTCCTCTCCATCATAGGGCCTTTACACCTGCCAGTGTATGACAAATAGCTCCAGAGTAATACACATGCCTTAATTTTTCCTGACCTACGTTTCACTCTAATTCATAGGAAACAGCATTTTGTAAAACAGAACACTGGAGAGCATTTCCTCACAGTGCAGAGATAATACACAGATTTCACAAATATGCCAGAGGAGAGAGAAGTTGGAGAGTCTTCCAAAGAGAAGGGTGGGGAAAGAATTCTTCCTAATGTCCTTTTGTCTACATTAATTAATGTAAATGTATGCAAATAGAATCTGTCCATTGGCTAACGGTGATGCTAAACTTGCATTAAAAACAGAAACTGGCTGAGAGCATGAATATTTGTGAAAAGAGAGACACTAACTGAAAATGGGAGAAATGCTAAGTAAAAGTCAAGGAATATAGAGGAGGTCACTTGTGGTGACCTCCCAGACAGGGCAGCCTTGTAACGAAGGTTGTGAAAGGGCCACGTTGGCACTGAAATAAGAAAGCTGGATAGGGTCTAAAAGACTCCTTATGCAGTGTCACACGCACACACACTACCACCCATGGATGTGTCAAGTGTCATACATGTGACTTGCACACCAACGCATAACTATTAAGAGGAAAAGTACACTGAATTCTATGCTCAAAAAAACCTTATCCAGAGCAGCAGCATTCACATCACCTGCTAGTGGGCCAGGATAATTGGTGGACCCTCCTTAACTAGCACAGAACTGGGGAACGTTTGGGCCCTTCAGGTGTTGCTGGACTACAGTTCCCATCATTTCTAATCATTGACACCACCTTGCCCCCATGACTGAGCGGGCTCAGGAGCCACATGACAACAGTGCACCATGCGCCCATGCCCCATGGCGTGCTGACGTCGCACACACATGGCTCAGGTTGTAAGCGCACAGCTGCTACAGAAGTTGGGAGCCCCGGCTCTCTGATTTAGAATTTTGTGAGGGCCTTGGCCTCCCCCCATACTTGGTGCCCTGATTGACCATGCTCTCTGGGGCTTATGGGAAGTCCAACAGCATCTGGAGGGCCAAAGGTCCACTGACTCCTGCTCTAGCAAGTGAATGAGGTGGTAACAAGTTCTTTCTTTCTTTCTTTCTTTCTTTCTTTCTTTCTTTCTTTCTTTCTTTCTTGTTTTTTTTAAATCACTATACGATGTTAATTTAAACTTCAAATTCCACTTAGATTTCCGCTAAGCCAAGATCAAATAATATTACATAAAATAAAATAGCATATATCAAAGTAAAATAAAATAATAAATAATTGTGGCCTTCCAATCATTTCCTGATATAGTTGACATTTATGATTTTGAATGTACTTATAATTATTACCTTACTTTTAACATACTTTCTAATACTTTCTTACAACATATCGTACCAATCTTTCTTTGTTTCTTAATATTTTACTTACACAAGGGTCATTCAAACACTCCCATAGATAGCATGTCACTGGTTTTTTTTTGTAGGTATCTATTAAACATTTCCCACTTTTGAGAAAATGATTGCTTTGTGTTACCTCTTAACCTATTTGTTAACTGAGCCATTTCCACATAGTCTAATAATTTATTTTGCCATTCCGTTAACATTGGTATCTTTCCCCCCTTCCAATTAGATGCTATTAATAAACGGGCGGCAGCTGTTGCATATAGAAAGATTTCTCTTATATTTTTCAGAATATCTCTGCCCAAGATTCCCAACAGAAAAGCTTTAAAGATTATTATTTTTCATCTCATCATAAATAATAATCCCAAACCCCTTAGCTTTACTGCATGTCCACCACATGTGATAAAAATCCCCTACTTTTTCTCCACACTTCCAACACTTATTCGAATTGCTTTTATACATTTTGGAGAGTTTTGATGGTGTAAAGTACCACCAAACCGGCATCTTCATCATGTTTTCTTTAATGCTGTAGCATGCAGTAAAGTTCATGTTTTTCAATGTGCTTTGCAAACTGAATTTCCTCTTTAGACATCTATTCTAGCTGGCTGTTGCTGCCATCTTTGGGATTGTACTGCGCATATACCCAGCTGTCATTGTTGCCATACTTCTTACGTTGCACCATTTTCATAGACAGCTGAATGTGTGAAGACAACGGAATCCCCAAGGCTCCAGTAACATTCAGTGAAGGCGAAGGCATGAGATGCAGATACTTGGTGGAACAAGGTGAATGCGTAGGATAGAGAGGAATGCATAGAGACAGGTCTTCCTATGACTATTTATTTACTTGTTTATTTTCAATATTTATGCCTTTATTTTTAGGGCAACATCCTCACACAAGGTAGCTTCTAGCAGTAGATAGAGATAATGCAAACAAAAAGAATAAATGAAATTTAAACCAACCACCAAGTATTAGTGCCCAGGGTGCAGGCAGGTTGCCGCATATTATAGAATTTTGCTTTCAAAACTGGCAACATGCGTCTCTGCAAAATCAGGCTTTAGCCAGGAGTTGTCACCACAGTTTTCTGCAATATTGCCTTCTTTCCATTTTCCTCCAAAAATTAAAGGCAAGTTACACCTTCACTTTCTCTCTATCATTTCAGCCTTTTTGTGTTGCTTTAACAGTGCTTTCTTGTATATCACCCAAGTATATTTTCACATAATATATGAGTGCTGTTTCCCAGACAGACATCAGATTGCACGTTTTTGCAACAATGGGTAGGACAGTACATACACCGTGATTCTGCAGAAGCACAAAGCTTCCTCATAATCTCATTGTTAATGTTTAAAAAGAACAAGTTTCTGGACCCCTAAGCTTGGATGCTTGAAGGACAATAACCGTATAAGGTTTTAGAGACTGGGGTTCTTCTTATCAGTACCATGTGCAATCTTTTCCCTTCCGATGACCAGCAAAACCAGAATAAATCATGCAAAGTACTAAACACTGCAGAAACAATACTGGAAAATATTGGGAGTTGTGTTCAATTTGCATAATCTATACAGATTGCAGAATTCATCTTTTATTGGCTCAAGATAGGAATACCTTGAGAAAATTAAATTTGCTTGTTGTTTATGGTGAGCAAGACACTCAGCAAGACAGCTGGGAGTGGACACATAGACGAATGTCCTCTATTACAAATATCCAGACTTCTCTACACACAATTACAGTCAGGCCTAGGTTACACTCATAACTTGTAAAGTGGCTATCAGTCTCCTCAGGCAGACCAATAAATGGCTTGGTTTTCAAAACAACATAATACCTTATTAGAAAATCATTCTGCAAGAGTCACTTTTGAAAGGTGAGCAATTGCCCTAAAGCACTTTTGAAAATCTTGCCTCACTGGTTTGATGCAAGTTTTAATACGCCTGTTGCTTAAAGCCCCGCCCTCCTCACAAAGCAACGAGAAGCAATGACTCCTCAGGTTAGGTAAACCTTAGCTCCTACTTGCCAAGGCACCTATAAGGAATCTCGCCCAGCAGAACATACTCTCACTTGTAGCAATATTGCCACACTTTGTGAAGCTGTGTCATCTTTTTCTGACCCTGTGTGACAGTAGCGATAAGCCTAAGAGCTATCAGAGAGATGAAAGAAGTGTCATCACATCAAGTGTGGTGGCTGGAGCATTTGGGTTTGGATGTTGAGGAAAACCCAGGCTCTAATCCCCACTTCAGACACAAAGCTAGTGTTGCTCATGAAAAGTTAAATATATTCATCCCCAGCCCATATGCAAACCTTGCTTCAGCCTCTCCCCATCAACAGACTGCACTCTCAGGGAGCCCCACCTGGTAATATATTGTGTCTTGGCTCACTCCACCTATCCACCAGGATAGCTTATGATAACAAGGGCCCATCTACATGACACCAACACCAGCTGGTTTGCCCAGGGCCTCGGGCTGCTTCGTCTCCTGCTTCTTCCTTGAGTTCCCTCCTCTCATGGACAGCTCAGGAGATTTTGTATTTTGTATTAAGTCCTTATGCACCTGGAAGTCCTGCATGTCTCAAGGCCATTCATTCCTAAGCCCTGCCATTTGGCCACATTGCCCTTTGTGAGCCATGCAAAGGTTCTGATGGCAGCAATCCACAATGGAGCCTTGAGGGAAGCCGCAGGGGCAAACAGCTAAAGGAGAAAGTTCCTCCACTCTCAATATGCAAGAGTAAGTGGCATAAATTCAATGACTTGGCCTCTATTTATTTACTTAAAAATCTTCCTATGCCATTTTTCATAAGGAAAATCACAAAGGCAGTTTGTAATAATGGAGAAAATTAAAATCACAACCAACAAATATTATTTATTTATAAAAATATTTCTATACTGTTATTTCTTAAAAATATATTACAGTGATATAAAAACATAAAAAACCAAACAATAAAACAAGTCAAACAAGTCAAAAGAAAGTTAAGACGAAAATAAATTTTAAAAACACACCAATATGTAGAATAACAACTCTTGCAAAACACATATAAAACTAACACAATAATAACCACAACAGGTATCAGTGGCTGCCACCATAAGACCAAACCTGACCATGATAACAGAGTTGTCTTAATCCCACTTGTTTCCAGACTAGCCCTCCCATACCCTGAGGCAAGGATGAAATTGAGGGATGTGTCCTGCTCTGTGCATTGAGCAGATGACACACTGAGACATCCCCGTGGTTTTCATGGAGGTCATGAAGAACCACTGAGGGCAGCTTCAGAATTTTGAAGTTCATCAGCAACACATTCAAGATTGCCAGAGAGGCTGCCGAACAGCAGGTGGGCAGCAAACTAGAAGGATCTCTAGTTTGTTTGGTCCAAAGTCAGGCACAGACTGTGTTCCAGGGCAGGAATGTCTCTGACAAGAAATATGGCATTATTTTGGACCATAGCAAACCCACTCCAAACCCTCAAGTCTATGTTGGTGCTGTGCTGAGTACCAAGACAGATACAGCTGGGTCGGACTAACCCCAACCAGGTCTCAATTATACATGCTAGTCTGGCTCCCAGCAGACAGAACTCCTTAGCAGAGCATCCAGAATAGGAAATGGTCCTGCAAATATCCACAGCCTTCTCCCTTGCATCATATCTCCCATTCCCATAATAATTATGGTGGGGTTCTCCTACCATCCCACCCTTTGCCAAATTCATCCAGACACACACTGAACCAAATGTAGCTTAATTATTAACGTGCACCATACAAAAATGCAAACATAGACAACTGGGTAGCAGCATAAACTAGTAAAATGCTTACAATTGCACAAAGCTATTTAAAGATATATTGCAGCTACTGCTACTACTCTGCAGATGTTTCCAGTTAGTGTTGTGCTTCTGAGATGAAGAAAAGGCAGAGGGAGACAGCTGGGCAGTGCGAAGGATTTCCACATGTCAAAACTCCATTTGCTAATGGTGTCATGAGACACCATTTGAGAAATACATGAGCTCAATGCTTCTGCCTAGGCAAGCCCATTGGCACTCTGCCACACCTCATCCCAGGTAAACCAGTCCAGAGGCACATTGTCCTTAAACAAAGGATGCAGCTTGTCTTATACCAGGTCAAGCTGTTTGTCTGCTCTGTGTTGTCTACTCTGACTGGCAGCTGCTGTCCAGGGTCTCTAGCAGAGAAAGAAGAAGAAGAGGAGGAGGAGGAGGAGGAGGAGGAGTTTGGATTTGATATCCCCCTTTATCACTACCCAAAGGAGTCTCAAAGCAGCTAACAATCTCCTTTCCCTTCCTCCCCCACAACAAACACTGTGTGAGGTGAGTGGGGCTGGGAGACTTCAGAGAAGTGGGACTGGCCCAAGGTCACCCAGCAGCTGCATGTGGAGGAGCGGAGACGCGAACCTGGTTCCCCAGATTATGTGACTGCCGCTCTTAACCACTACACCACACTTTCCCATCGCTTACTACCTGATTCTTTAAGCCGGGGTGCAATCCACACCAAGGCCCCTTTTAACTTTATGAGATTTCATGCAACCACATTTGCTGCTCGTTTGGGGCGCACTGTGTGGAATACAATGCCACTTCTCTCTCTTGTTTTTAACATTCTGGGTTATAAGCTGCTGTGAAAAACTATAAAAAGAGGGAGGTGTGTCAAAGTTATTTGCGCTGCATCCTTGTTCTTCATCTCACAATGTGGGCGTTGCCTAAAAGGTGACCTATTTTTAAAGAAACCTCAAGTACATGCACATATCTGCAACTGTGCAAACAGTTAATACAAGCTACACAGCTGGGAGGGAGAAAGAATGTTGCCACCCGCAGCAAGGATTCTGGTGACCTTTCGTCTCCCTCATCGCCCCCCCCCCCAGCTGCCTTTTCTGGACATTCACACTCTTCTTTCCACCCATGCAATTTATTGCAGGTATTGCTCTCATAGTTAACTTGTACAAGGAGAATTTGTACAACTGGAGGTCGGGCAACCTGCTCCCTCAAACACATTTAAAATGACATAGGCTGCCAATATGATTATTATTTTTTCTACAGCTGCTCCCAAATATTTCAGAAGCTGGGTGTCTAGCTCACTGGAAAAGCAGTTAGCTACAAAAGAAATGTAGTATCTCACCCAGGTTACAACGTTTTACAAGAGGTCAATAAAAAATTACTAACCAAGTGCAATTAAGTGTTAATTGTATGGCTGAGAGAGAACCAAACAGATTGCTGCTGCCAACTTCCTCCTTCTCCTTTCAGTTTGACCATGTGTTTCATCAATGACTTGCACCTCTTTGCCCACATATCAGGCATTTAATATTTGCTCCTGTGATCCCCGAAGGGCATCTGGCTGATGATACCTCAGCCCTTATCCCCTTCCACATCATTTTCACCTCCTTCCTTCACTCTCAAAATAACAGGCACTCCATGGGTGGTATTCAAGTAAGTTTTACTCAGAGCAGATATATTGATATATATCTATTTTCCTATCTTGGGCTGCTGCTCCATCTTGGCATCATTTATTCTGTTATCACTGGTTGGGCACCGCTTTACTTTTGGGTAAAGACAGAGGCAAAGTAGATGTTGAGCATTTCTGCCTTCTCTCTGTCACCCAATACCATTTCTTTGTCTTCTCCATGCAAAGGACCTACTACTTGCTTGTTCTTCCTCTTGTTTCAAACATAGCCAAAGAAAGGTTTATTTTTATTCTTAACCTCTCTGCAAGCCTGAGCTCATTCTGAGCTTGAGCCAGTCCGACTTTCCCCCTGCAACTGTTGGTTATTTGTGTATACTCCTCCTTTGTTATTTCCCCAATCTTCCATTTCTTATACTGTACAGTACATGCCCTTCTTAAATCTCAGCTCATCTGTAAGCTCCTTATGCAGCCACACTGATTTCCTTAGATACATCCCACTTTTCTTCCTTGTTGGCATTGTCTGCATTTGTGCCTTCAATATTTCACCTTTAAGAAACTCCCAGGCACTTTGGACTCCTGTCTCTTTGAGTATTTCTGACCATATCTTATCCAGTAGTTCCTTAAGCTTTTTCAAATCACCCTTCTTAAAGTCTGACTATACTTAGTCAGTATAGCATATGCGATGGCAAACCTGGACAGCATCTTAAAAAGCAGAGACATCACTTTGCCAACAAAGGTCCGTATAGTTAAAGCCATGGTTTTCCCAGTAGTGATGTATGGAAGTGAGAGCTGGACCATAAAGAAGGCTGATCGCCGAAGAATTGATGCTTTTTGAGGAATTGATGGAGGAGACTCTTGGAGAGTCCCATGGACTGCAAGAAGATCAAACGCATCCATTCTTAAGGAAATCAGTCCTGAGTGCTCACTGGAAGGACAGATTGTGAAGCTGAGGCTCCAATACTTTGGCCACCTCATGAGAAGAGAAGACTCCCTGGAAAAGACCCTGATGTTGGGAAAGATGGAGGGCACAAGGAGAAGGCGACGACAGAGGACAAGATGGTTGGACAGTGTTCTCAAAGCTACAAACATGAGCCTGACCAAACTGTGGGAGGCAGTGGAAGACAGGAGTGCCTGGTGTGTTCTGGTCCATGGGGTCACAAAGAGTCGGACACGACTAAACGACTAAACAACAATACTTAGCTTTCCTTTGTCTCTGTATAATGAAATCCAAGAGGACACGATCACTTCCTCCCAAGGTTCCCAGTAAAGAATGAAGGGACAGGGACCCAGAGGGCGCTTCCATACAACCTGTTTGTTGAGGATTCATCCTCATTTGTTTGCAAGGAAATTAGATGACCTAAGCAAGTATTATCTTGCACTTTCCAGTCACTGTCCTTATCGTGAAAAGGCTGAGCTTTTGGGAAAGCAGATTTGTTGCAAAAGAACTCCCAATCAGTTTGAATGGTGCAACCTGGATGTGTTTGTGTGCGACAGAAGCCCACCTGAATATAGCAACTGGAAGCGTCCTCAAAGGTATGGGAAGAAGGCCAGACAAGGCCAGGCAGGCACCCAGCTCAGCATGGGAAATGAATGGGAAAAGTATAAAGAAACAAAAACAAGGTTCTGATGATGTGGTAATGATTCATCTCCTTTTTAATCCAGTACTGTATGGTGTTTGTTTATCTGAAGCTCAGCCCTGCCCTGCCAAAGTTCCAAGAGATTACTGGAACCTGAGCTGTAGGTCAAGGTAGCTTTGAATGGAAAGGCTGGGATAGGTTGAAGAGGGCTTGTGTTCCCTCCTTCTGCTTTTTCCTTCTGCCAGGATCTCAGACCATAGCAAAGTCTCACCCAGCAGCCAGCTGTTGTTGCTGATCTGCAAGATGAGCACCACTGCCACAGAGAGAACAAACTTGTCTTAGGGCGTTTTAAACTTGTGTGAGTGTGTGTGTGTGTTTAAAGCAACAACAAAAGAAAATTAACTGGTTGGGTAACATCAGTGGGTGGGGCTAATTTTTTTGCTTTCAACCCATCTTAGCTCAGCCTGACACTGCACCGATGGTTACAGTTAAAGAGTGAGAGTTTAATTCACCCAAGTGCTTGCAGAAGGAAGTATCTGCCCAGTCGGCAGCCTCTGGGACCTCAACAGCCCTGGGCTAAGAAGGCACGTGGGGAAATTGTCTCCATCGTCACTGAGAGGATGCTGCAGCAGGGGAACAAACTGCCTAGGATGCCAAACACTGTAGGTCTCCAGCTTTCTCTTTCTGATTTCATGCTTTCATTCAGTCTACACAGGTGGAGAGGTGGATGAGCAGAACTTGGGGATGCTAGTGTTGGAATGCAAGCAAGTGCTGGGCTGCTGGGTGTAAAATCACATAGACTCTGGCACAGCATGTGGTAGGATGTTGGTGGGTCATGTAAATATATGGTGGAATGGCACCAGAGCTGCAATCCAGCACCCACTTCACTGGGACCAAACCACCTTGAACTTCGGGGTATTTGCATTTGAGTAAAATTGCCTAGGACTGAGCTGCACAGGACTCTGTCATGAGCAAGTCATCCTTTGGATCCTGAAATGGCTTACATCCTGCAAACCAGAGAGAGAGGGACTTGTGATCTGCCATTGTGATTTTCTCTATAGATAGGCAGAATAGGCACAATGAGAGGGTCATCCCACTAGAAAGGATAGCATTTCCATGTCCTCTGCGAACCTTCTGGATGATACTGTTTAGAGGCTCTGCGATCTGGTAGTGTCCTGAACTTGGATTTTTAAAATCCCACATCAGCTATAAATGTAATGGGTGGTTGCATGTGAGTCTCCACTTCCCAGCCCCAGTTCCTCTCCTGTCAAAAAGGGGGGATGCCTCTTCTTCAAACAATGGCTAATTACCTTATAATGGAATTCAGCGTCATGAAATGTGTTGAAGGCCTTTAAAAAGATTTGATGGGAGAGAGGACTATCAATGGCTATTAGATGTGAGAGCTCAATGGAACCTACATAACCAGAAGCAAATAACAGAGAATGTCATCACCTTACATGCTCTGCTTGTGCATTATCCAGAGGTGGATATTAGAATTTGGGACTAGAAGGGCCTGTGATTTGATCCAGCAGGCCAATTCTTACACTCTTAACAGTAAGCCTCAGATGGGATGTTGTGTGACCATTTGAAATGAACCGGTATTTTGTACATCTGCAAATTTTGAGTAAGTGAATAATAGCTTCTGCCACAGAGCTATAGTGGAGCATAAAGGATCATGCTTATAGATTTTAGCAAAACCATTTCACTTGATCTTAAAGGATGTTACTGTAAACCCCTTAATTGGTCAAGCAAGCCATTTCTACAAAATACATGCCATGCTTAAATTTGTAAATTTATGCATGGCATGAAGAAAGTGGATATCTCTAGCAGATAACCTGTGTAGATAAAAATGCTTTAAAACTTGGCTCAGGAGGTTAGATTTTTTTTTAAAAAAAAGAAAAAGTAGAGTAGGAGCATACACCCAACTTGTCTGATCTGAGAAGACAGACCTGGGCTTGTCTCACTGCTTGACTTCGAACCTTCTCAGCAGCCCCTGTGGGCCTCAGTTCCCCACCTATAAAATGAGAATGTTAGCAACATATTTCACAAGTCTGTTGTGAAGATGAATAAAAAAAATACCATAAAATCAAAGGAAGAGGAGCAAGAAGGAAGAGAGAGCAGAGGTGTAGCATGTGGGAGTTTCACAAACATGGTTGCCAACATGTCTATTCAATGGCGATGCAAGGAGGACAACTTTATTAGGAGCAGTTGATCCAAGATCACACATCACATTCACTCTCAATGGGCAAGGGTGGAGGGAAAATGGTCAAAGAAGAAAGGGAACTCCTGCCCGCGAAATGAGTGATAGCTTATGCTTATGCTCAGCTACAGACTGAATATTCATTAGGGAGAAACTATTTCATTACAAGTTGGTGCTCATCAATTTGGTTTGCTGTTGCATATTCTGCAACTTACATGTGCCAGAGGCAGTGGTGGTGGGTGTGGGACTGAAGGAATTGCTCACTCGGTGCATTCCTTCCACACCCTGGCAGCAAAGCCCTCCTCTGGGGAAGAGCAGATTTAGTGGAATCTGGAGAGGGTGGGATGAAATGCAGATCTTGATGTAGCAGAGAGATGGCAATTTATGCAAGCTGAAGATGTTTATCAACCCTACATGAGAGCCTTTCCAAGAGGCCCAGGCTCTTCTCTTAGGAATTCTTCTGTTCATGCTAAAACATGTGTGTAGGCACCTGCAAGGACCCCTCCCTATAATTTTGCATATACATGTCCAGCATCCTTTGTATTGGCTTCTGTTTGCAGGCAACCCCCACTCTTACCCTGGGATGCTGAAGGTGCAGGCCATGTGGCAGAGTTTACACTGTTCAGGAATCTGGGTGGCATCCAGTGCTCTGGTACTTCATCAATTGACTCAGATTGTAAATCTTTCATTAAAAAAAAGAAGAAGAGGTGTGTCTCTAATCCTCATCATAGCAGTAGTAGTACAGAGGGGGGGGGACAGGAATATGTGCAACTCTGTGAAAAGTAATGCTCTGCTCACACGCTGTTGTTGTTCTGGCCTCTGAAAAGGGAATGCCTCTGGCCAAAGGAAGCAAGAATGCCTCTTGGTTGTGTCGCAACCTCCAAATGTCAGATAACACACAAATGAGGCATGCTAATTTATTTCATCTCATTTGCATATACATAATTTGCACAACTATCTCCAGATTGCCTTCCCTTAGTGTTGCCCTTTATTCTGAACATCCTTCAGTTGTAACTCTGTTCGTTAATTTCCAACATTTGTAGACTGCTTTTCTTCATAAATGGGCTCAAAGCGGTTTATAGAACAATAAGTAAGACATCCATCAAATAAAATCACAATTGGAACAATAAAAAGGTCAAAACATGAAATAGGTCTAATGGAACGTATTGAAGATGCCTGCTGGAATAGACAGGTCTTTGTCAAGTGCTTGAAGTTCAACAGGAAAGGGGCCTGTCTGATCTCAAGTCGCACAAGTCTTGATGAACATCAGAGGTGCATCTGAGCCATGGGGGACCACTAACAGAGGCAATATTTTTCACAGGAAATATTGCTCCCAGAAGAAAAGAATAACAAGAAAGTTTAAAGCAGAGGTGGTCATGTAACTGATGTTGGACGTCAACTCCAGCCAGCATGGCCACTGGTCAGGAACGATGGGAGCTGTAGTCCAACAACATCTGGTTGGCCACAGGTTCCCTTTCCTTAGTTTAAAAGGGCCAAGGCAGGGGCCTAACCAAATCCCTCTTGGCCTCTGATCTGCTATCCAGTACTATGGAATATGGCTAATTCAAACAGTATGCAAGGCTGGAATTCTGCAGTGAAATTGTGGTTCTGGAACTGCTCTAGAATGGTCTTGAGCACATCCTAAAACCTGTTGGATCCTGCCAAAGTTTTGGAGACTCTACTGGATGAAGACAATTGACCATTTGCCAACTGACAACATACAACACTGGACATAGAACTACTTGGTAAACTGGTCATCTGTTGCCCTGCCAAGTACTGTAGTATGGAAACTCTTGCCACACTCTGCACCTCTTCAGAAATCCAGGGAAGCAGGGGGAGGCTGATAAAATTCTACTCGACAATACAGATGACCTGTTTACCAGATCTGTAGTCACCCAAAGTCATGTGTGCCATATGGCACACATGGTGAAATCTCCAGACCTGTGTTGTCCATTGAAAGTGAACTACTACATTCAGGATCCACACAGGAAATAAACCTGATAAGTTTATTAAGAGGCTTATGTAGAACTGCAGAATTTTTTCTCCATATTTGGCTCATCAGGCTGTTGGGACCAAGCCATGCCCACCTCCTTTACACCTGAAGGGAGATAAAACATGGCCAGGCCAATGGGGGTTTTATGGTTTGTACAGTGGTACCTCGGTTTAAGAACAGCCCTGTTTACGAATTATTCGGTATAAGAACTCCACAAAACCGAAAGTAGTATTCTGGTTAGCGAACTTTACCTCAGTCTACGAACGGAAGCCGAATGGTGGAAGGGCACCGGTGGCGGAAGGCCTCATTAGGGAAAGCACATCTCGATTTAAGAACGGCTTTGGTTTAAGAATGGACTTCCGGAACGGATTAAGTTCGTAAACTGAAATATACCACTGTACTGGCAAAAATTTTATGATGTCAGGTGGTTGCCAGGTGGGTGGGTAGCTAACTCATAGAACTACCATGCCCAGAGTTCCTTGGGGGATGATTTGTCAGGTAATCCATTTCATTTTTGTGGAATAGCAAGCACTGGAGTATAGCACTTAGTAAGTGCTTGCTTGAGTTGATGAGATAATAATTTGTAACAGCAGTTTCACCTATACAAATTATCACAAGAGGGCTGCAATGATTGCATGGGAAATCTACCTTGTAAATCTCACCCTGATGTGCATTGTCAGAGGAGTAGCGCTGAGTGGAATAGCTGAAGATTGTCTTGCTCTGGAAACAAAACTAACCCAACAGTAGGCTTGACCAAGTAATCTGCATTCCTCTCCGCACACCTCTTTGCCAGGGCACACAAGCCATAGCTTTTATGAGCTCTATAAATCTTCTGCAAATTTAAACTGTAACATAAAAATGTCTCTAATTGGCCTTTTACCCTCATGCGGTAACAGTTCTAGTGCTCTCCCATTGCCTCCATTGTGACACATGCATTTTCCCCTCACCTCTGGCTCAGTTGCCTTTGGACATTCTAAATGTGATTTCATAACCTCAAATTATGCACACATCAAACTGCCCTTCAATGACTGCCCTTCCCCTTCAAACATTAAAAACAATATATGGGAAGATTGTATTGATCTCCTATCAAAACTATTTGCACTCTGACTCTACTACTAGAATAATTCACAATGTTGCTGTTTCAGTGGATAGGGTTGTTGTTTTTAGCCAACCAACCTTTCATTGGGTTTCACAAACAGGGATCATAGGAATAATAAATTATACAAATAAACAGACCAAGCCTTCTCATGCCACATCACAAAAACAGCACAATAAATTTGCAGTGATATCTACAACATATGGTTCATTATTAGTGGTCAATGTACAAGTTCTAGGTTCATAAAGGTACCCCTGCCCGTACGGGCCAGTCGTGTCCGACTCTAGGGTTGTGCGCCCATCTCACTTAAGAGGCCGGGGGCCAGCGTTGTCCGGAGACACTTCCGGGTCACGTGGCCAGGTTCATAGAGTGTTTAAATAGAAACAAAAATGAAAACAAAGGGGAAATGTGATAGAATGGAGCTAACATTCATCATTTTATAACTAAAACACTTAATCAGCAGCTCTGGGGGTTGTGCTTAGATTAAGTATGAGTAATACTCATTTTTCCTCTTACGTTACCAATGAAACAATACAAAGTGTTGGTATATTGATGAAAGTGGTAGGTAGGGGTTCAAAGTGATGATGATAATTTATGTTTAAATTTAAATTTAGATCAGCCAGATTGAGCCAAATGCTGTTGGTGGTAATTGTTCATTTTCTGGAATACTTGCATGTGTTATGAAATTAAACCACACCAGGGTAAAAACCATCTTTCTTGATCTGTCCACATGTTAATCTCGCAAGGAGAGCTGTTTCGCAAACTGTTCAGTATCCATTGTCTATTGTTGCGCTGGAAAGGTACTTCCAGTGTCTGGCTATGTTGTGCTTCGCCACTTGTGATAAATGGCATATTAATTCTTTCTCTATTTTGTAAATCCAGTTAAGTTTATGAGCCCACCATTGTTTTGGAGGGAGAGGCTGCACTTTATATTGGTTGGAAAACACTTAGGCTATTGTGCAATTGTGTGTGTGTGTGTGTGTGTGTGTGTTAACTTTTCAATTTTACATCTCAAAATAATCATCTTTCATTATACCATACATTCAATGACTTCCCTCCTTCCCCTTCCATGGTTCATTTAGTTTATCCACCATTCCTGCATATTTTGCTATAACCATCTAATTCAGTTATCCTATCTTACATCACTCTAATATTTATTATACTGTTGAATTTACCTTAATGCTGCCAGCATTTTCAACTATGCACAATTGTTTTCCATATACTCAGTGAAATTCTTCCACTCCTCTTTAAATACCTGTTCTTCTTGCTCTCATTCTTAGACCAGCTAGTTCCACATGTTCTATCATCTTAAGTTGCCAGTCCTTCTTACCTGGGACCACTCTCACTTTCCATTTTTGGGGCTAACAAAATCCAAGCTGCCATTGTTGTGTATATAAATTAGTTTTTCTGGCAACTGGAGACCTCTGAACAATTCCTAGCAGAAATGCCTCCGGTCTTTTTGAGAAGGTTGTTTTAAACATTTTTTTCATCTCATAAATCATTTCCCAATGTTCTTTAAGCTTTTTACATGCCCACCATGCAATAGGTTCTAATGTGTAATGTTTCATTTGAGGCTTCCTTAGCTCTGAAATAATTTACATCTTCTCTCTTTATTCCTTCCTTCCTTCCTTCCTGTCCCTCTTTTCACTTCCTAGTGAGGCCTCAGAGGTAGCTCAGTCAAGGAGGGAGAATAAGATGAGTTAGTTAGACCTATGGAAATGTTATCATGGGCACTTCTAATTTGTCACTATTTTGGGGTGTGATTCAATCATATACTGGCAAATTCAGGTTGTGCAAATACAGCTTATTGCGAGCTTTTGTGCAAGAAACCCACTTCCTTAAAAAAAAAATAGAGGACTTTTCTGATGAGGAAAGTGATGGGGCAACACAGTAGAATGTGTGAGATAACACTTGCTTTGATACAATGAATGCTCATTCAACAATCAAAGTAATCTAATCCCCCTGCAAACAAATCAGGATGAAGGCTCAACAAACCATTTGATTCATGACTGGCTTTGACATGGTTGGCACTGTTTGCTCAATGCGTCCTTTAGGAGGCAGCCACATTTCCTGTTTCCCTCTCTGTATTTTATAAAAAATGATTGTCACTTGCCTTATAAAATGATGTTGTTAAGCAGTACATTCAATCCCTCTCAAAAACCCCATGATGTGCTACTTCTAGCTTTGTGTCAAAGATCCTGCTCAGAACTGTGCAGAAATGCATGTACCCCACATACACTATATCAATATAATGTGATATTTTACATTTCTGAGCATGCAAGCAGTATGCATGGGCAATTGATGGACATACCTGTTGTTTACAAGAGGCCATTTTAGTGCATACACCAACAGGGCATTTTACACATGAAGCTTAAAGAGGCTTTTGCCTTAGTTAGGTTTGTAATTGAATTGAATCACAAAAGCTTCTGTTCTCATGAGCAATAACCAGCCATTAGCAGAACTAGCACAAGAGAGGCTCAAAGGCAATTTAAGTCGCATGTGCTAACATCATTAGCATTTATTTCTATATAGCACATTTAAATTCTTCCCAGTAATTTTTACAACAGCCTTGTTGTTTTTGCAAGTCTAACACAACTATCCATCTGGAAATGATCGCTTTTGTTGTTTATATTGCACCACTAAGGTACACACACTTTACACAGTAGAAGAGGACATCTCTCTGTTCTGCGGAGCTTACAATCTAAAATTCATCACAGTGGAAACAACACATGAAGGGGAGGAACATAGAGGCTGGATCAACATAGAAGCAGTATGCAACTGCATGCACCTAGGCAAAGGCTGACCTATAGCAGGGCATGAGAACTGGGAGATGGAACCAAAGGTGCCAATGAAAGGGATTTGAAGGAATCAAGAGAAGTGGCATCCTGCAGCAGTTCTGGGAGGTAATTTCAAGCATGTGGGGCAGCAAGAGAGAAAGGGTGGAGTCTTTTCAGGGAACAGAACTTCACATGGCTCAGGACAGCGGGGGGAAGATCACAAATGGACAGGGATATATGTGAGAGATAGGGGATGGAGGGTTTCAGAAGTAAGGGTAATAATAATTTGTGCTGAACTGATAGCATTGAAAGCTGCCTTATACCAAGTCAGATAATTGGTCCATCAAGATTATTGTTGTTATTATTATTAATAATACCCCACCCTCCCTCACAAAGGAGTCCAGTATTATCCACACTGACTGGCAGAAGCTCTCCACGGTTTCTGACAGGGTCCCTCCCAGTTGTACCTGGAAATTTTCAGGACTGAATCTGGAACCATGCAAAACAGATGCTCAACCACTGAGCTATGCTTTTTTTTTTCTAGGACAGGAAGTCAAAGGAGGGTTTTAGGGTTTTAGGGATCACATTTCATGTGATCAGAATGATGAGAAAGGTGTATTATTTTGGCAGAAGAATGCCTGGTAGATGCAAGGGGATTAAGAGGAAGCAATGGAAGACCAAGGAGGAGAAGATTGTAGCTGCCTAGCAAGAGATGATCAGGGCATGGACCAGAAGCTTTGCTCAGAGGACAAAGAGGAAGAGCCACATTTTTACAATGATATAAAGGGAGAAGTGACATGACTTGACCACAGACTCAATATGGGGAATAAGGGAGAGAGAGAGAAGTCAATAATAAAGTCAAAGCTATGTGCCTGATCAATGGGGGGTGGGGTAGTAACATTGCCAAGGGATAAGGAAAGCATGAGTGCAAAGGAGGGCTTGGAAGGATGAGGTGGTCAGTCTTGGACATAATGAGTTTAAGATGTTGGCAAGCAGAGATATTGGAGAGGAAGCTGGAGATGTGGGACTGAATTACAGGGGAGGCAGAGATGGGTGTCATCTGAGTACAAGTAGTACTAAAAACAATGGCTATGATGAGGTCACCCAGGGATAGTGTGTATGAAAAAGAAGATCAGGGAGCTGAGGATAGATGGTGATGAGAAGCTGGTAGAGATCAAGGCAGAACTAGCTGGTCTGGTGCTAACAGTGGGAGGAGATTTAAATCAGAAGCAGCTTCTGCCAGAATCTTTCCTGTACTGGAAAAAAGGAGGAACTGCTGCAGACACAGCATTAAAGAAATAGGAATGACAAGGAAAAGGGGAGTCAACTGCCCTAGTTGCGGAATAAGCACTGCCAAAGGTACATGGGTATGGCAGGTGTGTTGTATGTATTCATAAGGTTCAGTGGTAGAGTGAAAGTACCGCGATAAGCTATTAACTTTGAACATTCAACTTTTATTTATGTGTGTTGTAATGTGTTGTAAATGTTGATGTAATCTTCTATCAGAGATGGGCCGGGAGCAGGAAGAATTAAAGCAGCAGAGTAGGGAGGTGCATATCCCCTTTGGTGATGGAAGCAGACCTCTCTCACACACCATAGTTCTGTGGGGGCATGGCAGACCCATTTTTAGATCTTCTGTGGACAGAATTTTCCTCTGCGCTCACATTCTGAGTGTGCTACTGCTGCTGCTGGTGGTGGTGCTGCTGCACAATTTAATACTTGGTCCTGTAGCTCATAAGTTTGGATGTTGTGTTAGTGACACAGGGTTTATAATAATGGTTTTATTACATTTTTATGTTTTATATTGCACACAGCTTTGAGATTTATTATCACAGCAATTAGTTTATAAGTGTTCCTCAATAAAGTAAATGAAATAGTTGCTATCATTACCACATTGACCTCTCCCATCCCCTATGGGGAAAGTTGGTCAATGGTACAATGAGCACAATTTTCTCTGTAGTCTGGGCAAAGTATGGGATTTTCTTTCTGGAGTTCTTCACAGAAGAGTACTAGTGTCAAGTGTCCAACATTGCTCAGGAAATCTAAGAAATGAAACCAAAGAAAACCCCAGTGAAGTTTTGAAATCGGTGGTTGAAAGGTTGACTGCAATTTTGAAAGGCATCTATTTTTTTTCAAACAGACAAAAACCTGCTTCTTGATTTCAAGAACCATCATGAAAAATTTGGTTACAATATCTTAAGAGGTGTTCAAGTGCATAGAGAACAGACAAATCATTTTCCAAAATATATAGTAGTTCTATATTAATGTTAAAGGTGAGGCACAGATAAACTCGGAAAGGAGAGTTCTAAATGGCTGTGGTTAATGGAGGTTGGACGAGGCCACAAGCCCAACAGTAGTAGCAAGAGAATCATACTACTCACACCACTAAGAATACTGGTCAGTGTTTCCTAGGCAGCCACCTACTGCTTTTCAGCTATCAGTTTTCTTAGGCTGTGTACACATTATTAACTAGAAAAGCATCTAAGTTGTTCTTTTTCTCAATGCATCAGAACACAGTATTGGCCAAGAAACAACAGGACAGATATGGATTGTGAAGAACATTGTATGTAAACCCAAGCCAGCAGTGGCAGCACACTGAACGCAGAGCAATTAGGAGTGTATACACAGATATTGGGATGGCTAGAGGGGGGTTCCCAGGCCTGTGGCTGGGTGTGGTCAACCACAGGCTTTGTATGCGAGACCTAACTTGCACATGGAAAGGTAGCATACTTTAGAAATTGCCAAAGTTGGCTGCATTTCACATTGGAGGGCAGAGCTGGCATTTAAATTCAGTCCTGCCTGTTTTATTAGTCAATCAGCTGCTGCCTCCAAGCCACACCGGAGGAGAATGGTTTGGGGATTCATTGCACTTGACATACACACTGTGTGTTTCCTACAAAGGAAAACATGGGCAGGTAGTGCTGGAAGAGATCCCTGAGCTGTGGGGAGCCAGTGATCCGAATCAGAGTCAAGCTCAGATGCAGGGTGTTTGCTAAACACATGCTCTTTTATTTGGCTATAAAGTGAAAGTGGGTGCTCTGCCTTTATCACTAAACTGAGTTGCTGACAGCAGGGGGGAAACTGCCCCCTCCTCTGCCTTCCTTCTCTGTGCTTTGTTACTTTAATTCCACCCCTAGCCCAGCTGCAATACCAAGGAAATTACTGGGGTATTATTGGGGTAGGGTGGGGGTGATCTTCCAGCAGGTGAATGCAGGACAGCAAAGCTGGGGAGGAGGCAGTTTTTTGCTCCCATTGCCCCCCATGGTCCATTTAGTGATAAAAGTAGATACCTTCCTGCTCGCCAAACCAGCAAGTGCGCATTTCAAAACAAATGCATCTGGTTCGGCCCTTGCTTTTTTCACCTGAGGAGGAATCCAGTTGATTACCAGACAGTCAAGGCAGCTGGGATAGTAATGTCTGTTTCCAGCAGCGGCAGCAGCAAGCCGTACCGGGCAAGTGCTGACTTGTGCTGTGACGGTTTTCCTCCACCAGGCCAACTCACGTCACCACCCTCTCCTGAGGGGGAGGCTGAGACTAGAGTTACACGCACACCCCATCGTAGGCCTTGTAAGAGCTAGGCCAGGATAAGAGACACAAACGTGTTGCCTGCTTTCTACTAAAACTGGCAAACTCGCCCTTTATTTGGCAGGCAGTCGCTTTTCTCTCAGCACAAGCTATTTTCTTTTGTTCACCTGGAGCACGGAACTGTGTGTGAAGGAGTGAGTCTGTCAAACAAAGTGAGAACTAGAGAAGATGTTCAGAACACAGAGCTCCTCCTTTCCTTACTGCCTCACTACTGCTTTATTCCACCATCTCTCCCTGAAAAAAGGCATATTCCACATAATATAATTATTGGTTTTTATTGTGAAAAAACCAATAAAAACATTAAAAAAAAAGGCATATTCCTTTCATCCTTCTCTCACACACAAGAGTTTGTGTGATTCACCTAGGTATGGAGAATGGGTGATGGGCTTGGCCCTACCTACTGCTGACCCTTCTGGCTTTGTCCTTCTAACTATCTTTGAGTTGAGGGCACCACCCATGTGCCGTCTCTCACACAGAGCCCCTTTCATTTGTTTCCCTTAATGGCCCATCACCCAGGCTATCATCTCAACACAGAAAGCTAGCCTGACTCATATTTTAACACTAGAAGAATCTTACATACAGCCTACTTCCTCCCCGCAAAACTCATAAGAATATTTCTACGTGCCAGAAGAAGATGACTTTTAATTTGTAAGTTATGCAATGACTTCAAAATGGCTGCCCTTGTATGAGAAAATATGGTACAGTAGACCTCAAAAAAGAAGCAAACCAGAATGGTGGCTCTCAGTTAAGCATTTCAAGAAGTGTTTCAGTAGAGGAGCTCTGGGATATCCCAGAGGCAGCCTTGTCAATTATTTTCCTTGAGGATTAACCACCTGCTCAAGGATGCGTGCAGCTGTTGGCATTTATTTAGGGATTAATCTGAAGAATAAAAGCACATTTTTGTCCAAGGATTTTTGTGGAGTAAACATATATGTATGGGGGAAGGAGGTGTCAACTGCACTGGGAAACAATTATGTAAAAATTAAAGGACAATTTAAACAGAGGCATGTAAGTTCCTGTGTGAGGTTTTCTATCCTGCAGAGGAAGGCATTTGATCATAGGGCTATCCTTCCTGCCTCCTTTATTCCCTCATTATCAAAATTTCTGAGTGGCTCCATGATAGCAATGAAGAAAATAAATAAATAAATTCTTTACAGTACTTGTTTCATTTGTTTTGTAACCTATGACAACAACTATTGCTGGTCAGTTAAGACAGTTTTATTTGCTACCATCTAACCCAGTGGTTCTCAAAGTTTTCTCTCTGGGCCAAACTTTCAGAATAAAAATTTGCTTGCACCATAATGAAGTTGTTATTGATAAATACATGGGGGGGGGGGGAGAAGAGAAACAACTCATAACAGTGCTTGATTTATTGCACAGAAACACAACTACTTTATAATATGATCATGAGACATTCGAAAAGAATAAAACAATGCAGCTACATAAGTACATGAATCATTCCCAAAATATAAAAGAGCCTCTTATATATGTAGTATGTATACAAACTCAGTGAAAGGTATGAGGTTACTTTTGCCAGGTAATCTCATTTATATTAGGTCTAATTTGAGACAAACAAACTCTCATATCCTCATCAACACCAAAAAGCCTTTCTCTTTTCTGGTCTTTCACATTTGTCACAGTTGAAAATCCCTGTTCCATATACATATCTATCCATAAAAATATTATATTGATACTCTATGCTACACTACTCAACTGTACTACATTGAAATATTTAAATGCTTCTTTGATTGTTCTTGAATCTTCCCAGCACGCCACACCACTTGAGAACAACTGATCTAAGCAATAAAAATGAGAGCTTCTTTTGGGATTAGTTCCTTAAGACTTGAGTGTACCTGAAGATCCAGGTAAACGCCCCGTAAGGTTACTCATACATCTACTCTCTGACAAAGTCATTCGTAATCTAATGAGATGCTGGAGTTTTGTTCTACGTTCAAATTTTCTGGGAAACGGATGCACAATATATTGTTGTTGTTCAGTCGTTTAGTCATGTCCGACTCTTCGTGACCCCATGGACCAGAGCACGCCAGGCACTCCTGTCTTCCACTGCCTCCCACAGTTTGGTCAAACTCATGCTGGTAGCTTCGAGAACACTATCCAACCATCTCGTCCTCTGTCGTCCCCTTCTCCTTGTGCCTTCCATCTTTCCCAACATCAGGGTCTTTTCCAGGGAGTCTTCTCTTCTCGTGAGGTGGCCAAAGTATTGGAGTCTCAGCTTCAGGATCTGTCCTTCCAGTGAGCACTCAGGGCTGATTTCCTGAAGAATGGCTAGGTTTGATCTTCTTGCAGTCCATGGGACTCTCAATATATATTTCCCTACAAAATGATAGGTTGTATCTTATGTGGTAAGAGTAAAAAATCTTCTGTGTCTTATAAAGTAATGTTCGAAGCAGGCCTATATCATTTCAAATATCTACTAAACCATCTGTTCAGGCGAAATTAAGAAATGGAAGGAACTTTTCAAAGTAAAGAGCATATGATTACATGACATGTTCTAGTGTTTTATAAAGTTGTTGTCTATATTTTCCTCCACAAGTCTAAATACAGGAGTAACTGCAAAAGATTTGCTGCTAGGGACAACTTACTTGTGATGATGCCTGGTGATCACATAAAGAAATCCGGGGGCGGGGAGGACAAGCAGTAGTTCCTGAAATGTGAAGAAAGCATTATGTGCAAAGCTGCTATATTCTGGAACAAAACATAAAGGAGATCCACTTATTACTGTATAAGCAATATTGCATTCACCTGGCAACCGGGATGGAATTAAACTACTATTTGGGCTTGCAGAACTCATTTTCCGCCCCTGATTTCTCTGAGCATGAGTGGTGATTCATGAAATAAGGGGAGATGCTGTGCTCCCGGGACTCAGTACAGAGATCTACATTCACTTCCTGATGGGTGTAAACCCTGGAAACAACTCAGTAGCTGCAGTTCCTCCACCTCCAGGAGGCTACCTATAAAACTCAGGCAATCATCACTGAATCAAGTTACATTTGTTTTGGGTTTTTTTTTTTTTTGCTAGTTATCACTGTCCCTGCAGCTTGACCTCATCATATAACCCTGGGAAGCATGGGTCTCAGAACAGTACACCTTTGTCTCATATCCATGCCTTAAGCCAGTCGCGAGGATATATTCAGTCAAAAGCATCTTCTTAATGGCATATTGGGTAGATGTCGATAGCACTGTATGCACTTGATTAACTGTGCAAGGTCGTTAAGATTCATGCTCCGAAGAGCTTATGACAGAAGAAATCAATGTGTAAGGAAGGTTTGATTAAAATTCTTCTCTGGAAGGATTTGAAGTGGCTGGATAGTCAGCGTACATTGTTTATGAGGAAATGAAGCAGTGATAATCAGAGTGATGGATGAATGGAATAGACAGCAGAGTTAGGCTAGAAGCTGAGGTGGAGTAAAGTGCACAGAGCAAGATAGGGAGAAATAACAAAACTAATAACTCTCTCCCTGTATCTGGCAACTTTCATCTGCAGGTCTCAAAGCAGTTTGCAGAGGTGGGTCGACACCATTCCTTTAATTTACACACGTGATTGAGAGATTAGGACTTGCTTATTACAGCTGCATATCAGATAGTTGATGAGATAGGGCTACATTAACTTGCCAGGCAGCTTGATCCTACAGACATCATACCTCGGGCAGTAAAGCAGTTGGCTCACGCCTGCTTCAGCTATTACATCATCCTGCACTTAATGAGCAAGGAAGAACCTTTGGGGTTGCACTGTTCTTCCAGCAAGTGTTGGAGCTCTTAGTATGCCACAGAGAATGGGCCCCTCACCTCAAATTCAGCATTACTGAGGTAGGGGGTGAGTGGTAGTATGTGGCTTCTAGTTTTGTAGGTAGCAAATAATTGTGCAGACCCTGTAGACTGCCCTTACAGCTCACTCCATCATTATGATGTGAATATTTAAAAGGACATGCATCGGCACTACATGGAGCTATACGCATATTTTTGATGTTATAGCCCAAGCTGCAGATGTTGCTGGACTACAACACCTATCATCCCTGACCATTGACCATTCTGGCCAGGGCTGATGGGAGTTGTGACCTTCCAGATCCTGCTGGACTCCCATCAGCCCTGGCCAGCATGGTGATGAGAGTTGAGTTGAACAGTTTCTTCACAGTCAAAGGTTCTCTGTCCCTGATCTACGTTCTCTCCTTCCACTCATTCTCTAGTTTCCTCTCTGTTCCCAACCTAGCTCATCTTTTTGTTCTTCCAAATTTTCCTCTCTCCTTCTCTTTATCTCATGTTATAACTTACACTGCTGAATTATGCTCATCCTGCTAGGTTGTCTTATTATAATAAATTTTCATATATTCTATATATAGCATCCAATCCTCTTCAAGTTCTTTTTCATCTCTGTTTCTTAATTCTATTAGTCATACCCACTAGTTCCATGTATTCCAGCAGTTTATGATGCCACTCCTCTTTTGTTGGAACTACGTCTGTTCTCCACTTTAGTGCAAGTAAAATCCATGTAGCCGTGGTCGCATACATCAACACTTGTTTTTCGAAAAGCTTCTGGGTTTTTTGGAAAGGATCTTTTATACCTAGATGCATTTTAAAGCCGGTAATGTGTACACAGTCGAAGCATCTCATTCATTACCTACTTTCCTGATTCCTTGTGAACATGATCTAGCTAAAACTTACTTTATATGTTGTAAGTGCTATAAAAACATTTAACAACCAGTCCTCAACATGCATAATATTTGTTCGAAACGTCTTCCACCTGCAGCTTCAGTTACCTCCTGGTAATTTTTATTTTTATTTTTTGGCACTTATGCATTAAGCCTTCTCTGTTGCTGACGGTTCACAGCTTTTCATTGGAAGCAGCTCTCACGCTTTCCCTCCTTCTCTTTCCCTTTCATGACAAGGCTGATTTGGTCCTTAGGTGGGGACAAAAGTTTATTGATTGCTCTGCAAGGGTAGATTTCAATGCTTTTGTGACTGACTGTGGGAGAGAAATTTGAGTCGAGAGGGAACTTAAACCACAGCAGCTGGAAAGGCTGGCAGGTGGGTTTCAAGAAGTTGCCATTGACTTATGGTGGCATGGGCACTTTTATGTGAAGGGTCTGGCTGCTTGCCTCAATGTCTCCAGTTTAACCAGTTGTCCGGAGCTGCCCTGCAGTTCTCTTTCATCACCTAAGAGCAAGATACAGGTATTTTGCATGTACCTTTGCTACACAGATGTCAGCGTTGTATGGTATGTTTGATGCTATCTGTGCATGGACATATTGAAAGAGGTCATTTCTGGGCCATTCCACTGAAAAGCAGAAATCAACCCTGAGTGCATATGGAATTCTTCATGACAACAGCTTGTGCAAATCCATCATCAACATACTGGACAGCAGAGATACAATTTCTACAGTAGGCTAGCTTCCACACAAACACACTCCTCCATCCAACAGTAATTATCACAAGTCACATTCAGATGACCTGTGTATTGAACATTCATCCTAATTAGTTTGCAGGAAGTATGCAGGGAGGTCAGCTTTCCTTATTGCAAAATGTCTGGGTTTTGTTCTGGGGGGAAGGTAAGTTTGTTGCGCAAGAGCTCTAATTCACTTTAATTGTGCAACCTGAATTTGTTGAAACGTGATTGAATGCTGCCTGAAATTAATGACAGCCTGAAAGTGCCCAGAGATCAAGGAGACATTCCAGCCAGGCAGAAACACTCAAGGAGGGTATTAAGCAAGGCTGGCGAGAGCTGTGACCTAGGGAGAAGGGATATGTCTGGAGAGTGAGTGTGGCTGAAGGGTGAGATGGGCTGGAGGGCGACATTTGGCCGCTAGGCCTGATGCTCTGGATTTCTGCTCCGGAACACACAAGATTCCATAGTAGATGTGCAGAAAAGGTTTTTGGCAGAAAAGGCAAAGTGGAAATGGTTTCTTGTAGGCAGAAACTAGCATAGTGCAATTAATTATCTGAGAATGCCTGTGTGCGCTGCCCATGCCGGACTCTTTAAATTCACAGCTCAAACTGTGGGAACAGTTTCCAATTATATGAGAACTTTGCCATCTTCTCCTATTGTAGAGATATGTAAAATATCGGTGGCCTCCCTTGTGCATGGGACTAACGGTCATGCAGTCTCCGTGTCTGATACCAAAGTCAGGTAAGGGATTATTAGGGTAGGGATGGAGCACCTTCTCTGTGAAAGGGCCAGTTCTCATGACAGTTTTACTTTGGGTGACTGAATGCAAAGGACAACAGGTGAGGTGGACTCCTCTCCCTTTATGGTTGCACAGGAGAGAGAATATTGGAAAGCTTTCAATCATAGGTGAAAATTAATCAAAACCTATCAGAATTAATTCCCCTGCAAAACTGCCCAAGGAACAGGAGCCCTGTCCTTCTTTCATCTGGTCTCCCATGACTCACCCTAAGGCAGCTGTGGTTTTCAGTGAAACAGGACTGTCAATCAGCTACATCAGTGCTGGCAAGGGGGTTCTGTGTGTACTGTGAGTTCAGTAAGTTGAACTCACACCTGGCATCACTGCAGGTGTAGTTTTCAAACATTTTCAATGTGTGTGTGTGTGTGTGTGTGTGGTATATTCTCTTGAGATTGCAGGATTTTCTTAAATAATGCTGTGTTGTGCAATACAACATGTGAAGCTTCTGAGAAAACAGATTTTTTGCTTTGCTGTGCAAAATATAAAAAATTGGGAGGGGGAGAGAACTTGTGACGAGACTATTCAACAGCCATGGTAGCGCACAAAGTCAGAAAGTACATTTTCCAGAAGAAATTAGTGAGGTAGATAGACGGGCTAGACCAAATCAGTATATGAGTGAGGGGTGGGGTAGAGCAATAACCAGGAAGATGCACATTGTGAAGCACTTGTGCAGATTAATTGTGGGAAAGGTGTCTTTCGCCTACTAAGGGCACTCTCAGATCAAGAGTTTTATGAGTTTCAGGTGCAATGATTCCAGGACTGATGGCGATCCCTGTGCTGATTGTTGCTAACCCAAATGGACTAGCAGGATCAGTGCCAGTGGCACAAACCAAATTAGTGCCTATACCACTATGCCCTCGCACTAATTAGTACAGACTCTATAATTAGTTCGGCTGAGTTACATTTTCCAGGAATTCTGGTTTGGCATGGAAGAGGAAGGAAGAGGAGCCAGGAAGAGGAATGGCAGCAATAGGTTACAGAAAAACAACAGGACCTCCTCATGTTATTTTCAATGATAGATCACACAAAATGCCTTGCACAGACATTGTCTTAATTCATGCGTCTGCTAAAGTAGACTAACTCCTTGAAAGCTTATGCCATAGTGTTAGTCTTTAAGCTGCCACAAGTTTCTTTGTTTCAACCTTCCCCAGCTTGGTGCCCTTCAGAAGTGTTGGACTACAGCTCCCAATTATCCCTGACTGGGGTAGATGGGTGTTGTAGTCCAGTAATATATGGAGAGGGCACCAAGTTGAGGAAGGCTGTCTGGTTTTATACTTCATTTAAAGGCTGGCAGTCTCACATTTTCTAATGTCAAGAGCATCAGTACATAAAGGAAAGTTCATACTGAAGTATTCATGCAATGGGAAGGAGAGAGAGAGAGAGAGAGAGAGAGAGAGAGAGAGAGAGAGAGAGAGAGAATGAATGCCATCCTTGTATTTCCTTTGTGCCCAAAATCACATCCAGAAGTATCTTTAGTCTTGTAGCCAGCTGACATGGGAAAGATAAGTCCAGGCCCATCTCTATCCAGATGACCCACCCTTGACCCTATCTTGGAGATTTCATCAGAGAAGGAAAAGAGCAAAGGCCAGAATATGGATGGCAGAAGGGGAAAGGATTTTCTGCCACTTTACTAAAATTCACTGCTTCGGGTTGGGCCCGTTCTGCTCTGTCTCCCCATCACCTCTAAAGGAAACAGAATGTGTTGGGGAAATGTCCTCAAAGCACCTTCCCTGGTGGCTTGTTCAGTGCTACAGTGTTAAGTCAGAAGTGTGGACAAAGGTGGCCCAATACAAGTTGGACTGTGGTGCCTCCACTGATCCAATGAGGTCTACCAATTGATCAGGGGAAAACCATCACAAGAATCATCACAATCTGTGTGTAGCTTGGATTTGTAAGGTACCCTGAACCTTGCACCACAATTGGGTTTTGTTTGGAAACAGCCTGACATGAGTCACAGATGGCTGGGTAAGCAACCCAGGTAAGCTGGAGGGTAAGCAACCTGCGACTCTTCAGAAGTTACTGGAGTCCAACTCCCATCAGTATCAGTCAGTGGTCAGGGCTGATGGGAATTATAGTTCAGCAGTATTTGGAGGGCCACAGGTTGCCCACTCAGGGATGCTCATGCAGTGGTCCCCGTAGGATGACCTTCTATGAGAAACAACTTCTCCCCATGTCAATTTTTTGTGACCGGTCAAAAGCAAATTACTTCATAGGATTCCTTTACTCCAGGTCAGTGAGGTAGGTACACTGTTAGCCCTCAGGCTGTTAAAAAGCATTGTATCACTAGTTCCCCCAAAATCTGACAACTGCCAGGAATTTTGAACTTCTAGCATGAATAATCTTCTTGGCCAAACATCATAAGAAATAATAAAAATACACACTCCTGCCCCTCCCCCAGATTCCTCTACCTGGGGCATTGTTGCTGCTGAACATCAATGGGGATATCAGTGGCAATTAATGTTCTCATGAAAGTACATAAGAAGGGAAATGCCCAATTAGCCTTTAGCACAGTCCTGGGAACTGCTGAGTATTAATCCTTGCTCCGCTTCCGACTGATGAATTGCTCCACATTGCGTGCCTCAGTTTCCCACTAGTTAACAGAGGGACACTTCTTCTTAATGAGGTCTCCTTAATTTGGGAGTGCTTTTTTAACTCAGAGGATTATTCATACTTTAGTCACAGAGCATTTATTAGCTGGAAACTCAGCATCGCCTATGCTGGGCTGTGCAGAATTTTAAAAGCTAAGCTGGGCTGGGCTGGGCTATTACAATGATTAACGCTACACACGTCCAGAGAGTCTTTCATCTGGACATCTGACAGAGCTTCACAAACGCTAGTTAATTATTATTTGGTAAGAGACCACCCAAGGGAAAACCATCATATGGAACGCTGTGTGTCTTGATTATTGTCCCCTGCAAGCCTCAAGGCAGGCGTACTTACAAGAGGAATATGCTGCTTCCCTGAGAGATAAATAAGCCAGCTGAGGACTGTGCAAGAGGGGAGTGAATGGTTTGTTTCTACTAACTGGTAGTCAGATAGTATTGTTAGCATTTGGGCCATCCTCATGTCCGAATGTCTCACTGCACTTGCTGTCATTCATATGCAAAATAAAGGCAGTCTATTTAGTTCCTGGTGCATCTAGCCCAAGCATAGGCAAACTTGGCCCTCCAGATGTTTTGGGACTACAACTCCCATGATCCATAGCTAACAGGACAAGTGGTCAGGGATGATGGAAATTGTAGTCCCAAAACATCTGGAGGGCCAAGTTTGCCTAAGCCTGATCTAGCCCATTAAAAGGCTGTAATAATAAGCTGAAAGTCTTTTTCAAGTCTACCAATCCTATGGAAGTGCTGATGCTAGCAATGACCAATTACCTTGACTGATTGGCATATACAGAGAGTAAATGTATGGGCTATACTTAGGCCCATTTGCTCTCACATGGTATATTCTGTGTACTGCTAAGGTCTATAGAGCATTCTTTTTTTAAAGAGTTGGGCATCTTTTTTCTTAAGGGTTCAACAGTTTTGAGGAATGGACAAGACTTTCCCTTGTGAGCACGGTCACAGTCTGCATCTATTTCACTTGCTATCCTGTTAAAGTAGAAGGGAACAGACATAATGCTATACAGATGGTAGACAGGGCGAACAGGTCCAGTAACAGAAAAAGAATCCCACCAACAGTAGTAGAGGGATAAGGAAAGAGTCTAGTGGGCTTGGAGTTGTAGAGCAAGAAGTAGCAACCTAATGGTGGGAAGAACAGGAATCAAGAACCCATTATGGGGTGGTTATGGAAGGGTACATGGATCTGTATGAAGGACATACTGGGATTTGGCAGATGACAAGCTCACAGTGGAACGGTGATGAGAGCAGTGTGTGTGCAGTTTTAGGATTCTGCCCAGCGTAGAAGACCATTTCTGCCACAATGGTGTTGTTTCTCTCTACACTTGCTTTGCCCCAGAGTCTTCCAACACTGAGCAAGTGCTGTATACCCTCCTAAGAAGCAAGGAAATGGCTCTTCCCCCTTCATTAGTATTGCAGTCTACAAGGCTAGTCCAAATGTATTTTGCAGCACAGCATCCAAAGCTGACTACATTGTTTTTGCACCCAAGACATAAAATCACCAAGTGCCTCTCCCTGAAAGTAAAAATATTATAATAGTAATAATTTAAGGAACTGGCTATTTGCTGCCATTTGACGACACCTTAAATTAGCTGCCTGAAGCAGGTGCCACACCCTGCCTAATAGTAGGGCGAGCAGCCCTGGAACTGTATGATTCAGCAGTGATCTATGACCCCGAGTGGTGAATGGGGAACCCCTGCCACATTCCTTCCAGCTCAGCCACCACCTCCGCCAGTCAGCAATGTCGAAGCTCAGTGGTACAGCATCTGCCTTTACAGGGAAAGTCCTAGTTTTGATCTCCAGGTAGGACTGGGAAGACTTGCCCAAAACCCTGGAGAGCTGCTGCCAGTCAGTGTAGACAATACTGAGCTAGATGGACCAGTGGTCTGACTCTGTATAAGGCAGCTACCTATATACTCTGGTGAAGAAATTGACGGGGGAGGAAAGGCCACAGCTGGCATGACTTGCTCACCCACTGCCTCTCCCTGGCTGCAGCCATGGCACAGAATGTGCCTGTGTAGCTGAGCCTCACACTCTGCATGCTCTAGAGGTGCCTCCTGGGACTCTGGGTGAGCAGCAGGAGGAGCCTGGATTGAGCTGCTGGACTTTGGCCTGCCTCTATCCCTTCTCCCGCTCAGCTCCCAAGGCAGCAGCTCAGTGTTTGGAATGTACAGGCTGTTAAGTTACTTCACAAGCCGGGAGGGAACAAAGCTGGGTTCGGCCGAGGCGTGTTCGCTCCTTGTTTTGCTGCACTTTTGTTGACACGGGGCTCTGCCAGAACCGGGGGAGCTCTGTTTCGCGGAATGGAGAAGGTGTAACAAAAAGAGAGGCGAGCGGGATGGCACCACGGCCTACAGCCCTCTATCTCTAGGCACACAAACGCACACCCTTCAAGAACCCTGGAGGCACCGCACCCATAACCGCTTTTGCCAGTTTACACAGCTGAGGGCGAGGTGTGGGGCAGGGCAGGGCCAAGGCCAGGCCAGTTCGTGCATCTTTGGAATTCCACCTTAAAGGCACCGCTTTGCCCAACGCCTCACCTGCTTAAGGTGGAAGCGGCCGACCTGCTGCTCTGCCTCCCGGCTGATCTCAGTTGCTAGGGAGAGAGAGGGGTGGAATCACGTAGGTGTGTCACCACCAGCGCAGAGAAGGAAAGGAAAGTCCCAGGAAACCAAACGACGCTTGCAAGAAGACCGGGGATGGCGTGGAGGAGGAGGCGGGTGTATGTGTGGGCGCGCTCCCTGAATGAAGGAACTTTTTTTTTTGTAGACTAACTAAGGAAGTCAGAGGGAGGGCCCGACAGACTCACCTGTGAATAAGCGCGCAACTTACCTGGCGCGTCAACGCGCCATTTGGGCGCAGAGAAGAGGGCGCAGGAGGAGCGGAAGGGCTGCTCCAAGCCCTCGCGAGGAACTTCCCCTCAGCCCACACAGAGTTCCTGGCAGGCGCGGGGAAGGGGCGGGTTGACCCGGAGGAAGAGCCGGGCTGTTTTTCACGTGCGCTCCTGGCCCAGCAGCCAGCATGCAGGAGAATAACTTCTTCTTGTCGGCTCTGCAGCCGGAGGATGGCGTGTGCTCCTTGGCGCTGCCCTCGGACAAGCAGCTGGACAGGAAGAGCGAGGCCCCCGACGCCGCCGAGGGGTTCAAGAGCGCCCGGGTGCAGGAGCAGGTCCGCATGAGGATGCTGCAGAAGAGCCACTCGACCCCCAGGACCAACGGAGCCATGCTGGACTACGCGGAGCTGAAAGGTAGGCGAGGGGAGAAATGAAACTGGGCACAGGTTGTTCGCTGCAGAGGGGCGTCAGGTGGTAGAGAGAAACCTTTGGGTCGATCGTGTGGGTCGGTATTGAACTACGTTTGACTCAGAGTAGACCCACAGAAATGAGTGCACGTGACTCAGGCTCATTGATTCCAGTAGGTCTGCTGTGAGTAAAAGTTAGTTGGATCCCCCCCCCCATTATCTCGGAAATTGTTGGAATGTTCTGCGTTGCTACTCTCATTAGGCTGAGAAAACAGTTGCTTGGCTGAGGCCACCCCTGGGGAGTTCAAGGGTGAGATGGGAACTTGAGGGCCTCCCAGCTCAAAGCTCACCACTCCTAACCCTCTCTCCTGTTTGTTGTGCGAACTCTTCTAACTTTGGCGGTGCAGCTGCATTAATCAAACTGTGTGATAAAATGGCACCGGGCAAAAAAGTGCAGTGGAGGAGTTAGCCCAGCTGTGTTGTTGATTCAGATGCTTCAACCAGGAATATGCCCTTGTTGGGGTGGTTGCGGGCTTAGTCAGCCAGCCAGTGTCGTAGGTTTATATGCTAACTATCGTAGACAGAAGGAGAAACTGCCGCCAATAGTTTTTATGATAATAATAGGGCTGTGTTACCAAGACAGCGTCCTCTCTGGGAAGGTGGCGTGGACCTTCTCAAAGGTTTAGTCTGGGTCACACTCAAGATACGCAGGCCAGACAAAGGTTAGTCAGAACTGAGAATGACTAAGTGAGATAGCAGAAGAATTCTCCTCTCCAGCAATTTGCCTTGCCCCATAGATTTAATCAAACATGAGATTCAATCAAATATCCCCCATACCTTGCACTTAAACTGCTCTCGGTTTCTCCAGCTGTTTACTATGCAGGTAATTTCTACTAGTTCTTTGCCTCCTGCTGCTGTCTGCAAAACAATCATTCTTCCTGGAGCCACTATGCCTATGGTAACATTACGCTAATCTTTCCAACCTAGTTTGGACTACTACTTCGCAGCTTTTATGTTGTTTATTTTACATTTATATTCCAGCTAAGGATCTCAAGATGGTTGGTGTGGTTCTCATCTTCCCCATTTTACCTCGCAACAACCCTGTGGGGTAGGTTAGGCTGAGAGATAGTGACTGGCCTATGGTTACACAGTGAGCTTCATGGCTGAGTGGGGATTTGAACTCTGGCCTCCCAGGTCCTCGTCCAACACGCTAACCACTGCACCACACAGGGAAGCAACCCTGGTTCTGTGGACAATTGTCTCACTTAAATAATTGGCTTAACCTGAGGGAATAAACCACCCTCACCTCTCCCAAGCTGCCCCTTAGGGCATAATACTGTCAGGGACAATAGTAGGTGCACCTTCTTTAATTCTCCCATCCACACAATTTATGTACAGCAGGGCATGGGAATCTGTGGCCCAGCAGACTCCCAACTCCCATCTGCCCCAGTCAGCATGACCAGTGATCAGGTATGATAGCAGCTGGAGTCCAGCAGCATCTAGGGAGCCACCGGTTCCTCAGCCCCGATCAAAACCTAGCACTATGATGAGGAAGCAGGAGGGATTGCTTAAATGTTAACACTGTTGGTTTTATTTGCCACTCTGTCCTAGCTACTCAGTTATTATGGGACAAAGGGAAGTTGTGGATGAATCCTCAGTGTCGTGGGATTTACACCCAGGTGCATAGGAGTAGCTCACTGGCAGCCCCAGTGAGCTTGATGGCTGAGCAGGATATGGATTTGAACTTGAGCTTTGCATGCTCTACTGATAACTATCCATTTCCCCATATTGAGTTAGAGGAGAGATGGAGCAAGCGTCTTTCAACAGCAGGGTTCACACTCTGCATTTCCTGAGTCATCCTGAGAAAGGTGCTGCACCTACAACAGCTGTGTGACAGGCAAAAATTCATCTGATGCAGTTTTCACCACCCACAGTACCACTAAACTGAAGACGCTTGCGCTGCTGTAATGCCTGCTAGTCGAGTAGCTAACAGAAGGCCTCTGTTGGAGATGGGACGATGTCACCTCTCTTCAGTAGAATTATAGTCTTGAAATCCTTCCAGTTTCCTTGATGGCACCAGTGACAATTATGCTGCATTTAATTACTAGGCTCTCCTCTGCCACACCCACAAAGGTGTTTTGGAAGGAACCAAGTGGGTCTCTTTACATGGAAGTTGGGCATATTTTACTGCTGCTCCCACTGCTTGTTTTTCACCTCTGCATTTGGAGACCTAGATTGCAATCCAGAGATTAGGAGAGGTTGCTTGTAATTTATGACCCCCTATCAGGTTGACGTATTCCATTCATGTAAACGCCCTGCCACAAACGCCAGGGCAGGGTTCCAGTACGGTACAAAGTTTCCTTTGCTTGCAGAGTCAGACTGTTTCCTCTTTCAGGTGCTGGCTAAACAATAGAGGTAGAAAGTTTCTCACAAGAACCTGAGACTTTGTTGTTTAGTCGTTCAGTCGTGTCCGACTCTTCGTGGACCAGAGCTCGCCAGGCACTCTTGTCTTCCACTGCCTCCCGCAGTTTGGTCAAACTCATGCTGGTAGCTTTGAGAACACTGTCCAGCCATCTTATCCTCTGTGGTCCCCTTCTCCTTGTGCCCTCAATGTTTCCCAACACCAGGGTCTTAGTTTGGGATTTTCTTCCTTACATTTCTTGTGATTCTGCCTCAGAGGCCTCGGTGTATTTTACCAGTTGGAAATAATTCTCAGTTCATTGCCTATGTCAATGCAGCTAAATGCAACTGGGAGGCCAGAGTTTAAACCTCCACTCAGTCATAAAGCTCACTGGGCAGCTTAAGGCAAATCGCTCTCTCTTTAGCCTAATCTAGCTCATAGGGATGTTGTGAGGATTAAATTGTGCAGAGTAGAACCATGTGCACCAATAGTAATAATTTAACTTCTCCGTATATAGTGCATCTACGCAGAGACAGGTGCATTGTATACACCTGGAGAACCTGTGGCCTTCCAGGTGTTGCTGGACTACAGCTCCCATCACCCCTGACCATTGGCCATGCTGATGGGGTTAGAGTCCAGTAATGCCTGGAGGGTCACAGGTTAGCCACCCCTGCATTATCAGGGTGTGATGGTGGATCCCAAATGTAAAGTCAGAGGCACCGTTTACTGTTCTCCAACCTTGGCCATGCTGCAGTGAAGAGCAGGATAGAAGTGTTCAGTTAAGACCTTGGGTTACATTTGGTGCTGGTCCCAATGGTTTCTCCCTCATGAGCTAGTTTCAGTCTTGTCATTGTTTGACATTCCATGAAATGGGAACAAGAACGTTCCTGGAATCAAAGGCGCAATTAGCAGCTAACCTGCTTGACTATCTCTGCAATACTCAGAGATTACTATCTCTGCAATATGAGATTGCTGAATAGTGGCAGATCCACAACACTGGATGGTGTTACCATATAGCCTTTGAACTACACTGAGATTAATGTTAGAACACCAGAGGGTAGGAAGCTCTTGGACACACCTGGAGCTCGCTTTCTTGATGACTGCACCCACCCTTTGATCTGTCACTCTAGTTCTAATTGTGGAGTCTAGTCCCACACCCTGCACTGGTATGTCTGTCCTGTCCTATGCAATGCTGTCCTCCTGACAGGAGAAGGATGGGCCTACCTGAAAGGAGGTCCCAGTTCCTGCCTGTATTCCCACAATCCTACATGGCTCAGTGCAAACCATTGGTCCTAAACAGGTTTGAAACCTTGTTAATTCAATGAAGGCATGAAACACTTCGATTTTGAGTTTGGGGAATTATACCGCCAAAGTCCTCCATTCCACCCTCCCTTTGTTAGGATTCTGTTGGACCTAAAATAGATATTCAAGATGGCGGACACTGGTTCCTGTATCCAGACAAGGCTTCTTCATCATGTGCTTTTAGTCACTGCCCTGAGCCTGACAGAGTGGTGTGTCTTTAAGAGCTACAGAACAGGCAGAAATCCAATAGGAGCAGCTTTATTTTGTGTGGTGGGGAGTTAATTTAGGTCAACAATGTAACTTCCTAGTGGTTGGAATATTGTGCTGAGGCTTCTGAAAACTTGCTTTTCACAGCTTGAATGACGCACATGCTTTACCGTGTGATGTGGTCTTATATCCAAGAGAAGGCAAGCCGCCATTCAGAGCGTACACACCTGCAGGTGAATCCCATTCAAATCATTGGGACTTCCTTCTGAGTAAACTTGGTTAAACTTGTGCTGTAAGGGTGTGTTCACATTAAAAGGTGCTCACACCTTGGCTAGAGACAAATTAGGGACAGCTTAAGGACCCCAATCAGTGTGGAGCAGGTTTGAGAAACAATAGCATCAAACAGAAGTACCTTAAAACAAGGTGCAAGGTGCATATGCAATTCTTGTGGACACAGTAAACTGAAGTGATCTTAGACACCCAATCTGGGTATGGTGAAATTTGCAGTGTCTCATCCAGATCTATAGGATCTTTGTAACTTGAGCGCAGATGTGCCCTCAGTTACACCGATCCTACAGTTCTGAATGAGCTATTGCAAATTTTACCATACCCAGAATGGAAAGCCGAAGTCCTGCAAAACATCCTCTTCCCTCCTCTCATAAGTGATGGAGTTGAGGTGCCCTGATTCTGGTGCAGAAGATGTAGGGTAACTGGGGGCGGTTTCTCTGCCCTTTCCCATCTCTTCCCCTCCTTCAGGTAGAAGGTGGCACTGGCACTCTCTAGAGCTGATCCAATCTATTTAGGGAGAAGCACAGTCTAACCAAGGTGTGCCTGCCCTAGGGAAGTGAGAGCAGATGTTGTACGCATCTGTAGAAACCTTGAAGCCTGGCGGTGGTGGCAACAGTGATAGAGACAGGGGAAGGGGCTGAGCAAAGTGGGGTAGAAGCTGCTGCAGGTGAGATGATGAGAGGTGCAGTAGAAGAGGCATGACTGTAATCAGAGCTGGAACATCCTGCTAGCTCTCCCAGCCATGCCTATCAAATTTCACAGGCAAGAAGCTACTGAATAACAATGGCCAAAACATGCCTCATCCTAGGGCAGCCTGTGCCAATCTGGTGCCCTCCAGATTTTGTCAGACTCCAACTCCCAGCTGTGCCGGCTGGGGCTGATGGGAGTTGTGGTCCCAACATCATTCATTGGCAAAAAGCTATCCTAGGGGGCTCATATGGACAGAGGGAAGTGAACTCTCCTGTCCTTCTCCCTTTGTTCAAATATGGCACCTTGTTATTCATGGTGGCGTTTTTCTTCTTCAGCACATATGCCTCTGGTTACTTCATAATCTAGCACAATTTTAGAGATGTGGAATATATAAAAGTTAATAATAGGCACTTACATTTTTACCACATAAGTCTTTCCTCAGCAATCTTCAGATCTTTGCAATGGCAAAATAAAATTGGCAGTCCCTTTTTAAAAATTGCTTTTAGGACAGATTATGATCGTCCCTCCTGCTGTGACTCTTTTCATTGTGTGCTGTCTCATGTGCGTGCTGCCGCCTCTCCTCCTGCAACAGCGGGGCCTCGCCCTGGTCAGAGCGATCATTATTCTGCTACTTCTTTTTTTCAAGTGTCTGCTTCTTGGGCTGATTGGCTTTGCTGCCGTCTTCCCTTAGCCTTTATAGACTGAACGCTCCCTTGCCCTGCAATGCCTGTACAAAAGCACACCTCTAGTCAGTTTTTTTAAAAACCCAGATAATAAGTGGCAAACAGCTCATTTTTTTCACATCAAAGCCCATGCCCTTTTATATGAAGCTTTTGCTTTATTATTGGGTTTTTTTAAAATGTTTGGAAGCTCTGCAGAATGAACACATAGCCAAACTTCTGGGTTTTTTAAGACTGAGAAATATAACCAATTTGGTGTGCATAACATCCAGAAATTCATTTCTATCATCTGTGCCTGAATGTAGTCTTAACACATGTAGGTGGATAATTGACTTACCAATGCTAGCATGTTTGTATATCATTAACACTACTTGTTGAATTGTCACTGTTGTTATTTTAGATTCATTTAAAACAGGCATAGGCAAACTCGGCCCTCCAGATGTTTTGAGTCTATAATTCCCATCATCCCTGACCACTGGTCCTGGAGAGCCGAGTTTGCCTATGCCTGATTTAATGCGATTCTCACAGTCTGTATATATTGCATTTCATTTTCATGTGATCTCATTTTCCTCACTCTTTTCAGTGTAACAAAACAATGTATTTCCAACTCTTTGTTTCTTTCCTTGAGGCATTCCACAAGGATTTAGTGGGCACCATTAAATGGCCAGAAAATGTTTTGGACCTGGAACAAAATGTTGCAGTATGGAGTGCTCCTCCTTCAGTGTTCTAGGCAACCAGCCATGCTCTTTGAAATACTTGACTTAATTCCCCACCCACAGGCTTTCCCATCCTGTCCCCCAGCCCCGTCCAACAGCATTCCATGCCCAATGAAAAACAATCAAAGAGTCTTGTGGTTGTGGCAGAGGCTTCCACTGACCCAAGGCCACTTCATTAAATGCATCTGAAGATGCTAGCTTAAGTCTACGAAAGCCATTATAAATGTTACTCATCTTTAAGGTGCCTTAATATTATTTGATTGTTTTCACTGCAAGAGACTTAACACGGCAACCACTTTGATTTTTTTATAATAAGAAAAAAATCTCCCATTGGTGCCAATTCTTTATCTATTGGAAATAGCCTGAGCAAAAAGTGACAACTTCACCTCACTTTCCCCATGGCAACAACCACCTCTGTGAGTGGAGGTTCCATTGGCAGCTCTCGGGATGGGTTATTATACAATTCCCTGAATGTTACAAATTTTAACTTGGGAAGAAAACTTTGGGTTTTTTCTGTGATGGTGGCCTGCAACGGTGTCGTAAACTGTAGGCAAGTGACAGAGGGGCCCCTACCTCTTACTTTTGGGTACCTCTCTCCACCCCTGTGCAACACTCCAAAGCTCCCTTTTCATGCATTCAGGAGTTCAAATGTAGGCCTGCCGGTGGTTAGTTTCTGGATTGCGGTGGTGGTTAAGGCATTGGAGGCTATAAGAGGGTATGTCAGGTGAAGGTCCAAGCACTGTTTGCTTGCAAAGTCAACCACTCGAGCTTGTTGAGAACTGCTTCAGCCTGTTTCTGAGCTGGAGACACTAGGAGGGGCAATGGTGGGATGCATTCCAGACAGAGGAAGAGTGACAGCTGTACATAATTCATACTTCCTTTTTAGTCAGACACCATACATGATAAAGAAAGCAGCAGAATAGGAAAGGGAGGGAGAGAACTGCATACAGATATGCATCATTATGGTTGCTGGAATGCTCATAAAAATGTCTGCTATAGCCAGAGGCAGATATAACACAGATTTGTATTTCTCCTATGTACATCTCACCCCCTCTGACCTACAACATCCATGTTCTGTTAGCTCTAGGGTTCCCCCTGCCAACACATTTGACAATGCATCTGAGTACTGTCTTGGGCAAGCTGCTGTAAGTGTCCAATTGACTGGGACAATGGGGACCACAATGTACAAGGCTGAACTGAAACTGGTTGTGGAGACATCTGGACCCAAGTTCCTCATAACGGATGGATTGCAGGGCTGTGCAGCTCTCACAGATTGCAGCTCTCACAGATATGAGAGCTGGGGTAGCGTTGCAGACCGAAGAAGTCTACATTGTAGACTCTGCAGTTAAATCTAATCTTTGCCTCAAACTCATTAGGTGACCTTAGACAAGCCACTTGCTTTTAGCCAGAGCACCCTCATCCCAAACATCTGTAATGTGTGTAGAATGCAGGGCTTTTTTTTTCAGCCGGAGCTGCCCATGACACCCACCCCCAATTCTAAAATTTATGACTGGTGGCCTCTTCTTCAGTACTTCCTAACACCTGACATTTTATTTTCCAAAGTGATAGCATGCATGGTGGCATAGTAGCTGCTACAAGGAGAGGGGCAGTAGTGGCATCTGAATGTTTACACCTGCTTCATTTAACAGCTGAGATCAGAAGAAGTCTAGTTTTGTGCTGCCTCAAGTCTCCCTTGAAACAATGAGGAGAACCCTAGCAGGAGATTCATCCAGGGTTAATTATCTGAATCTACCAATGACTCCTCCCCAAGAGGGAAAAAGGCTTAGCTTTTGCTAGTGCTGCTATTGTTTGTTAGCCTTACAAATGTATAAAATATGTAATGCTTCTACATGCATCATTCAAAAACTAAGCTGTGTTGATTTCAGTACAATTTACCTCTTAAGAGGCATAGCTTGCCTTTCGAAGTGCATAATAAATAAATAAATAAATAAAACATCCGGGGTGATTACATGTGTAAGATCCCTTGGCTCCTGTCCTTGTACTCCCAACACAGAAGAACTCTTTTCGCATTAAAGCACAAGTAGCTCTAGAAGTCTTAAAAGGAACATGAAAGAGAGGGGTGTAGAGCATAGCAACCACTTTTCACACAGTTCAACACTTGTCGTAACGTGGCAATGCCTGGAAGCAATTATAATCTGTGCCAATTTTAGCTCTGTTGTTGCTTTGCCCTCACAACAGTCCTAAAGGGTAGGTACTTACTGTGGCCTTGTTGCAGATGGGGGAACTGAAGCTTGAAAAACAGTGATTTGCTCAAGTATACACTGAGCAGAGATTTTTTGGCTGTGTACATACTCCCTTTTGCTCTGCATCCAGTGTGCTCCCACTGCTGGTTTGAGAAACTGGACACACGATATTAGCCACAATCCAGATCTCTCCTGTATCTCTCTTATGAAGTATTCCATGTATTCTGTGCCCTGTCCCCCCCCCCCCCCGAACTGGCTCCAATCTTAATTGAGGAAAAATAACACTCTAGCTGTTTTTTAAGCCTGTAATATGTGCACAGTCTTAGATTCAGTTCCAAAATAAGAATTCTATCCATAGTTAGCAATAAGTGGTGAGAGAGTTCAAACCTGGCAGATGAAAAAATTGTAAACTCCACACACACACACACACACACACACACACACACACACACACGAATAAGTGCTCTCTTCTCCTCTGCAACAGATTAAGTCTGCAGATCAAAGGCAGACACTTCAAGAACAATTTACCTCTTTTATCTGAATCTTTGGCTGGCTGAAAGAAGTGGGGAGGGATGAACACAAGACCATATCTCAATGTGTCCAACTGCTTAACAAGTGGGTCAGTTTAAAACCCATATAGCTACAACTCCTGGGGGATTCAGAGCTAGGGCCGTATAGTCTTAAAGTATATTAAATAAAGCAGCTTATTTAATTGTTCAATAACTACTTCATAGTCATTCATTCTGGAATGGCTATCCATTCTGTGAAAGCAATGCAGCAGGCTCTCACTTCAGTTGGAGTGGGGCACTTTACCCAGTAGGACTGATTTTTACACCACTGTTACAGGGCAAAGGAAGTGCTGGGCATCATGTATAGACTGCAGGGTAACTAAAGGCTGACACTGAAGTGGAAGGTTGGTGCTTTATTAAAACAGGTTTCACATGGGCAGGTTCCTCCGCCAAAGGACGAGTCCAGTGTCTCCTGGCTTTGCTACTGCAATGGCTAGTGGGTAAACTTACAACATCAAGTGCTGTCTTAGTTCTCGGTTTTGTCCCTTCCCTCCTCTGTGTGTCATCTGGACTCTCCCCTTTTTTCTAATTTTCAAAGCGTCATACATGTATGTTTATCCATTAATCTTTGATGTATTCATTAAAAGAAGAAAGGAAACTTTAAAAGAAGAAGCATAATGCTGCTCTGGGGATAGGGTTTTGTTTTGCTTTTGGTGTTGTCATGGGTGCTGTCCGCTTAACACTATATGCCGTTGGCTTCTGCTGCAAACTAGCAGAACTAGTTTTTTTTTTATAAAGTGCTTGACCTTGGAGAGGAGAGAGATGGGGCTGAGAGCAGTGAGGGCATTTCCAAACTAACCCAACTGCTCTAAAAATGTTTCTTCTATCTCCACTCCTAGTTAATTTAGCATGTGTGTGCTTTGTGCGAGCTGATCCAAAAAGGCTTTTTGCAGTACGGCAAGATGAGGCAATGCCTAGGCTTTGTTGCATGATGGAGCTAAAATTAAAATCTCAGGGAACTTGGACCCAGCAGATGGAAGGATAGAATTTATTTACGTATTTGGGGGGGGGGATATACCGCCCACACATATAAAATGTCAAGGCGGCATGCAACACTATATGCAAATACAGTGAAACATATGATAAATAAAGAAAATTCAAAATAATAAAAAATTACAAGCTCGTTTATCACATCACCGCAAAATTCCTTGCATCCTGCCAAATTCTACTAATAACAATACTGGTCATGTGCTGATGCTGTGGTACATTTTGGGGTGATGATAATTTTAAGTGCATGACACAAGTATTTGTTGGCAGCTGGAGCTGTTCTTTGCCTGGGGGTTGGCGGAGGATAGGGCAGAGGCAGACTCTCTGAACCAATTGCAGAACCCTCAGCGGGAATATCGGATTTGACCCAGAACAACTCGCTATCTCTGAGTATTTGTGTTTTTGTCTTGATACTGGTAATTGACCATAATAAAATGACTTGTACTTGGTGAAGTAAACAAAGAATTGCAAAGGTATTCAGAATTCTGCACCACCCCACGACTATACTTCCACTGCAAGGCAGTCACAAACTAGCCTTGCTCTCCATTCATGCTTAGTGAAAGGCATGGAAAAGTTGCAGGTGATAGGCACCATCATCCAACAGATGCTATAAACTCACTTGGGGCTTTTCAGTGACTGTGGAATGACTTGTATGGATGGATTCAACCTTCCAAATCCTTTACTACATGGCAGTTGATTTATTTTGAAGGTCACTTGTTTGAGCAATAAAAATGACCATGAGAGCTGGGGGAAATAACATACCGTATATGAATGGCCTCTAAGGGGAATGCAGCTTCTGTGTTGGGATTTGCTCTCTCAGTCTTTTCAGGCAGCAGGACATACCAAATAGCACTAGCAAGAGTGGGCTGAAACTCAAACTCTTCCTCTGAGGGCTGTGTAAATTATACTTTGCCCCTGGTGTTATCATTTGTGTGACAGTGTGTACTTACTGATGATAAGTGGGTATTTCACCTGTTTTGGCCCGAATGAATGATCTCCTCACATCTCCACATTAACTTTTCATTAGGAACAGTGGCGTAGCGTGGGGGGTGCAGGGGGGGCCGGCCGCACCGGGCGCAACATCTGGGGATTAGGGTTAGGTGGCGCAAATCCATGGGTTAGGGGGCGCAAATTACTTGCCTTGCCCCGGGTGCTGACAACCCACGCTACGCCACTGATTAGGAAGTCACTTACAACAAGGGTGACAGGATTGTAAAGGATACCTGAGCGCCAGGGACACAGTGTTGCTAAATACTTGTTGTCATTGTTATTTCTATGAGTATGCTATGGAAGTAAATAAATGTGTAAAAACAAAATCTGTGAAAGCAGCTGCTCCACTATCCAGTACAGGATTTCAGAATGCAAAGTGTGGATACTACATTTGAAGCACATCCCCCACCCACTGCCAGCTCAAATAATTCTGTGCACTGTGGGTTTTTAAGGGCTGCTGGGAATTATAATTCTGTGATTTTGTGAGGGGTAGACTACAGTGCCCAGAATTGTTTGAGAGAAATAATGTGCTTTGAATGTGCTTTAAAGTTATCACGTATGTTCAAGAATAATAGGTAATACGTTTACTGGAAACTGAGTCGAATACGTCTGCCGGATTGTTTTTTCAGCTACCCTGTTTGTGGGACACACAAACACACCATGCAGTGAAGCCATAATGTGATACACACAACATCTTCTCTTCTTCCCACCTCCCACAAGCTAGGAGACTCTCTTCCATATAGTAGTTTCTGACTTGTCATCCCATGCTGCTTCTCCTTTGTCAGCCGAAAGTTTCACAACATGTTGAATCCTGCTTGGGCCTGCAAGTGTATCTGATTTCCCCCCGTTGTACTAAATTCCCTTTAGTTTTTGGTAGCACAAATTGTTGGCTTATCCAAATGGCGCTTAGCCTGCTCTAATCAATCATATAGTGAGTTCTACACTAACTTGTAGGTGGAATATTTCTTTACATAATTAGTTCGCCCTCCCCACTGCCAAGCATACATATGCTTACAAGGGCTCTTTTGTTCATTTGTTTATTAACTTTCCCCATCTATTTCCTACCTTTATATAAATTATACAGCGTGGTTTATAAACTAAAATATAGTGTTGCAACAAATCCTTTTAAAATCATGATAACATAAAAAATAGTAAACATACTCCATGATTTCTTACAGATTTCTAAAATAAAATTTTCAGATTTGCGGGGAAACACTAGCCTGCATTGTGCCATGTCAGTTCTGGGCTCCTTCATAACTCTGTAAATCTGCCCCCATGTTGATCCATATCACTCTCTACTACCTCCATCTCTGCTGTATCTGTATCTTGTATATTAGGCATAAGACAACTTCTTCAGTGCAGAAGGTTGCTTTGGAAAGGATGTTCATTGAGAAGAAAAAAGGCTGTTAACACCAGTCAGAACCAGTGTGGTGTAGTGTGGCTAGATCGATCTCTAGGCTTGGAGCCAGCTATCATGATCTCCCGATTTTTTTAAATGGGGGCACAGGAACAAGGGGTGTGGGTGGGGAAGCTTGCCTTATTTCTTTGGAGCAGTACATGAGATGTGTATTTTATACGTCTCTCCTTGCACTTTTTTCCTGATCAAAATCTTTCACACAGCTGCATTTGCCCTGCATGGGGGGAAATATAGGCACTTTCCCTCTTGCTTGGGGAGATAATTTCAGGAAAACAGTGCAGGAGGAAAGTCGTATGCATATACTCTGCTTCAAATAAATTGACAGCCCTCCCCCATCTACATTTTGTCTTTTAAATAACAAGTGATACAATAGCAGATTATGCACATAATATGTAGCTGACCTTTTGACTGGGGAGATCTGGGTTTACATCACTGCTTAGCTATTATGCATGGACTTAACCTTCCTAACGGTGGTGATGCAAGGATTAACCAGACAACCGCCCCAGTATACTTCCTTGAGCAGCTTGGAGGAAAAACGAGATGCAGACATAACAAATAAAAATATTCATGTAAAACAAGAAAGATATGGTCGTTACTGAGGAATAAGCCATCCCATTTTCCTGCAACTGGAAAACTACATTTCTGATTGGCATATTGGGCAGAATTTATTGGTCACTTATTGGATGGGGAAAGTGGGTTGATGAGGAGGATTTAATGAATCAAATCTGATTCATTGAAGAATAGGCTGGCTGGGAAATAAATAGGTCTATTCTACTACTGTTGAAGCTGACAAATGATGAGGGGTGAAGAACAGGGGGCAAAGATGAAGAGGGGGGGGGAGTTGAAGCAGGTGGAAGACAGGCACCGATTGGGTCAGCGTTGCTCCGGGACAGGAGGAAGGAAGTCAAACGACACCTGAGGTTGATTCAAAGAAAGAGTTTATTCTGCTCTCCGGATAGCAGAAGGCACTTGCGTGATCAAGTCCACAGCAAGTCCAAAGAAATGACAAGTTTCATGCAGTATATATATACCCTCCAGGCACCCTCTCCCTCCTTCCAACCACGTCAGCTTGTATACGTAGGTTGACATCACATATGTTCCTGCTCCGGCACTCTTAACCATAAAAGGGATTTCCTTCCTGCACTCCTGACCATAAAAGGATATTCCTGTTCCTACTTCTATCTTGGAGCAAGAGGTCACTACTTCCAAAAACATGCTCTGGCGTTAGTCCCAGGCTTGGGTCTCTGGGTCATTTATGGTCAGGACATAAGATATGTCTGTGTCTGTTCTACTGGTAAAGTCAAGGCCAGTCTTGCCATCAAACTGATAAGGGAGAGAGCTGTGTTCTTGTTTTGCATTTGCTCAACGGCTAAAGTTTATGCATTTTAGCTAAGGAGAAATGGGGATTTTGGTGCAGTTTAAAAACTGTCTGCACAGTCAGTTTTGGGTTTTGGAAACCCATTCCTTCAGCTATCCAAGCTGGAAAAATAGTCTGCCCCCAAAGAGCTGGATCACTGCATAAGCTGAAGATTGGCAATGAGGCCATATAAGGGCATTAAGAAATGAGGGGAATTCAGCAAGGAGCTTCTGGAGCTGTCCAGAGTGAGAACTGCCTGCAAGCCTGTCTCAAAGGACTTAGTAGTGAGATTGACTGGGAAGACAGACTAAGCAGTATTAAGTTAAATAGAATTAGGAACTAAGTTTTACCAGTCAGCCTTATGTAAACCTTTATAACTGTTATTTATAGATACAGGAACCTTATTAGAGCAAATATAAGTATGTCTTAAAGCAATAGTAACAAACTGAAATATAAAACTCGCCTTATTATGCCTCTATATTTAATTATAAAAGAGTGTCTAGATGGTTTTGTACCACATCTATCATGCCATAGCTTCTGGGATATAGTTATCAGAACTATACAGTTTACTAATGCTAATATTTGGTGGTTAGAAAGTGAATAAGTGAGAAATAAAATCTGGTCCTCCACATATAAAGTATACAGTGGGGTGTCTTGCTACACAGTCTAACAATATCAGGAGGGCCACAGGTTTCCCATCCTGCCCTAAGCCCTTGAGCTAAAAAGTAGCTGCAAAACAAAGAATGCCACAGAGAAGGAAGGAGATACAGATGTACCTCGGAGATATTATGGATTTGGTTCTAGGCCAGCACAATAAAGCAAATATTGCATTAAAGCAATATTTTTTCATTTTGTTTCCTAGTGCATATAAAAGTTATGTTTTCTCTATGCTGTAGGCTACTAAGCCGGGTCGCCCGCCCCGCCCCCATCATCAGGGGCAGGAGGGGAAAAGCCCAAGTCCAGCACTAGCCAGCTCCACTCCTGTAGCCAGAAGAATTGTGGTAGCAGGGCGCTTCCTTCCCTTGGATGTGGCTGGGCTGCTTGCAACTGCACCTGCATCCTTGAAAGGAGCAAGATCTGTGAAACACAATTAAAGCAAAGCACAATAAATGAGGTGTGCCTGCATTAATGAGAAATGCTCAGATTTTATTTGCGGTTTTGAGCCTGGTTTGTGTCTCCTCCACTGCTGGGAAATCAGCCTCATCTGTCATTGGATTTATTTGGCAAACAGCTCCTAAATGATTATTCTTTTAACTTAGGGCCATGTTTGATAACTACACATGCAGCTGTTCAGTAAAATGGGAGGAATTTTCACTCTGAGCACCGCATTTCCTCTATAAAGCTTATCTTGTTTAGCTTAATAAGTTGAAAGCCTCTGCAGAAACAGACCTAGTTTCCTAATCTTCTGGTATGAAGAGAGATTCCCCCACTTTACTTACATTTTACGGTAAGAGGACAATTTCTTTCAGAGGAGGAAAAACTGAGGGTGTCTTTATTGTGGTGCAACACTTAGGAAGGTTCACACATTCTTTAAGTGCTGACCTCATATGTTTCTAAGTAATGAATTAATTAGTATAACATGGAGACATGCAAGGTTAGTTTGCACAACCCTCTTTTCACTCCCATAGCAACTCCTTTGGTTTGGTTTCGTCTTTGCACATAATAATTAGTTTTGATTTGTATAAGCATTACTCTAAATAGATTTGTTATCACATGTCATGGAAGGCTTAGAGGGCTTCCCAGTCAGGCAGCTAGATAAGAACATCATTGTCTCCAACAAGAACAGAACCAACAAAGGAAACTCTTGAAGATTTAACTAAGTACAATGCCACCTATTGACCAAACCAGAGAATGACACTATCCACACAACATCTCTTCCTTATTTAAATAAACAACCAGTACATCAGTGCTGTTAAACTACTTGATAGTTCAGGTCTTCGGTCATTTACCTTGACAGCTTCCAAATAACTCAGAGTAAGTAGTAGTGGTGACAGTAACATTGCTGTTAGTTCTACTATGCAAGCCCCAGAGTTTGCTTTTGGTGATTGCACCTTCTCAGTGATAGGAAGAAGATATCATCAGTTTCTGTTAAGTATTCCATGTTCACTCTCAGCAGAATATAATCAGGCTCTTGTGGGACTTTGTGACAAGGTGTCTGCTATGATCAATTGTTTTCTTGTAATATATTCTGCTACATGTTTTTTTCTTTAATCAAGGTCACAAAGGGATTATGGTCTGCGAATCTGAAATAAGGCAGATCACATAGGTATCTGTAAAAGTTTTTGCATGCAGAAACACTAGCAAAAATTTTTTTTGATAATATTTTTTCCTGCTCTGGTTAGAGTTCTAGAGCAGAATGTGACTGGCATCCATTCTGAACCATGCAATTTTAATAGCACACCTAAATCTGTACTTTCTTGCATCAGTGCTACCCATTGTAGGCTTGTGGCATCCTAAAACTAAGATTGGAGATAATCTCATTTATATTTTTAAAGGCAGCCCACAGAACTGATCCACAAAACCAGGAAGTAGTGGGTTTCAATAATTGGTGTAGTGGTTGTTTCTCTTTTGAAGTATTGTACAAATATCAACCTAGAAAGATAGTTCAACATTCCCAGAAATTGTCTCAGTTCTGTAGCCTTCAGTGCTTTCAGTTCTTTGATGGCATTTACCATCTCTAGGCATGGCTTTGTCCCATGTTGTGTGATTAGTTGTCCAAGTAATTCAACTTCACCTTGATGAAAAATGCATTTCTCCTTGTTTATATTGAGTCCAGATTAATGGATCTTATTCCTGACAATGACCAGTGTTTTGTCATGGTCTTTCTTCCACTGATGTACTCTGTATTAGAATGTCATTCAGGAAGACAATTACTCCTTTTATCTCTCTCAGGACTTCTGTCATCTTTGTTTAAAAAATCTAGGAAGCACTCGCAATTCCAAATGGTAAGCGCTGAAAACAAAATCTCCCAAAGGGTGTGATAAATCTAGTCAGTGTAGCAGTCTAGTTTGTCAAAGGTATTTGCTAGATACTGAAGTATCCTATTTGGAAAATACTTTGGTTCCTGTCTCTTTCGGGAGAAGGTCCTCTAGTGTTGCAGGTACATATTTTTCTCTCACTACAGCTTCATTAAGCTTTCACAAAATTTACACCTTTAATCATTGGTCCATTACACAAGATAGGCATAGTAGTTTCCTTAATTATGCAGTGTTTCTTTATCCTTTCCAGCTCCATTTCCCCTTTGTAGTCTAAATAAATGGTGATTCTTTGTGGTGTTTTGTATGCTATATGATTTGACACCTGAATTCTAGACACCCCTTTTGTTTCTCCCACTGGTTTTAGGAGTCCCATTCTAGCACCTGTTCCTCGGTTGAGGAAATTGTCCATATTATGATCTCATATACACTAAACATAAACTGTGTGTGTGTGTGTGTGTGAGAGAGAGAGAGAGAGAGAGAGAGAGTGAGTGAGTTGCAGAACACACAGAGAGAAAGGAAAGCGTAATAAGGGATTAATGTATGAAAATGGCATTCTTTAAAAAGAAGAAAGGGTTTAAGGCTGCGGGTGCCAGTCACAAAATGGCTGCCATGGGGGTGTGACAGAACATAAAATGGCTCCTGTGGGAGAATACAGGACAGACCAAGCTGGTGCAATCAGAAAGTGAGCAATAAGAGCAAATAGTCCCTCATACATTATTGGTTTTTGAGGGGATATTTACTGATACCTTTTAAGGGTGTCATAGAAGGAACTGGTGGGCATATTGGTTCTCATGGGCATTGTGTTTGTGACCCCTGAGTTAAGTGACAAGCTTCACATAAATTGTGTTTCTTGCTTGGTAGTAGCAACTTTTTCCTCCCTCTTCTGAGCTGTGCATAGTGACCATTTGTATAGATTTTCTTTTGATGTTTTGAACTACCATAGATCTTTTAAACCAGTCCATGGTGCTGTTTTTAAGCATTAAATAATAGTACTTCTCTAAGCCTGTGCACTAGCATATTTGCGATGTCACTATAACTTGATGTTGCAATAGTATAGCTAGCTAGTTAGCGTGTTCTGTGCCAAGCACTTAAGAGTACAGCATGTCTTAGGAGCAAAAACTGTTCCCCAGCTTTAAAACACATGTGCGGCACACACACACAAACAAAACCAGGCACACCAATGGTGTTCCGTCCCTGGAGAATGCACAATATTTCCAGTCTTAGGGGTGCATTTCATATGGTAACATCCAAAAAACTGCTAGTGTAAACTTGCCTTTAGGGATTAAGACTTGTTTCTTGGTCTGGTTTGAACATCAAAGTAAGGTTTTGTTCATTCAAGTTTAGTGGTAAACCATGTTTTACACTCCTTCTGAGTTAAGTTGTTATCTTCTACAGATTCTTCTAAAATGGATATGGGATACTGCTGTACGTATCTCCTCCCTCACAGCCGCAAAAGCAGTCAGATGGTTCTGAGAAAAAACATTAAACGTTGGCTCAGAACAAAATCTGAGCCCACCAAAAACATTCTACTTGCTGGATTTTGGCTCAGGTCTCTCCCGATGACTCTGCAGCTTCTGAAATACAATCACTCAGTAGCATTATGGCTGCGCTGATAGCTGGTCAACTCCCTTCAGCTATCCAGGAACTGTGCCAGGTTACAGCTTTCTAAAAAGGGCCTTTGTTAAGCAACCATTTAAAAAGTGCTTTAATATTTATACAAAATGAAAGGATGCCTGGGAAAGAAGGAGTGGAGAAAGTTAATGGAGAGGCAACACAAGGAGCTGAAGCTTATTAGCTAGCCCCTCTGTGGGATTGTCTTGCATTTCTGTTTGTCGGAAAGGAGAACCAGTGCAGCCAAGCAAGAAGAAAACCAAGCATTTTGCAGATAAGAAAGTGAGAGGACAGCTCCAAAGCCATTTCCCACACTGTTCTTTGGCACTTGAGTTGTAAACTATGACTATAAGGTCTCTTTTGTGAAGGGCACAGGAAGCAAGTGCCTTTGCTTTGGAGGTTTCCTCTACTAACATTGCCGATGCAAATTTGTTCAGTGCTGATAGTCCTGGTCTTTCCTTTTCTCTCACCCACAATATGACCTGTGATCAAGGATTGTGTGTGACACAGCTGGGAGAAGAACATACAGCACCGTGCCGTGATTTGGCTTAGTGTTGTGTCCAAACCTGGGCTCATGGTTTATCTTGCTCCAGACAAACTGTGAGCTGTAGCCAAGGTTTGTTCTATGGTTTGCCATGCTCAGCTCACAGCAGCATGGCAGCAGCAGGACCAGAGAAAAAGCAAAGTGGCCAGTCTTCTCTTTGGGAACCTGCACATTTGCTTATTCACTCTAAGTCAGGCATTCCCAACCTGTGGCCCTCCAGATGTTTTGGCCTACAACTCCCATGATCCCTGCCTAACAGGACCAATGGTCAGGGATGATGGGAATTGTAGTCCAAAACATCTGGAGGGCCGAAGGTTGGGGACACCTGCTCTAAGTCATGGTTTGGCTTAGTGTTATGTCGCATCTGGGCCTCTGACAAGTGCAAAGCCAGTACAATTCCCTGCCATTTTCATTTCCCCCTTCTACCTTGCAGTAGCCCTAGGAGCCATGCACCTCTGAACAAGAGCACCTTTAATAATCACCACGCTAATGATTTTTAATCATAATGGATGAATAGATCATCTTTCCAAAATGTGTAGCCATTTCCACTTTCTTCCCAAAAAGTGAATGGAGGTGTCATTACCCAGAAGGCACTGTGCCAGATCCCAGTACAGTGTGTTCTGGGATATTATCCAGGAATTCATGCGTAGGTGGAATGTGAACCACCATGCTATTACAATCTGATTAAAAGAGCATCAGAAAACCACCACAAATAAATGGATGACAGGAAAGGGAAGAGCCAAATGCAGTAAGATGGAGGATAACTCATATCTCAGTCTTATGAATTTAAAATGGAAGATGGAAGCTTCTAAATGAGGGTCAAGCAAAGACAAAACAACCTGACATGAGAGAGCTAATTGGGGAAGTCAAGAGTCCTATAAAAATGAAATAATATTTTACTTGGCTTAGAAAATAGACAACTCAGAGGGCACAAGTTAAAGTTTATACAATCATGAATGATGTGAAGAGAATGGAGAGAGAGAAATTGTCCACCTTCTCCCATAAGAACAGAACACAAAGTTGCTCAAGGAAGTATTTGGTCTAGGATGAAGAAAAAATACTTATTCATAGTGGTTCATTAACTAATGATATGAATTACCACGAGTATGGTGATGAGTTCAAGCTTAGCTTACTTTTGATAGCTGTTACCCATGATTGCAAAACTGATTCCAATGTTTTGAGCCTGCATCCCTAGTTTAAGTGAATACCAGCTGTTTGGAAACGAACTGAAGGGTATGATTGTTGCCATTTTTTTTGTCTAGTGAGTTTGTCAGAGACACCTGGCTGCCCACATTCTGAGGCAGAATGATGGACTGGCTAGGTAGACCTTTGATTTGAACCAGCAAGGTACTTATTATGCCCTTGTGTTCTTTGTGAAAAGCTTTGAGCCTTTGTAGAGGATGAAGGTGTCTTTGGAAGAACTGACAAGCTTAAAAAGTGGAAGCTAGACAGTTGTCTTGTGGAAAACAAGGAGGTTCTGAAATAAAGGACATTTTTGTAACAGTAATTTATGCTCCAGAAAGTGTGGGACACCTCAATGTGTTTGCAAGCTTTTTGCATGGTTTTGGCAGGCCCTACAATGGCCTCTCCGAGCTATATAAGGCTTGGCTGCAGGCAAATCCAAATGACTAGGAACATATGGTGGACAAGAGGGACATTGCAAGGGCAACGAGGGATAGCTTTGAAAATTAGGTTCAGGTCAGAGACCCTTGACAAGATATTGGATAATTGGCTATGCAGTCATGATGCCAACAAGCATTTAAGGGTGATAATAGATAACCAACTGAGTCAACAGTTTCATGCAGTGGAGTGAAATGGAGGCCAGTGTAATTTTAGACTGAATTAACAGAAGCTTTCATATCTAGGAATTTATCAAGCAGTAAATAGCCCTGTGCTACTCAGCATTGATAAATGCAGGCTCCTCCTGCTAGAGACTCTTGAAGGCCCACCCCCTGGCCTGAGGACTGGGACTTCTCCTGCGCTCTATTGCTTCCTACCTGGCACACACTCTTTGCCATTAGACTGGCAAGCTAGTATGAGAGGCACTCAGTTCCATGGGCCCTGGGGAAGATTCCATTTGTGGCTCCATCTCATGTTGTATGAGATGGGCTTCAGTGGTTCCCTGAACCAGCATTGAAGACAGAGTCAGGAACCTGATTTAGCTCCTAGGCCGGTGATGCTATAGTCTCTATTTTGGTGTCCTGGTCACTCTGGAATCATGACACCTAGGGTCAGCCTATGGCATCTCCAGTTAACAGGATCTCTCATTGCAGGGCTGAGAAGGACCAGTGCCTGGGACCCTGGAGAACTGTTTCCAGTCTGAGGGGACAATATTAGGCTAGAACAACCAACCGTGTAACAGTATAAACTAGTTTCCAGGATTAACTGGGAAACATAACATGGGAGTAATTGAAGCCAAGACACTTGTTTTGATTAACATAGAAACTGAGGTCTGCCATGGACCCAGAATCCAGACCTCTAGAATTTGAAGGGTAAAGTCTGATATTTTCATGCATATTATATTTCTCCTTCCAAGTTTAGTCAACTCCAGCCAGTTGCTGTCCTGCTGCCCCAACTGTTGGACTGTTTGCCAAACAAAGCGATACTGTCCTTGCTAAGTGAGCTCAATGTATTCTTGTCCTGCAGGCGGAAACTCCACCAATGGCCAATGCAGCACTCTGCAGCAGCACTACAGCTCCAGATCCCAGACAAATGGCACAGCCCCCCAAAGCTCTGTAAGTTCAAAAACCCAGCTCTTTCTGCTGCCTATTGATTGCTAATGAACTGCGATTGTGGGTGATGATGACTGTTGTGATGATTACCACCAGTGTTAAAGGAATCTAATTCCCACTTTTGGCCTCCCTGCTTTTGTAAAACTAGTCCCCATGGTACTAAGCAATCTTGCAGCGATTGTTTCAGTAAAATATCCCAGGGACGGTGTCAGAGCCAGCTCTGCCAGCTTTTAAGATTCTGTGCAGAGCAGCATGGCTGTTAACTGAGAGCAGAATGTGGCCTGCCAGTTCACTGAGGATGGTGCCCATCAAGGGCAAATAAATGGGTGGTATGGAAAGACCCCACTTGACCTTGCCACTGGGGTGTGGCATTTGCAGGACAAACCAAATACTCTGCATTATTTCATTTGATAGAAGAGTCTATCTCCTTTTGAAAATAAACATTGCACTCCCTTCTTTCCTCCCAATGTAGCTGTACCAACCACCAGCTGGAAAGAAAGGTTACAGCACCATGAAAACTACTAGCTGGTCCTCTCGCTCAGCGGTGGACCTCAGACCCAACAAGAGAATGGCCTCTATCAGCAATGGCGTTGGGCCCAAGGGCCTGGCTTATAGCCCAAATTACACAATGTCTCAGTCTGCCAGCACTGCCCCCCGCCCCAGGTCTTTTCACGAGCGGAACTACCGAGGGCATCAGAACTATGACACCATGTCCCTGCGCTCCCTGCGCCTGGCGGATGGGCCAGGCAGTCCTGGGGGTGTGGATGACCACTACAGCATTGTGTCTGAGCAGCTGGATCCACTGGCCCAGGCAGCTCTCTACAAAAACCGGGCAGGTGGCGGCTTCAGCAGATCCTACACCTTTGAAAGGCAGATGAGCGCCGGCTCCAACGCCGGCATGAAGGGGCCCATCGACTGGATGGATGGCGTGGAGGCACCGCAGAACAGGCCTGTCATCCGCGCGCCGGCCATGCGCACCTTGCAGCGCTTCCAGAGCAACAACCGCTCCCGCCTTAGCACGGGCACCTATGGCACAGTCCAGGCTTCTCAGGCCGGGAACTCCTATGCAGGAATGATGGAACGCAGTTCCCGTGCCCCCTCTGTGCGCAGCTTGGCTGACTCCAACCACCATTTGCAAGACCTGCGTGCCATTGACATGTACGATGGTCAAAACACACTGATGTCTCAGCAGTCCTTCTCTGGAGGGTGAGTGTCCTGCGGTTTACTTGCAGGGTGTGGGGCAGTCTGTTCCCACGGAGGTGGTCTAAAGAAAGAGGAACAATCAGGGACACAAAGCATAGTGTTCTTCCTGCCTTGGTGATTTTTTTTTTTTATTGAAGTAGTTGATCATCACTTGTATAATGCTGCTCAGTGAGTCATGTGAATGTTGTCCCTTTCTGGAAATATGCCTTTACTCTAGCAGCAAAGTACAACTGATGGTGCGTCAAGGAAGATGATAGGACTTCTACTCTTCTTTCCCCCATAATTCCCAGACTTCACGTTAGGGTGCTTTGAATGTAACAACCTGAAGCCAAAGCCAAGGCCAGGGTTCAGCAACCTTTTTCAGTCGTGGGCCAGTACACCGCCCCTCAGACCATGTGGTGGGCCGGAATATATATATTTTTTTGGGGGGGGGGGAATGAACAAATTCCTATGCCCCACAAATAACCCAGAGATGTATTTTACATAAAAGCACACATTCTACTCATGTAAAAACACCAAGTAGGCCCCACAAATAGCCCAGAGATGCATTTTAAATAAAAGGACACATTCTACTCATGTAAAAACACGCTGATTCCCAGACTGTCCGCGGGCCGAATTGAGAAGGCGATTGGGACGCATCCGGCCCACGGGCCTTAGGTGATGTGGCAGCCTCTGTCCATCCACTTGTTTATGGCTAGTAGGGTGTTGACTTACAATGAGGGGGGGAAAGTATTTGATCCCCTGCTAAGTTTGCCCATTTGCCCTCAAACGAAGAAATGACCAGTCCATAATTTTAATGGTAGATTTATTGTAGCTGTGAGAGACAGAATAATAACAGGAAAAAACCCAGAAACCCATTCTGTAATTCCCTTAGTGGGGGTGGGGTGGAATACTATGCTTTGCTTTCTGTTTTCAGCATATCCATTGTGGAAGCACAGAACCTGGAATCCATTCTGGTATCTTTCATTCTGAGACTCTCCAGTCTCATAATTTTGAAGAACAAAGCATGCTTCTAGCCATTTCAGTTAGGGAAGAAAGGCACAGAACTGCAAGAACCGAATAGTAAGGGTTCAGAAAACAGAGTAAGCCTGACCAAAGGTTGCAGTTGTTACTCAGTGTGCTTTTCTGCTGTGCTGGACCCTCCTGTCCTTCATGCATGTTTGCAGTCTTCTCCTTTGCCATCTAATTCTCAATTCCAAACCCCTCTATCCCTCCCCCTTTTTTACAAAATACTTTTGGTTTTGCAAAAAAGAAAAGAAAAGCAAAACCCTTTGTATGCCTCCAATCTGCAAACATGATAAAATAAAGATATTAAGATTTGCTTAATATCTTTGGATATATATATATATATATATATATATATATATATATATATATGCATTCAGGGGACATTTATTAGAGCTCTATGTGAATGAGGTGAAGATGGGAAAATGCACACTATCCCCTCTAACTAGGCCTTGGTTTTCAGGTTTGATGACATTGATCTCCCTTCTGCGGTGAAATACCTGATGGCCAGTGACCCCAACCTACAGGTGCTTGGAGCTGCATACATCCAGCACAAATGCTATAGCGACAATGATGCCAAGAAACAGGTGAGGCAGCAGAGGCATATTGCAAGGCGATACTAGGAACGGGCCATGCCCAGGGCCTGAGCTTGTTTCCCAGGGGGACCAATGTGGCTTGCAGGTTTAGTCACTGACGCGTCTCATTGAAAAGCCTGCAATAGCGCTCATTCTGATGCATTGGGCTCTTTCCTGTGGGGATGAGTAAGTTATCTGGAATGAGAACAGAGCAGGCAGCCTTAGGTGGCATGGCATACTGAAAAGTTCCACGCAGAGACCTCTTTCTTGTTTCTCTCTGACAAGTGTACTACTCTTTCTGTCCCTGTCTCTCTGCCTCAACAGGCTCGCAGCCTCCAAGCCGTGCCCAAACTAGTGAAGCTCTTCAACAACTCCAACCATGAGGTGCAGCGCCATGCCACTGGAGCCATGCGCAACCTCATCTACGACAATGCTGAAAACAAGCTGGCCCTGGTGGAAGAAAACGGGATCTATGAGCTGATGCGCACTTTATGCGAGCAAGATGATGAGTTGCGCAAGAATGTCACAGGTGAGAGAAGTTTGCATGGGGTAAGCTCTCCAGTGCTCCAGTGCACATTATATTTGCCACAGAGCTGCTGCCCCAAATAGTCTCCCCATGAGTAGCCCCCTGCCCTACTGTCACTCCTAGGAGTGCTTGCTGCAGCTTGGATTCTGCCTGCCTGCACTCCATGGGTTTGGCTACCACTGTTAGGAGAGCAGAAACATGATGGCCCTGATCCTTGTGGGAGTGGTCAGGTATTCCAGCAGGAGGGAGACAACATGTCTTGGGAAAACTATTTTTGGTGGCATCCCCAAGCATGGACCAGGCTCTTAACTCCTGTGTCCAAAAAGGTCGGAATTACTAACACATGCAACTGACTTTGAACCAGGGCCAAAAACTGCAAGAACATGGAAATACTGTGAACTTCCCTGAGACCTGCAGGTATAGGGCAGTATATAAATTAAATGAAGAAATAAATAAAATAATTTCCCAGCTCTTCTGGAGGTGCCAGGAATTGAACCTGGGACCTTCTGCATGCAAAGTAAGGGCTTGCCTACATTTGAGCAGCATTTTGCTGCTAATAAATCCACACCCCACCCCACCTTCAAATAAGACTAGATTAGTCCACACCTGCATATATTTGAATTTGTAAATGAAGACCAACTTTGGTCTTTTCCCATGCACCTTAATTGCATTTGGCCCATGAATCACCTTGCCTGCACCTGCGTCATCTTTTGCACTGCACACGATACATTCACATCCAGAGCTTTTTTCTCTATGCTGCTCCCCTCCCTTTTGTCCCAGGTCCCCTTCAGAACTAGCCGCTCTCCTACCCCCCACCCCCTGCAACTCAGCTCAAATTTTCCAGGTGTCTCATTTCTCAATTCACAAAAAGCTTGAAGGCACACTAATCTGTGAACAGAAGAAATCAGCAGGACACTAGCAACTCCCAGTTTATTGAAACACTCTCTGAGCTCAGATTGGCATCCGTGCCCATTCACAAAGAGAACTGGGATAAGCACCAGCAAATCCTCATGGAGGAAAACATAAAACCTGGCAGAATCCGGAGAGCTTCATGGGCTGGGGAGGGAGTTCCAAATCCTCAGATTACGCACTCTAGTTGCTCTGTATGTCATGGTGTGCAAAGGAAGGTGATAAATATAGGTGGTAGGGAGGGCCAGGGTGTGGGTTGGGACCTGACTCCAGCCTGTCTGCAACTGTCTTTTGCGCTGGGAGAGAGCAAGGGCACTGAATATAGAGGTCCAGCCAACAGGAGAGATTACATTTGCTTCTGTTACAAAAGGGCCTTCCTAATCCTGCCCAACAGGCTCTGATTGTCTAATCTAATACCAGGCTAATGGGAAAGTTAGGTCTAGGAGCTATGATGCAATGAGCTTTAACGCTTATTACAAGCATGGTGGAGTCTGTGAAAGTGGCTTTAGCTGAATACAATCAGAGGATGGAAAGAGTAATCCCCAGATATCACAGCCCAGGGCATACCTCATTCTGTGCATGAGATTAGCCTTTTGCTGCTGGTATATATGGATTGGGGGTGGGGAGGAGACAAGACAACTGCATTCTTGCCTGCCTGTAGCTGTGTGTGCGCACACACACGCTGATCTCCCCCTTTTTGCAACCCACATGACAAAATTTATAATATGTTTTGTGGGCATGTTTCCTTACCTCTCCTGTATACAGGGTATCCTACTGAGACATGTCATAGGCAAATCAGTAATCTGAAAATATTTAAAGCAAACATTGCACTGATGCATTTATTGATTTGTTGTTCCACTTGTCCCAGTCGGACAGGGTGAATTGCTGTGATGTGCAAGGCTCACTTTCTAAATCAGACAAACTTGTTCACTTTGCTAGCTTTTATGTAATAGTTCCCTTCCCTATAATCCAAATCCTTCATCATCACCAGTGCACAATCTCAGTCTGGATAAATCCCATCCAAATCTGCACCATGCCTTTAGTTTTCTCCTGAAGCAGGTTAAAACTCACTCCTTTTATCATGCCTGCCACTCACTCTTTTATGAGAATATCCTCCCTCGTCTTCTTTATCTTCTCTCACCCAATTACTTGCCTAGCCCTTTCATACTAAAATCTGTATAAATACATATTTCTTCCTCCAGAACTGCAACATCTTTCCCCCTGGTTTATGTCTTAGTGCTCCCAATCCAATCCCAACATGAGGTGTATACAGTTAGCTTTGTTTCATGTGTGAATGAATATTGGCTCTTGGAAGCACTCTTGTGGGCTGAACTCTCATTCCTTCTCTGCCTCCACAATAATGCAAACTCTGTGAGAACCAAGCACTCACTTATCCTGATTTATCTCATTTCTCCATTAAATAGAGCTTCCCCAGTAAAATTTTGATTTCTCCCCATTGCCTATTGTGTTACTCTGTTTCTCAAAATGACTATGCATTTTTTCTCTGGGGCATATTTTAATAGCAGTGTGTGTGTGTGTGTGTGTGTGTGTGTGTGTGTGTGTGTGTGTTTTCTGCTTCCTTGAAAATTGTATCTAGAATATCTGTTGATCCTACTAACATAGTGGAACCAGGGGTCCATGCACACCAGCACTGACACTTTTCTTGCCCTGCCCCTTACCTCAGCAGCACCTTAATGTGCTGGGAGCCTGGTGGCTGCTCTGATTCCAGCCCTTTACAGCCTTCCTGCCAGTGCTGGCATAGAGTAACCCTACTCACCTGTGAATTCAAGGGGGGAGCTCATAGTTGTATTTGCCATTCAGCTTACCCGATCGGAGCAGTGCCTTATGAGCCTATGTCAGAGCTAGGGGAAGAGGGAGCCCAGTGGCTGTAGCCCAAGGAACTAAGTGATGGTGGGTATTGGGGGGCTGGTTTGTGCTGGGGGACACTGCGGGCAGATGGCCCAGCACTCCCCTCCAAAAGATGGTGCTGGGCCTGGCTGAGGATCTGGTCTGTTTGTTGATGTAGAGCATCCCAGTAGAGGTAAAGAAAAAAGAGCAAGCTGGTCAGGACAAAGCTGAGCAAGTCAGACATTATCCTGTCAGCACTGCAGGAAAGATCTCAGGTTTGAGGAACTGCAACAGGGAAGAGGTTAGATGAGTTCCTGGAAGAACACGGTTGACACATGGCAGAGCCTGCAGGGCTGTCTTGCTCCAACAAGTTCGTGTGACTCAACCATTCTTGTCTTTGTAGTAAAGCATCCCAGTAATGTTGACAGTCTTACAGAGCTTGGATCCATACAAGTTTCTACATGGTGTCTGTCTGCATCTTTCTCTTGCTGTCATTTCTTGGAGGAGTTGCTGGGGCTGCTGTTTGGTCTCATCCTGTCACTCAGGCTGATTTGCGTGGTTAGCAGATAACAGCTCAACATTCTAATATTTTCATCTATGGAGGGCCCACTGAAATTAGCAGTTATCTTACACACACACACACACATTGATATTTGTACTGGGATGGAACCTTCAAATGATCCATTTGCCACAAGGAATCAACACTTCAAGCACCCGTTCCAAAATAGCTAAGTATACCCTTGGAAACCCATATGAATAGAAGGAAGTGCTGCCACCACAAGGAGATCAGAATATGTCCCCCTTTTTGAACGGTGCATTTTTGTTCATTTTGAAATTTCTGTAGTTGTGGATTTGAGCTTTGAAAATGTGCCAGAACAAATAGATCTACTCTCTTAAAAAAAAACAAAAAACAACCCGCCCAGTATTTTATATATTTAAATAACCACAGCATCATGTGGTACATCATTTTCACAATACTAATGTAGGTTGTCTTTGTTTCATTTGATAAGTAGGAAAGTAATGTCTTCTTACTTATCCCAGGATATCAGTCCAAAGAGTTTCGTGTTTGTATATTGGAATCCTGAGGCCACCTTGCTCATTGAACAAAAGCATACAACTGAGTGGCAAATATAGCTATTCTTTTGAAATTGCTTCTTGCAAAATTTGCAGAGCAGATACTTGGATTTTCAGTGCTTTGTTATTTTATCCCTTTGGAACTGGTTAATTGCTTTGCAGGGTTTATAAGAAGGTTTTGAACATGGTTGATTGATATTTGCTTTTTTACATTGATTTTCCAATTCACTTCAACTGTACTTTAAATAGCATAGTGTGGGAGGCTGCTTGCTAGCTACTCTTAATGTTTAAAGGGATGGCTGTCTAGAGATGTCAAGACCAACTTCAAGGAAACACCCTATACAGTACATAGAACCCCAAATCAAATGAAGTGTGATGCGTTCCAGTAAAACTATTCAGCAGATAGCAAGCCATGTGCTATTCAGAGATTCATAGGAAAGGAACATATAGCAAGCTGCCTTATATCAAGTCAGAACACTGGTCTGAATAGCTCAGTGTTGTCTTCACTGACTGGCAGCAGCTCCCAAGGGTTTCATATGGGGGAGATTTCCAGCCCTACCTGGAGATGCTGGGGATTGAACCCTGGGACCTTTCTGCATGCAAACCAGATGCTCTGCCACTGAGCTACAGTTCTTCCCTTTATGAAGAACTGAAGAAAATAAGGGCCTGGGGCTTGAGGTACCTTGTTTCACAGCTCTGCTCAGAGAATAGGTGCACTGGGTGACCTTGAGAAAGTTGCCCTGTGCCAGCCTGGTGACATGGGGAAGCCACTGTGGCAGATTGCCATGTTTCCACACGACAAGTATTTGTGGGAATGCTTTGAAACACCTTTTAGGCCTGGGTTGTCCCAGGAAGTGGCAGGCCAAGTCAAGGGATGTCAGAGCCTTCATAGGACTGATCTCCACAACCTGCTGTTTTGCTGGCACATGTCAGGAAATGTTCCTGTAAACTGGGCCTCAGTTGTCTATCTGTGAAGCTAAAGTATGTGTGGGCTAACTTGCAGGTTTATTCTGACGACAAGTGCGTAAAGACTGTGAAGCATTTTGCACAGTGATTTAATAGGACATGGGAGCCAGCTAGGCATGAAAAAAACACACTACTTCCTGCTTAGTTCCTCAGAAAGCTGTGAGTTTCCCCATCTTGTGGAGTAGTGGTTTCTGTAGTGAAGTTTCCTTACACATCCTTGTCTCATTGTTCTGCAGGCATCCTCTGGAATCTGTCTTCCAGCGATAACCTCAAGGACCGCCTGGCCCGTGACACGCTGGAGAAGCTCACAGACCTGGTCTTGATTCCCCTCTCTGGGACAGGCAATGCTGCTCTTATCCAGCAAAATGCCTCAGAGGCAGAAATCTTCTACAATGCTACTGGCTTCCTCAGGTATTTCTCATTACTAAATTAAAGACATATTCTATGGCTATTGGATCCTTATAATACCTTATAGCTTGGGAAAGCTATGCATGATGTGGCAATATTTCAATATCCTCGGTGAAGCAATATTTAAGAAACAGAGGCAGTGCTGCTTTTACACTGTGAAAGCTTCCATGGCAGGTCAAAGTGGTCCATAGTGTAAGCTGGCACCAATGTTGTCATTCGCACTCTGTCCTTCTCTTAGTACATTGCTGCTGACTAAGATGGCATGAACAATGAATTGGTGCGCCATCCAGGACAGAAGCAAGGTGTTGGGAGGGGACTGTTAAACAATGCACTTTGGTTAAGCAATGTTTAACTGTTAAACAATGCACACAATGAAACGGCACTTTTGATTTTTAAAGCCAAGAACGTCGCACTTATTAGCGGTGTCTATGAATGGGGCTGTGTCGTGGATTGTAAAATGGGCCAGTTTGACTGACAATGCAGCCCTGCCCATTTCTCTTTGCATGGATCTCATTTGGCTGCCCCTGACAGTGAGACTCAAAGTGCAGTCCTAACTATGTTTACTCAGAGATAATTTCTATTGAATTCAACAGGCCTTGCTCTCAGGTAAGTAGGGTTAGGTCTGCAGCCTACTTTTGGGGTTCCATTGTCAAGATCACGTTCTTTCTCTGCCTGATACATATACAGCTGCCAGGTCAAGCAGAATAATTTACCCGAGAGATGCTGCTTCCCTCTGATATGTACCTGGCAGAATCTCCTGCTTTCTGTATTTAGTATATTAATTAGTTTGACCTTTTTAAGATGTGATGGCAGGTCTCAGGTGACAGGAATATTATTCCCTGTGATGACATGCTTTTGTGTTTCCCTTCTAGGAATCTTAGCTCTGCCAGCCAGCAAACTCGTCAGAAAATGCGTGAATGCCATGGGCTGGTAGACTCCATGGTCAATTACATTAATAGCTCACTAGAAGTAGGGAAGTCAGAGGACAAGGTGAGTCCTCCCCTTGTTAGCTGGTTGTCTTGTAATGTGCTGTGGCTGTGGCTGAACCATTATCTACACAAGGCCAAGAGATCTTTATTCCAAGGCCAAGTTCTCTGTGGTTATTCTTGTACATGTAAACAATTGTGATGTGGAATGATTTCTCCCTAAATCATTGAGGGCCCTCTTCTTAAGCCGAGGTTGTGGTTTCATTCTTCTGTACCAAGCTGGGCGATGCTTTTATTCCTTACATCCACCAGATCTGTTCTTGTCAGGTGGTGTCAGAGAAGCAGCAGACTTCTAGATCCCGGCTCATGTTCTAATCAAGAGTAATTCTGCTTTGGAAATTACTCTGTTTTTAAAGAGAGCATGCAGAAGGCATCTGTTTCTTAAGCCATCTTAATCATAATACAGGAAGGGCAAAACATACATCAATTATCCATGGATGCTGCTGGCTTTCAGAGTATTATTCTCTGGTATGACTGCCTCATGCATGTGTGGTGTAGTGGTTAAGAGCGGTAGTCTCGTAATCTGGGGAACCGGGTTCGCATCTTCGCTCCTCCACATGCAGCTGCTGGGTGACCTTGGGCCAGTCACACTTCTTTGAAGTCTCTCAGCCCCACTCACCTCACAGAGTGTTTGTTGTGGGGGAGGAAGGGAAAGGAGAATGTTAGCCGCTTTGAGACTCCTTAAAGGGAGTGAAAGGCAGGATATCAAATCCAAACTCTTCTTCTTCTTCTCTGAGAGAGCCAAGAGTAGGTTGATAGTCTGCCTCAAGTAGGAGACCTCCCCCTAAATCGGTGGGGAGAACCTTTGCCCCCTCCCCCCATATATTACTGTATAACAGCTGTCATCATCACTGGCCCACTGGCCTTGCTTGCTAGGGCTGATGGGAGTTGTAGTTCAGCAACTTCTGGAGGACCCAAGATTCTCCACCCTTGCCATAAGTCAAAACTTCCTTTGTTACTTTTCCTGACATGAGCTCTTCACACAGACTTTGGGAAGCAGTCCAAAGACACGGCAAGCCACTTCACACATTACACATAGACAAAGCAAGGTCTGCCAACAAGTGTACACTCAGATTGGTGCTACAGCCAATCACAAGGCGTGTGTGTGTTAAATGTGTTTTTTACACTTTTCAGTTTAGACATACATATGGAATTTTTGGTGTACATCCAAAAATGGAAAGTGTAAGGCAACCCTTATTCATGTAGTGTAGTGAACAGAGCATCAGACTAGGACTCGAATGTCCTTGATTCAGATCTGCCCTTAGCAATGAAACTCACAGGATGATCTTCAGCCAAGCACTGATACTTGGCTAACCTACATCACAGAAGACCATGTATGCTATAATGGGGATCTTGGAGGAAGGGCAACATAAAATACAAGAAAGAATAAGAGTCGTATTAGCTTGTAAGTGGTCAGATAAGAGTATATTGAATTCTTCCATTAAAATTCAGGGTATCTGCAGCAACAAGTCAGCTAAAATGTGATGTGTGGGTTTAAAAAGACTTGAATTTGACTGTTTCTATACATCTAAGTAAAATAATCTAGGTTTTCTGTAGACCATAAAATAATGCATTTTTCTGTGCCTGGGCTGCACTGGTCCAATACAATCAAATATGCTTGGTTGCTCCTTGGGTCAGAGCTGCCTGGGAATCTCCATTCCTAGCCTTTCTCATTCTTGGCAGAAGTGTAGTGCAGATGTCTCCAAGCACAGATGTAGCCCATATCCCTTATCCTGACTCCAAAGCCAGTGAGGAGTCTTCTTGTAAGCTGCTTCCAGTAAAAAACTGGAAAGGCAAAATATAAATTATGTGTGTGTATGCATAATATTTTACATTTGGGGCTTCTCCAAATTTTTGCCTGAGGCAGCTGACGAGAAGAATCACACACAAACAAAAATACATAAAATACTGAAATCTACATAGAACAGCATCTTATAATACAATCCACGGCAACCACTTAAAAACATAATTCCTTAAGGGCTTGCCAAAAGAAAGAAAAGGAAATACTTTGCATTGGACAATTTGCTGTAAATGGTTCGTTTAAAAGCACACCCCGCTTTTGTTGTCCCTACAGAGTGTAGAGAATGCCGTCTGTGTACTGCGCAACCTCTCCTACCGTCTCTATGATGAGATGCCTCCTTCTGCACTCCAGAGACTGGAAGGCCAAAGGAGGGGCGAGGGGCCAACCATGACTAGCGAGCTGGTTGGATGCTTCAGCCCACAGGGCAGGAGAGCTCGAGAGGTGAGAGGGCAAATGGTGTTATTATGGGGGATAGAAAGAAGGGCCTGGCAGCAAATGTTGCTTAAGGTAAGGAATTGCTGCATTGTGTTTTTAATATTGGGTTGGGAGCTGCTCAGAGTGGCTGAGGAAACCCAGCCAGATGGGCGGGGTATAAATAATAAATTGTTATTGTTATTATGTTAAGAGATGGTGAAGTGAGCCTATGAAGGGGTCTGTTCATCTGAAGTCTGCATAGCTTCATTTGTGCCCGGGCTCTGCCCAAACATGTGTTTTTATTGTTGGCGCTCATCCCCCACCCTCAGAATATGAAGTAAGAGTTTGTTAAAGTATCCCTGAAAATGTGAAGACTTTTCCTTGGTTCTGAGTAACTACAATGAAACCCCCAATTTCAGAGATGAGTGGGAAGAACTTTCAGATCAGTAGTTGTTGCCTTCGATCCTCATCATGCCTGTTGCTCGATCTAAGCACTAGGATAGAAGTTGCTTTTCAGGGCGTGAGGGTGACATCCCCCAAGGAGATCCAGAGCGTTATCAGTGGAGGTGTAAGCTCCTTCCAGTATTTTCACATTGAATGCTGGGAATTAATGATACAGTGAAGTGAACACATGCAAAGCAATTATGAAGCGAGTAAGATCCCGAAATAGATTGAAGTGGATTTAAGGCGTGAGAAGCTGTGTCCATAGAAACAGATGACAGCCATGGTAGAAACAGTGCATGAGCTGAGGTCTGGGTGAGGTATGAAGGGGGTGATATGGTAGAAAACGGTTCTCTAGACCCCCATAGAATGGTCAGTGAACATTCTCTCTCTTTCCCTCCCAAGCTCCACATGAACTCAGACATTGTGACTTTCACAGAGGTCTCTAAGGATCCCAAAGGGATGGAGTGGCTGTGGAACCCTCAAATTATAGGAGTGTACAACAGGCTGCTACAGAGATGTGAGCTAAACAAGCACACCACGGAGGCAGCCTCTGGGGCTCTTCAGAACATCACAGCAGGGGACCGGAGGGTAAGGTTAACAGCTTGAAACATCCCACCAAGAGTCTTGTTGGGTACACTGGGATAAAATGGTGTGAGGGTTGTTTTTTTAAGATGGCAAACTTTGAAGACTAGCAAGAAACTAAAAACTGTTGAACTGATAGGACTTTTCTACCCATTGGTGGAATATTGTATATTTTCTATTGACTTACACCTCAAGGGGAAGGCTCTGAGCATTTCCCCAGCTTCTGTTTCATAATACTGACACCGCCACAGCCTAAAGGTTTCCTAAACAACATGAAGAGAAGGTGCCTGTGAAGGAGGAACTTCCCTTGCAGGCTGTGCCTGCCTTACCTTCCTTAGACCTGAACAGGCACTGCTGTGAGAATTCACTCTCCATGTCACAGATGATGAGAAGAAAGGCATTCATAGGTGGCTTGTGCATAGTTGGAAACGGGATGACAAGGCCTCCCTTACCTACTTGAATCCAAAACATAGCTAGGACAGAAAAGACTAAGAACCAATAGATCATACAGCACTGGGAGTAGATGAAGGGGAAGGCCAGATGGACTTCTCTGTTTGCAGTGTCCCAATACTTCTTGTAGGTATATAGGTCAATAGTTCTTAACCGTTTTGGCCCACAGACCCTTTTGAGGATTTGATGAAAGCTATAGACTTCCTTTCCAGAAAAATGCACATAAACACACAAACATGCACACAAACGTTTGTTGCAATGGAGGGGTGGGTGTTTTTTTGCACTTTGTTCACAGACTTCCTGAAGCCCATCCATGGACCTTTGGTTAAGAATCCCTAATGTAGGCCAATGAAAATATTTAAATAGTTTTGGAAGTGTACTTTGAAGGAGAAGGAGGAGTAGCCAAATATCAGTGCCAGTTCTGTCATTTGTCATAACCAGCTCTCCCCAATTCACAGTTGGGAGGAAAGCTTCCCGTTCTCTTTTCCCCTCACCCCTGATGCTTTCTGTGCTGTAGCACTAAATTGCTGTGGAAACCTGCCATGGAGGCATCTTAAACACAAGGGTTTTTGATAAACAATGTTGCAGCAATAAGCAGAGGAAATGTGGGAATCTCTCTCCCCACATCTGCAACTTGAGCTCAGATGCTTTATTGACTTGGCTAACAACTCATCCTCTTGCTGGCTCCTGTTTCATTGTAGTGGGCTGGTGTCCTCAGCAGAGTGGCTTTGGAGCAAGAGAGGATCCTGAACCCAGTGCTGGACAGAGTCCGCACAGCTGACCATCACCAACTTCGTTCACTGACGGGACTGATTCGGAATCTCTCCCGGAATGCGCGCAATAAGGATGAGATGTGTGAGTGTCATTCCAATTGGAAAATATAGCAAAGGTCACCATCCCAGGACCTGGAAGAAAGCTGGGAGGCACTGTCCTCCAGGCAGAATGACCTTGCCTACTCCATGCACACAGTGTTTCTGGTGCGTGTCCCATTCCTTGGGGCTTCACCTATAGTCACCTACATCACTGATCAGTTTTGTTTTTGATTTGCAGCAACCAAGGTGGTGAGTCATTTGATCGAGAAGCTCCCAGGCAGCTCTGGAGAGAAGTGGCCTCCAACAGACGTGGTTGTCAACATTATTGCTGTGCTGAACAACTTGGTTGTGGAAAGCCCTGTTGCTGCACGTGACATTGTCTACTTTGATGGCCTGCGGAAGCTATTCTACATCAAGAAGAAAAGGGACAGGTGGGGAAGACCTGGGGATTCCTCCTCCAATTCCATATGCTGAAACCACCAGTTGAATTCCCAGAACTCCATATTCAGTCACATTTTAGGCCATTTGGCTGCTTTATACCAATTGCAAGGGTGTGAAATTAGTCCACCTGCTGCTAAACAGTACGTCCTCCTGTCTAAATTTCTATTAAGGGGAGTGTTTGTGGATCTGCAAAGCTGTGAGTCTGTTCCTACAGCCCATGCCCATTTGTTAAGACAGACCCATTTTCTTCCAGAAGTGTAGCCCAAGCCTATTGGATGTATCACTGAATTTAGTAGGGCTTTGTCCTAAGTACGTGGGAGGAATTCAGCTGAGTTGTCCCCCCTCTCTTCCTCTATGTGCTTAAATTTGCTCTGGAAGATGGGGGGAGCCCCCAGAACAGGTTTAGGGGGCACAAGGGGGAAGGAGAGTAGCTAAATCCCACTGCACAAGCAGACCTTGTTCCTTGTGTCCATACCCCACTTAGCGTTATGTGGAATTCCTCACTATGTGTCTAAGAGTTGCTACCTTAATTCTCAGTGGTTCACTAATAGACATGATGTAACCTAGTATAAAATCCACCAATAGTTTATGAAGGAAGAGAGCCTATGTCTTAAAGTGCACTTGCAATGTGTTGTGACTGTTTTTATTCTCCAGCTCAGACAGTGAGAAGTCGTCGAGAGCTGCTTCCAGCCTCCTGACCAACATGTGGCAGTACAGCAAGCTTCATCGGGACTATAAGACGGTATGTTCCTTCCTCCCAATTACGTAGTGAACTTACAGGGGAAGAACTGACTTCCTGCCCAGTCTAGAGGGGGAAGTATGGTTGCCCCTTCAAGTCCTGCAGTGTGAAAGCTTGCACTCCTGGACATCCACATCACAAGAGAAATGACTTCATAGGGTGCCTGTGCTGCAATATGCATGAGTAGGTTTCTGATTCTAGAAGAGGGAGAAGAGGTATCTTCTAGATATGATCAGCTACAAAGGCCAGCATGCCTATATTAGTAGTAGTTTTCTGGAAGAATGAATTTCAGTAAGTATAGTTTGTCATGGAGGCGTAAGAAAACATATACCTGCTCTACGCCCCTATTTTGAATCGCTATTAACAGTATGGGAGCCCACCCTATACCCTTTTGCATCTAACTTTAACAAGGGATGCTTGGTGGGTACCTGCTGTGCTTTGGGTTTAGCCCTATAGTACTGAATAGGAAAGTGACAGAGATGTGCTGTTTGTTCAGCTGCCATTTTGGCCTTAGCTGAGGATATTGCCCCAAATAGATCAATAACCTATAGTTTTAGTCCAGGAATCATGGCACTTATCTAAGGTGTCAGGAATGTGTGTCCTCCAAGGGCTTGGCAAGTGCCACTTGTTTTTAGGGCTCCCCCTTATTTTAAATGTTTGAACATTTTAACACACTATTAGAACATAACACATCACCCTTATTTCTCATAGTGGAGGGCTTCCATTTCAGACATCAGGCACAATAAACTTCTCTTATGAGGGAGGAAGGGGCACCCCTTGCTGCAGATCATTCTCTTCTGCAGTATCACAGATATGAATTCTAGATTGGCAGTTCTTTTGAGAATCTGTGCCATCTTGGGTTTTATATCAATAGGGCACTGGGTGGGTGGAATGATGTGCCCTTGTGATATTCTTCTTCTGTGTTTTACAGAAGGGCTATCGAAAAGAAGACTTTGTTGGCCTGTAAAGAAAAAGGAATGCAGAAATGGACTGTCCAGCCCTAACCCTTCATGAAATTTGTACGTGAATCACCATCATGGACTGTGCCGCCACTGCATGAAGCTTGCCCTCTGCAGCTTCCCTCCTTTTTATAGATCTCAGGCCAATTTGGCTGGTGTGCCTTATTTTTTAATTATTCATTAGTGTTTCTTTTTCAAGCCTGCTGGAAACTCATCATCTTCTGCTGGCCATCTTATCTTCATAAAAACAAATCTTAACTGTAAAGACGTGAGTCAGCATCCAGGCAAATTCTCAGGACTCTACTTCTCCTTCACATCTTGTACTGGATGCCCTTGGATCCCCAGTCATTATTTGAAATTCACAAACACTCATGTCATGGCAGGACTTCCAGTCTTGGGAAGGATGCTGAGGGGCCTTCCTTCTCCCTCCTAAAAGTCCTGCTGTTCATAGGTCACTCCCCACCATCCTCTCTGAACCCCTAAAATGATGGGCTTCCTTTTCACTTTTAAAGATCTAGGAGATCTTCTTTTCTTGAGGCATGGATCAATTTTAATGAGAACTATAAGCTCTACATATATGACACCAGAAAACCACTTGTTTCTGGTGGTATTGAACCTGTTAATGGAATTTTGAGGGATAAATGCAATGTTTAAAGTTAGCACTGGCCAAAAAGTAGGGCAAGAATGCTTTGGCATATAGTTTTATGGTGGAATCGGGTGACGGATTCTTTCATTTTAATTAGTTTGTATGGTCAATAGCAGGTATCCTGAAGACGGGATTTTCTGGAGCTACACACACTGTATATGTGTACTGTTTCTGTTTGGGTGATAGCACTGGTGAAGTAAGAGGTGGGTGGGATTATGCAAAAAGGGTGCTGGCTGGCTTAGAACCTGCTGGGGAAAAAGAGGTCCTTGGGCTGGTCTCTGGCCAGCTTTGCGCAAAATGTTACTTTGGCTCTATGCTGGCAGGAATGCCTTGGTGGCTATAAAGTGCCAGGTACTGGTCCACTGAACTGTATTTGATTATAGGGTAAAACCAACAGCCTTGATCTAAAGTGCTAGGACCCTGTCAAATGAGCCAACACTGGCTGGGATAGAATATGTTAAGGCACAAGATGACCGGATTAAAGTTTTAGTAAAATTAAGCTGTCTTTTGTGTGCCAGTATTCTACATGAAGGAAGTTACATAACGACTAATTCACAGTAGCTTTCACTCAGGGGTACATCCTTCGTGCAGTCGAATGGCAGATTATTGGAATGTCCTATCAGAATGTTGGCTAAAGGGGAAGTTACTACAGAGGCTGTGATGGCAGACAAACATTGGTTATGGCTGTCATCTGGTACCTGTTCAGGCCAATGGGGAAGCTGGAGGCTGTAGGATCTGGTACTAGTCCCACTACATGCTATGTCCACCAATCTGACAGGCTTTTTTCACTGCCTAGCTGAAAGCCATTGATTGAGAAGGTTTCTCTTACTGGAGTAGTTGCGCTGTTAACTGCACTACCTTTCACATAAATCAGCAGCAGCTCTCAATAGCTGTCATTATCAAAGTGAGTCATGCAACTACTATGAGTGGTATCAACTAATTTTTACTCAAGAGTAGCCCTATTAAAATACTTAGCCAAATTTAGCCATGTTCATTTACTTTAAGAGACAAGCTGCTGTTGGAATGGCAGCTGATTTCAGTATTTGGGAGGAAAATAACTACCCCAGCATCCTCTCTCTGACGTTCTTGCTGTAATTGTTAAAATTTGTACCCAGCATAGATATGAGACCAGACTCTGCTCAGCCACAACGTGAAGCCAAGATGGACTCGAGGGGCAATAAGAGGGAATAAGTTTTTCCTGTACATACTGTATATAGAATGCTTTTGTTTTTACTCAGTATAGTGGATAGGCTATTATCTTGTAAAATTGCTGCTTTTAACAACTCATTAACTTTGACAGCATTATGTATGCTTCCTTGGAAATCACAACTGTGCAACTGAAAAGTCACCTTAAGAAAGTGAATTAAGCAGCTGGCGTTTTCTTTTAGTAAAATAGCTACCTTTGCATGGTGCATAGTGATGCACCACTCACCAGTTCCTCCAACATCTGACACTCTTCCTATTTTCAGAGGTGATCATCTGTATATAAAAATTGAGGAAACAGCTCCCCTAATTTCCAAGTAAGGATGGATGTTATTGTAGAGCTATCTCAATGGAACATGCACACTCAAGCATCAGATAGGCTGCCTGGAAGTAGAGCTGTTATCTCTTAACAACTGTCTGGGAGAGGGGAGGAGCCAAAAGTATCAACAAATGCACATAGCTCAGCAAGTTAAGCAGGTAATTAAAACTTGCTAATTTGCCAGTCTGCTGCTTCTACTAATGTTGTTCGCCAAAGACCTGCCTCTGCTCTCCACAAAGAGGCACAATCATCCCTTTTTTTGTTTGTCAAATGAGAAGCCTGGATGCAGGATTGAAAGCCTTAGCCATGAACACAAGGAGAAAAGTGGGAAGACAAGTCATTTTGTGAAGATGGCCACAGCCTTTGGCCCATTTGCTGGTAAAATACACCTGGTTAAAGTTTAAATTGTAATGAACATGACAAGTAATAACAATACCCTTGGATTATCTCTTAGGAACTAAATGAGCTCTTAAGAGCATATCTACCTTTGTTCGTTAGGCTCTTCTCTAACTTCTGAAATAAAAATATTTCAATATTATATATTTATGTTTGTTTTATGAGAACCTGAAGCACTGAAGGATAGGCATGTTAAATGCTACATCAAAGAACATGTGGGTGAAAGGACTAGGTCTTCTTCAGTGCTTCTGCTAGAGAGAAATATACAACTGGCAAGACAGCTTACTGACCCATCAGGTGATCAGCCGCAGTGGTGCAGTATGGAAGGAATTCCATCCAGTACAGCAGTTCTCACCCCTGTATGACATGTTGCACTTGCAAAAATTCTGTTTCCTGTACAACTATTAAGAACCTTGTCTTCCTCTGAATCTGGAAATCTTTTGCACACTTTTGAGCATGCTCAGTGCATGCTCTCTAATTCTGAGCAGACTCATTGATGTTGCTAAATAAAGGCTTTGACCATTTATTGCTGTTACTTTTTCTTGTTATGCTATAGTCTACATGTGTCAGTGGCATGTATACTTTGAGTTTACCACTCGGGCTTACCATTCTGTCTCTGGAGAACTCTGGGAACTGGGATTCCATGAACTGGGGAAAGGCTCTAGAACAGAATCCTCAACACCATCACCAAAATACAATTCCCAGGATTCTTTGAGGGAAGGCACAACTGTAATGAATATCTATCGCGGAGAGAATATGTAACACCATGAAAAACTGAAAATGCCCAGAGCATTACCTGTATCCACATAGAAAATGGCAGCTGGCATGCTCAAAGAACTACAAAAGACTTATGATACAGGACTTTTTTGCATTCAGAAACCATGTTGACTATTCCTCAAAAAGGCTTGTCTTCAGTAGCTGTAACAATTCTCTCTTTAACATCCTTTTCATGATTTTACTGGAAGATATCTTTTAAAAGGGCTTCCCTACAAAAAAACAAACACACACAGAACGGCTATCCTTTAGTTAGCCCAGTTACAGTGATAGATTGCATATTTTTATTATTTAATGAATCTTGGGTGCATTTCAACTGTATATGAGGGATTGTTAATTTTAGCCCTCATACCTTACGCACATGAACTAAAAAAGTAGTTTAGTTCAATGCAAAGAATTATACTTTTCTGCAATTTCTCTCTCCCCCTCTTTAGCAATCTTAACCACTCCATGGTTGTCTACAGATACAACTGCCTCATTGGCTGGTTTCCTGCTTCTTATGTATTTAAGTTTTAGATTTTTAAAATGTTCTTAGTAAAACGCTCTTCAAATTCTTTTGACACTTGCTTTGTTGTCAACTTATAACTATAAAAACACTATGAAATAGTGCCGCCTCTTTGCCAGCTTTCACATTGGTAACTAATGCTTTTAACAGCATTAAGTTATCTAATGCATTATTATTATTAGGCAACGTACACCAAAAGCCCCAGGCCTCAAAAATACCATTTTATTTTATTTTTTGCATGCAAACAAAATATCATTGCTTCTGGTACTAAATTGGGACTAGCACAAATATAGCAAAATGAAAAAAACCTTTAAAAAACTAACCTCAGAAAAGCCCTTAAAAATGAAAGCAGTATTTCAGAAGTATGCTGATTAGAGTGTAACTGAAGAGGTTTCCTCTCCTGCTAGCTAATGATTTTGAAAGGAATAAGGCTGCCTCCTGTCTCCTAGTTACTATCCCCATTATTAAAGATGACTAGTGCATATGCCTTTCTTCCGTGATGAAACACATTCATAAATATATCTAATGCCTTCAGTAGATATGCTTATGAACCTTCAACCTATGTGGGGCAGTCCTGCTCATCTGTGTAAACAGTGCAAACATAAAGTGTTATCAGCAGCCTTACGGTGCATTGTATTTCTTTTCTCAGGACACAACTACCACTTTCACTGTGACCTAAAGAGCTGAACTGGAAGCAAGAGGCGTCCCCGTGCAGACATTCACTAAACTAGACCTCTTTGTGGCTGGAGGAAAGCGAGGGGCAAAAGTCATTAGCATATTCAGAGGAATTGTATCCAGATAAAGTGATATTTCCAGTTTGCCCTCAAGATTAAGCACCAATGGACTAGACAGTGCTAGTGTTCATGGTTGGGAAGAAATTTTAGTGCGTATAAAGACCATGAGAATGTCAATTCCATTTTCATTGTTTTTAGCTGCTGGACCAAGTTAGTAGTGCCCATTTAGTCCTGACACAACTCAACCCTGATATGCAGAAGCTCCAGTTTTCCCCCAAGTCAAGGCTTAACCCTTTAGATTAGGCCTTTTGGTGGGCTACTTACTCAGAGCCTTGCCAGAAGAAAACAAAGAAGCAGAGGACAAAGGACCATGTGCCAACCTTTTCTAAGACTTGCTGTGACAATTTTGTTAGCTGGAATGTAAGTAAAACTTGACCTTTTCATTCTGAACTTTCAGTGTCATTACTTTTCAAATCCTCCCTCCCCGAAAAGCTATGCTTTTCTTGAAGTTCAGGTAGATGTTCCATCAACATTATAGCCCTTCTCTTTCCATCCTAGGCATTGATCTGCACTTAGTGGCAACAATGTATTGCTAAGGCTGTACTCACAAACTACTGTAACTAACTTAAAGCAAGTTTTCCAAGTAAATGTGGCTAGGATCAGGCTGTAAAGCTCTTAGAAAGTGCTACTTACCCAAGGGCTGCAGCTGTCAATGTGATTTTCATTCGGAAACCAAATGGCTAATCTAATCTGTTTTGTCCAAGACATTGCCTCCATTACACTGCTTTTGACTGATACGTTTCCAGCCACAACAGGGTCTCAGCAGTGCCAGGCCAAATTGCTGTTATTTTCCTTTGTTCTATTACCTTAATGTTGGCCAGTCATCAGTGCCCATTTCTGAAATAGCAAGGGCTATCCAGAGATGTTAGCAAAAACAAAGGAGTCTGAGAGACGTTGTTGGGGTCTCAGCAGAGTGACCTAGTGCAAGATCTTCACCCAAGAACATACAATAGGGTCATTCGTTCCTAACAACTTCCCTTGATCCTGAGTAATTATACAAACTAAAGATAATCAAAATATAAGGCACTAACAAAGTCCTGCACATTTCAGGATTAACAGAACTCCCCCCTCCCCAACAATTACAGTGCTGAAGTGATATAAAACCAGAGTTGGAAGGGATACTGTAGACAAGGAGTGGCTAACATTTTGGGCCCAAAGGCTGCATTTACTCTTGACTAACCTTAACTCCTGCATGTATGCATATGTGTGCGCGCACACACACACACACTGCATGCACAGGTATGCAGCTGGTCGCGTTCAAACACTGCCAATTTTGATTTTGTTTCTTCTTGCTGCTGCCACCAAAGTGCTGAGGTGTTGCAGGATGAGACAAAGTTAGGTGGGGGCCCACATGAACTCAGGTTAGATACCCATATTGTGGACTATATCAATTCAGGTCCAGCCTCTTCGTGTAGACTTCCAGAGCAGGAAACCACCTGCCCTCTAGGGTAACTGGGTCCACTGCCACAGTTCCACTTCTGGTGACTTGGAAACCATGGTTCTATTAATGCTGCAAAAAAATCTTATTAGTCTGTTTTTGCAGTCAACTAACACCACTGACTCATACATAGTCAGCTTGTGATCAAACACAATGCTAAAATCCTTCTCACGTATACTATTGCCATGCCAACCTAGGTATTCCCACCACCCAAACCTGTGCATTTGAATTTTGCATTGGTCTCTGTTGAACTTCATGTGTTAATCAGCCTAGTTTCCAACCCACTGAGATCATGTTGAATTTTATTCCTGTCTTCTGAGGTGTTAGTGATCCCTCCCATTTCCACGTCCTCCATAGATGTGCTAAGGATTCCCCTCCACCCCTTCTGCTAAGTAATTGATTAATATTATGAAGAGTGTGGGGCCCAGGACAGAGCCCTACAGCACTCAATTTGGTTGTTATGGATCAAAGAAACTACCCAAGCCGATTGTCATTGTCAAGGCACATCGTGATAATCAGTTTCACCAAGGAAAATTCCAGCATCTCTTAGATATCATCCTCTGTCACCAGGCAGTAGAAATCTGTCCTTGCTCCATAGTTCCGAGATCCCAAATCAGAGATGTCAATCTCACTCCTTTGGTTTTCCCCAAGCTGTATTTCTTCCAAAGCACCAAGTGGAGGACCATCAGGGCCACTCATGGGAGGAGGTGGTGCGCCTTTGAAAATGGACCCCCTGCCACCTGTAGGATGGGAAGGAGAAGGCAGCAGTTAGCAGAGAGGAAGGGATGGCAAGGCAGAATGAGACAAGTTGAAGTGCTTTAAAATGATCAGTGCCACTCTACTTTCTGCTAGTACAGTGGTACCTCAGGTTAGAGACGCTTCAGGTTACAGACTCCGCTAACCCAGAAATATTACCTCGGGTTAAGAACTTTGCTTCAGGATGAGAACAGAAATCATGCTCCGGCGGTGTGGCAGCAGCAGGAGGCCCCATTAGCTAAAGTGGTGCTTCAGGTTAAGAACAGTTTCACGTTAAGAACAGACCTCCAGAACGAATTAAGTACTTAACCTGAGGTACCACTGTATTCACAAGGAGGACATATATACAGTTCAAGCTCATTTAAACACCAGTTTAAGTATCATTGCTTCCCATCAACATTTCTGTGAATAGTACTTCAGTGAGATTGCTATCCTTCCTCAAAGAACTAGTTGCTAAGGCTAGCCGGAGAGAAGGAAGAACTATTAAACCAATTTAAGTATCAAGTTGCGTGAGATGCAGGAGATCTATAACTAGGAGACAGTACAGATTGGGGTAATGGCACAGTGAAAAGAGTTCAAAAAATTTTTCCTCAGGTCTGAGGCTCAGGGTCACTGCTCTAATCAAAGCTGGAGCCTCTAGCTACTTTTAACTAAAAGTAGAAATGTCAGGAGATCTAATTATAGACCTCCTGCATCTCATGCAGGCTTGGGAGTCAGTTGGCAGTTTTAAACTTAATTTAAATGTTTTATTTTAGAGCATGCCTTGACATGTCAGACAAGAGTAAGGGGCTTGAATATTTCAACACCTAGGGAATCTGGAGGAAGCTTCAGTCCCACCTTTCGCCAATCCCCAGGGTCTGAGAGGAGCTGCTCTTCCCCTTAGCACTAACAGGCAGCATTTCAAAGACCTCAGGAGGGGAGCTGGGAAGAGAAACGGTAACACCTTTGTAAGCCTTATGAAATACATTTAATGTCCATCACTTTCTCTCAAGCAGGAGAGAGGGTGTGTGTGTGTGTGTGTGTGTGTGTGTGTGTGTAAAAATCAGGCGCTCCTAGTGAGAATGAAATGTCTTCCAAGCAACTATTCCCTTTGCAAGAGAGAATGAGGAGCCTCAAGCATCCTGGCATGCTGTTGTATGGAGCAACTAGACTAATGAGGAAAGCTTCCAACAAGGTGCACAGCCGCGCCACACAAGAAACAAGGCCTATTAATGACAGTGAACGCAACACCCTCAGCAAAATAAGCCCAACGCTGCTGTCTCAACTAAAAGAAAAGCCCAGCCAAACCCATTATTTTCTCTGTTCTTCTCTTGACAATAAAATCACCGTGTACAAGCGAGCTGGGCTTGCTCTTGCCAGTCGCTCGTAAATCTTTTATGACCACTGAACTTATTTTGCTCCTGTTACTAAAATTAAAATGTATTGCTTTGCAACTGCTCAGCCTGTGTTAACAAATCCCTAGGGCCAGAGCTTGTTCTTCACAACCTCTGGAACCGATGCCTCAGGTGCGCTTCCTACTCATTGATCCATTGTACAGCCTTAGTCCCACAGGCCTAGGAAAAAGGATGTCAGGACTAAACCACCAAGCTCTCTGTAGTCTCAGGCTCAGAGAATGGAAAACTGCCCTTTGGTGGATATAAAACCCATTTCTTTTATGAACTGTTGGGTATGTCTGCACATAAATGATAGATGGAGGTGGTAAATTACGTAAATTTCCACTCCTTGGTATTGCTACTCTAAGGAAGCATGTAGCAATAATGACACCATTATTTCCTTTCTTCCTCTACAAACACACAAATGGATTCATAGCCAAAATAACATGTTCTCTATGAAAACATGTTGCCCTGCTCCCTATCCAATGTTAGCAGTGAATGGGAAAAACAGATGAATTCATTCTTCTGCTACAAAATGTGCCACAGTATGTATGTGTGGACTGCTGCATGACAGGGAAGATAATTTCATTTGGATTGAGGCAATGGTTGTTTGACTGATGAAGGATCAGCTAATTAGGTGTAACTCTGGAATGGCGGAAGGAAGGAAGGAAGGAAGGAAGGAAGGAAGGAAGGAAGGAAGGAAGGAAGGAAGGAACCTGTTATGCCATTTGGAAGCCACAGACACAGCATACAATGGTGACCAAGCCTGGTGATCAACCAAAGTAGACACATTCTGCCAAGTCAGATGGTATATAAAGGCCTTAAATAAATACTACTGCTTGTGATCTGACTACACTACACAGGCTTAAAGTGGAGAAAATAAATTTTAAGGAATCTGAAAGTGGGTGCAGAGGCTTCACTTCCATTGGTCTCCACTGTCACCTCTGGCTGAACAGGTTTTGATAATTCTGAAATAAAGAAGAAACCTATTTCCTAGAGGTGAAAGTAAGATGAGAATACATAGCACAATTTGATCACATATTCCAAAGCATCTTTAATTCGGGGGATGGGGGCGATCACAATCTGACTAGCCTTAGCTTTTGTAATCAAAAGTGAGGCCTGATCCTACACATATTCACTCTAAAGGAAGCTCCCTTGAGTTCAATGGAACTTACGTTAAAGTAAGTGTACATAGGGTTTTGGCATACCATACTAAAATAGCTGTAATAATACAGGCAGGAAGCACACAGTTAGCTCATGGCAGTGTGTAGAAAGGCACCTGGCTGACTGATTAATAAAGCTGCTGGGCTATACTTTTGCTAATTTTAGCAATTGCAGTGTTCTTCTATCAAGTGATTTTTTAATGGGGTTTATTCTTTCAAACTTAATTGTGAGCCTCACTTGAGAATCTTTCCGGCTAACTGTGGACTAACACTCAAAAAAACAAAAAACATCAGAGCAGGATCAAAAGCAACTGTGTGTCTCCTGTTGGCATGCTATGGTGACAGAGTGAAGATTAAACAGTGCTGTTACCAGAGTCTCCTTCAGGGTGCGAATCCCCCCGGAAATCCAAGTAATTGCTGTTGAGGATCAGCATAGGGTCCTTGTCTTCCTGGAAACTGGTCTGGGGGTCTCCCCTGAGGCCTTGATAGGACACTTTTCGTGGCAGGGCGAGGCACAGTTCCTTCCAAAAATCAGATGAAGGCGCCTAGAAGCAGCAAAGAGGCAGCATCTTGTCACATGCTCATCAGTTATACACAAACCCTTGTGTGATATATCTGTAGGCAAGTCCCAGCAGCCCTGCCTTGAGGGCAGCGTTCTCACAGGCGCTCCTCGTCTATGAAGCACAGGCACCCTGTCTGGCTCCCAAAGGATTGAACAGAGGGAGATAAATGTTCGCTACAACAGAGGGATCTACAGCTCCACCAACAGTTTTCCCATTCAGCTTTGTTTCATCTTCGAGATGAAACACACTGCAAAATCTAAGAGGTATTAAGTGGCATTACTTCTGATGGAAGGCTTTCGTGACCAGATAAAGCAACAGATTTCGCCTTTCCATTAACCTAGGATTTCAGTGCAATTTTAAATTGAGTGGATTCTTTTTTTTTCTTTTTTCTTTTTTAAAGTAAGGCTTTTGGCTTTGTCCTCATGCATAAAAGGCAAGAGAACATGTGGCTGGTATCCAGCGAAAACTCAGAAACAGACTGCAATGCTTCAATGCCTTGCACAGATAGTTTTCCCAAGCTTGCTATTTCCTAACTTCATCTCACCTTAGTGGCCCAGTCTGTACATCACAGTAAACCATAGCTGCAAGCTACTGCATGCAGTAAGCCAGGTTTCCTCAAACTTGGCCCTCCAGATGTTTTGAGACTACAATTCCCATAATCCCTGACCACTGGTCCTGCTAGCTAGGGATCATGGGAGTTGTAGGCCAAAAAACATCTGAAGGGCTGAGTTTGAGGAAGCCTGCAGTAAGCATTAGCCCTAGAGGAGAAAGTGACCTATAGAGGTTACGAGAATTTGAGACAGATACTAGGAGCTGCCTGCACCCTTGAGGTAAAGGGGCATAGCTGACAGGGACCTCCAGCAATCCTTTACAGCCTTTCCGGGACAAGAAACCACAATATTTCTACGTAATCCATTCTACTTCCTTGTTGCTACTTCAGCCTAAATGATCTGATAGTGTGCTTCTCTGGGGAACAGCAAGGTGGATAGATATACAAATTAAATAGAGAATTATTTTTATTGACCATTGGGCCATATCAAGTCAAAATGTACAGCTACACAGGACCAACACTGTAAATAAAACGGCAGGAATTCAAAAATGAAAACATTAAACAAAAAACATTGGCAGGAAATTAACAGCCACCAAAAACATTCAGCCTGCAGTCCTATTGCAAAGCATCCACAAACTTTTAACAGCATTTGGCCACAGCTAAGGAAAAGCTGGCCACTGTGTTGATAATACCCTTTTTTGAACTTGCCAGTAAAAAATAAATTATTTGAAAGCCTGATCAATGGCAACATTCCCCCAGAAACTGATGAAAAAATTACAAGCTTTCTCAGAAACTGAGCATCCAGTAAGTAATGGGTTATATCTTTCACAGAACGTTCTCCACATAAGCAGATTTGGGAAGCAAAAGAAATATTTTTGCATCTCCCATGACAGGAAGTTGCATACACTGCATTGTGAGCACAGGGAAAGTCTTATGCTGGTGAAATTTGATAGATCCATCAGATACAATTCAATATGTTTATATTTAAACTTAACTGCCATGGTGTGATTTTAGAGTTGGAAACAAGATGTAGGTATTTCTGAATAAAGAGGTCACAAACACTATTCTTTAAATCAAGTTTTGCAACCGTACAATTCCTGCTGGAAAAATATTCAACGGGGGGGGAAAAATGTTACCAAGCAGCAGAGTTGAATAAACTATCCCCTGACTATTAATTACAACAACCTTTTGGTTATATTGATTCAAAAGAATTGCAGGAGTTAATTCCAATAGTTAAAGCAAGCTAGCATTCACTTTTATTTTTAGAGCTAAAATGGCCCATTTTTTATTGGAGAAATGCTGTTAGCATATTTGATGGTGTTCTGAACCCAATCAAGTTGGATAAGAAGCAGACACACACACACACCCTGAACCCCAAGATCTCAAATGCAAAGAGCAACTGCATAGTTAATTTGAACCCATTTTAGAATCGGCAATAGGCATGCCAATATTTCGAGGTACTATTCAGCTGTCATTCAGCTTTTAGTTTTATGGAATTTCAGGGGAGCTGCGAACCACCAGAGATGGACTATACAGAGCTCTTTCACTGTGTGTGCCTGTTTCCAGCAGGGCAGCAGGTATGTACAGCCAAACAGAGCACTATCAAACCCCCTGCTCATCAGCTGGTGAGTGGAGAGCAGAGAGTATAATCTTGCCGGCTGAAGGGGTTTGCTTTGCCAGAATTAAGACTGGCTTGTGGGCCAGAGGTTGCCCACTCCTGTTGTATAACCTCCTTGCAAACCAATCAGGATGAACAATCTGGAATCCACCCTAAATATAGGAATATAGTTGGACACAGTCCACTTATGAGATAATTTAGCTTAGTTTTTAAGGGTAATGCTCTTACCAAATTAACACATGGCAAGCAATGCTGGTGTTTGAGGTTCTCCAAGAATGTATTTCTACTGATGTAATCAAAGGCAGTTTTAAAATCAACAAAAACTGCAAAGAGCTTATTTTTTCTGTTAACTCAGGAATTAAATGAGCAAGCACAGAATGGTTGTCAAGCATTAACTAGCCAGCTTGTTATTCAGCAATTACATTGTGCAACATCGGCCATTCTTCATACTCAAAACAGGAGGTATTTTACATGTAATTTTTAATGCTATCTATAAGACTGATTGGTATATAATTTGTGTGTCGCCTTTCTTGAAAACTGGGATCGCTGTGCTCAGATTCCACCCTGATGGAATACAGCCAATTGGGTTTTTTTGAATCAAATAATTTAGCAATGACAGGACCACTCCACTGGATGTTACTTTAAAACCTCTCTTGATATTAATTCCTCTCCTAATGCCTTATTTTGGAAAGAGTCAGATTTTTAATCTGACTAAGAAACAAGAAGCCAAAGATCGCACTTACAGAGCTCAAGACTGGCAGCCTGTTGCTCATGTACAGCAACAGTCTTATTAAAAATGTTAATGTGCTGTTCCCATTTTGTCTTAGAGATAGGAGTAAACAAAAAAATAGCGGACATATGGTGGCTTTGATCCACTCACTGCCAGAAGGAAGCAGTATCCTTACACCTAATGGCATTTTCCAGGCACCGTTAAAGCTGCTTTGAAATATTTTGGCTGTCGTAACTTCTTATTAGCTGGGGAGGGGAGTAGGTAGTTCCTTGAATGCTGTGTCTAAAAGGACTGTTTAACAAAGCTGCTTAGGATTCTTTACATTGTAAGTAAAATCAAAAAGCCCCTTTCTTATGTCTTGAGGCATAGGTTGTGTGCACAGCAGAGCGTTAATTGCACAAGTGAGTTGCACAACTCTGATTTTTTCATGTGGCTTTTTGGGCACATCTGTCCACAGGACCACCTTCAAATGAACTCTATTGTAGTGCTTCCTGTCCCCCAAGAGTGGGAGGTGCTTGATGGAATGTCTTTGCACTGTGTGCTGTTGTCCCCTCCCCTCCATTCTCGCACTCCCTAAGTTCTGGAAACCTAAGGTCTATTGCAAGCATGCTTGCAGTTATTTGTTTACCTGTATGTGCATCCTATTTATGTATTTAAATATTTATATGAGGTACAAGTTTTGCATTATACCAGACTTACAAAAAATGATGGGTCCAGTTCTTTAAAAATACACACACATGTGTCATGTCACTAGTTTTTCTAATTGTTGTAACCTGCCCTGGGACGGTGAGGTGAAAAACCTAATAAAATAAGTATTATTTTATAAAATAACTATTATTATTTTTATTAGGTGAAAAACCTAATAAAATAACTAAATATCCTGATGTGCAACTGCAAGGAGTATTGTGAGTCACAAGCATGCTATTGTTCATTTAGCACAGATAAAGAAACAGCAATAACTGTAAACCCGAAGTCTCTATCCTGCTAGAATGCTCCCCTGCAAATGCTCTTTTTAGGGAAGGGTTTGTGCTTTTTTCCTTCTCCAGTCTCTAACTTCCCCCTCTCTTTTCATTTCTCTTTACACTGAGAGTACTCTGGGTGAAGCAAGTATATGTTTCCAATTCTTATTTCTCAGGTTCTGGTGCCTCCCTGTGGCTCTGTTTGCTTCTTTAAAGTGGGAGTTAAAATATAACTTATCTATATTTTCTGCAATGCTTACAACACTGCTCATGGCCTCCAAGAATGAGCCATGGAGCAGTCAAGCCATGTTCATCCAAAAAGGTATTATTTGGCAAATCTCGGGAGCTGATGATTCCTAGTCAACAGGTAAATAGCTAAAATAATAACAGGAGATCATGATCAAAATAATGGACAGACAAAAATATATTCAGCCTACTTTCATGAAGGTGCTACTCGTTAGTTCCAAGAAAAGCAGGTAACAGTTATTACTCTGGTATACATCACAGCAAGGTCAAGTAATGGAGGAGTGGCTCTCAACCCTTCTTGGAAGAGAAGCTACTCTACACTTCTATGCTTCTTGAATAGTTTCAAGTACTGCCTTGCCACTGATAAACATAACCACAGTGATGAAGTCATGGCCTTGCAGCCCACAACTTACCATGGACCCAGCACGCCACATCAGAAGGGTCACTGTGCTCTTCTGCTGCTTAAGCAAATTTATGGCTGGATGTGCTATTTCTCGGTACTGGCTCTCAAAGACAATGAAGATTGGCCTCCGGGATAATTCCAGCAGCCTCCAAAGACCTTCCCTGCAAAACCAGACAATAGGTTAGAGTCCTAAGCAAATCCACAACCAAACTATTGAAAAAGCTTTGAACCCAATCTAGTCACCCAAAATATTAATTCTAAGCACGACTAGTTTCAGTAGAATTCAAACAGTTCAATGAAAACTTCAGGAACTGGTTTGAGAGGCATTAACACTAAACTGCCGTGCTTCATTTCCAGATATATGAAAGAGATTCTGGGTGTCGTGATTGGAGGGGTATACAGAAATTGGATAAATTCAGAGGCCCTTCTAACCATAGATAGGAGAGCCAGGAACATACTCCCTCCTGCCTTCCTACTCCCTTCTACCTTCCCTCCTCCTCTTATGAGTACAACGTATTGGAACACTTGACTGGTTTGACAAGCCATAGTTTACCAGGACAACCAAATAAGCAAACTGTGATTTTAGTGATCCCTCCAAATCAGAATTGCACATACTATTTGCCTGTTTGGTCAACTTGGTCAACTTTCCATTAAACAAGGTGGGCAATAGGAGGGAGTGCACACTTGAGTCATTCCTGATCCTCCAAAAATGAAAGGAGGATCAGAGAACTTGTCTCTATTGCTGACTCTCTAATTACCTGAAATTATTGTTGCACCATTCCTGTTCCAGATATGCATTAGAGAGAACCACAATGAGGCGGCGGCACCGGCTAACATTCATAATCAGATCTGCAGAAGGTTCTGAAAGAGAGGAGAAAAACTAAATCTCTTCTGAGAAGGGCCAGAACCAATCCATTGTTGTTTCAGCATTCATCCTTCACCTGTACAAGAAAGAAATACCCTAGGATCCAAATGCATATCCACTCTGCTCTACAGAAAGGAGAACCCCTGGGCAGTGGAATAAAAACTAACCAGCCTGTTTAAACCAGCCTGCTGTCCTTCAGACAGCACCATTGGTTTTGGATATGAGTGCGTCTGGTGGAACACTCAGGACATTTTTTTTAAAAAAATGAAGAGTATACTCAAACATTGCATTTTTTTATTATTAGACACACCACAAAGAGCACAATACAGATGCCATTTCCATAGTACTATACACTCAAAAAGGTAATACAACTGCTGAGAAATGCTGTTTTGTGGTGTATTCTTGTTTAACCAGAACTGTCCACGGTGGGCAGCATTATAGAATATGGAGGAGCTGCATTTTGTACACAGCTTGTTTTGCATCACCATGCAAATGGATGTTGCATACTTTTTATAGACATTTTATTAAACAAAACAGTTGAAGATAAGAACAAATGGTCTGAAGGCACATGATTACAGTGATATTGCTGAAGCAAGAACAAGGGTGGCCCTGTAAACTGCCTGGATAGGAACTACACTTCATGCTCTTTGGAGGAAGATTAAACAAGCTGTGCCCAAAATAAAGAAACAACACATTGTCAAACATATGCAATAACAGTCTGGAAATGTGGAGGCACAGGGAGAGGCATCGGGCCAACACAAAACTACCACCCATTTCTATGAAATGCATATCTGCAAGGTCATGCAAGTTAAGCAATGCATCATGTCACAGACTTTGAGCAGGTGTAGAAAGCCCACCAGTTGTGCTGAGCATATACTGGGCAGACTGTGAATACATCCTACTTAATATGCAAATGGAACCTAACTGTGGACAACTGGGTGGTTAAGGAGAATACATTTTTCTTCATACAACAGAGAGCCTGTCTATAAAATATTCAGTTCCTACTTTGCACAGCTTTGCCATTATTGGTGTTTAGAATTAAAGGTATTTTAGGTTGCTTCAGATGCACAAAATAGTGTGCCAAAGAAATTTTTCAGAGCCATACTTTTGCATCTATTAAGTAGCAAAGTGCAGCGTTCAACAGGCCTCATTTCAGATACAGTGGTACCTCAGGTTAAGTACTTAATTCGTTCCGGAGGTCCATTCTTAACCTGAAACTGTTCTTAACCTGAAGCACCACTTTGGTTAATGGGGCCTCCTGCTGCTGCTGCACGATTTCTGTTCTCATCCTGAAGAAAAGTTCTTTACCCAAGGTACTATTTCTGGGTTAGCGGAGTCTGTAACCTGAAGCGTATGTAACCCGAGGTACCACTGTACTGCATTGCAATGTTTGTGGCCCTTTTCTTCACTCTGAAAAAGGATACAGATGTCAAGCTGGGATCATATATGAAATGCACAATGGTGTCCTGAATGTACACACCAGCCTGTATTCTAATATCTCAGTCAGATATAGCACTGCACTATGTTTTACATCTTTCCAGTCTACCTTGGAAACAGGGACATGGATTAAGCTGTACTTGAAATGCAGAATGTTGCCCTGAAGTTGCATACCAACTTTCATCCTGCTGTCTCAGTATCTAATAGAAATAGTGGTTTTTTTGCATTCTCCTCCTCTTGTTTGAAAATGGATGCAAGAGTTAACCTGATATTCAGACTTAGCGTGTGTACTGATTTCAATTGGATATTTTAACACTTAATAAAGCTACCATATTAAACATAGGATGCCAAATGGGCAAATTAAACTGAAGGTTTCTCTTCATTTAGCCAACTAATCCATTTCAGATAAGTTATTTGCAGCCTGAACTCAACAGCAAGTCTGAGTGCCCAGGTACATATTAAATGAGGTGTTGGACAAGGTTCTATACCTGAATTGGGCAGGATGTCTTTATCATCCAGGAAAATCTTGTAGCCGTGACGATTCTCCAGCTGTGGCTTCACTATGAAGTTGACAAACTTTCTATCATCTGTTGAGTTAGAATAAGATACATAGGCATCATACAGCTTTCCATCTGTGGAAAAATACCAAGAGGAGAAATTTATTATAATTTTTTAAAAAACAACAACAACAACAAAACCTGTGCTGACTAGCTATAACACTGAGAGGATAATTCTTGTAGAAGTTCACACTTTGGGTTGGACTGTCACTGAAACTCAAATCTCACAAGGGGAAAAGTGACAGCCAACTCTCCAGCCCAATATTTACCATTGATCTCCACCTCTCCATGACGGTTTCTGTACCAGAGGAGCACATTCAGACGGCACTTCACATACATCACAGCCATTAGTAACAGCAGTGCCACAGTGACAAGTGCAGCTAGCACAGCGCCCAAGTGCCCAGCAGTCTCTGCTGTAATAGAAAGACATATTTTAAATAGATTTAATGAGAAAACAGCCTTACAACTGACAGCATGGTAGAGAAAAGAGGAAGAGAAGAGTTGGGGTCTATGGTCTCAGAATATACCAAATTATAAAGAAAATCAGGGGTTATGTCATTCTTGAACAATTTTTAGTATCTTGATGACTGTTCTGACTATCAGAACATGCAACCATGATGAGGAAGAGATGAGCAGAAGCTAAAAGACAGATTTATTCTAGCACCACATTGTTAGATCATCCTCCAAATTTTGCAAGTATCACCATTCACAAGATGCTCATGCAGAAGTAAATCAAAGGTTTTCAGAGTAAAGATGTGCATGAACTAAATTATTCACATTCTCCAGTGCCAATTCAATTTCTTCCTGCAAGCACGCGGGCATGTTCATTTAGACTTTTTGTAAAACACTCTGGAATATACTGTTAACTAAGCCATTTGCTGAATGTTGCTTTAAAATACACTGAGGCTCTAATCTCAGAATTGCTCCATCAGCCTATGGAAACTTCCAGATGGAGGAATTTGAAAGTGTTCAAGCATGCCAAAACAGCTGAGTTGCTTGGGGGCAGCCTAATAGCACGTTTGTTTTGGTGTGCAGAACCATTTGAGGCTGTGACTGATTGAAAACCTCAGAAAAGTTTCTATTGTCTGCTGGTGCCATCATGTGGCAATTTTCTGCCATCAGATTCACTGATGATGCCATCATAAAATTGCTCTTGTAAACTGAGCCCCTAAAGCCAGCATGGAGCAATACTGAGGGCACTAAAGGCTGTCTTTATATTAAACTCCTCTAGAGACATGGTAAGTCTGGTTCAAAGCCCTTTTTAGCAACCCTGCTACCAGTTAGAGCAAAAACATCTTCTAAAGTCTAAGAAGAGGATCAGGCAGGCTCAGCCAAGTTTCTTGAATTCCAAGATAAAACAGGGAAAACTTATTCAAAAGAAAAGGAAGGCATCTAGATACAGCATAAAAGCAAATACTCTTATCACCCCAGCTAGACTTCAGTCTATCAGATGGCCATGCATGGGCTAAAGTAAATTACTCTATTTTTAAAATGAGAACAGTTAGTTTCTATATAGAAAATTAAGTCTTGCTTCTTCCTAAAAGAAGGAAAGCCAAGCTGAGATACCCAGCTCATAAATTCTCAGAGGATCATACAATACTTCAGAATTTTGAAGCCATCTTAGTTCAAAACTATGTTTCTTCCCCCCAAAACACATTTGCCTTTGCACACATGCCAAGAGTGATCTGAACAAAGTGAAAAATGTGGACTGAATTATAAACTGAATGTATAGTGAAGCTGTCACACCTCTATAAACTCATTGTGGGTCAAACTCTGACCAGATTCCATGCTACCCACATCCTCAATAGACCATACTGAATCCTGTACATTGGACCTAAGGATGCAGTTTCTTACACACACACACACACACACACACACACACACACACACACACTGTTCCATTCCAAGACACACACATAATGTGTGAAATGGCCCTTAGCATCTCACATACACCAATGGAGAAATGAAATGATGATGCTGAGCCATGGATCATTTCTAGACTGTAATTAGAAAATGTAATCCAAAACACTTAGGCTACTTGAGTCTCAAGAGGAGGCAGACAGAATATAAATCACATTCAGTTCCTCAGCTGCTGCACAATCTCAGATTTATCTAGTTCTGCCATTTTAATGACAAATGTACAAAGCAAATGCAAGCTCAGTTATCACACTTGCCCCTCCCATCATGCTTCAGATAAGAAGCCATTCTAAAGATAATTAAATTAAAAAGAGTTTAAAGTATTGAGTATTGCATTCATGTTTATTTGTCATCTTGTTAACCAAAGTGCAGAACTGCTCTGGGGTGGAGTCAAAGATGTGTGTGTGTGTGTGTGTGTGTGTGTGTGTGTGTGACACTTCAAAGGCATCAGCCAATCAATGCTGTACACAGCCATATTCTTATCTATTGGTTTTCAGAGGTCAACTCTGAAAGGGAAATTTACATTTGGATTGAATGCCACAAGTGTGTTTTCAGAGTAGTCTGACAACTCTTTAAAAAAAAGTATCTCCAATTCTCATTTCAGAAATACTAATGGGAATTCTACTATGGAATACAGTTAGTGAGTAACAGAATCTTTTTTGAACAACTTAATGAAGATAACAACCTTCAAATAGAGTACTGGCCCACACCCAAATGCACATGGTATGAAGTACAAAGAAATGCTACCTGATTTTTGCAGTGTGAAAACTGCTGTACTGTTTCTAACCAAGCAGGCAAATGCTCCATAATTTTCATCTGTTGTTACATTCATATCCAAAGTGCTAGAGATGAATATCTCTGATTTATTGTCATTGAACCTGGGGTGCAAATAGAAGATTTAGGTTAGCACTGATTGAAAACAAACACTAGGAAATTTTAGTCAGAACCGGACAGGAAGGAAACTCAGAGGGCTCCACCCTATGAATCTTGGATTATACCAAACATTAAATTTGGACAAGGAATGAACTGTGAGTTGGTAACAAGAGTGTCCATTTGAGTATCTATGATCTGGAAATACTGTCACTATTTTATCATGTTGGCCTTTGAAAGCCTTTTCTGCTACAAAAACTAGAAGAAATTTGGGGACTTTCAAAATCATCTTTTTCCTTGTTCTTTTAAAGCAATGGATTAATTGTGGTTGCTTAGTTGTTGTATGGGATCTCATTGTCTTACATAAAAGTACTTCTTTTGTGGAACTATAGTAGCAATGTCCTATTGCTTAAAGTGCATTTTTTTCTTACTAGTGAAATGTCAATTTTTCTTCTCCCAGCTACAGCCTCCATGCCATTATTGAGTGATGTACAAAATAATACATGAGTTCACAGTAACCTAGCAGAACATATCCATGACACCACTGATAACGTACAACACAAGTCCCCTGCAGTGGGAACACTAAAATAAAGGGGGTGTTCATGAAACCAGATTTGTTCTGAAGCCACAAACATCTGAAAGGGTCTTCTTCCTCTCCCTCTGCCTCCCCATTGAAGACTGATACATAGAGAATTCTCTTAAGCTTAAGTGTACAATTTTCTTTTTAACAGAAACACAATCTCCCACTCTCACAATCTCACCCTACTACAGCAAAGACATTTCCTCCCATTGAAGTATATATATTAAACTACTGCCCCTATTCCACAAACCTATAAGGCTAATAGTATACATAAGCCCTTAAAGATCCACCATTATCTTCAGAGTCTGGGAGACACTATTTTAATTTGTTTCTCTCTCTTTTGTTTCTAGTTTATACAGCCAATTTAGCTTTATTTTCCATTATACATAAAAGCCTTCTTACCAACGAGTAGAAGCAGCATAGGTCTCGTTGTTTAGCAACTGGTCATCTTTCATCCAGTGGAGGCCAAAATCACAGCTTTTCGTGTAGGGCAGCTGCACAGTGCAGTTCAGTGTAAACTGGCTTCCCAAATCACGTTGCAAAGTCAGATTGCTGGAGGGGTAAAGGAAACGAGGAAGGACACTGCAAATATCTGTTGGGAAAACAAAAACAGTATACCGTAAGAGAGCTTTTCAATGAGAGCACTGAGCTTCCAGACTGCATACTGCAAATCTTATATTGGCTATTTAGGTCTGGCTAACATAACAAAGAAAGTCAAGCTACTCTTGTCCCCGTAACCCTGCACCTAAGCACAATCTCTCTTGCACAGTGGGCTTGCCGATGATTCCTGCCTCCATTCACCATGCTTAGGAAACTTAACTAGACAAATTGCTGAGTATAACCTCTCTCTCAAGGCTGGTTCTGCAGTTCTGATTTGACTTGAGAAAACAATGAGAAATTCAGTAAGGACTATAGTGGGAAAGACAGAGTGTTCAGGTTATCGGGAAAGCATGTCATGTCCCATAATAGAGAAATGCCCAGGATAAAGGGGTATGCACATCACAGAAGTGCTGAATATGAGATATGGTATTAATTATTAACTTTTGAAGTCCTAGTGCCAGTACTTTAATTATTCTCCCTGCCTGTTCAGAGTCCAGCACAGTGCTGTTCTTCCCCCTCTATCTTTCATACTGTCAACTTATTCATCCATGCTAAATATTTTCAACACATGTGACACATTTTCAGCATATGTGAGCATGTGTTTTTATAATGAAGAACTTTCTGAATCCTATTGTGGAAAATAGGGTGTTTAAGGTGCAAATGTCACACTGCATTAAAAACTAGAATATGTCACAGGCACTTGTCCCTAATTTTCCTTTCCCTTACATTCTGAAAAGGAGAACTAGGCCATCATGGCCATCATTTTTTAAAATGTAAAGGCTCTCCCTTCTGTAGGTACTGCTGTGTGTACTGGACTAATTTCCAATCTTTACCTTTATTTAAATGGGAGAACAATACAAAAAATATTATTTTTGGTGCCCATATCCAGTCCTTAGCCAATTCAGGAGAACTTCCTGAGAAACCAGCAACTACCATCCTTATCTTAATGAAGAAGAAAAAACTGAAGAGTACAATCCTATACAAATCTTCTCAGCAATAAGACCTACAGTGCCTAGCAAGCCAGACTTCCAGGTCTCAGGATGTGTGTGCAGGATTTCAGCTCAAATGATGTATGATCTCCCTCTGACCATCTTTAGCTAATTTATGTTTCTAATAGCATAATGAAGTGCTCCAAAATGGTGATCCATCCTAGTTTAAGTGCACTATAAAAGATTAAGCAGAGACAAAAACACACTTATCTGTCCCAACAAGTCTGCTAATTTTTAAAATCTCAGCATATATTTTTTTAAAAACCTGTCTTTCCCCATTTCAACTCTGACAATACAACTAGCAAATGGGGGACGGAGTGAGCTTATCTTGGTAGCTTCAGGTACCTCTCACCACATTTCAGGTACTATCACTTGTTATCACAGCTTTAGAAACCTTAAGTCTTTTCTATCTCTCCTAAATTGTGTCTCCACCACAGTGAAGCCTTCGTCAGGTTTATCTGTTTGCACAGTTCTATCGGCCAGTAAAGCAAGATGAGCACCACAACCCCAGAGTCGTCCGTGACTGGACCTAACAGTCAAGGGTCCCTTTACCTTTAAATGTCATCTTAGATATAAAATGCAGAGAGGGCTCAGAAAGAGCTCCGTGTCTGCCATTTTCTCCTAGGCAAAAGGAAGCCCTCTTCAGCAACAGCCACACATACAGTCACAGACATCAGCCCGCCAACTTCTGGTTGACAATGCATAATTTGGATCATAGCACTTGATAAATTGGCTCACATCCCCAGGGCTTATCTAATGCCATAACTTATTTGAGTATGATCAGTACCTTATGTTTAGGTGAAAACGGACAAAATCATGCCCTACATAGTTAGATACTTCACAGCTACTATGTGTCTCATGAGCAACATAGGAGCCAGACTTAGGCAGACAAGTGGCCCATTTTGAAACAGTAGCAGTACTGCTTCTCCTGGGATGGGCCCAAGAGGAGACGTCAGTGTTAGGTTAGGGATCCAAAGGCATGTTTGCAAATTCCCACTTCTTTCACTCACCTGCCATGACCAGCCGGACAGTGAAGGAGCTTTTTCTCTGATCGTTCAAGTAGAGCGTGCAGGTATAGTTACCTGCATCGCTGGCATTGGTGTGCTCAAAGGTGAGGTATGTTGTTGTGTTCTGCAGTGTGCTGTGCAGGTGGCTTAACGCAGTGAAGTTAAGCAGATGACAGTTTTTGCTCCACTGGATGCTAAAGTTTGAGGTAGACTGAAGAAGCTGGAGGCTCTGGTTATCCAAAGGGCAGAACAAATGATTAACCTCTTCTTGCTGGGTCCAAATGGTGTGATCATAGAAGTGATCTGGGTCCACACACGATAAATTAGATGAAACTGTCAGCGAAAAGAATTCTAAATAAAACAAAGCGGTTAAAATGCAACTACTTCTGTGATGCATAATCCAACCTACATTTCTACAGCAAGCACAGAATACGCAACTCCAACAGCAACCAAGTCATTCATGCCCAACCAGGTCATAGACACTGCCCCCCTGGCTGAACTTACTTTTAACATGCATACCATGTGATGGCCCCTGAAAGACTGTTTACAGTGAATTTACTATAGAGAAGAGAGATAAATATTTATCATCCTGATAACAAGATCAGTTAACTATGTGATTCTAACTAGAACTCTATCTATGCCATAGATTCCTTATTTATAATGAACAGAGAACAAATTGATAATAAGGGAATTAACACAATGATCACATTCTACAACCCTCCTCATAACATACACACCACACAAAAAATGCTAGGAGAGGCAATGCACTGAAGCAAGCACTATAGAAAAAGAAAAGAACAGGGGGGAAACCTAGCCAACCAAATACTGCTAATGTATATAAAAAAAGCATTGGTGGTATTCACTGGTCATTTGCACACCTGGAAACTTTTTTTAAAAAGATACTATAATTATAATAAGTGCTTCAGAGCTACAAATTCAAAGGAAAAGCAATCAACCTTCAAAAAAACCTGTACAACACAGTACATTTTGCTGAGCAAAAAGTTGCATGTCTGTATACTTGTTAGTATTTGATATGAACTGGAACTGGAACAATGAAGTACATGAAATGGATGCACTTGTTTGTCCATGACAGTGAACCTCCACCTTATTTGATACCACTGAGAAATAGATAGAGGTTCTGTATCTTTTCCAGTGCTCAGACATATCCAGTTTAGCTGCTATAAACAAAAGTTGATAAGTCTTTGTAAGAATAATAATCATTTTCAGAAATGTCCAGAAGTACAAAACATAAATCATGTCATCATTTATGACTGATCAATACTATTTTGGTGTGGGGTGACTTCCAAGTATAATTCATTTATGCACACATGACCATCACATATGATAGTTAAATGACCTAAGTACCATCTATGTACCAGTTCTAACATAGTCTCCCTCATGTTAGCAGATATATTTAAATGGGAATTTATTCCACATTGTGCTCTACTTGCCAAGTGATGTAGCACAATGGAACATAATTTTCTCATGAAGTTCTCAATTAAGAGTAACTTATGTATTTGAGACCTTTTGGTGTGTTGTTTGTATGCTATAAGCAACCAGAGATTCAAACCCAAGTTCAAGGGCTCTGGTTGCCTGTTGATGGACTATCCTGGAGGCACCCAATGGTTCTTGACTACCACTGCTGGTGTAACAGTAGGCATAAATATAGGGAACAGGTGGCGCTGTGGTCTAAACCACTGAGCCCCTTGGGCTTGCCAATCGGAAGTTCAGCGGTTTGAGTCCACGCGATGGGGTAAGCTCCCATTGCTCTGTTCCAGCTCCTGACAACCTAGCAGTTCGGAAGTATACCAGTGCAAGTAGACAATTAGGTACTGCTGTGGCAGGAAGGTAAATGGCGGTTCCCTGTGCTATGGCACTCATCATGGTGTCCCATTGTGCCAGAAGCTGTTTAGTCATGCTGGTCTCATGACCTGGAAAGCTGTCTGTGGACAAACGCCGGTTCCCTAGGCCTGAAGCAAGATGAGCGCCGCACCCCAAAGTTGTCTTTGACTGAACGTAACCATCCAGTGGTCCTTAACCTTTACCTTACCTAAATATGCAACTCTACTAAAGTTAATGCCACTGCTGGCAGAACGTCAAGTGAGAACTCATATTCAAGTGAGCACTTCCATTATCAAAGGTTTTCACTGTTGGTGGGACAGCAGTCCTATATATACAATGAATTGTTCACTATTATGATGTTCTGGCAGAAATGGCAATAACTTTAGTAGATGCAAACACAGTTGTTAAAGTGTCACTGACTACTGTGATGCTTTGTCCTGAAAACACTCCAAATAAGCATTACTGCATTATCATCATTGTTGCAGCTGTCGTTAAAGTTATGTGAATGAAATTTACCAGGTGGAAGCTGAATGGCTTCTTATATGAATGGCTTCTTTTTCTGCTAACACAAAAGTTACATAGGATTGCAGTTCTATACCTTACAAGGGAGTAAAGCCCACTGCTCAGCATCTGAATACATGTAGCCTAATCCTTCGCATCTTTTCTTGCTCGTCTGTTCTATCATGACCATAATTATTCTACAAAGAACTGCCAAAGTAGTACTGCCACAGAATTTCATTTCATTATTTCGTCCTTCTATCCATAAACTATGAATAAAACAACAACACCCTACTGTGACTGGGCTGGGTCCCTTCAAGTATGCATAATATGTTGCCTTTGTCTGCTAGACAAACATTCCCATACCCGATCAGGGAGAAACTGAAGAAAGAAATGCTGCTCTTTTTGCTTACACACAGGAGCTGTTAAGCACACACCCAACCATCAGATAGTGGGAGGGAGTAAACGGCAGGTATGGATGCCAGCATTAAGATGCAACCAAAGACTTATCTCAGAGGGTGCCAATTCTCATAGGGTCCTTTCACAAATATTTCACATACTGAATGCTGATTTATAAATGGATTTTGTCACAACAGGATACACTTACCATGCAGCTTAATTCAGGGCCGTTTCCACTATCATCCCTCATGCTTTTTGCACAGGTAGTGCTTTTGGTACAAGAATATCACATTTTCTGAGAAGTTACTCAAGCCAGTGCACTGTTGTACTGGTCAAATACAGCATATTTCTGACTCCTGGTCAACAAAAGAAGTTTAAAGACTGTCTCGAGGTAAATCTAAAAAAAAGTAGTATAAACACTGACAACTGGGAAACACTGGCCTGTGAGCGCTCCAGTTGGAGAACAGCCTTTACCAAAGGTGTCTTGGGCTTTGAAGACACTCAAACTCAGGACGCAAGGGAGAAACGTGCTAAGAGGAAGGTATGCTTGGCAAATCCACACCGTGATCAACTCCCGCCTGGAAACCAGTGTCCCCACTGTGGAAGGTCGTGTGGATCCAGAATTGGCCTCAACAGTCACTTACGGACTCATTGTTAAAACCGTGTTTATGGAAGACGATCTTACTCAGCTACGAGTGATCGCCAAAGATTTCTGACTCCACAATGTATTTATAAATGCAAAAGAGATTGAATCATTTGTGTCAGGGGCACTTTGTGGCTGCAGTTTGCTGCACAGTATCTCCTTCCTGCTTCAGCTCATGGTCTTATGCTGCATTATTTTTCAAGCAATGTTTGTGTGTTCCCTTCACTCAAACATCCTACAATCTTCATTGTGTTTGCAGGAAGTCTAGAGGAAATGGATGGAATTCACTGGGACTGGAGAGCAAAAATTGGTTTGGAAGTAAGACAACTTACTCATTCCATTTTGACCTCTGGTAAACAGGTTTCTGTATTGACTAAAAAACCTGCCAAACACGTTTGACCAGCAAAACAGAAGAAGCACACACATAAGGAAAGCTAATTTCAACTCTCTTCAAAAATTATTATCGTTTCCAGTTTAAATTATCTGAAGTCTCTTTTTTATTTCTGTTTCATTCAGAGGGCAGAGCAGGAGGAGCAGCTCATGCTGGGGCCTGTATGGTATCTGCTTTCACTCATTCCTTGCTGAGAGGTCAGCCCTTTATTCTTACTCCTGTTACTACTGCCACTACTACTACCACTAGTCAGATCTTAGTCCTGGCATGCTTGGCCTGTGAGAAGGGATCTGTTCTAGAGAAATGTATACTCCAGTCCTCACTACACCATGAAAGCTTCCATTTCACACTGTGTGCTCAAAATGCACATATACAGTGGTACCTCTGGATACGTACTTAATTCGTTCCGGAGGTCCATTCTTAACCTGAAACTGTTCTTAACCTGAAGCACCACTTTAGCTAATGGGGCCTCCCGCTGCTGCCGTGCTACCGGAGCAACTATTTCTGGGTTAGCGGAGTGGTACCTCGGGTTAAGAACTTAATTCGTTCTGGAGGTCCGTTCTTAACCTGAAACTGTTCTTAACCTGAAGCACCACTTTAGCTAATGGGGAGTCCTGCTGCGGCCGCTGCGCCGCCGCACAATTTCTGTTCTCATCCTGAAGCAAAGTTCTTAACCCGAGGTATTATTTCTGGGTTAGCGGAGTCTGTAACCTGAGCGTATGTAACCCGAGGTACCACTGTATTCCTTTAAATTGAGACTACCTGTCCAAGCATATACATGTATAATAGAGCATTGTATGTTCTGCATCCCAAGACTGGGATATTAGACTTAAAAATACAAAGGCAGTTCCTTCTATCTTCTAGTATACAACTATGAGATTAAAAACCTGTCCCTTTTATTTTGTAAATGATTCTCAGATATCAATTTGGTATATCAGACAATGTGCAGGAAGCAAGATTCCATTATTCATACTGCTATTATGGTCCCAAAGTATATCAAAGATCATGACCACTATCCACTACACACATAAGCTCTTGTGCCCCATTTTAAGAAGACTTCAGCACATCTAACAGGTAGGGGCCCTTAAATCCATATTTATTCCTCTGCTCTTACATTTTGCCTATTTCAGCCAATACACAGATTTCCATTTCTTTTTTGGCATTTAGTATTCCTTGTATTTTGCACAAATCAATATTGACTACATAATTCTACATTTCAAAACAAAATGTAATTGTTTCATCCCTTTCATATGTTTAAATATAGAACTCCTTCAACACCAACCATCCCAAATCCTGGGATCAGTCCAAAGTATTGTACACTTTAGGCAGCAGTAGAGAATAGAACAATAGAGTTGGAAGACAGCACAAGAACAATCTACTCCAGGGGTAGGCAAACTAAGGCCCGGGGGCCAGATCCAGCCCAATCACCTTCTAAATCCAGCCCGCGGACGGTCTGGGAATCAGTGTGTTTTTACATGAGTAGAATGTGTCCTTTTATTTAAAATGCATCTCTGGATTATTTGTGGGGCATAGGAATTCATTCTTTCCCCCCCAAAAAATACAGTCTGGCTCCCCACAAGGTCTCAGGGACAGTGGACCGGCCCCCTGCTGAAAAAGTTTGCTGACCCCTGACTCCAACCCACTGCAATGCAGGAATCTTTTTGCCCAGTGTGGGGCTTGAATCTATGACACTGAGATTAAAGAGTCTTCTGCTCTATCGACTATCTCCTCACATTTCTGATGAGTTAAAGGGCTTAATCAGATAATCAATACCCTACTGCACTGTAGTAGATATATTTAATTTAAGGGGTAAGGAAACTCATCTGCTAGAACTGTAGTAATCTGGCACCTCACTTTTATGCATCTTATTACTTGGAAGCAAATCCTACCAATTTTGAAACGTACCTCCAAGAAACTGTGCTTAGGATCCAAGCCACAGGCAGCTAACTAAACAAATAATGATAGGGAGAGCCTTTGCTTTTTGCAGGGGCAACCCTATCATTACAGAATGAGGCAATTGTCTCAGGTGGTAACAACGCCACCCTGGATGTTCCCCCTAAGTCTCCTGGCTATTCCTACCCTCCTGTGCCAGTGAGCCTGCTTGTTACTGGCCTGGTATGGCTATATGTCTCACCTAGTCACTTTCTTTCAACATGTCACAGTACAGGAAAGCCCCAGACTGAAGAAGTATGCATTGCAAAGAGGCAACCAGCATAAGCCACACAGTCCAGAAACTTTAGCACATGCTCATGCAACACATGCTGCTGCACAGCAGCATCTATCCATGTTGGCAATGACCCAATTAGGGCGAGGAGTAGCGAAGTGTTGAAAGACAGAACTCTATGTGCCATATGGCCTGTCCTGGGCTTGCTGATGCCTTCAGGTATGGTGAAGGATGCTGTCTCGTTGCCAGAGTCAGCTTCTGTACATGGAAGGGGAGTGGGGAAGTCATCCTTTCCCTTTCAGGCAGCAAAATGCCTCAGGGCAGTTATACCAACCCTAAACATCACCTATTTCATTAACAAATATGGCAGGCTTCAACTTACAAACAACAAAGCGTGCATCCCTGCAAGATGGTAAACTGGTTTCACATCATCATAAAAAGAGTCTGGAAGGGAGAATCAATTATCTACTTCATTATGTAATTGCCACAATAAACTTAAAACCAGTAACTGCTGTGCAAAATGCTTCCCTGCAAAACTGCACAGAATAACGTGGTTAAAGCAAAACTAAGGTGCAGTGTAAATGGCCTCAAAGTATTTTCATTTGTGGTCACACCCCTAGGACTGGTTCAGACATAATGCCCAAGCATGGGTTGGCAGCATAAGTATGAGCCACACAGATCCATTTTCTTCCTCCTTTCTTTATTTTAAACAAACCACAATTTGGCATTTTGTCCAAACCAGGCTTGCACTGGGGTACACATTCAGTCCTGTTTCTATAAGTGAATGTCAGCATGGCTATCCCTTTGCAAAGGCTAACACAAATATAGCACTAAATGAGAAGAAAACTGTGTAAATGTGTCTGTAAATGGTCTGGGAGGCACTCAAGGGTTCCCCCAGTATACAGAGAAAACACAAAGAAATGTCACAACAAACAGCATACTTTGAAGATACTGACACCTATTACTGGCTGAGCAAACTAGCTCCCAAGCTCACTCTCTCACTCCCCCCACCATGACACACACACTTTCTAGCCAGTTTGCTTCTTTGTAAGGTGTGGTCAATTTATACAAAAGCATTATCAATAAAAGCAGATTAGGTTGGTCTGTTGCAACAGCAATAACTGAAAAGGCACCCCTATGTAAAACTCAAAGATTATGACTTATTTATTGGTCCTACAGACAGGAATGTTATCGTATTGACTTTGCGAGTGCTTTTCCCAGGATCACAGCAGGCATACACAAACCCATATAACTGGGAGGGGCAGAGAAAGATAAGGGTTATCTCAATTTCTAACCAACTTATAGCTTTAAGACTCCTTCTATGAGACAGAAAATTTAAATAGCCATTGTTTTAAGAGGTTAGACCAAGGCAATATTGTATCTTTTATCCTCTTGGGCAACATGTACAAAGATTTCTGCACTACTCATCATGGATACTCAGAGGAAATTTAAGAGACAAATCATATTTCAGAAGAAGAAAAAAGCCTCTAAGAAACATCAAAATGTAGCACCCCACATCATCTTATGTTGCTGTTTCAATTAGGCAAGCATAAATTGCCTAAGGGTGCCTCCAGACAGTCAGTATTTTGCACGTGGGATTCAAGAGCACATCGGAAACTTAGGTCTGAGCCGTTAAATTGGATTGAAAGGCTGTGTTGCACTAGCTCAACAAATCCACTTTTAAAAAGAATCAGGCTTTCTGCGGTTTGGAAAGTCATGGGAAAATGCACTGGAAGTATGGGATAAATGAATCAATAACAGAAGGGGGTATTTTTATTATTATTATGCTGCTGTGTATTTTGTGTTTTTATGTTGTAAGCTGGCCTATTGTCTTTGGATGAAGGGTAGTATATAAATTTAAAAAATAATAATAAACTAGGTCTGTTGGCAGACTGTGTTACAAAGATGTCTGCAAATGTGACATGAAGGCTGGCAACATTAACCCCACCATGTGGGAACCCTTTGGAGGCAATCACAGTGTCTGGAGACAGTCAGTCAGTAACCAGAGGAATGACCACTGGTAGGAGTGCAAAGAGAAGAAACACCATGGTGTAACTTTAGCAGCAAAACCAGATGCCTTCTTCTGCTCCACCTGCAAGAAAACATATCTCTCCTGCATATGGCTCTGGAGCCATTGCAGACACTGTAACTCTCCAACAGCTTGACTGCACTCCTGAAGGCACACTCGTCTATTGTCTCCCAAGACAGATGGATACCAACACAACCCTACTTAAGCATACAGCTTAATAAGAGATGCAGGTTGTTTCCCTATTGTCAGCCAATGGAAATGGAAATGTTAGCATCCTTACCTTCGTAGTAGGATATGTTATGAAAGAGTACTTCATCTCTGTACTAACAAAGCTATTTTACCAATACATAGGCATAGCAAGTTAAATCTAGAAGGAGCACAGGAGAGTTTCTTCATTGTGCCCTGCCTGATCATTTTGTGAGCCACATCAAAAATAAATCATAAGGAAGTATGCAGATATCTGTGACACTCCAGAGATAAATCTGCTCACTTCCTAGAACGACAGTTCAACTATTTATTTATATGGTCATTTGAAAACACTAATTATGGGAATAAATGTGTCAGTTCCATGTATGGCTAATCTAGTGTTTCATTGCCCCACCACATACTAAATTTAACCCCATAGTATCCAGCTGTGGCACAAACATCACAGTGGCAAAGGCAGAATGAGTCTGTGGCACTTCTGGACTAGAAGCTGAGGATTTAGAGGCCCGACTAAGGCAAAATCAAATGTATATTCTTGCCTGTCTCTTCAGCACTGCAATGACACCTACTCCAGAGATTAGAAGACTAGAGGGAAAGCCACTGGTAGCCTAACATACACAGGTTTGCACAGGTACTGTAATGCAATATAGAGTAGCACACTCACATATTTTTAAGATCCTTACAAGTTGGCCACTACTAATTAATTTCTGTTTAAAAAACTGTATTCCACTTCCTTCTACATACGTCCAAGGCAGCCAACAGTAATGCAATTGAAAAACAGAAAACAAATAAACACCACATAGCTGGTCAGCAGATAAACTTAGGATTTGATCAGCCAATAGGATGACTATGTTGCTGTACTAAGCCACCCCTTAGAATGCAACTGACTAGCCAGCATCCTGTGTTCCCAGAGAAGAATAGCCCATTTTTTTCTCCAAAGTTCCTGTATGCTTTGCCACTGGCTGCAGGGCCAGCATGGGCAGAGGCCAGAGTAAGACTGGATTGTATAGATCAGAAGAACAGTGGATGCACTTTTCATTCTCTCCTAAAGCTCCATGCACCCCTACAGCAAATGTTAAGCAGAAGGCAAAGAGAATGATGGATAGACAAATGCTGACTACTGAAAAGCCCTCACAGGACAGAAGCCAGCCATATCAAGCATCAGTGAGCTAATGTGAAGCCTACAGGAACCTGGCAATGTGTGTCATGGGAGAATGGAGTTCAATGAGGCCTCAAGAACAAATGGAAAACATAGGACACCCCTATGATCAGATAGCAATACAAACGCACGCACACAAATCTCACTGACCAAAAAACAACAATGGAAAACTAATCTCGAATTGGGAAGCAAGGCCTAGGAAAGGCCACTGTGCCAAACAGAAACAACAATGGAAATAGGCCTGCCATGTAAGAAGCTTCAAAATACTCATTTTGTCTCATAAATAAAGTGTGTCTCTTCCAAAAAGAGATATCCAAACACAGAAGAGCGATTAGTGGTTGAAGCACAAGTGACTGCAAAGGTAGAAGGCCTGATCAGGTCAAGCAAGAAGGGCACAGAGAAGAAAAAAGAGTGGGTCAGACTGCCTTAATTGCTAAGCACCACAAGCCTACATATATTCATAAAACACACAGACCAACACCAGGAAAACTTTTTCTTTTCGTCTCACCTTGTAAAGCTGCTGTCCTTTCCTGCTCACTCCTTGTGGCAAGGCAGAAAGCCAAGAGCACAGATGGCACAGGCAGAAGAGAGAGCAATTTCACAGTCATTTTAGCTTATTCACAAGCAGCATCCTACAAAATGGAAAAGCACAGGGGAAATAATTACCTTTATGGACTTCCCTCTTTGAGATTCAGGCAGCCACCTTCAAATCCTGAGACTCCTTGTGTGTCCTTGCTGTGCACTCCCTGATCGTAGCCATGTTAATCACATGACTGGCCAACAGACTGGCTTTGCCAGTTAAGTATCTCCCTCTGCTTTTTTTGTTGTTGTTCATTCCATGTCCTCCTTAAATGACTTGTTCTATTCTCCACCCCCAATCACAATCTTCCAGGCCTGCACTTGGGACAGCCAGTTCCTCCCACCTGCTATCATTACTCCACCCACCTTTCCACCTGCATACAAGGAGAAAATGAAACCTGGACTCTTAAAATCAACAAACCCACCCAGCGTGTTGGCAGCAAAACAGCCGACCAAGAGTTTGCTCAGTAAAGAGCCAGGAGGCAGGTTGCTCAAAAGCTCTGCAGCTGTGAGGATTGCCGCTCTGTGGCACTAAGCCAGCCGGTTATCCTGGATCCTGGCAAAGACTGCTGTGGCCTATAAACAAGAAAATGCCCCAAGGAGTAAACAAGACCCCCCCCCAAGGAGTAAACAAGGAAAATACACCAAGGAGGCCTGCTTTCATGCAAAGGGAAAATGTTAGATCTCAAGACAAGACCAAACCTGACAGCTACACCATGTGTGTAAGTTCTGTTACTGAACTGAAAAACAATACTAGTAGAGCTGAATTCTCTTTTTTAATCTGTAAAAGATGTGCTGCTGTTTTCTTTTTAAATGTAGCATAAAATACACACTCAGGGCTACTCATAATTCTGATCGTGAAGTGCAGCTGATATACAGTTCAGTTGTGAAAGAAAATACATAAAAGAGGAACAACTCTCTGATTACAGAGAAGCTTTCAGAAACCTAAACATGAAACATGGAATAACCACTAGGCTCCCCAAAGTTGTATTCAGAATCATTACCTGATCAAAGCTGCTGTCTCTTATAAGCAAGTAATCCTTAAGCACAATGACTATATGAATGGCAGGCAAGTTTTTAGTATGTAACAGTAAGAGGTACCTGATCTATGTCAAGTAACTTCCAAAAGAGACAAAAATGGCTTAATACATTTCCCAAGAACAGAAAATGCAAATGACAAATCCATACAATGGTGGTAACAATATAATACTAAACTAAATAGCTGACACATTATAGCCCTTTGTTTATGTCATTTGCATATCACCCTTCACACACAGGGCGAGAATGCTCACAAACAGGAAATACTGTATATCAAGTATTGCCACAGAAGTCTTGTCTTGCAGACACGTGGATTTTAGTACAAAATTCTACTCATGCACGCATTTCTTTCACCATTCTCTCAGATACCACAGGCACTATCACCTGAGGCACACCAGCTCGCCCTGATAGATAGGGACAGGATTGCCCCTTGAACAGAATTGCTGTGCTCCAAGTAGAGCAACATTTACAAAGCAGACACCCACTGTTTGGGGTTCCATCCACTGCATTTCCTGTTCCCTTTCCTCTGTCCCATCTGTTCTGTGTTACCCATGGGAATGGGTACTAGTATGAGATGGAGCGTGTGGCAGTTGCCAGTTTTATCACTGTACAACTGGTGTTTTTGCCTATGCCCTAGGAAGGCTCTGAATTACAGGCCCTGGCATCCAATATTCATTTTTAAATTAGTTATTTATAATTTACATAGTACTTTCAACATGCAAAGTGCTTTACAGTAATGGTCACATTTGGCCCATTTATATGGTTTGTGGTCACAACACTGGTAACAGTACTAAGGTGGGAGGTCTCCCGATTCAAGGATTTTGCAGAGTGACATCACACTCCTCCACACTCCACATATCTGACTTTCGTAAGACCTCACACAGAGCAACTGCAGTGTGTTGTGTTGGTATATCCTGAGTATTTTGCTGCACTGCACTGCTATAATTGCTGCACAATTATGACCTGGCATGGTACTCCTTGTGATTCCTATTTGCCTTCCACAGGAGACAACAAGATCAGGTTTTTGCTCTTAATACTGTGTTTCTCATTTAGTGCAATGGGAAGAGCAATATTCAGTCTAACTAACTACATCTGAAAAGCAGCTTGATGGTAGACTACAAGCCTTACAAGCTTGAGCAGAATGGGGAGATATTTTATTATGGTTTATACATTTTGGCCCAAATGTTTTGTAACCTAAGTATATTGGCCCATAAAATCTGGTTCTTCAAGTCACAAATTTTTTTTTCCTCTGTTCTGTCCATGTGATGCTGTAGCATTGTCCCCAAGAAGCTCAAAATGATGCATTTCAGGGAACATCAGAGATGCATAGCTTATTAGTTATAATGTATCTTGAATTCTTAACAAATGTTGCTTTAATTTGCCTGGACAGTCCAAAGCACTCATGAAATTAGGGTAGAATCTTACCAACAGATTATAGACTTCTCCCTTACGCATGGCTTCATTCTTTTCTGAACAGCTGCAGAGAAACCTGTTGCCCTAGAAACCAAGCTGTACAATTTCAGCTCCACAGTATCCCCAGCAATCAATCATCTTCCAAACATGTCCACTTCCTTCCAGTTATTCATTTTGTAGCTAATAAGTTAAAATTCAGTTTTACAACAACAGTTTCTGTATAAAATGTCCAAGATATCCAATATGATCTAGTAATCATATTCTATTTTAGGATTTTTTTTAAAGCTCAGAAGCAACAGTATAGTCGTCTAACAAAAAACTAATCACACCCAGCCAAAGTTAAGCACTTCTGAGTCCCATTAGTTTCAATAAGGAACAAAGGGTTCATGTGGCAAGCCTAAATGTATACTCAGCACTGCCCCACCAAGTATAAGGAGGTCCTAGCTGCAATCCTCTGTGCACTTACCAGGAATTAAGCCCCACTGAGCAAAGTTACTTGCTTCTGAGTATATGTGTAAGTTTGTGTTGTTAAAAACGTCTCAAACATTGGCTAGATTGTGTGCCTACACCTTTTTAATGAACACAAATTAAAATAAGAAAACTGAATCTGTGGCTGTAGTCGTAAATACTGTTGCCTGGATCACTAAAATCAATTTGACTTGCTTAAATGGTTTTAAGACGGAAATGTTAAGTTCCTGTTCCCCACCCCACCCTTTACCTTTACCTTTGTAGATCTTCTGCCTGTTTACTCAAAAGCAGCAAGTCCTACTGTGCTCAATACGATTTTATTCCCTATATTCCTATGTTGACTTCCTTAGGAGTAAGCCCCATTCAACTTTGCACTAATGACTTATAGGTAAACAGGATCAAGCTACAGGTCTTTTAGTTAGGGGAGTTCATGTTCTGTTTAGGTGTCCCAAGCCTTTTTCAAATAAAAATATGGATTATCTCAACACAACGCTAGGCAAACCCCCAAACCACACACTTTGCCCCAAGGTAAGATAACAGGGGACTACTTCTACACCAAACAATTTCAAGCTGCAAATTTAACTTCAACCTCAATTCCTAACATGGGCAATCATAATCACTGCTGAGGAATACCTGCAAAATAACGCTAAAATTGTGTTACAAAAAGGAAGAACGGATTACTCTTTACTAAAGGCAGCAATCCCATTTTCACTGTATGTCCCAAGGTACTGCTTTTGTACTGCACGAAGGCACAGCCCAAGGAACCAGAAGCTGTTACCTCTCCCACAGTAATAGTCTCACGTTGGCTAAGCTCCACTCTTGGAGGCCTTAAGAAGAAGAAGAAAAGCCTTTTTTCTTATCACCATGATGACACGTGCGTGTTTCTCTCTTCCTGGCCTAGTACAGAGAAGACCCAGCACGCGAGACTCCAACGAATAAAAGAAGCAACACCAACCTCTAACGCAAGAAGCCATGGCCCAGTTGCACCCCAAAAAACCCTCTTGCGCGAAGATAACAATTTTAGCAGCTGAGGGGACAAGGAGGCGTCTTCATAACTAACCCTCTTCCCTGTTGCCATGGGAACCCACAACCTGCGCTCAGGTAGGCAAAGGGCGGCGCCTCACACCTCTCTTCGCAGAGGAATTCTGGGTAGTGTAGTGCGGCAGCTTTCTCGCTGCTGAGTTCCTTTCGTGAGAAAATACTACGTCTCCCAGCATGCAACTGGCTGCCTCGGCCTTAGGCCCCACACACCTGTGCAGGCAAGTTGTTTACACTTTTCAGCGTAGACGGATCGAAGCAAGAGGGTAGATAGGTGGCGTGGAAAATGTATAACTTCAACATGCTAACTTTTTTGCTTAGTCAGCAGGCTTGGAAAAAGTTGTTGTTCAGAGCCAGCACTTCAGGCGGTTGCACTAGGGCGGAATGGGTCGCTTTGCGGCTGTTCCTTTTCGTAGTCCATTAGGCGCCCGCTGGGAGTCCCAGGAATGCGGACAAAATGTGTTGCTTAAGTAAGTTAGTGTATCAGACCTGCATATTGGTAATGTTGTTGGCGACTTCCTTTCATAGGTCCATTAAAACTATCGATCTAGATAGATACTGATGTAAACCGTGCCGCAAACAAGAAACGGAGATAAGAGCTGATTAATATATACCTGCTTTTCTCAACTTCTTGTTTTTAACAATATATACAGAGGAGAATGGAGAAAAGGACCGGCATCAGCTTCCCCCTGCTGTTACAGAATTTTCAGCCTTTTTTCTCCTAACTAAGATGCTGCTTGGGCTAAGTTTGGATGCTGCTGGTTCTCTTCCTTACCCAAGAGATGTGCAAGGAGTTGGAAGGCAGGGCTTTCTTGCAACCTTTTCTCTTATATAATCTTATGAAGACTGTGCTTTGAATCCTCAATGTGGTTTACATGAAGCCCCATGAAACAAAGTGGATGTAGTTTGCTAAAAATAATATCCCCTGTTTCAGGGTACATTTAAGGAACATAGTGGGTTTCCAGACAGGGACCTTATATTGCAAACAGATCATCAAGTCCAATTTTTCCTGTGTGCATTTTTGGCATGTTAGCCTCTACACATTTCCTTTATTCATTGCTGTTCTGCTGCTTGCTGAGCTTTGTAGAATGAGTTGGTATGTTTCCGTTATGCTGCCTTGTCTATCTGTTTTCCTTATTAATGAATTTGAAGGTATTTGGGCTGTTTTTCTGTCCCTTTCCTCAGTTCCCAGGACTTTTTTTTTTGTTCTGGGCACATGTCCAGCTATTTCTATACCTGTTTGTGAACAACTTAAACAAAAAAAAACCTTTATCCCGGAAGTGAACAGGAGTAAATATTACCAGCCCAGTAGAGCAAACTAAATTATAGGAATCTGCTATGTTGCATGGCTGCTGCAATCTGCTGGCATAAAAACTCTTGATCGAAATCCTACAGTGTTGGCTAGGAGGGACTACAGTAACTGCCCAAGCTCAGTGAAGATAATGGACATTCATTGCATCCATAGCAACACCACCACCCAATCCTGGCACACTTTCTGCCTCCGCATGCATGGCCAGTCACAGACACACACACACACACACACACACACACACACACACACAAATAAATGAGCTTGCCAAAACATGACACTGGAAACCAACACATGCACACATTGCAGCCGCTTCCCCAACCTGCATACTTGCAGCCAGCACTTCCCCAGCATTCATGCCAAGAAACCATGCCAATATACACAAGGCATAGAGTCACAGAATTGTAGAGTAGGAAGTGACCTCGAGTGTCATCTAGTCCAAGCTACTGTGATGCATGAATCTATGTTGGTGAGTGGAGGGAGCTTTATTACAAACATGGAAGTGAGTACACAGTCCACATGAGCAAAACAGTGTCAGAGACCTCAAATACCCCTCTAGTGCCCCCGCACCCGGTCATGTGAAGCAGTGGAAGCAAGAACATGAGTGATGGCAATAATTTTGAACCAAATGTCAGTGGTTTGCAATAGTGACTTGTTAATTTGAGCAAAGTACAATTAAGAGCCTCCTGCCCACCTAGCAGTTCGAAAGCACGTCAAAGTGCAAGTAGATAAATAGGTACCTCTCCGGCGGGAAGGTAAATGGCGTTTCCGTGTGCTGTTCTGGTTCGCCAGAAGTGGCTTAATCATGCTGGCCACATGACCCGGAAGCTGTATGCCAGCTCCCTTGGCCAATAAAGCGAGTTGAGCGCAGCAACCCCAGAGTCGGCCATGACTGGACCTAATGGTGAGGGGTCTCTTTACCTTTACCTTTACAATTAAGAGCAACACAAATAAGCTTTAAGGTAATTTTAATTTTAAGTAGAAATTTCATTTCCTTATCTTTTATGTATGTGTATCTCATTGTATTGGCAATGGCCTATGGCTGCAGGCTGTAAATATTGACCATAGCAATTCAATCCCCCTGGTACTCCACCACATGTTGTAATCACTCGGGGAGGGGGAGTACTGGAGGGATACCAGCCTATACCCCCCTGTTACTACATCACTAGTAGTGACCACATTAACCAGAGTGTCAGATTAGCACTGGGGAGACCCATTTTCAAATTCTGCCAGCCAAGAAGCTCACTAGGTGATCTTGGGCTAGTCATTAGTGTTACGTATGTCACAGGATTTTTGTGAGGTTAAAGGAGGGGGCTATTTATGCCACCTTCAGTTCCTTGAAGGAAAGATAAAAAATAAAATAAACATATGCATAGTGTGCAGATTTATGTTAAAGATTCTGAACTGTGTATTAGGCAAATTGAGACTGAGGACAATATGCAGATCACTTCATATTTGGGAAGAAGAGACCCCATATAGCTAATGACTGAAAGGTAACCTACTTAATGGGATTATTAGTGCTCTCTGGCTGTCTTGAGAGAGAAAACATTGAGCAGCATTAAAGTAGAAAAGGAAGTAATAGCAGACATTAGACAAGCTTTGGAAAGTATTAATGATGTGTGTAATTTCACTTTCCTGCTTCTTCACTCCTGAGCATAAATAAATGACTGTAAGTTACAATAATGAGCCCATCAGACTAATCCTGTGTATGAGAATTTACTGCAACACTAAAAGCCTTGTCTTCTAAAATAAACCCCTTTTTATCATGTAAGCTTCCAGTACTATAAAGAGCATTAAGAGGCACAAAGTAGTGAGTGTCTCTCCATGGCAATTCAGATGCAGGTGCCAGGATGTTCCTTCTGCTGAACGTGCTATAATAAAATTCTGTCTGTAGTAGATGGATCCTTTAATAGGAATTGCCATACTAACCCGGACGTGATTAGGACAAACCTCCGCTCCATTCATTCCACACAGACTGGATGTCAAACTCTGAATATTAAACAGCACACTGTTTAATGCCAGGGTCTCACCCACTTGGCATAATAGCCTTAATTCAAATTGGAAAGCAAATGATGTGAAGGCAAAACACCCTGAGATCTATTATATCAGGACAGAAAAGAAAACACTTTTGATATATAATTATTTGCTATAATTCTTAACTTTTTTCTTTTTTAAGGAAACACCTCAGCTCCTGGAATGTGAGTATGAATAACAACACTTTCCAGTTTGAAACATTTTGACTTTTGTGTAATTTACTCCAGTTGATGAGGTTTTATTCTCAGTAATAGAACTGAGATCTCATTATGTATTTCCAAATATTTTAAAATATTTGTGCCAATAAAATATAGGAAATTATATGTTTAAAAAATTGACAGCAATAAGATCTAGCAATGTTTATTAGCCTAGTTTCACTACCAGCTGCTTGTACAATAAGGGCTTTCCTTTCCTTTCCTTTCAAAAAGTTCAACCGAGAAGCATTGCTGCAATTCTTCTAGGTACATTTCTTATCACTGTCCCTATCCACAGATGCTGCTACTGGAAATTCAGAGCAGATGCATGTCCCTTACATCTCTGAAATTAGCATTATCACATATGCGGACAAGCATGATGGTTAACCTTTTAAAATAGGGGTGGCTAACCTGTAGTCCTGCACAAAGTGGTGGACTCCACCTGTCATCAGCCCCAGCCAGCATAGATGATATGTGTAGGCTGGAGGACCACAGGCTAGCCACCACTGCTTTAAGTGTTCCTGTGTCACAATACCCAATTACAAGTTGCTAGGTAGCTAACGTATCTAGTAATAATGATTTACCCTTCTATAGTGATAGAACAAAGCATTAGCACTGAGTGTTCGATAATATTGAGGTGATCCACTAAAGTTTAGTGACTCAACAGAGATGTTAACAATGGGTTCAGCACTCCTTTAGTTATAGGTAATGCATGCCAGGTGACTTCCCAAGCCTACACCTGTGCCTCCCAGAATATATCACTGAAGCAGCAGTAAGCTTAACATGGTGTCCAAAATATGTTGATGTCAGCATCAGGTGAACCTTGGGCCACAGCTGGAAAGGATCTCCCCCTTTTTGCCAGCTTCAGAAATTCTCTTAGAGAGGGAGGACCTGGAGAAGGACCTCAAATAATGAACACAAGATGTGAGTATGTTCAAATCTGGAACACTAATATAGGGTTAAGGAAGGATAAAAACTAGCAGGATTGATATTAGAAAAGTAGCAGTATGCATTATATTCTGGAATACAACCAACATGATATAGAATATAGGAAAATTCATAGATTTGTAGTATTGAGAAAAAAAGGTTTCCTTTTGCCCAGACAGATTTTACTTTTAAAATCTATTATTATAAGAAACAAATAGCATTACAACACATATTCATCATAAACACATCTAAACAACATAGTCATATATAACAATGCATTATAGCATCAAATCCCATGTGCAGGCAAGAAGAAGGATGTCTATATTGTATTGTTGCACTTCTCTGACATATCATTGTTGGGACTGTCCATAAAAGTAGTGTCTCCAAACTCTGGAGTGCACCAAAGTAGGTATTAAAAGTAATATCTAGACCAGGGGTCAGCAACCTTTTTCAGCCATGAGCCGGTCCACCGTCCCTCAGACCATGTGGGAGGCCGGACTATATTTTGAAAAGGAAAAAAAAGGACAAATTCCTATACCCCACAAATAACCCAGAGATGCATTTTAAATAAAAGGACACATTCTACTCCTGTAAAAACACACTGATTCACAGACCGTCCATGGGCCGGATTGAGAAGGCGATTGGGCCTTAGGTTGCTTACCTAGTTTTTTGTCATTCAGAAGGCACCTTGCCAAATTGAAGTTTTCAAAATTAATACATTGGGGCCAGGGTGGTGAAGGAAAGAAAGAGCAAAATAGGAGTTTATGGGAAAGCTGTAGTCTATACGTGCATGCTCTTAGAAAAATAAAAACAATAATGTAACGAGGGGACTTTCAAGGTGTAGTGTCCCACTTCATATTAGCACTGCCTATAGTCACTGAAGAATTATATTTTTTAATATCCTTTTTATTTTATTTTTTAGAACTCGGTACAACTTAACAAAAACATCACACACATTTTACAAAAATAAGAGATCGGTTGTAGTTTGCTCCACTTTCAGGACTCAGTGGGAGAGCATCTGTCTTGCATACAGAAGGTCCCATGTTCAATCTTCATTTAGGGCTGGGAAAAACTCCATGTGTGAAATCCTGAAGAGCTGTTGCCAGTCAGTGTAGACAATACTGAGCTACATGGACCAAATGTCTGACTCAATATAAGGCAGCTTGCTATGTTCTTATGTAAGGCAGCAGTGAAGACCAACAACTGCATGTTGCATTAGTGGCCTATCCAAGATTCTGTTTTTGAAACATATTGTTCCTAAGGTTTCCATGTGGATTGCAAGACTACCCTGGTTAGTTACATGTTTAATAAAGTTATCTAACATCAGTTAGAAGGTGACCTCATTTCCAGTTTATTTTCAACTCCCCTTATGGCCTGCATTGCACATGGTTTTTTTTATACCAGAGCTATACCCAGCACCCTTTGATACAAAACCTCAAAGATAGGTCTCTCTATAAATGTAAGATTTCTGACTACTCTGTCCAAACTAAAATAAAACCAGTCCAGTCTTTATGCTTAAAAGTTTTAAAAAGTTTATTGTATAAAATTTCATTTGATAAAAATTACACATTGCACAGTATTTCAGAGTAACTGTGTTTTCTTTAAAAGTACAACTTTAAACATTATGACACAAGAGCAGAAAGCCTAAGGAATTACAAATTGAATTAAGTTCCCTAATTCAATATGTAAGGATTTGTGTTAAAGTAATCCAGAGCCAAAGCTTCATATTGCTATAAGGCACAATTTTAAAGGCATTCCCTGAGCAAGATGCTTCCAGAATTACAGCATTATAGAGCTTCTCAAACAGATATGTTTCAGCTAGAATCCAAGTCCCATTGGCTTTCAAGGAATGAACATGTGATTGCTGCTGAAGCTTAACTTGCAATTAAATTTAGAATTTGTCAGAGAAAGGGGGGGGGGAGGAAAAACATAGGTATTAGGTACGTAATAGGAATTTTAACTTTGCATGATCTTTTCAGTCAAAAGTACAAATTGCAAAAATGACTTCAGGAGCAAGAGAGTATAACTGCAATCATTGATATCCACAAAGGATTTTGCTGAGGTGAGGATAAAAACAGAATAGAAGAGCCCTTTAGCATGTTACATCTTTACATTCTCAGTGCTATGATTTAGTTCCAATACAAGTAACTTAACAATACATGTAAGATGTAACATTCGCAAACAAGAACAAAAGAGAATCCAAATGTCAAGTTGATAAGTTACATATGAATATCAACATTAATTCTGCGGTTCTACCTAATCCATATAATAAAAGGTGAAGGGACACAAGTCATTTTAACTTACATCTAAAAGACATCCTGAAGCCTTAACATTTTTTGGATCAGGATTTTTTTTAATTGTGCTTTATTTCTGTGTGTTATTAGATACTTGATTGGAAAGAAGGCACAAGGGGTATGAAACAAAACAGTTTTTGTGGAACACATAACTGTCCAATGAAGCACAGCCTCTGTGCCTTTAGTGCTTATGCAGAAAAGTAAAAGTAAATTTCATCAAGAGCAGCTTTTCTAACACATGTAGCTCTATGATGCCACAGGCTGAAACTGCTAACCGAAGCCCAGTGTTCTGCTGTGTCCAAGAATGATGTATATACACAGTTCTATGAACAGCTGGCCTCTTTAGGATGAGTGAATTAATAAAGGAACTACTGTATATAATCTTTGTAAATGCATACACATCTTTGGATTGGTCAGAAACTGGGTTCTAACAGTATCATGAATTAAGAATCCAAGGAAAAATATACCTATTCTTGTGAAGTTTATGTGTGGGTACATCTGACCCCAACTTATATGTAAAAAAGTTGAGTGAGGTAATACAAACATTGCCACCTTTGAGGGGTTTCATTCATAGTTTCAGTGAGGGCAACTGTCCTAGTGGCTCGCTGGAATGATAGAATCAAGAGTGTTTACAATATAGGTAAAGGCCTTAAAGTGCTTTTCAGAACTGAATTAAACTTCCCATCAGCTTTATGAGGTAGACAGTTAACTGGGTCCCTTTTTATAAACCAGCACAAAAGAAACTTTTATCAAATGGTGTACCATTAAAAAGCTAAAGGGAGTAATCTCTAAAAAGATGTCAGCAGATAAAGAAATTATGGAAACTTCAAAATAACAGTTCTCTTGAACTTTAAACAGCAGTTTGGAGGCTTTGATGCAAAACAAACAAACAAACAAACAAACAAACAAACAAAAAAGCCCCTATAAAAATAACTTTGCACATGTGCTGTTCAATTATACAAAGGAAATATATGTTATACAAACAATATATTTCTTTCCACTCAAAGAGCACCATCAAGGTAATGAAGGAAATGAAAAGCTATTAATATATATTCCTATGAGCCATGAGAGTTAAGAGATTTCATGTTGATTTATACTGTGAGTCTGAGACAGCTGAGAGAGTTTCATGGGCGTTAAGTGTCAAATCTGTTATGAGTGGTGGCAGCAGAACATGGAAGTTTGGTGTAACCAAAATTATTTTAACTTTATAGCAATAGAGTTATTTTATTGACAGTGCAAACGCTCCTGCTTACTTCTGCCTCATGCTCTGGCATGTGACATTGTTCCTACCCTGTAGTCTCCTAGGAACACTTGAATATTCAAAACAATCTTACCATGCAAGGCAATGGCATTGTTTCCTTTCAGTGAAGAGGTAAAATCCAAGAGCAGTAAGCAAAGGATCAAGCGACGCCTGCAGAGTTCAGCTGACATCTTCAAAGCCTACAGCACCATTCTTCTAGATGCTTGGCTTGAGGATTTCTTCTCTTGATCCCAGCACTCTCATATGACGTTTCACTATACTTCTGTGGAGTCATCCATTCTTCTAAAATATATAGAAACAACTATTCTCAATTTCAGTTGGAAGATGCAGCATTTTAATTGCAAGGGGAAAAAATGGCAAAGCTAAAGAGGCGTGGGCTCTTTAACTAACACCTGGAAGGGAAGCCAATGAGGGTCCTTCCTATGCCATTTAAGCATTTAAAATAGAAAGGAGAATACAATAATATTTAATTTCATATAAGAGAGCATGAAACCATCTCAGCTGTGGGGATAAAACAGAATTCACTGCCACCTGCTGTTTGGAACCACCTTACAGAATGATACATCAAGGATTTATTTGCACATTGAACAAAAATATTCCCACAGGTCACTTCCAGGAGACAAACTGATGTAGGCATGATATACAGCAGGGTATGTTTGTGTCTTAAGCAGAGGAATCACATCAGCTGAAGCCCTGGGAGTGATGGGGCTTGATAACATTCCCTTGCTCTCAGCTATGTGACTTTTAAAAGACATCTGAAGGCAGCCCTGTTAAGGGAAGTTATTAGTATTTGAGGTTGTATTGTGTTTTTACTATTTTTTGCAGGGGCAACCCAAACAGGTGGGTGACATATTAGATGATGATGATGATGATGATGATGATGATGATGATGATGCAAAAAACACAGCAGTCACATCCCCTCTGTGAGTGATGGAACATCAAAAAGCTCCATTGTTCCCAGGGAGACTATTCTGTTGAAGAAGACCCACTGTACTGGCCATTCCAGACTCTGAATGGCTGGAAGACTACTTCTGAAACTTTTAAAAAGGGATAGAGGGAACCATATGAAATGAACAGAGGAAGCCAGCCCTGGAGCCCTTGGCTCAGTACTGGGTTCTGCAGGACTGTGGGTTCTATAGTAACTTATTGATCTAATCCAGGCCATGATCTGCTCTGATCAGATTAGGCCAATGTGGAATCAGAGTTCTGTGGAGTTTTTTCTCCATCCCCATTGTAAATGAATACCCCAATAGGGCTCAACTTGGAAGTACATACAGGCTTAAATTAAACTAAATTTAAATGATAACGGTACAACAAAAAAAGCAAGTAAAATTAATCTCTGCTGCCATAACATCTGCTGTAATGCTATCCACTTGGGACTATTCCAGGCATCATCATTTTATTTGTATGCTGCCTTTCCATAGTTAAAATCATGCTAAATGTGGCTTACAGCATGAAATGATTTACATTACAAACATAAAAAGTAATTATAAGCAATAAATAAAATGCATCAAAAAGTACACAACCAAACTGAACAATTTCCATATAAATCACAATAAGATCTGAAAATAAATATACCAAAAATATATAAATAACAACAATCCCCCTCCCCAAACAACACCGCAGTTCAAGAGCCTGCTCCCTGTAGCTTTATTGTCCATTGTTTGCCTCTCAAGAGAATCGTACTTGGATAAAACACACACCTGAGTCTTTTCAACAGCCTTTCACGTTTTTGTTGTAGATGCAGGTTCTTAATGCCCCTGGGGACATCAGGCACAAACCAGGCTGCAATCAGTTTGATACAAAGGGCCACATGCTGCAAAGAGCCAACAGAATCAGATTTTATTCCTTACAGGAGACATACTGCAATCACCATCTAATTTGTTCATTTAAGCAATTTATATACTGCTTGATTACAATAGTCCCTATGCCATGTAAAAGTAACTCAACAATACAATTGTCCGTCTAGATAATGACCAACAGTAAGCGAAGCAACCTGCTGTTCTTAACTGCTTTACATTGGTTCTTTTGGATACTTGTGTGTTTTACTACATCATGGCAACTAAGCATCATGGATCGACATTAATCTAAGTCCCTCCACTGACTGTGAAAGGACTGAACAGTCAATTATAAACCCACTATTAGGCCGTGTCCAGAGGAAATCTAAAATGCCCCAATTATCATTCAACACAGATTTTCTGTTTAGTCCTGGGAAAGATAGTCAAGTCCATGTATAGTTGCCCCTCGCTAACTGGCAGAGTTTCTGTTCCTGGACTCAGAACACACTGAAAGAGATATTTCATCTCCAAAGTTAAGACGGCTTATAATGTCCAGTACCTGGATGGCAAACAACATAGAAACCTTATTTGCATGGACATACAGAGCTCTGTGGACAAAGAGTGAAACACAAAACTTAAAATAATTTAACAGTTCTACAAAATAAAAAGTTTCTCCATTCCCTACTGCCTGCTGCTTTGCCAAGTCCAATATTCTACAGAATGTGATCTGGCTGTTAGCAAGGGAATCATCTCTAAAAGGAACAGAGTATATTTATTTCTTCTCATATATGAAAGCTTTTTCAGAGTGCATTACTTTGAGAATGAGAAGCGTGGTTGGGGATACCCTGGTCATACTTGGCTGAATGTGACCCAAGATTATTCCACAAATGTTGCCCTAAGCTATGATCAATGAAGTTACTCTCTTAAGGAGCCTAAATGTAAATGTTCCTTCACACTCACATTTATTTTCAGCTGAAAACTAACATACTAGAGCTTGTACAACAAAAATACTTACTTCAAACAAGATAAGGAAGGAAAGGCGTGCTGCAAGAATATGCCAAAACTCAACAGTATGGCTGTAGTCCTCATTGTTCCTGTAATCTCGGTACCTACAGGAAGGGCAAAAGCAACACATAAATGCTGCAGTATGTATTGCCTATTACAGAAATCCAGTTATTTGTTTGAAACGTGTTGTTTTTACTGTCTTCTTTTGACAACAAAGGATTGTGGTTGTCTTTGCTGCAACAGCCAGTGCTTTTTTTTCTGGGGATACACAGGGTTATGCATACCTCTAAACATTTTGTGAATCTTTGTACTTTTGTCCATTTACTGTATTTATTTTTCCTGATTTGAACTATAAAATGGTGATTTTCTTGAGTCAAAATGAGAGTACCCCCAAACATTTTTTTTAGAAAAAAAGCACTGCTAACAGCTATTTCTTTGGATGTTTGCCCAATGTTTGCTCTTATGGGGAATTTACTGATATTTGTTGTTTTTAACTTTTGTAAACTGCTTTGGGGGCTTTATGAAGCAGAAAACTGAGGTTAAAAAAAAAAGTACTGTACAGTTTTCAGAAGCTAAATCAGATGGGAGAACAATAATCAGTACTGTTCAGTCATAAACTAGTACTAAGAGAGTACTGTCCTGTCTATCAGATAGTAGGGCATCTAATACTGGACAATACATGCAAGACTTTGAGATGTTAAAAGCAATCAAATGCTTCTTTCCCTGCTTGCCACTCCTTCTTTCTGTCCCTCCTTCAAGAAAGTCTTGCTGCTACTTATATGAATGATGATGAAGTCTGTCAGCAAGCAGGGCTCCAACATGTCACTTGAAGTGGAGCCCCTCCCAGTCAATGTAATCATAAAGGACAGGATCAGAAGTAGAGCACTGGCAGGTTGCTTTTCCCAGCTAGCAGGTTCTGTGTTTCTGCCATGTCTACTCTGACACTGCAGTGAATATTGCAGGCAAGCCATGTTCCTCTCTTAAAGTAGAATTCATTTTCCTGCAACCACATCTGGAATTGGATCAGTAAACTGTGACTCCACACAGCATTTGGTTCAAACAGCACTCACTTTTGAGAATTATGTATCTTGGGAAAATATTTGTTGCAAACACACCTCAGGTGATCTATGGCTAATACTGTCTTCCGCAAATATAAACCAATATAAAGTGTTGACTTTCAGGATTCAAAATAAGGCTTTAGTTACTTCCACAAAAATAACAGATTTTCCACCCCCCACCTCACCTGGTCTTCATACATACACATTTGTGTGACTGAAAAGGGAAAAGAATATAATCTCCAGAGTAGCCCAATGCTAGATTGAGTTTCTCCTCGCACACACACACAAAAGCTCCAACAGATAATATAAGGTCTGTTGAAGGGATGGAAGACTGCACCAATAACAATTGGGCTGTGGAAGTTTCATTGCTAAAGCTGAGGGCATGGAAACATCACCATACATTTGCCAGTACCTGCAGTGCGTTATCACATTCCCCATGGGATCTTTACGTTCTGGCAGATTCTCATGGTTCGCAAAGTCCTGGACGTTGAACACCGAAAGACTGTAGTTGACGTAACCTGCCAAACAACTATGGGCAACAACAAAAAAAGTGACAATCAGATGGGGTGCAGTAGGGTCCCAGTTAAATTGTGCAGCTTAAAAGACTTTGGCAGGAAAATAAAATAACAAAATGTCAGCAATTGCTTGAAATCTTTGGTTGCTGGGCCTTTTGTTATTCAACTTGTTAGAATTTGTTTATTTGTATATATTTTAGCAAATTTTGTTTGACTAGTAAATGTAAATATGGAGAATATTTGTATTCTTAGTGCTAAATTTTACATATTAAGTAATAAATTGAGAAGTTGGTGCTTTGTTTATGCACCTTAATTATTTTGTTAACATTTCCAGTTCCTTGTGAAAATGTCTAATTTTGATTTGGTGCCTATCGGAAGACCTTCATTTTATAAAAATAAAATATTTATTGAGTACCTATCCCTACAAAAAAGCTCTTTTAAGACATTGGATTCTTAGATGTTCTAATGGAGGAGGTACTCTTCTTCAGTGCAATACTTTCTGCCCACAATGCATTCAAGTAATATGATCCAATAAATTGAGTCTAAACATTTATGCAGCCTGTAAAGAAAGGAGGGGGGATAAGGTAGGGAAGATGGATATTTAATCCCCCTACAACTCCTGGGTACAAACATCTTGAGTTGCAACAGGATGTTGAATCACCAGGGTAAAAAACTATTCTGCCAGATGGTATTGCCAGAGCCCCTGTTAATACTCCAACCCAAGCCAGGAGAAACTCAAGGGGTTTCTGGACGGACATCCTTGGGATTCCCAAAAACAAGAGACAAAAAGTCCACTTTTTGACTTTTGAGCCCCAAGCCCACAAACTGCTCAGTAGCATAGTACCAAGCAGCCAAGTACCAGATTTAGAGCCAAGTTTACTCCAATAAGGTACATCAGGATAAACACAAAGCTTTATTAAGGAGGTTATAAGCACACACATAAGAACTCATTTCCAATAAGAAAGGACAATTAAGAAAAAGGCTAACAGTGTAAGTACACATTTGAGAATTCAAGCACAGAACAGAAAACAACAGAGCTAGCTTGCCTCACCCTAATACCAACCATTGGAGTCATGGACCGCATTGGACCAGCAAGCTGAATCCAGACTCATGTGGATGTTGCAATCCATGAACTCCATCAAAATGGGGTGCCAAAATAAAAAAAACAATTTTTATACAAAAAAACCCTGTATACAGAACAGCAGATACTGCTTAGTCAAGGAACATACTTCTCAGCACTAGAGGGTGTACGTGCTGGTTGGCCATGCAGCCATTAGGTTAATTTTTGAACAGTCACGGTGACCTTGATGCCATCTTACATTAGACACTCACAGGCAGCAAGATGAAACTAATTAATGAAACTTTCTTCCTCGATGAATACTGTATCCAGAATGCTGAGTAAAATCCCATTTTAAAATGAGCCAAAGAAAGGAGGATTAAATTACACAGCCTATAATTGAATAGTCTTCTATTTTTCTGTAGGGAGGATTCAAGAAACAGAATGAAATATATTGATTTTCTCTTTCTCACACACAGTATTCATAATATATGTTACACTTTTAAAATTGCCTCCTCCCTGCTTATCTCTTTTTGTCGAAAACTAAATTCCTCCTTTGCCTTAACTTCCCCACCCTTTTCTCCCTCCACAACAATGCATCACATACTTTATGAATGGTCTCATACAGAAAGACCTTTAGCAACAGAAGCTGCTTGTGTTCCATAACAATAAATTAATCTCTGAAGTAACCCCACAGAGAAAAAATTGTTCTCGAGACATGGTCATATTCCGTATCTCTTATCCTGCTAGCCTTAGCAAACTTTGCTGTTTAGCATTTGTCACGTATAACAAGTGTACACACAAGAAGAAACTGACTAACTGAATATATGCTATACTTGAAAGCTACCAAAAGGACTCAAATGACACTCACTCTTTGCCTGTGTAATTCTTCTGTATGCAGGGGCTAGATGTGTATTTGTACACCTGCATTGGGATGAAGTCTGAGGTGATGGCAATTACCATACCATTGCCAATGACAGCTAAAATACCGATTGCCTCCAGAATCAGCAACCAGGTACCTGCAACAGGGGAGAAAATAAGAGAAACACATTCCATCAAGCAGATGGCATTTGCCTCAACTTTAATTAACCCTCCCTCCTCTCCACAATCTAACAATCTAATAACTTTGTCCAGAGGATTGGTCAACTTCTTGCTTTGGACAGGGCCGTTTTCCCCCTGAAGGAGCAGATTTGTAGTCTGGGGTTGTTCCTGAATTCTTCTCTGTCAGGAGAGGCCTAGGTAAGCTCAGTGGCTAGGAATGCTTTTCATCAGCTTTGGTTGGTAAGACAGTTAGGGCCATTTCTGGCCCAGGATAGCCTGACCACTGCCATCCATTTGCTTGTAAGTTCCAGAGTGAATTTCTGCAATGCACTCTAAGTGGGGCTGCCCCTGAGGCAGGCCCAAAAGCTGCAGCTACGGATACAAGAAGGCAATTGTTTCTGTTCCAACTTGTCTTCATCACAATGAGCACCATTTCAATTCCACTGCAGTTCAATTTCTCCAAATACTATGTTATTCATCTTGCTGTCCGTAATTTAACGTAATTTATGTAATTATTTACAAAAGTTACACAAGTTATAAATTTACCATAATCAGTGATGTCATTATTTCCATACCATTCATTTCGATGGAAAGGAAACAGAATTTAAATGGAGAGGGGGAGAATGGTAATCAAATATGTATCATTTCTGAACTGAAAACAAAAACAACACGATTTGCTAGATTGATATATTTCCATTTCTGCTTTTTTGTTGGGATTTCCTGACATCCTTAGCTGCAACCACTGCAAAAGTGCAGCAGCTCAATTGCTCATTAGAACAGAATACTGGAATACTGCCACCATGTTAGTCCACGGCTGAAAAAACTGCATTGCTTTTCAATTTGCTACATTCAAGGTTCTGGTACAGGTATATAAAACCCTCTGCGGCATGGGAGCGGGATACCAAGAAGACTGTCACACCCATTTTATACTCAACTGATGGTTGCACTCTGTAGGAGAGGGCCTGCTGTAAGTATCATCTCATCAGGAGGTCTGTTCCATACAACATAGAAATTGGGCCTTTAATGTGGAGGCACCTAACCTTTGGAACTCCTTACCATTATGTATCAGACTAGTACAATCTCTCTTGTTTTTTGGCCCCTATTGAAGATGTCCTTTTTTCAACAAGTCTCTTAAGTGAAGATTTTTGTCCCAGTCTAGATCCCACATGTATTTTTTTCTGTTCTTTTAATTATTAAATCACTTTGGACTAGTTCATAGAAAGCGATTCATAAACAAAATGAAATAAATTAAATTAAATGGTAGCTCAGTAGGTTAAGTTCCAGCCCCAGGCTCTAAATTTTCCAATTCAAGCCCCAGAGTCCCTTACACTGGGCTTCTCTCCTTGGCTCCTTTCCCCATTTTCATTGGCTGTTGAATCCAGCAACTCGCAGAACTCCTATGGAAACTGCCTCCTCTACATTTCTGTCACAGATTTCTGTACAAGCTACACTGACCCATAGTGACAGTTTCTTAACATCTTCTTCCCCCTAGAGTTTTGTGGTCCAAGTATAGCTTGAGTGGCAGAATGCACTTCATCTACCCCAGTGCCCTGGAAACCTGTACATACTCTTTCCTCCCCCACCCGAGTAAGCTCTTACCGTAATTCAGCTCCTTCCCTAAGTAATCTACCACTTTGAAAAGAGTTAAGTATGACCACTAATAATATTGAGGTAAAATGAAAGCCTCTCCTCAGTGGTCTGAAATAGAAGCCCCTCTCCTTAATCCTCAGCTTACCAATATCATTTGCTGTCCTGGGAACCATACGCCTCTGCAATCTCACCATCTTGATAGCATCTAGTCGAATTTCGATGAGATTGTTGATAAAGGCCAGGAGTGGAGCAAGGGGAAAGGCAGCCACAAAAATAGTGGTGAAGCTGTACTGGATCACTGAGGATTTAAAAAGAGAACACTGAAAAGAGGCAGTAAACAAAAGGAGAATGTTTAAGTCATTATTACATTTGCTGGGCCAGAGTTTGCACATAGCTTCTAAAACAATATAAGTAGTTAAGAGACATTTAAGGAAATGGAAATTTCAGAACAGCAAGAATTGGGTGTCCTAAGTATCTTAAAAAGCTAAGAAAAACTACTCAAATCAGCAAAAGTGAATAGAATATATGAAGGATGCTAATAGGCCAGTGTCAGGAATTTTTCAGTGTTTGTTTTTAATTGCATAGAGGAAACAGAGTCCTGTTGCAGGCCCTAACATTCTCTTTGTAATCTAGATAGAACAAGCATATACATTTTTCAGTGAGCTGAAGTTTTGATAGAAGCAGTGTTCATTTTTTGTGCACATACATCCAAACTATCATCTCTATTCAACTATTCCAGAAACCTGTTTGAACCAAGGCAATAGAGGGAAAGCAAAAAAATGACTGTACAACTGTTATAACACTCCACTTCAATCTCTTTGAAAACCATCAGCCAATCTAGTTTGGCCAAATACCTAGCTAGCTTACTAATGTAATGGGAGTGCCAATGACAGAATGTTGAGTCCTGTCCCAATTTAGTCTAGCATTTCACCCTTTCCCAAAAACTTTCAGTTGAATTTCACTTACTCATCTCCAGAAATTCATCAAACAAACTGAAGACATTGACTTCATTAAGGTTATAGTTCCATAGCCATTCCTCCTTGCATGGGTCCCGAGCACTCTCCTCCATATGAACCCTGTTGTTGCTCTTGGGATTTCTGAACAGCAGTTTGTACTTGTAGCTTATCCAGCTGCAGGGGTAAACACAAGTGTAAGCGAGATAAAACAAGTTTCTAAGTACAAGACCTGCAAGCTGTCAAAGACAATAATGTAGTCCATGCTGGAGCTCTCTTTATAACAAGGGGCAAAGTGCCCTGGGCCTTCAACTTATTGGTACATATTGCCCAAAGTCAGTGCAACAAACAATGTTGCATATGTAAATATTCCCCAAGTCTTCATAGGCGAGTCTTGGCCACACTCCACCCTGCCTTACTCTGGTCCCATATCCTGTTCCTACTTCTTAATTCCCCTAAGTACATGACTGAGTGAAAAATTCTTGTTTCCAGCATGGTAAGCATAGTTCCCTGGGAAGAGGGACTGATTGTTAAGCAGTTCTGGAAATTGTAGCTCTTTGAAGGGGATAAGAATCTCTTAACAACTCTTAGCATCCTTAAACTACACTTCCCAGGATTCTTTGGGGGAAGACATGACTGTTTAAAGTGGTATGAAACATGGTCTAAGAGAAAATTATATGAAAATGATATACCAATGGTATCTAACACCGAGTAAATTGGCAAAAATGTATAATCTAAATTAAATAAGTGTTGGAAATGTAAAAAGAAAGAAGGTTCTTTTTATCATATGTGGTGGTCTTGTAGTGAGGTTAAAGCTTACTGGGAAATGATATATAATGAAATGAAAAGGATGTTTAAAATAACGTTTGTAAAAAAAACAAACCAGAAGCCTTTCTTTTGGGAATTATAGGGACAGAACTACCTAAACTGTATAGAAACTTATTCATGTATGCTACTACAGCCGCAAGAATGTTACTTGCCCCAAAATGGAAATAAGCAGAAGTTCCAGCAAAGGAAGAATGGATACAAAAACTTATGGAATATGCACAAATGGCGAAACTTAATGGAAGAATAAGAAATCAAGATAACAAACTTTTAATAAAAGAATGGGAATGGTTTATTGAATATTTACAGATAAATTGTAAACAAATAAGAACATTGGCAGGATTATTGTAATAACCTGCATTTTCATAAGAGTATATATTTAAAGAAGATGAATAAATGAGCAAATAAGTTAATTTGGATATGCAGAAGATATTAAAAATAAATTTAAGGAACTGCAGAAGGGGGGGAAGGAAGTCAAGCTTTGAAATATCAAAATGATTGTAAAATCAGTGAAATGTATAAACCTGAAAAGTATAAATAAAAAATTAAAATAAAGTGGTATGAAACAGCTTTACATGTATAGTGCCGATACGACCTATCTGGCTCTTCGGCCTCTCCCCAAGCCACATACAGGTCACACCCTTCTCTAGTCCTGCTCCACACCCTCTTCAAGTGCTTATGTAGGTGGGTGTAGAAATCTGTGACTCTTAGCATTGCACAGCAGGGTATATTCCACTCAAAAGTCACATCCACTGCTCTACCACTTTTGCTTCTATAGCCCCTTCACACTACTTGCATGTGCCCCCCTAAAGATTATCCACAAGAGAATGCGATCTTTGGACTGAAAAGGATTCTTGACCATTTCCCTGTCCTAAATTAGATGATTCAGACAAAAGCCAGGCCACATCTTGCCAGAGAACAGAATTTCCAACACTCCAAGCCATTAGCCAACCTGATCTGAAGAAACAGAACTGCTCCCTAGTCCCAAGTGCAGCAAGCTCTGACTTTCCACAAGGGCGAAACACAATTGGCCAAATATTTCCCACAAAAGGAATTGTTATACTGGCATGCAAGCCAACCCCATACTATATTCTCACTCCAGCTGGGACAGTCTGCGATGTTCCAGGGGAAAAGAGGTCCTGGATCTAACCCCAAGGACCAGATCATGCTAACTATGCTGACTTACGGCAACATGAACTCCACAAAGTTACTCAGTGTTTGCTTCAATGTCATGATTACGGCCATCTGGATGAAGAGATCTACAAGGCAGCCGCTGGGGTGGCACTGGAAAAACAAGAGAAAGATGGTTTGCATCTGAAGGACACTTGATTCCAAAGTCATTTTTAGGTACTTGCATTTTAAAAATTCTCACAGAGGAACTGCCAGGAAAGGCTGCATGCCTGCATCATTGTAATGTGATGCAATGCATCAACAGTAATGCAAAGCTCTAGGGAATTTCCACTATTCATTTCATGTATCTCAGATTCATACCTCTCTACAGTGGTGCCTCGCAAGACGAAATTAATCCATTCCGTGAGGCTCTTTGTATAGCGGTTTTTTCGTCTTGCAAAGCAAGTCCATTGACAGCTTAGCGGATTAGCACTATTAGCGGTTTAGCGGCTTTTAGCGATCAGCTGTTAAGTGGCTTATCAGCGGATCAGCTGATAAGCGGCTTAGCGGCTTAGGAAAAGGGGGGGAGGGGAAAAACCCGCAGGAACTCGCAAGACATTTTCGTCTTGCGAAGCAACCCCATAGGGAAATTCATTTTGCGAAGCGCCTCCAAAACGGAAAACCCTTTCGTCTAGCGGGTTTTCCGTCTTGCGAGGCGTTCGTCTTGCGGGGCACCACTGTATATGTATATTGAGCTCACACATGCTTGCTACCCTTTTTTAGCATGTATTTTTTGTAATGATAAGACTTTTAAAAACTGTTTTTGAGGTTGTATTTTCAATGGTTGTAACTTGCCCTGGGACTTTGGGGCAAAGGACAGGCAATAAATTAAATAATAATAATAAATTTGTATCGTATAGGAATCTCTGGATGCAAACAGAATGAAGTAAGTATGAGCTATGAGAACCAGAATGGTGGTCTGCTTGCACTGAATATAATAATGCCCCACAAACTTATTAGTCATAATATTTTTAAACTGTCTTCAACCTGGGGATTCCCAGGAAGATGGATTAGAAAATATTTGGGGAAGATGAAAGAGAAGGCCTGGGCAATTATTTTAATGAACAGGACACCAGGTGGGGAGGTAGGGTAAGACATCATTGCAACAAAGGAACTTACTTCTTCCAGTCTCCATTTGCCACCCACACGTACATAGTCCCCTGGACGCCCATTAATCCTAACAAGAAAGTACAATTGAGATACAGTCACTTCCTAATGCTATTTATAGTTTTGATAACCACACACTTTGGAAGATAATAGTCACAATGAGTAATGAAGATGCAGTAGAGCTAAAAAGCAGCATCTCAACAAACAGAAACTAAAGTAGTAAGAATGACAGAGAGCAAGGGTGGCTGTTAGAGTTACAGATAAATACTCTGTTTTTAGAACACAGGCCTTCAGTTTTGTCAGAGATGCACTACAGTAAGCAAAAATGCAGGACTAACGCATTGCCTCTGTATCCCCCTTCTTGCAGCATAATTCATATAGCAATTTAAAAACATATAAAATGCCCTATTAGCCCTCACACAAACTATGGGAAGAAAGCCACCATTGTTCCCTTTTTATAGCTGCACATCTGAAGCAAGAATAAAGTGGTAAAGATTTAATTCAAATCCAAGTCACCTGATCCAAATTTAACACCCTCACCAGTGGGATACACTGAACTCTCCATTCCTTGCTATTTGCGTTTACCTCCCAAGGAAGAAAGCAACGTAGATCACAGAAGAGAAGTGGGTGAAGAACTGGAAGGTGAAGAGTTTGACGGTGAAGTTTTTCTCACGCTCAGTGAATGTTCTTGGCTTCTCTGGAAATAAGATCATGGACACCAAATTTAGCTGTGGCACCTGGCATTCCCATTCTTATCTTTATGTATGCCTTATTCTATGCACCAAGTCACAAAATGCATTCATGATAGGGCAACCTTTTACTTATCAAGTCGAACATATTTCATATAGATGAAATAATGTGTATAGGTAGCATGGATATTTTCTTACCCATATCACAGAGGTACAGCGCTACATGTCTGTTAACCTACAACAGACAAGAGGCAAACAAAGCAATATGATACACCAGAAAACAACTGCAAGACAGATCGCTGGAAAATATCACTATGTTTGCTCCATACCTTGCTCATTATGATGATAGTTAAATAATGCAACACAGCCCCTGTCATCACTGCCATGGTACTGGCTCGTTCTCGGAAAAATTCTGAGTCAGACTGAGTAAAGATGACTGTCACCACGACCCTATAGATGACAAGTGCATGGGCAATACCAATAATCACGCAGATCTATAAGGCAAGAATGTATTGTTAGAATTATAAAGCAGCTGGGGCCATGCAGGAGGCAGTAAACAACAGGTTAACGCCCCCACTGCTCTAGGGCAGGCAGGATCACATGGCATCAAAATGATTGCCACTGCCAGCTCCTGAGTCTTTAGACTCAGCTATGCTTACTGGGCTAGTAAGATACAATCTAAATCAAATCCCTTATGAATACACAGTGGAAGTGAGGAACAGGTTTAAGGATTTAGATTTGGTGGACAGAGTGCCTGAAGAACTATGGATGGAGGCTCGTAACCTTATACAGGAGGCAGCAACTAAAACCATCCCAATGAAAAGGAAATGCAAGAAAGCAAAGTGGCTGTCCAACGAGGCCTTACAAATAGCGGGGGAGAGAAGGCAAGCAAACTGCGAGGGACATAGTGAAAGATACAGGAAATTGAATGCAGATTTCCAAAAAATAGCAAGGAGAGACAAGAAGGCCTTCTTAAACGAGCAATGCAAAGAAATAGAGGAAAACAATAGAATGGGAAAAACCAGAGATCTGTTCAAGAAAATTGGAGATATGAAAGGAACATTTCGTACAAAGATTACCATAATAAAGGACAAAAGTGGTAAGGACCTAACATAAGGAGAAGACATCAAGAAGAGGTGGCAAGAATACACAGAGGAATTATACCAGAAAGAAATGGATGCCTTGTATACCCCAGGTAGTGTAGTTGATGACCTTGAGCCAGACATCCTGGAGAGTGAAGTCAAATGGGCCTTAGAAAGCACTGCTAATAACAAGGCCAGTGGAAGTGATGATATTCCAGCTGAACTATTTAAAGTTTTAAAAGATGATACTGTTAAGGTGCTACACTCAATATGCCAGCAAATTTGGAAAACTCAGCAGTAGCCAGAGGATTGGAGAAGATCAGTCTACAGCCCAATCCCAAAGAAGGGCAGTGCTAAAGAATGCTCCAACTACCGCACAATTGCACTCATTTCACACGCTAGCAAGGTTATGCTTAAAATTCTACAAGGAAGGCTTAAGCAGTATGTGGGCCGAGAACTCCCAGAAGTGCAAGCTGGATTTCGAAGGGGCAGAGGAACCAGAGACCAAATTGCAAACATGCACTGGATTATGGAGAAAGCTAGAGAGTTCCAGAAAGACATCTACTTCTGCTTCATTGACTATGCAAAAGCCTTTGACTGTGTCGACCATAGCAAACTATGGCAAGTTCTTAAAGAAATGGGAGTGCCTGATCACCTCATCTGTCTCCTGAGAAATCTCTATGTGGGACAAGAAGCTACAGTTAGAACTGGATATGGAACAACTGATTGGTTCAAAATTGGGAAAGGAGTACGGCAAGGCTGTATATTGTCTCCCTGCTTATTTAACTTATATGCAGAATTCATCATGCGAAAGGCTGGACTGGATGAATCCCAAGCCGGAATTAAGATCGCCGGAAGAAATATCAACAACCTCAGATATGCAGATGACACAACCTTGATGGCAGAAAGTGAGGAGGAATTAAAGAACCTTTTAATGAGGGTGAAAGAGGAGAGCACAAAATATGGTCTGAAGCTCAACATCAAAAAAATGAAGATCATGGCCACTGGGCCCATCACCTCCTGGCAAATAGAAGGGGAAGAAATGAAAGCAGTGAGAGATTTTACTTTCTTGGGCTCCATGATCACTGCAGATGGTGACAGCAGTCACAAAATTAAAAGACGCCTGCTCATTGGGAGAAAGGCAATGGCAAACCTAGACAGCGTCTTAAAAAGCAGAGACATCACCTTGCCAACAAAGGTCCGTATAGTTAAAGCCATGGTTTTCCCAGTATTGATGTATGGAAGTGAGAGCTGGACCATAAAGAAGGCTGATCGCCGAAGAATTGATGCTTTTGAATTATGGTGCTGGAGGACCATAATGGAGTCCCATGGACTGCAAGAAGATCAAATCTATCCATTCTTAAGGAAATCAGCCCTGAGTGCTCACTGGAAGGACAGATCGTGAAGCTGAGGCTCCAATACTTTGGTCACCTCATGAGAAGAGAAGACTCCCTGGAAAAGACCCTGATGTTGGGAAAGATTGAGGGCACAAGGATTAAAGGGAAAGATTGAGGGCACAAGGATTCTCTGCCCGAGGATTAAAGCCTATTGGGAAATGATCTATAATGAAATTAAGAAAGTCCTTAAGTGGACCTTCCCTAAGAAACCTGAGGCTTTTCTCCTGGGCATGGTCGGCCAATTGGTGCCAAAGAAGGACAGGACCTTTTTATGTATGCTACCACAGCAGCAAGAATTCTTCTGGCAAAGTATTGGAAGATGCAAGAACTACCTACTCTGGAAGAATGGCAGACAAAGGTGATGGACTTTATGGGACTGGCAGAGATGACTGGCAGAATCCGCGACCAGGGGAAAGAGACAGTGGAAGAGGATTGGAAGAAATTTAAAATATATCTTAAAAATTGTTGTAAAATTGAGGAGTGTTAAGATGTCAAGGGGTAAGAAACAGAGAATTACAGCTGTAACTAACAAATTTAAGGAAACTTAATGAAAGGGAACTAATAGACAAATTGACTAAAGGGTTGCTAAAGAATTGCAAAATAAGGATGCAGCGAAAGGGAGGTATGGGGAAGTCGCAGGAAAGAAGGTGCATGAAAATAAGATTATGAAATTATACATGTTTAAATGTTTTGTATGTTCTTGTTTTGTGTTTTGTTTGTTTTTTATTATGTGTTTGAAAAATGAATAAAAATTATTTTTTAAAAAAAAAAAGATTGAGGGCACAAGGGAACGACAGAGGACGAGATGGCTGGACAGTGTTCTCGAAGCTACAAACATGAGTCTGACCAAACTGCGGGAAGCAGTGGAAGACAGGAGTGCCTGGCATGCTCTGGTCCATGGGGTCACGAAGAGTCAGACACGACTAAACGACTAAACAACAACAACAACATGTTGCTGCAAATAAAACGTTTTAAGTGTGTTGTAAAGTGCAATATACAAATGTGACACTAGATGACGATGGTGAGCTATGGCAAATTCAATACACTTTCCAAAACTTTTTTTAAAGCATTTTCACAGCGTTTTTCATATGTGTGTAGATTCCACCTTTGTCTCTTTCTCCATTTCTGACCGCATCCAAGCCAGAGACATAACAAGCAGACAACAGATGAACAAAGACAAAGGCAACTTAAGAAAGAAACAAGTCAAAGTAATCCCCCTGACCTAACATGACACAAACCAGTGGGACTTGCCTAAACTAAGCCTGATAAGGGATGGACATGGCAAGTGGCTCTCCTAGAGTGGCAGGAGTACCTGTCATGCCAAAGTACACTGGTCAATTTTGTGGAAGATTCAGTCAAACCTAACAATGCCTATTTTCTAGTTAATATATGCTGGGGTTAAGGACCACAGAGTTCTTATTGCTAGAATAGACTCAGTTAGGTCACACCTAACAGGAAGCCTGTTCCTGTCCCCCCCCCTCCCTCTTTGCTTGCTGTGCCTTAACTTAGCTCACAGACATGTGTCTGTGTTATACTTGCATTATTTTATTGTTGCTGCACGAAGAAAATGCATTTTGGAGATCAAGAAACTGCATGTAAACCATTTTAAACTTCCTTTGCAGTCTGTGGTCTACTTACTGAATAAGGCAGACAGCTGCTAAATGCAGCTGAAAGCAATAAATAATGTTTAATAGTCTATATACCTACGCTTCACTAAACTGCTTGAGGATGGGAATTAAATTCTGCTAGGGGCTTTCTTCCACCGGAAAGATAGCAAAGCACCACATTTTAAAAGCAGGCACGTGGCATTGTCCTGACCCTGCAACAAGTTTTGGAGATGCAGCACAAGATCCTGCCTTTTTAGAAAAATATTTTTTTGAAGCTTTAAACTAGGTGTTGGGAACCATTGGCCCTCCAGATGCCAAACTACAGTTCTCTAGCAAGCAGAACCAATGGCTACAGATGATGGGAGGTGTAGCTATGCAACATCAAAGGTTCCCCTTCCCTAATTAATCTGCTAAGAATGATACTGTTGATTGCTTTTCAATGGGAAAGCTACACAGTATTTAACCATCTGATTTCTGCTCAGATTATATACTCATTCTGGAGGTATTTGTCAAAACTTTATTGCCACGTCTTGTAAAACACTAGGAAAAGAACATATGTGATGCTTGCTATGCTGCATTATAAAGAGACATGAAATAAAAAAGCACAAGAAGTCTTCTGAAATATCCGCTTCCCTGCAAATGAAATTTTCCAATCTCACCTCAAGAATTTTGCCCCTTGTTCTGTAGGGTGGCTTAACAATGCACCATACACAAACCAACATTTAAAATGCATACCAGAAGTGCACTACAAAAATAGTAACCACATACCATAAGCCCAACTAAGATGAGTACAACGGTGCTGCGGATGTAAGAATGCTGGTGCAGCGGGGAAGCCGTTTCTGGGTTATTGATGAGTTCCATAGCCAGTTCCTCCTAGAAACAGAAATACAGCCACACTGACAGGTCCTTAGAATTCATAACTTCTCTGGCTCACAAGAGGAGCCATGGGTTAAAATATTTCATGAACACCATCCCTCATGGCTCACCTGTTTTGTTATTCTGGCAGCAACAACAATCACATTTGCTGCTGATGCTGGGTGCAAGATGCTAGTATGGAAAGAGAAACCATTGCCCTTATTTCAATTTGACTGTGATGACGTCTGCATCCAATGAGATGATGATGACTGAAACCAGAATTAAAGTGAAGACAATGTTTCCTCCTTCACACTGGCATTTTGTAGGTTTAAAAAGCAAACAAAACCACAATATCTAACAACAATGTGAAGTCAGATTGCCACGTTTGGCCCTGACCTTGCCTGTTTGCAAGACCCCTCACAAAATGGCTGAAATACCCTCAACCCCAACCTCTGAACAAGTTGAGGAGGGAAATACTCCAGCTACTACTGAGATTCCCTGGCACAATTATGACTCTTTAGGACTTTCGTATCCATTCTGACCTGGATATGAAACTATTTTAGCCATCTGTGCCAAATTATCTGCAGGGTCTACTGGGAAACTTTTTCTGTCAAAACTGAGATACACACAGGTTAGGGTTGCCATATTTCAAAAAGTGAAAATCCGGAAACAAAAGTTGTTGAGCATTTTTTTTTGCAGTTTTTAAAAAGTTTTTGAGCTATTTTTAATAAACTTTGCCAAAATCTACACTCCCAACATGGGTCACCATGGCCCCTGTTAACAATTTATTTATTTTTAAAGTAGTCTCCTTGACATCAGTTAGTGACAAACCAAGTTGTCTAATACTGAGTCTAGCCCAGTATTGTCTAAGAGCTCTCCAGGAAGTTGTTCCCAAACTAGATATCCAGACTCCACAGTGGCTCCCTAAAGATATATCTATGGTAGAAATGCTATTTTGTGAAGATGAAGATGCTGGAAGGCTTGAGGCATGATTTCTTGGTGATGATACAGAGCAGAGGTCTCCCAGGAGCCAAAGTGCAATGGCAAAATGATTGGAAAGTTGGGCTCAAGTGATATAACAAAAGGTACTGATGCCCTGCAGGTGAAGATCATGACCCTTGAAATCATATCAAGTCCAAAGGGCAGGACCCAAACCTGAAGAGTTTTTCCTCACAACCATGGGCAGCAGTAAATACATTTCTTCCTGTTCAGAACAAGAGTAGGACTGCCACAGTGAACATACATATAAAGATGGCTATATAAAAGAGTAAACCTTACCTCTTCTTCATCCCACAGATACAGCTTCCAGAAACTGACAACTTTAGCTCTCCTCCTCTTCCACAACTCCAAGAATACAGTGGCTATAAATTTAGAATCAAAACACAGAATTGAATATATACAGGATAACAAAATCATCCTGTCTGTCTTCTTACTGGGGTCCCTCCACTCAACTATAGGCTAGTCAACTTTATAGTGTGCAGGAAATAAGAGAAAGATAGCTTGAAATAAATCCAACGATTCCAGAGAGAAGATCTAAACAAAGGGCCTTTCAGAGTATGAGTCATGATGAAATTAATCTCAGAAGGACCCCGAAGGATCTATATTATATCAACTAACATTTATGTGTTTTCTAGAGTTACATTTCATTCTTAAATGCAAAAATACACTTTAGCCACATCTGTGTTGAATATTGCATACATTTTAAGAAGGGGATTTGTCATAAAACTTAGAACAGGTTCTAGATCAACCTATGCTAAAGCTTACCCCAGACAGCCATGAATATTGCGAAGAGAACTGTCCCTTCATTGTCAAGCAAGTGGGTGACCTAAATTGTAAAGGAAAGATGTAAGAGTCACTGTTGCAGGGAGAGTCCTAACAGCAAAAAAAGAAGTCACTAGGTGTGCTGAGGAAAACTATGTTTGAAACAACAACTTTCTACTGAAAAGCTGTACCCATTGAAAAATTGGGACCTAGTGAGAGGTGTATAAGGAATAAAAGTGGGGTGTTCACTACCATTCAGGCACAAGTACAGGGAATATCTAGATTGGCAAAGGAGACAAAGTCTCTAATATCTCTGTGTACTTTGAGAGATTCTTCTTTATCTTCACAAAGCAATCATAATCAACAGTGAATCTTTTACATCCTTAGTAGTGGGCAACGTTAGAGGACTCCACAACAAGAGACAAATAATATACATTTTATGTAGGTTAATCTTACCTGGGCATATGTGCAAGTTTCTGACAATGGCCAAAAAGGGCAGTTCTGGTCACAGAGTGGACACATCATAGTAGTATTGGCTGCACAGATTTCCTTGCTAAATCAGGAAGGGTAGCAGAGGGTACAGAGATTGATTTGCCCAATGTTTATCCTACTTAACAACAGGGCAAAGGCAGAGCAGTACACAGAACTAATAGACAGTCTTCTTTGCCCACATGCTATCAGAACAGGTGAGGAGATACAAGCCAGTTTGTTATCCCCAATTATAACACCCACAATTTCCATTACAGATAGTAATCACACTGATCAATGCCACGTTCTTGGATGTGTAGCAGGTCAATACTAAGGCAACAATTATTAATCTTATTTTATTTATTCACTTCTTTATTTGATTTATATATCACCCTTTATCCAAAGATCCTAGGGTGGTGTACAACATTATGAACATAATTTACACAGCATAATAATAAAAACATAATACAGAGCATAAAATACTAAGCATAATAATAAAATCATCATAACAACAGTACCCACCAGCACCTTAGGTTATTTAAATTAATGGCTGGGTAAAGAGGAATGTTTTCGCCTAGTGCCTAAAGACTTGTAATGATGGTGCCAGGCAAGCCTCACTGGGGAGAGCATTCCACAGATGGGGAGCCACCACAGAAAAGGCCCCTTCTCATGTTGTCACCCTCTGAATCTCTAAGGAAGCGGGGACATAGAGAAGGGCCTCAGATTACAAACGCAGGGTCTGGGTTGGTTTGCATTAAGGTCCTGAGGTTACAACCAAAGCAAATGAGGACTGGAGCTACATGTTGTTGTTGTTTGACTTGATGACATTTATATTCTGCCTTTCTTTCATGATGGAATCAAGATGGAATATATGTATTCCTGTGTGGCCTCAGATCCTGCCATTGGTAATTGCTGCTTAACTTCAGCAAGGTTGTTACATTGTCATTTGCCAAAACAATCCTGCCATAATCTCACAAGTAGCAGCCACAGACAGGCCAAAGTGTATGACACAAAATTATATATTATTCTATCAGTGCTTACATGCAGGCCCATGCGGTGGGAGGGGGGGAAACCGGGTACACTTGTCCCAGGCCTCAGACAGCTGAGCTGCCCCTGGGCTTCAGACAAGCTTGCATGGGCCTGCTTACACTCTCTGAGGTGCATACATTCTTTTACAAAGGCATGCAAAGACTTGTGAACATTTGCGCACACAGGCAGCTTGCACATAGTTCACCAGCTTCCATATGCAAAGCTTGTTTTCTCATAATGTTTACTCACCTGATCTGACTGGAATTGAAGCTCATTAACCCATATATGGCAAGGATAATGCCTGGCACAGCAGCCACGAACAAGATGCAAGTATACCAGCCCAACCAGGCAAAATAAAGGGCAACTTTTTCTCCAAAATATGTCCTGGAAAGCAAACACAAAAGCTTGATGCTATTATCAAAAGAGCAATACTTGCCTTAATGTAACTAGGGGTGGGGAACCTATAGATCTCCAAATGTTGTTGGACTCCAACTCCCATCAGTCCTAGCAAGCATGGCCAATAGTCAGAGATGTAGTCCAGCGACATGTGGAAGGCATTAGCTGCCTCTACAAAGATCAGCTAGTTTAGCAGGTACTTGCTACCATCCTTCCACATTTATTGCAAATGATTCTAACACCCAATAACTTCTTCCAGTGGGGGTGGGGTGAGAGTAGGGAGGGAGGTGTGATGGGACGATGAGCTGCTTGTGCGTAAAATGCAAGTCCCTCAGAGTTTGATCAGGCTTTCAAACCTCTGCCTGTGACGGAGCCCCTCCAGCATGGCTGCGTCAATCACTAGTAGAATCCGAAAGTGGCTGCTTTCGGAAACGTTTCCAACATAAAAGCTCCTTAACGGAAACACGTCGTCTGGCCTCTCGGCGTGACAGTTTCCGTCGAGGTGTGGGTGTCCCTATAGGAGGTCCTGAGACCTCCCCACTGGTTTCGCTTGAAGCGTCTCTGAGCCATCCCTCCGACTCACTTTCCCTTGGAGTTCTTGCTCGCCCTCTACTGGTTCCCTCTTCCGCTGCTACTGCTCTCTCACCCTCAGTGAGCCTTTGCGCCTCCGGCCCTTTAGATGTCAGTTCCCTGACATCCACCTCCCCTCCAGGGCCCCCTTCACCCCCTCCCGTCTCCTCTCCTACTGGCGGTGAGGAGGTAAAACCCTTGAAAGAACCTCCCTCATCTTCCGACGTCGCGAACACTTCCTTCCACTTGTTGCTGTTCCTACTCTCTAGGTACTCTTCGTCATCAGAGTCCACTCCCTCTTCCAACTCCGACTCCGCGAACCCTTCCATTTCCTCTTCCTCATCGGTGGTGCCGAAATACTCCCTCCTAAACCTTGCTATCGGCTGAGGTTTCCTCGGGAACCTTTGATGGAACGTTTCTGTTAAAACCTCGTCATTGACTTCCTGCGCACTTACCCAGGTGTTTTCTGACTCCGGTTCCCCTTCCCACGCCACTAAATACTCCACCTGATTTCCCTTCCACCTGGAATCGAGGATTTCCGCTACATGGTTGCGGCGTTCCCTCTCTTCCAAGGCTGGTCCCCTGACGTGCTCCCCTTCACCTCCTCCCCTGTATGGTGACAGTAACGACCTGTGGAACACTGGGTGCAATTTCATGTGATTGGGTAATCGGAGTTTGAAAGCTACCGGGTTGACCTGCTGAATCACCTCAAAGGGTCCCAATCTTCTGGGCCTCAGTTTCTTACAACCCCCTTTGAACGGCAACCCTTGGGTTGACAACCACACTTGATCCCCCACCCTTATGGTTTCACCTTCCCTTCTGTTCTTGTCTGCCTGCTTCTTATATTGTGCCTTAGCCCTTTCTAAGTTGAGCTGGAGCTGCTGATGGATGGCTTCCATCTCTTCTACAAAATGTTCAGCCGCTGGGACGCTCCATCTCTCCCCTCCTTCCCCTGGAAATGCCCTGGGGTGACACCCGTAATTAGCCAAAAAGGGACTCATCCCTGTGGACACATTCTCCGCATTATTGTAGGCAAATTCTGCCAACGCCAACTTTTCGACCCAATCGTTCTCTCTGTCATTGACATAACACCTAAGATATTGTTGAAGAATGCCATTTGCCCTTTCCGCCTGCCCGTTGGTTTCAGGGTGCCGGGCAGTTGAAAAATTGACTTCCACGTGTAACAAGCTCATGAGCTTCCTCCAGAACCTGGAAGTAAATTGTTTGCCTCGATCTGAGATCACCCTCGAGGGAGCCCCGTGCAACCTAAAGATATGTTCCACAAACAACTTCGCCGTTTCTTCCGCTGTGACTGCATGTGAGCATGCTACAAAGTGGCACATCTTAGTTAACAGGTCTACTACTACCATGATGGCTGTTTTCCCCTTGGACCTTGGCAGATCCGTCATAAAATCTATTGATATCGCTTCCCAAGGCCGTTCTGGTGTGGGTAAAGGTTCTAATAACCCTGCCGGCGCCCTTCTTTCCCCTTTGGCTCGCTGACATTGGTCACACCCTCTTACATACTCCCTTACATCTTCCCTCACCTTAGGCCACCAAAATTCCCTGGTAACCAACCACATGGTCTTGTGTTGCCCAAAATGTCCCGCCGTGGGGCTATCATGCAACTGCTTGAGTACTCTCCCCCTCAATTCACCTTCGGGTATATACAGTGCCCCTTTGTAATACAATGCCCCATTTCTTTCCTCAAAACCTCCGGGGCTCTCGCCCTCCCCCCGGAGACCTCTGAGCTTATCCTGGGCATATTCATCATTTTCCGTTTCCTCCACCAGTTCTCGTTGCCCCACCATCGCCGCCCCACACACCCAGCGGTCCTCCGGGATGACATGTCTCTCTTCGATCACCCCCTCCCCTTCCCAATATTCTGGTTTGCGTGAGAGCGCGTCCGCCCTGACGTTTTCTGGGCCTGGCACATAACAAATCTCAAAGTTAAATTTGGAGAATTCCTGTGCCCATCTCACTTGTCGTTGGTTGAGCACTCGAGCTGTTCTCCAATACTCTAAATTTTTGTGGTCGGTGCACACTTGCACCTTGTATTGTGCCCCAATTAATAAATGTCTCCACCTCCGGAATGCTTCGTGAATGGCAAGTAGTTCCCTGTCATACACCGTGTAATTCCTCTCGGACTTATTCAGCTTCCGCGAGAAGAAGGCACACGGTCTCCACTCCGACGCACTCCTCCCCGGTTGAAGAAGGACCGCCCCTACCGCCCGGTCGGATGCATCTGTTTCCACTCTCATGGGTTTTCGTAAATCCACATGCAGAAGTTGTTCTTCCGAGGCGAAAGCCCTTTTCAGTTCTTCAAAGGCTCGATCCGCCTCTGCCGTCCAAACAAATTTCTTCTTGCTGCTGAGACAGTCGGTGATGGGCGCCGTCAAGTGGGCAAAGTTCTTGATGAACTTCCGATAAAAGTTCCCAAATCCCAAGAATCTTTGCACGTCCTTCTTGGTCTTCGGTGTCTTCCATTCCAGTACCGCTTGGACCTTGCCTGGATCCATGGCCAATCCCTTGTCTGACAAGCGGTACCCCAGGAATTCCACCTCCTTGGTATGAAACTGGCACTTCTCCAGTTTCACCCACAGCTGGTTGGCTTGCAGCCTGCCCAACACTTCTCGAACGTCCCTCACATGCTGTTCCTCATTTTCCGAATACACCAACACGTCGTCTAAAAAGGCCACACAATTCTTGTAGAGCAAAGGTCCCAGAACGTGGTTTATAAAAGCTTGAAAACACGCGGAGCCCCCTTGTAGACCGAAGGGCATAACGAGGTATTCAAAGGCTCCCAACGGGGTAAACATGGTGGTCTTCCATTCATCTCCCTTCCTTATGCGTATCAGATTGTACGCCCCCCGCAGGTCCAGTTTTGTAAAAATCTTTCCCTTCCTTACTCTGGTCAAAATGTCATCAATTCGGGGCATAGGGAAAGCCAGGGGCTCCGACACTGCATTGAGGGCCCTGAAGTCACACACCAGTCTCGGTTTGTCTGTGTTCTTTTTGTCCACAAAAAACACTGGGCTGCCCCCCACCGCTCGGGACTCTCTGATGAAACCTCGCTTCAAGTTTTTGTCAATGAACTCCCTCAGCTCCTGCATCTCCCTGTCTGACATGGCGTACAGCTTGCCTACTGGGAGTTGGGCCCCTGGGAGTAGGTTGATTTGACAGTCAAAGGGTCTATGCGGTGGCAGTTTGTCTGCTTCCCTTTCGCTGAATACGTTGCTCAGATCTGCGTATTGCGGGGGCACCTTCCCTTTGTCCATCACTTCCATCCCCGCTAGGGTGACTCTGTCTCCTCCCGAAACCTTCCCCTCCTTGCAGTGTTCTAGGCAATGCGCTGACCCAAAGGAGACCACCCTCTGATGCCAGCCCACTAGCGGATCGTGTAGCGCCAGCCAGCTCATCCCCAAAATGATGGGCGCTCCTCCCAGGATGGCCACATTAAACGCTATCTGTTCGGTGTGCCTTGCCACTCTCATTATCATCGGGACAGTCTGTTGGCTAACTTCTCCCCCCAACAGCTCTCTGCCGTCAATCGTAGTCACCTGCAAGGGGTTACTTAAAGGGATAGTCTGTATCTGGTGCTCAGCTGCAAACTCCTTACTCATGAAATTACAGGAGCTGCCTGAATCCAAAAGCGCCTTGACCTTTAGTGGGTGTCCGTTTGGCAGTTCTAGTAACACCTCTATCACTAAAGCGGGTCTGGGGGGTTCTGGCATGGGCACTTTCATTGCTCTTTGGCCTGGCTGCTGTGCCCCAACGGTGGCAGCCAGGCGTTGGCTTTTACTTGCTCCTTGCCTTCCTCTTCCTTTCCCCCAACAGCTCCTGCCATCCCTTGCCATTCCTTTCTTTGTGGGCAAACTCTGGCAAAGTGCCCTGGCTGTTGGCAGAGATAACATCTCTTGGCGCTCTTTCCCTCCTTTTTCCGCCCTTCACTGGGATTTGAAACTGCGCGCGCCCGCGCTGTTCCAACTTCCATCGGCTCTGCCGGCGGGAAAGGTGGCTCTGGAATGTCTGGAATGCGGAACTCCCTCCAACGGTCTCCTTTCCCTTCCCGCTTTTCCATAGCCCTCGCCTCCTGGCGCGCTCCTATGGCCAGCGCAGATTTGGTTAACTGGTCCATAGACTCCGCCCTGGGGCCCCGGGAAAGCTCATCTTTGACGGTTGAAGAAAGCCCCTCTTCGAAAAGCATTTGGATGGGCTCCGCCGATAGGTCCCACCCCAATTTGTGAATCAACATGGTAAATTCAGTCCAGTACTCACGGACAGATCTGCTTCCTTGCTGGCAAGCCATTAACTGCCTTCGCACCACCCCCTGCTCAATATCGCTGGAAAACATCAGGTCCATGGCACGAAAAAACTTCCTCGTGTCCTTTAAGATCTCATTATTCGCTGCCATCAGGGGTCTAACCCAATCTTTCGCCCCGGATTCGAGATGGCCAATCACATACGCCACTCGCGATTCCTCATCGGGGAAGTCATCAAACTGCAAGTTTAGAGCGTATTGCATCTCTGTTCTAAAGGCATGATAGTTCCTGGGATCCCCCCCGAATTTCTGCACCAATCCTGGCACCTTTCTGGCGAGCGGGGTGGTTTTCTCCTTTCCCTTTTCTGCATCCTGAGCCCTCCTCTCCTCAAGCCTCGCCGTTTGCAGCGCCAACTGGATCTCCAACGCCCTGTACCTTTCTTCCAGGCTTGGACCTCCTCCAGCTGCTCCTGCTCCCCCGGTTCCGGCTGGATTGCTCATGATGCTTCTCCCTGCACAAGCTGGCTTTCGGTGACTTTCGGATTGCTGTGATGGGACGATGAGCTGCTTGTGCGTAAAATGCAAGTCCCTCAGAGTTTGATCAGGCTTTCAAACCTCTGCCTGTGACGGAGCCCCTCCAGCATGGCTGCGTCAATCACTAGTAGAATCCGAAAGTGGCTGCTTTCGGAAACGTTTCCAACATAAAAGCTCCTTAACGGAAACACGTCGTCTGGCCTCTCGGCGTGACAGTTTCCGTCGAGGTGTGGGTGTCCCTATAGGAGGTCCTGAGACCTCCCCACTGGTTTCGCTTGAAGCGTCTCTGAGCCATCCCTCCGACTCACTTTCCCTTGGAGTTCTTGCTCGCCCTCTACTGGTTCCCTCTTCCGCTGCTACTGCTCTCTCACCCTCAATGAGCCTTTGCGCCTCCGGCCCTTTAGATGTCAGTTCCCTGACAGGAGGGATTAAATATTATTCCACTTCAATTCCCCTCTTGTACATGAAGTTCAAATTTACTAGATGGATTAATGTGATGAGACCTTTCTAATAGTGGTTTCTGCACTTCAGAACATCTTCCCTACCATTAATAGGGTGAGGAGTTTTGCATTATTTTCCCTTACCTGATTTTTTCAATTGGCTGTCTATCGAGGATGTCTCTCCATCGGGCCCAATTCATCTTCAGAAATGCACCCAGATTCTCCCTCTGAATTTAATATGGTTATATGTATTAGATCTCTTGACAGATTATATAAATTTTCCCTGACCTGGTGTCCTCCTGATTTTTTTGGACTACAAATCCCATCAATCTTAACCAGACTAGTCAATGATCACAGAGTTCAATACTGAACAGAAATGCTAATATATCTCCTAGGATTATGCTCTTCTTTGTTGATTATGTTTAACTATTGGATTTATTTTCAGATATATTTAGTTTAGTCAGGGGAGAATTTCACTGAGACAAAGTCTGGGAAGAAAGGATTAAAATCTCTCCACCCCATGATTCTGCTGTTGTTTCCCCTGCTCCTATGATTTACATTTTTTTAAACATGTACATTAATTGCATTCATATAATTAATGTTAAGTCTAGCTTGGCCTTCAAATTTTCTCACCTCATGTAAAGGAAATGCTGTTTCAAAGACTTTCTTCTTTATCAGATCATGAAGGTTCTCTAACAGTGCAGGGCAGAAACAAGAGGACAACAAAGACAAAAAAGACAGTTTTTACAACATGCTTCTCAACCTATAAACCAGGGCTAGACACTCAAGTATTTATGGTTTTTCTTGAGATGAAGCAGCAAAAGCCAATCACTTGTATGTCTGAACAGGAACACAGTCTTTTTAACCCAAGTTGCAGCTGTTCCGGGTACCTAGAAAGCTGTCTGTCTCCACAACCTGTGCTCTAAATGCAACCACAGGGTGGCATCATGAGAATGGGCCTTCTCTGCAGTGGCTCCCCGTTTGTGGAATGCTCTCCCCAGGGAGGCTCAATTAGCACTGGGCAAAAAACATTCCTCTTCACCTAGGTCTTGGGGCTGATTAAACAATCTATAGACTTTAAAATGTGCTGGGGGCTATTGGTTGTTGTTGTTATGTTCTGCATTTTGTGCTTTTATACTGTAAACCACCCTGTGATCTTCATGTGCAAGGTGATATATAAATTTAATAAATAATAATAGCATATATCTTGCCATTTAAATGTAGGTACTTTTTGCACCCAGGCTTTAGATTGTAAAATATTTTTTGGGTAGTTCTGAGTGGGAATTTAGACCGGGGTTTCACAGATAAAAGCATCACACTATGGCCAACTGATTATACCAGCACAAGTCTGTTGCAAAGCAAGCACTGAGCTATAAGTGAAAACTGGCGTAATAATATTTTTGCTAGTTAAATCTCTCTCTGTGTGTGTGTACTTTCAGCTCATCAAAGGTTGATTAGCAGCCAGATGATGCTTAAATAATACTCATGCAAAAATGATTGTATGTATACAAATGGAAGATCGTTTAGTAAACAGTATTTATGGTCTTAATTTTACTTGTAGAATGGATACAGCAATCTGGAGGGGAAAATACATTGATTGTATCATATAAACAAAGAGAAAAACCTTCCCATACCTTTGGTGCTTTGAATCTTTATGTTTTGCAGGATAAAGCTGACAATACGTATCCTAAAACACAGAATTGAGAAATAGCAAGAACAGACTAAATTTACCAATGGACAGCAAATAAGAAGGACAGCTATCCCTATCCATGTCAGGAAAGAAACTTACGCATGATAATGCAGTTCTTAAAAGTAATGGTCCTTTAAAAAGGCAGCAACTCTAATTTGTCCAGCACACGCAGTGGAAAGAATAATATGTAGCACAAGCATGGATAGGATGCTCCATACTTAAGTGGTTATCAACCACTATCACTTTCAGCCCCTAATCCTTGACTATAAGGTTTCAGATAAAAGCCTACAATTGGCACAGTATTCTCCATGCCGACACAAACCTTCCTGAATGTTTACACAGAGTGATATGGAAAAAGTAATTGTAGCCATGTGAGGAACAGCTCCATTCAACTGGAATGTTTCAAAATGGGCTTTGGCTAGTGCTGGAGTAGGTAAACCTTTTCAACCAAAGGGCTGTGTTATCTCATGGAGAATCTTCAGGGGCAGTGGGAGGTTGGCAGAGACAAAAATGGGTAGAGCAACAAGTGCAACTCTTACCTTTATACAGCAGGCCACAATCAAGCCATGCAAGAGTGTACACACAACTTCATCTATGCCAGCGAGAAGCATCATCACAGTTCAAGAGCACATACTAGCCAAGCGAAAACACTGGAGGATGCATAGTGTAGAGTTGGTGAGGGGCACAGACTGAGGATGCCCAATGCCCTAATAAAAAGCACTGGCCCCTAGGCCTAAAGTTCCTTTAGCTGACACATGTACAGTACTAGAGAGTGGGGTTAGGGGATATTTTTTACCTTGTTGTACTGATCACTTCCCAATAGTCTTCTTCCTGCACTCCAGATATTACTTCTGAATCGGTGTCAATATTCTTCAGAAGCCACTGGTACTTTCTGAACATTATACTTGGGGCGTGAACTCCATAAAAGAGCTTTTCATCTTTAATCATCTAAGCAATAGAGAGAATAGGGAGAATAAAGTGGAGGGAATAATGCATCATGGACTGTGAGAGGGACTGGACAGATATGTTCCAATTGCTGCTTTATCAATGCAATACATGGGTCTCATTCGAAGAGGTGGTTCAACATCAAACAGCTGACTTCAAGGCACACTCCCAGAGCTGAAGGAGCTTGCTGTAATCATTTGGAGGAAGCTGTTTGGAGTCAAAATGCCTTGTCAAAGCAGAACATTTTTCCCTGAGCAGATGTCTCCAGAGGGAGAAAAAATATCCATTTGGAGGAAGCAGTTTTAATCCAAACATTTTCCTCCAAACAAAGTATATGGGTTACAGCATGAGACTCTTAATCTAAGAGTCATGGGTCTGAGCCCCACGTTGAGCAAAAGAGTACTGCACTGCAGGGGGATGGACTAGATGACCACCAGTGCCCCTTCCAGCTATACATTTCTATGATTCTGTCCCTCTGTTTGGCTTCAAACCACTTCCTCTGCACAGGAGGAAATGCTCCATTTGGGGAAAGAGGAAACAGAGCATTTTTTCCTCTGCAGACAATCTCTATTTGAAGAAAGTGGTTTGAATCCAAACTGCTTGCTCCAAACAGAGAAAGTGAGCCCTGTTCTCCCAGCATTAATTCTATCCTCAGCAGAGTAGGGCTACAGGTCTCTTGCCAGGAAAGACCCCCAAATGCTGGCATCGGTTCCATAGCTAGAAAGGTTTTCAAGAACATGGTACTGCCTTGTGCTTGGGAAAATGTAAGTCTCACCTTGATAATGAACCCTTTCCTGTGCAGTTCGTTCAGAAAACTTTCCTTCTTCTTATCTTTCTCGCTGTTGAGGCTGTGATCATCACAAACTAGGACAAAATCCCATTTGGTTGGGAACTAGTCAAAGAAAACAACAAATTGTATCAACTCGTAGAATAATGCAAAAGTTTCTCACTCCCACATATATACATGATCTGTAAATATTATTTCCCTTCCAGTAGGCATTGAAAGATCACCTTCCCCATTAGCGTACTTTCCATCTAACATACTCATCTCACATACATGACAGCCCTCCTGTCCTGCAGTCACACCTCCATTAATCTCTGCCATGGGAGAAAACTACAACTCCCCACAAGAGCTACTTAGATCCAGTAGTGAGAGTTGCTTCACACATCTTGCGTCAGCAAACCACTGTTTGCCACCAAGCATATACTTGGCAGGGAGCTGTCAGGAACAAGCCCCATCCACTGAGCAACAGAATCATTTGGCCACCATAAGAAAAAAAAATTGTCCCCTCACCTAGTCTTCTCCACACATCTCCATCCTATCTGCGAAGCTTAATAGTTTTAAAACACAGACGTGCTTTCAAATATGCAAGATTTAATGTACTGCAATCAGTCATACTTGAAGGTCGTTTCCATCAAATTCTGCTTGAGAAATGAGTATATCCATGCAGAGATGGCAGCATTGAATCAGTAGCGTATGTACTGCTAGCTTGTTCTCTTTATAAAGATCTGCGTATGAGGTTATTACCCCTCTTCTATCTATACTAGCTCGTTTACTGCTACAGTGTCCTTCCTTCTTGCAGACCAAGATTACCAGGTGACAGCAAACAACGGCAAGAAATTTAGCTGGGGCAATTAGAATAAGATCTACCATCTGACTAACCTGCTTAATGCCTGGTAAAGAAAGCCCATTCGTTCATATGTTTTATTTGTGGTCAAGGACAGTTATTAACTCTTTTATTTATATAGTTGTAAATTCTTAGAATGTTTTTTTTATAGCCAACCATCTAGCTATATCTGTATTTTATTGTATTTTATTTCTTTGCTATGGCTTATGCCTGACACAAATAAAGATTTTTTCTATCTACTTAGCAAGTATACTTAATCTTAATACATGTATTTGGAAATATACATTTATTGCAAACATACATTGCATTTTCATGTGCACATGTAAAACATATTATAGGTATGCTTTAAAAATGTCTAAGCATTCCTGGGAATAAACAAAACAAGTAGACAGTAAGAGAAACAAAAGTGGTGTTAGTTCTCAGTCTCTGCATAACATAATCTAAGCCCTCCATACTTCTCAGAAAGCATTTGATCTGTGACTGGGGCTCAATAAGGGTTTTTTATTGCTTTAAGAGATTTTTATTACATTAAGCATTATTATTAAGCAATACATTAAGCATTATTATTAAGCAGTGTATTTTTAAGAAGAAAGAAAAGTTAAGAGAGGAGTTAATTTGCTGTTGCTTCCATGATATGGGTTTTTTATATGTAAAAAATTGGACCTGCCTTTTTGTTTCATTCCATCCAACTAATTTAGATTCTAAATTAAATAGAACTTATTTTTTACTGTAAATGTTGATGAGGGAGGCTCAGACAGTTATAGATTTGTTCAGCTAGGATATACTATACCCTGTATTCATAAACAATATAATTTATGGCTAGGTAGAATTTTTAAATGGATTCCTACAGCTACAAAGAAGAAAAGTATCATTATACTGGTGATTTTGTAAGTGAGTGAGCTCACAAGTTGAGAGATTTGATACAATATTTGTGACAAAACTGAAAATGTTGTGTAATCATGATCAGCATTTTTCTTACACCTCAGATATTTGGGCAATTGACACGTATATATTGAGTGCACGTTCATTCACACATGAGCATGTTCAATTTTATGCCTCCAAAAACTTGTATGTTCTCCTCTGTCTTTCTGTCTCTGTCTCTCTCTCCTTCCACTTAGTTTTATTTTCATGTGAAACTACTGGAAAAAGTGGTCAGGATGCTGAACTTTTCTTCTACAGTCTCAATTATTTTTTTCTTCTTCCTACTATCTATCTTGTATTGCTATGTCCCTATACTTTATTTTTCATGCTAGTAACTCATTTCTCACACAAAGCTAACAAATGTTCTGTAGTTGTCATACCAACTGTCATTTTCAGTTGCAAACAACTGTCTCCCAACTGTCAGTCTCCCTTGCCCCTTCCCCTCTCCCAATTTCATCACTCACAAGGCTTAAAAGCTGTTTCTATCTTTCTAGTCCTATTAGAAGAGGCAAAATATAATTCCATGATAAATTTACAGGGTGAGAGCACTGACAGCTATTTTAACATCACAGAAAGGTGGCAAATAAATTGGACAAGGGTGACCCTCTCAAAAATTCAAGGAAAATTAAAAGTGAGAATTCAATATGGCCACCACCAAATAATAATTTTAACATAGTTTACCTTGCATAAGTCTGATGAAGATGCATTTGAGTCTAAATAGGGGTAATATCTTTAGACAAGGAATCATTTTCAGTCAATGTAAAACATCCAGTGAGACTTCTATGCCTCTTAAACATATTATTGTACATAGCTAGTATTGTTAATATGTAAAACAGCCCAGAACAAATTTCAGAAGGAATTTTGTTACAATGAAAAAACAAACCTGAACATCATGCTTAAAAGATTCTTGAACTTAATTCAAAGCAATATGGATTTCTAACAGTATCATGTTACATAAAATAAAAATATGAAAGTTAAACATCTTATAACTATGTTAATATATAATCATTTCCATCAAACCAGAAAGGAATATTTTTCTGATCTTTAAAAATAATAGCCACAAACAGCTGCGAACTTCATGGGCAAATCAACAAATATATCCAGTTGTTATATTCCCTTTGTAAACCTTTGAAAATCTTATAGCTCTCACTGTGTAGACTTTCTGTGAAAAATTCCATAAGGACAATATTGTCTTCACTGACTGGCAGCAGCTCTTCGGGTTTTAGGTAGGAGTTTCTACTAGCCCTACCTGAAGATGCTGGGGATTGAACATGAGACCTGGGACTACAACCTCCATCAGTCCCACTCAGTATGGCCAATTTTAAGAGATGCTACTCTTACCATCTGGGGGGCACCACTTCAGCCACACCTGACTATCTGACCTAGTTCTACCCTCTGGGACAGCAGATAACAAGGATTTTTGACCTCTTGCATGCAACAGTCCTTTGAAGAATGTCTGCCCTTAGTCTCCTTTTTCAAAGCTAAACATACCAAGTTCTTCAAGCTTTCCTCAGAGGACATGTTTTCCATACCCAGCCATCTTCACTGCCATCCTCTGAGCTATTTCAATTTGTCCTACATCCTTCCTACAGTGCAGGTCCCAGAACTCTCAAGCCCGAGATTTGGTAGTAATCACTAATGATGCAGCAAATAAAGTTGGAGGAAATCAGAAGAAAGAAACTATGAAGGAAAAGATCTTTAAGAGAATTTTCATCATATTTTGTTATGAAAGCAATTTTCCAATCAAGATATTGCACATATGAAACAACAATCAATGAGAAATTTATTATCATGAGGCATGCTGTTGAAACCTGAGAGAAGAATTTCTGGCTGCCTCAAGGTATGAGCGTAATGTTTTCCAAATGCACAGGAACCTACCTTCATGAAGGAGGATACATTGCCATTAAAGTTCCATATGTTGCTGGTGTTCAGACTGCTGTGGAATTCCAAGTTCTCTTACACAATCACTGCAGCAGGTAATAATGTCTCAACATTCTAATCATTATAAAATCCAGATGATTTAATGCTTTTTGTGCACTCGTAACATATCTCCAGTTTTCAGTTTTGCCAGTTTAGCATCTATCAAAAATTCAGGAAAATTGCAGAAGTGCTGCCTTTCTGGTTTGATGAAAATCCATTGTATAGTTGAAATGTTATAAGTCACAATCAACTTGTAGCCATAATTAACTGTATATATAGTGCATTGACAGTATCGGAAATTTCATTTTGCTTCAAGCTACATTCATTTTCCATGCAAGCTATAAAGAGAATTTGCTGAATGCTGCTCTAGAGGTGAGGACTCAATGGATTCTAATTACAAGAACGGAGATTCCAACTAGACTTCAGTAAGAATTTTCTGACAGTAAGAGCTGTTTGACATTGGAATGGTCTCCCATGGGAAGTGCTGGACTCTCTTTTCTAGAGGTTTCTAAGCATAAGTTGGATGGCCATCTGTCATGTATGCTTTACTTGAGATTCCTGCATTGCAGGGTGCTGGACTAGATGACATCTGAGGTCCCTTCCAACTCTACAATTCTATGGTTCTATGTCAGAATAATTTCTTTTGCAAGTTACTTTACATACTAATTACCATACTAAAAGTCCCATGAGGGAAGACAGAAGTCTAGGCCAGAGAGCTTCTGCCTTCTAATAGATTCTGAAGAGACCATCAACAATCTGAGAGAACTCTGCTGTTCAGTACTTTATAACTTCTATTTGTTTTTAGCATTTTAAAATTGTAAACCAGCTTGGATGCATTGGAAGAAATTTGTTCAGGACCACTTTATATTGACAGTGCTAATTAAAACATATGTACAACAATCTGTAAACATTCAAAACAAGTATTCAATGATCAGACTTCTGCAAGGGAAAATGTTTTTAAAACATTACTATTTGGTGGTGGCCATCTTGAGCTTTACATCTATCAAATTTTCCAAAGTTTTTTGGAAGGTCACTATTTTACATTTTTTCTCTCTCTCTACTGTTCCAATGTATTGCAACAGCTGTCAGATATTTGTCCCAGTATAACGGTCCCAAGGGCTTTGCTTGTGTGTAGACCTCACTAGGAAGCAGGGGGTCTCCTTTCCATTTGCAGCTTTTACATACCTGGGGAGTCCTCAGAGTATGCAGAAACCCCTATTTTGTTTTTAGGTAATGTCAGGCCTGGTCGTTGTCCTCTTCAGATCACCACACAAACGCTTCTTGTTCTTTTATAACTTTTTATTGCATATTAACAAAACAATCTTATAAACGGTTCTTAACTATTATTCCTCAGAGTCACTTATTTCAGATACCTTCTGAGCTCTGCTTCTCCGTGACCAGCCACTCTCAAAATTGCGAAGGCGCCCTTCCCTTTGCTTTCCCGCTCTTTTTTCTAACCTCCTGGCTAGAGCTGGCCTGTATCTCCCCTCCTCCGAATCTGAGCTAGAACTTAAATCTTGCCTTTCCTGGGAACAGCCAGTCCCTCCCTGTTGTTCTCTTCTATTAGCTTCACTGCTCTCCTCTCCCCCTTGGGGAAAGCTTTTTCCCTCTGGGAAACTGTAAACTTCTAACTCTAACTCTTCCCTGACAGGTAACCATTTCACTGCCCTCTTAGACAGCCAAGTTTGCAATGAGTAAGAAAAAGTTAGGGTTACTGAGAAAAAGAAATAAAACAGGTGAGAAATTTCAACTATAGTATTCCCATACTACTTCACCCCTCTACCAATAAATCACAACCATCCATTCCCTATGGATTCAGTTTTAAAGGTAATTTTTAAAATAAACATCTTTCTGATATTTGATCCATGTAAAAATGATTGTGGAGCAGATAACTGACATCTCAAACACTATTCTAACAGATACACAGTACCAAATCAGGATAAATGCCAAGGGGCTCAGAATACCCAAGTATTTTCATATATCCTGTTCACCCTTCTACTGAATTGGCAGGCTTGGCTGAGGTAAAGGATTTTAGGTACCATCTCCTAACTACCAGCGAACCTAACATCATTAATTCTGCTCAATACATAAAATTTCCACCTCTTTTTTTTCCTTTTTAAAAGGAGGGGCAATTTGGTAACAATCAGGACTGACCCAAGACATTTTGTTGTCTGAGGCAAATCAGCAAATGGCACTCATTCCCCCATCCCAGCACCTCTCTGGCAGGAAATATATAAAAGAATAAATTGTTAGTAACCAGTATTATTAGTTTAGGACTGGGATGAAAAACCTCTAGCCCTCCAGATGAAGTTTGATTGCCTCCCAACTCCCATTATTCCTAGCCAGCATGCCTGACCTCTGAGCAATATTTAAGATTAGGATGAATAGGCCTTGTTCTGGATCTCCATTTTGAAAATAAAAATAAAAACAAAGGAACTTCAATCTGGGCTCTAAAAGGCTTCCGCTTGAAATGAAGGTCTATAACTTACTGAGCTTAGAGCCTCGTGGTCTTCAAAGGGAGATAAAGGCATCAGCGCAATTTCATCCTAGAGAAAGAGATTTTAAAAGTTAAAAGATAGCTTTTCTTTTATGACCACAAAATGTCGTTGCACTTATCAAATCTTTGTTTTCCCATAATTCCTAAACATTGTCAACTTTTTTTGCTGGCCTTGCTCCTGAAAATGTAATTGCCGCATTGCTAAGTTAAACAGCTAACTACAAGCAGTTTCACCTGTTAAGTATTTAGACAGAAGGTTGCTGTTAAAGGTGCAGGAGCAAAACCAACAAAGTGTTGATAATTCTAATACGAAATAAGTGTCAAAGCATAAGTATCATAAGAAGAATATGATTGGAGACAGGTACAGTGTAGTGGAATGTGGGTGGCCCTGTGCTCTAAACCACAGAGCCTAGGGCTTGGTGGCTCCTGCCCACCTAGCAGTTCGAAAGCACGTCAAAGTACAAGCAGACAAATGGGTAAGGTAAACAGCATTTCCGTTTGCTGCTCTGGTTTGCCAGAAGCGGCTTAGTCATGCTGGCCACATGACCCGGAAGCTGTCTGTGGATAAATGCCGGCTCCCTTAGCCTATAGAGTGAGATGGGCGCCGCAACCCCAGAGTCATCCGCGGCTGGACCTAATGGTCAGGGGCACCTTTACCTTTACCGTATTGATCACTGCCTCTGTAAAGATAAGGCTTGAAATGAATGCATTAAGTTAAACTGCTGAGGCAGAAATCCAAGAAACAAAAAACTAAGGTGATTAATTTTTCCTACATTATCTATTGACAACAATATTTTGATGCATTTATTTGCCCCAGACAAATATAGCATTGCCATAAAGTTACCGTTTTCAGGATCTGAGCTAAATTGGGTTCAGAGTTGCAGGTTAATAAAGTTACAGATTAACCAAGTGACGGTGATACTGTACTTATTCACTATCATACATTATCAGAGTATTCGTTATCAGAGTATAAACTATGTTCTATAAAAGTTCATTTTAACCAGCAGAACGAATCTGGTTCTCTTTAGCTGCCTGGGGGGATGAGGACTGACTCCTGCCCCTTACTTGTTGAACGTTATAAAGAACACAAGTTAAGTATTGCAAAAACTACTTGTAAGCAATTCAATCTGTACAGATGTCCATCATCCAGATTTAAGCCTAATGAGGGCACAGCTAGCTTCGCTTCACTGCAGTACCAATGAGGGGCAATTCTTACATTCCTCCATTGTGAGAACTGTCCATTTCTGGGTTTATTCTAAGCTTCTCCTACTGCACAAGCAGTCAGCACACTGCTTGCCTTTGAACTTTTTTTTAACTGAAAGAAACATGAAAGAGGGAAGATAAAACAAGAACTGACAGCGAAAGAGACAGGAAGGAAGAAAAGATGGGAAATTTGAAGAAATAAAAAAGACAGGGTACAAGCAAAATAGAGATGCCTTGAAAAGAATAGAGGAGTAAGGGGATGTCCCTCTCAGTTGTAACTAGGTAGAGGAGGGGTTATTGGGTTGTTTTATTATTATTATGTATTTTTTAATTTTATATTGTGTTTTTATGTTGTGACCTGTGGGTATAGGTTGGTATACACATTTAATAAATAAAATAAAACAATAAATATTTTACTTATACAAATAAAACATACAATTTTATTTAATAAATAAACCCTCGGTTAGAACTAGCCTATAGCTGAGTACATTACTGAGACTCCCTTTGCTTGCAATATGAAGCTAAGCCCCCACCCCAAATTACAATTTTTAGTATTTCCCCTCTGTTACAAAATGACTATCCTGTAAAATAGATTATAAAATATGTTTATATTTACTGGTATGATATGCTAAGGATGAACAGAGGCTCTTCACAAAATGGCTCTCCAAAACTGTGTTGTTGCCTAAAACCCATGTATCATTTACTACACTGCTTTTCCTTCAACTTGTCTGAGGCCTTCTACTCCTTGGCCTACACAGTTCAATCTGCAAACCCTCACAGTCTGTTCGGCCTAGCAGGTCTCAATCTGAATTCGCTCTGAGATGTTGCTTTCTATTGAACCAAACTTTCTGGAAGTATAGTCATGGGATATGCATCTTTCTTCAAGGATTTGTTCTCCGGGATAGGTGGAGGACAAAACTTAACTTAGGCAAATAGAAACAAAGCTCCAGGAGTCCTAGGAACTGTTGTATGACACAAAGACTTGTCCCAGGCCACAGCTGCTGCACATATATTTTTGACACTGCACAGAATGTGTCTAGTTGAATGTTAGAATAAACTCTGGTCCATTTATTCCTTTCTCTGCTTCCTTTTCTTTAACCAGTCACTGATCTGTAAAAGGGCCAGTCTTTTTATCCCACATGCAACTTTTTTTGTGAGGGACATTAAACATTGTCAAAAGCTTTTTGATAGTTTTTATTTGCATATTATTTGCTTACATGAACAAGTGTGTATTCTCACTGCCTTCATTCTGGCCAGACTGAGAACCACCACACTACTGGGAAAGGTTAATGGGGCAGAGACCGGCAGCTAGGAGGAAGATGGCCTCATTCTCACAGGCCTCATTCTCATTGTTAGTGAGCCTATGTCTGGTTTTACATCTTCACACTCACATGGTTTTCTGCCCTATACTCCCCAACACACCTACACAGAAAAATTGAGAGATCTTATGTGCATGGGGGAGGGGGGAGGGACCATTCAAGCATGCAAGTTTGAAATGTTATAGCTCAGGCATAGTTATGTTACCTAAGTGAGTACTGTTAGGCAGTGGCGTAGCGTGGGGGGTGCAGGGGGGGCCGGCCACACCGGGTGCAACCTCCGGGGGTTAGGGGGCTCAAATCCACGGGTTAGGGGGCGCAAATCCACGGGTTAGGGGACGCAAATTACTTGCCCCGGGTGCTGACAACCCACGCTATGCCACTGCTGTTAGGTTCTGTCACACCTGTGGGAGCTTCCAGGAATAGCAGGAATTGCTGCATATATATTGAAGCAGGCCTGATGAATGCCAGAACCCCATATTCCTTGTTAAGTTATAACAAAAGTAACATAGTCAACATAGCATCATATCATATATCAAGTGAATTCATTCTCCAAGTGCCTGGCCTTATGTTGACAAAATGACACACTAGGAAATATCAGCAGGCTTGGGGAAATTTCAAGGTATAACCAAGTACACACACAAAAAAACCACCTTTAGGAAAAAACTCTAAGGGATGAAACCCGCTCCCAAAATGCAGGCTAATGAAGATATAGAATGCACATAGAACGTTGACTGATTGTTGCAGGCGGAGGGGGAATGGAATGAAATGGTTGGAACAGCAGCATTCAACACTACAGCATTTGGATACATGCAGAAACAACACAAACATACCGTACATATCTCTAGTTACTTCCTTCTTAGTAGACATCATAACTCTGTGTGGATTTTCAAGATTAGAATCTTGAGTGTTGCCCAACTGTGAAACCAACCATTCAGCTGACAATACCAAAACCAGAAGAACATGTCTGGCCCACTAGATGCATACTGATAACTTCCGAGGAACTGATATCATATCATAGCAACAACATTTTACTTTCAGTAAAGAAACACCTGTCAGCGTACTTATGCAAATGACACTTGATGTGTTTAGTATCTCTCACACAGTAATTATAGCATAGTGTGACGTGTAGCTTACTTCACTGTGTAGTAACATTGGTTTTATTTTCTAAATTGGGCTACAAACTCTATCCTGGATGTCTCCTCTGTTGTTGCTTCTGATTATATGCAGGCTCTCCATTATCAGAACCAGCCCAAGTACTGAGGATCTGACAGCCTAGCAAAAGCAAGTAAGTATGGTAGAAATCTAACATTTGGGGGGGGGGTCAAAATAAATTATTTTTACCAATTAATAACTGCACTGGGTGTTTCAAAATATAGATTTCTACTGATTTATTTTCCATCATACAGGGCCAATTAGCATAGCATTTTTATGGTTAGCAGCAGGTGTTCAAGATCTGCTCTGGTCCCTAATTCAGGTCCTGTGTTTTTCAGAGCAGAAATGCTCTGCTCAAAAATAATTTAAAAAAGAATTTTAAGGAAAATTTTGTTACACAATAAGAGGTTGTTAAATCTTCCTGAGCATTTCACTAACCCAGTAATTCAGCTGTTTTTTTCCAGCTGGAAAACCTTCACAACCAAAGAGAAGGGTAGAGTTGTAAAAATCCACTAATGATGTTGTCCTATCTCTTGTTTCGGTTCAGCCAGTTTCATACACTTCATTGAGACAAATATGTGAGGCACGATGGATGAGAATGCTTGTGCATACTACCCAAGCATGAGCCAAAAATAAAGGAGCCAGGTGACATGTAGCTTCATCCTGCTGTATTGAGAGACAATAGAGGCTGTATTTGCACATCACAATAAACCATAGTCAATGTTTAACTATAGTTTAATGTGAACAAGCAGTATGCTACAGTGCATTGCTAAAAAACTCTGCTCTGCAACAGACCACAGTCCTTGGCTTGTTGACGCATCCAAATCTGTCTTTGTGCTTTGTTTTCCCCAAACAAGTCACAAGTGGTAAGCAGAAATCTCTTGGCTGTTGGTAGTGATTTGTCTGAAGAAAAATAAACCATGAGCCCAGATCTAGACAACATGGCAAGCCAAGGTTTATGTCTTGTTGCTCCCAGTGTGACCATGGGCAGGGAAGGTACAAAGAGAGGACTTTTGAGCTGTATGCACGAACAGCCTGCTTATTTGTGTCAAACCAACAGTTAGTTAAACCAATGGTTGGCAAAACATTATCAATGTGTTAACAAGATGTTCGATTCAGGCCAGTGAGGCATACGTTCATATATTTTAATGCCTATCTATGCATAACCCGTAGGCATCACTATGCCTTTGAATGAATTTTCAATATGAGGGATATTCCATAATTAGATAATCTGTTTTCCTCCAGAAGAGTTGGGAAGTATGAGCAAGAAAGTTTACTAAATCTAATGTGTAAGAAAGATCTGGAATGGGGTAATATGTCCATGCCTGTAGTCAGCATCTGTCAGTGACTGGAGTGAGCCAGCAGTAAATCACCCAAGCTAGTTGAAGTTAACTCTTAGCAAAAACAGTACCTGCACAGAATGTCGGGCCTAATGAGCACAGCAACTCCTCTCCAGCAGGTCTTGCCCCTTTAAAGCAGTTGCTGAGACTGTAGGTCCCCGCCTCCTCCACAGCTTCCTAACCACCCCCTTCAGGGTTCTTCCTAAGCAATCTGAGACTATGCCTGTGTGTCTGTCTTTGCTCCGCCCCCTCTTTATGCCTCTTCTGGTTCTGGGAGACGGGGGGGGGGGGGAGCTTGGTGCCCAACCAGTCCCTTACAGGCATTCTTACATTCTTAGTGAATATTTCACTTCAAGTTGAGCTTGGATGAGCTGCTAAAAGACTGAGGTTATGAAGCCACAATGGTTTAGGTTGGCAGGGTAGGTTAGGAACAGTTTGTATTAATGTTTAGATAAATTGGCTTTGTGACTCCCACTACATTGAAAACTTGTTATCACCTTAGCTCTTCATCTGACTCTATATTCTTTTGGGGACTAAATAAATATTCCCCTGTAACTCAGATACAAATGTGCTCAAGAGCTGCTCAGGTGCATGAGAATCACCCAGATTCAAAGCATCACACACAGTTAGGGTTCAGTGTTGCTTTGTTTGGGAATATAAACAGAAAATATTGAGCAAGAGACGGGCAGCTCCTTGATCCGCATCCAAGTTGCCTCTGTTGGTTAATCTGAAATTTTATCCTAATTAATTGCTCCAAGTATTATTCAAGGACATTTAATGGCACTTAAGGACATTTTCAGATAGGGTGTTTGTCATCTGGGAACTGGAAGGATTCAAGTAGTACTCAAAGGAGTAGAACAGGGACAGTTAACAAGTCCAGGGGAAGCTTAAAGGGTGGTACAGACATTGCTTCTGCATAAAGAAGTTCCACAAACCACTGCATTGTCTAAACAGGTAATCTCTTGCCCTAGCCATCCTGTAACACAGAATGATGCTTCCCAAAATGTTCCCCAAGGAAAGGTAATGGTTTTTAATCATTGGACTGGAGTGGTTTCCTGGTTCCTTAATTCTGTGGTTGGAGCAGCATCAGCATCCAAACTTCAGTGCTACAGGTTGCACACAGCTTAAAAGGCAGCTAGGTCGTTCTTTTTCTCAATTCAAATCGAAGCTGGATGCGGGGAGAGAGGGACACACATCAGAATGTAGTGGAAGCGCACTAGAGGATGCAGAGTAAATGGGGGGAGGCGTACATGGTGGGAACGTGGAACAAATAATAAGGAAGGAAGAACCAACTACAGCCTTCTTTCCCCCCTCTGCCAGTGCTCAGCAGATTGTATGCCGCCACCCTTGCCTTAGGAGGTATGAAACTCTTGGGAAACTTTTATTGCAGTGCTAGATAAGAATATTTAACATAAATTACCCAACTGTCAGTTAGCTACTTAAGCTAAACAACAAAACAAGTAGCTGTTTAAATATTGTTGTATCCATTGCAGTTAAGGAGCAATGGATACAACAATATTTGGAACTGAGTGGCAGTTGCTTCACAGGATCCGGCTGCACACCAATATAAACACACCCTTATACTTTCAGTATCGAAGTTAATTTGGGGGGAAAGTGCACTTTGCAAAAATAGATGACATAAACTGCTCCCAAATGGAAACCCAATTCTTCTACAGTACATAGCTCAGTCAGCAGAGCAAGAGATTTTTCTGTCCGGCCGCCCTTGGCCACACCACCTTACAGGTGCTCCCGGCAGCCCTCGCTCGATCCTCGCACGAAAGGACCGCGCCAGTTTTCTCGAAGGCGACTGGGCAGACCAGCAGCGTTCATAAAGGCAAGAGCCGAAGCGGCTGGACCGCATGAAAGCTACCGGAACAGTTTGAAAAAGGCGGGCTCTCTAGGGGGCTTTGCATATGCGCTTTTATTTTCCCCCTTACCTGCATGGTGGAAATAAGCAAGTGCTTCTCTCCCCTTCCCCCGTGCAGCAAGATCACGAGAGGATCTCTCCTTGCTAGAACTCAGCTCGATCCCGCAGCATGAGAGGAACAATCCGCAGGGACCCCCAGGACGCTTCGTTTAGGTCTCTCCACTCCTGAGTGTCGTCGTCTCTGGTTTCAGAGAGTCCCCGCGGCTCTGGGAGTGCGGACTTCCGCGTGAGGTTGCCTGGCTGCGCCGCGATTCTCTCCTTTCCCGATGAGAGGGAGCCGCCTGTCGGGTTTTGCCACAGGCAGGAAAGAGGAGCAGGAAGCCAGCGTGCCCTTTCCGCCCCCCCCCCCGCCTTACCTGGGCACCACAAGTGGCTGGGGAGGGACAAAGCAGGCACTTCCCGCCATTGATGTGTCAGACTGATACTGCTGTGGCAGCTGAAAAGCCACAATGGTTTTCTTCCGTGTGTTTGTGTGTTTAGAACCAGAATCACCCAAGTCCCAGCTAATTCAATAGGCAGAATTTCAGAACTGAAGTATAATGGGTGGTGATATTATTATTAATAATAATAATAATAGTTTATAAGTTGCATTTATATCTCACTTTCTTCTCCAGGAAGCTCAAGGTGGTGTACATGGTTCTCCCCCTGCTCATTTAATCCCCACAATAACCTTGTGAGGTAGGTTAAGATGAGAGGCAGTGACTGGACCAAGGTCATCCAGAGAAGTTCATGGCTGAGTAGGGTTTTGACCCATAGTTCTGCACATCCTAGTGCAACACTCTCTAACCACCATACCACCACTGGCTCTCAGCGTGTGTTCAAAGCGGTGGACCCCTATTGACTTTAGCCAAGGACCAAACACTTCATATAAAAGCTGCTTACTACCTGTCACTTATGATGGGTTTGCTTGTATAGTGCTGTCCAGTTTTGTCAGCTACATAAGCAAAAGGTGCCCATCCCAGGAAGCTTACAGTCTAAAGTTGAGAAAGGAGATGAGAGAGAAGAGGGCAGGACCCAAACCAGTGGATTCAAGTTACAAGAAAGGAGATTCAGATTAAACTTCAGGAAGAACTTTCTGACAGTAAGGGCTGTTCTACAATGGAACAGTACCCCTCAGACTCTCTGTTGGTGGTTGTTAAGCAGAGGTTGGATGGCCATCTGTCAAGGATGCTTCACCTGAAATTTATGCATTGCAGGGGGCTGAACTACATGACCCTCAGGGTCCCTTCCAACTCTACAATTCTATGATCCCTGTGGCATGTGCAAAGGGCAATACAGTGGTACCTCGGGTTACAAACGCTTTGGGTTATGCGTTTTCAGGTTGCGGACCGTGGGAAACCCGGAAGTACCGGAAAGGGTTACTTCCGGGTTTCACCGTGCGCGCAGAATCGCTAAATCATGCTTTGCGCATGTGCAGAAGACCAAATTGCAGCATGCACAGACACGGCGCTGCAGGTTACAAACGCTGCAGGTTGCAGAAATGCCTCCGTCACAGATTATGTCTGTAACCCGAGGTTCCACTGTATATAAATAATCCAAATAAATAAGAACAGAGTGGGGGATATGTATAGGGATGCATACCCTTCCTCTTTAATATTATTAGGATTCAGGGTTGTCCCATGAAATCAATCTATAAAATGAGAAATGGAGTACGTAAATGGAGTTAAATTTCCTGTTTCCCAGTCACTGGTCAGCCCCTGCCAGCATGGCCATGTTGGTGGGGCAGAGTGAAGTTTTAGTCTAAAGCAGAAGTTTTCAACTTTTTTGAGTCCATGGCCCCCTTGACCAACTACATTCTTTCTGTGGCACCCTGTGGGGTTCAGGAGCCCAGTTTTGTCACTCCTTGCCTGCAGAGCTGGCAGCCTCTCACCCTTTTTCAAATACCCACCCTTGTGGAGTGTTCCCTCAGCCTCCTTTCCTCTCTCCTCTCCCCTTTCCTTGGGAATCCTCTGGGCAGCAGCTGCTGCCACCCCTAGTCTCCGAGCTGCCCCACCACCACCACCCACCTCAAAGAGAGGTGCCTCCTCAAACTGCCTCACAGGGGCCTGGGACTTGTCTGTCCATTCCCAACAGCAAGGGCTGGCAGACTGGCTGGCTGGGCTCCCTTGCCCGCTTGCTTGCTTATTCTGAGGCCACCTCAGTTCTTGGCAACCAGCACTCCTTGGCAAGCCCCAGAGGCATCATTTGCCTGTGAAGCTTGTAGCCAGGGCTGCTGCAATAAACAGCGGTGCAAGCCTTTGGGAGGCAGATGATGCAAGAGGAAGTCAGAGGAGAGAGGGTAGGAAAGAGGGACAGAGGCCCACAGTACACCCTGGCTATCATTCAAGGCACCCCAGGGTGCTACAACACACTGGTTGAAAAACACTGGTCTAAAGCATTTGGGGGATACCACGTTGGGGAAGGCTGGCATATGACAAGCAGGTCCCGTGTAAGCAGCAGAAAAGCACTGGCAGTAGTGAGTGATGGCATATATTGTTTTTGAAGATGTGCAAATGACCTGAGTTCCCAGGAACTGGCATTAGGCCCTATAATAGCGTTACATGTGCAAATATAGGGACAGAGTTGACACTGGGGTTTGTTGCAGCAGGATCCAGTCCTTGTCTTTGTGAAGGTCAGATGGTCTCCTGTTGTGGATCTGCAGCATCACGTACAAAGCTATCCTAATCCATAGAGGCACAGGAAATGCCAAATCATAAGTAAGCATGTAAAACTGGAAAGTCTTTCTGCTGCTTACTAAGAATTAAATATATGCCCTTTGATAATTACCTTAAATGGAAGTATTTTTTAATTCTGGTATTCTTGCTATGTATGAATCTTCTGAGCAACTGGGAGAAAGAGGATTGTATTGTCTGGCTGTAAACCAGAGATGGGAAAACTGCCCACTGCCACCCAGTGTTGTTGCCCTATAGCTCCCATCATTTTTTTAAAAATGATATTTATTGAAATTTTACAGACAAAAGAAATTTACAGAATAAGAAAAGAAAAATAAGAATAAAAAGAAAAAAGATACAAAAATACAAAGAAAAATACAAAATACATGGAAAAAAACAATTAAAAACAGATCAATCTTTTCGTGTCTTATATTTCAATTACTTGTTTCCTGACCTCCTCACACCTCCCTTTTTTGTATTCCAGTTCACATAGTTAATTCAGCAAATCCTTTCCCTCTTTGTTTTTATCTTAATTCTATATCTTAACATATTAAAACATCATTTCTTCATCTGATTATCAATCCATTTTTTAAATATTCTTTTTAGCTTTGTTGCTAAAGCCATTTCATTTCAATCCAACATCATTTTAACATTCATTAATTTTACAATGTTTCTGTAGATAGTTTTTAAATTTATTCCAATCTTCTTCCACCAACTCTTCTCCCTGGTCTCGGATTCTGCCAGTCATTTCCGCCAATTCCATATAGTCTATCACTTTCATCTGCCATTCTTCCAAGATGGGTAGATCTTGTGTCTTCCAATACTTTGCGATGAAAATTCTTGCTGCTGTTGTTGCATACATAAAGAAAGTTCTGTCCTTCTTTGCCACCAATTGGCCGACCATGCCCAGGAGAAAGGCCTCTGGTTGCCCTATAGCTCCCATCAGCCCCAGCTTAATGGTTAGGTAAGATGGGAGTTGAAGTCCAACAGAATCCAGAGGGTCACATATTACAGGCAATGGATCTTGTGGCATACTCTGGAAGAAAGCTGGAAGCATAAACTGGGTGTGGAGGTCAGCACATTTTCATAACAAGCTGTGTTTTTTATAAAATAGGGTGTGTATACACACCTTACATTTAAAATGCATGGGGGGGGGCAAGAACCAGGGAACTGTAGCTGACCCCTTACTGATCTACAATTTGCATCACCCTTAACAAAGTGCAGCTCCCAGGATTATTTGTGGGATAATGTACTTCAGATGTATGGTGTATATGCAGTCTCATAGCTGCACAGTGCAATAAGTGAACCTGTAGTGCTCAGTTAATAGCGAGATAAAAGCATTTTGGGACTGACTTGTCTTACAGCACCATCTACTGTGCTTTTGACAAGACTGCAAGTATTAGTGTATACTGCTTTATTGTATGCATGATGGATCCCTTTTTATATTTGTTTGGGTTTTTATGCTGAAAAACATGTGATATATGAAATGTATATAATCAGTGCTTTTTTACAGAAAAAAGGGTGCTGGTACTCACCATGCAATTGTTACAGTAAGTGTAATACTTTTAATATTTGCAGGGTGGGGGTGGAAAGGTTCTCTTGAGTACCCCCAGAAAAAGCACTGTATATAATTCTTAAATGGTATTGTAAACAAGGCCACAAGAAATTACTATCCTGCGAAACTCTTTAGCAGCCTACTGGGGGCAAGGAGAGAAGGATAAGAGAATTGATTCCATTCCTCTTGCAGCAGTCCACTGCACCTCTGGTTGCTTTCTATGCTGGACACAGAGGAGAGAGAGAATACTTTTCCTCTCTGCTCATTTGCCTGAGTGGAATTCCATGAACTCACTTGCATGCAGTTCTTTGTTGCTTCTGGCTAGAGAGCAGAATTCTGACTATCTAGGCCTTGGCAGACTGCCTTTTCATACATAACAGCACTTATTGAAATTTGTTGTGCCCAAGGCATTATCATTCCTAGTCTAGGGCCCAATATCTGCAATGATCTTTTTTTCCAGACTGATGCAGAAACATTGTTTGGCACCTGATGCAATCATATATATATTTCTCCATCGTCTCTCCATCGCTTTGTAGTTTTTTTTTTGGGGGGGGTTGTATTTACTTATTTATTTATTTTAAAGACCCATAAACTCATGAGGTGGCAGCTTCGGTTTGCCTAATGCTAGGTCTGGCCCTGGCTTAGCTACTCTTGTGCAACACACTCATTTTTTGTATGTTATTAATATTTATTAGTTGCTTTACTCACAAAAATGGCCCAAACTAACTGACAACACAAAATAAGCATTGAAATCAGTTACAATGAAACCAATGAAAACCTAAGAAAATGGAGATGAAATTTGGTTACATATATCACTTATTTTTGAGATTATGTGTTTATTTTAATTATTATTTTCTTTTTCTTAATATTGTTAATATTGTTTTTTCTGTTTTGTGTATTAACATCTTTTTACTAAAAAAAAATCACTTTTTATGTTTAATGTATGTATGTCAAGTTTGTCTGTCAGCATATAAATAAACTTATAAAAAAGCAAAGAACAAAAAACCAATGAAAACCTTTCAAATTCAGGCACAAAAAGTCAGGTAAAAAGGAAAGCTTTGGCTGGTGCCTGAATGTAGATAAACATGCCCCCAGGCAAACATCTCAGGGAAGTGTATTCCACAAGTGGGGAGCCACCACTAAAAAGGATTATTCTCATGTTGCCACTCTCTGGACCTCCTGTGGAGGGCACACATAGAGAAGGGCCTTAGATGGCAATCACAGGATCTTGCAAAGCTTGGCCACAAGGCTTGGATTTTTAATTTGGGGGGGCGAGCATATGTTTTTGAATCCTAGTTCCCATATAATTTGGATTACCCTGCATATGTAAATATTTACCCCACACACTTCTGAATTCCACCTTTTAGGCCTTGCTGCTCTTTGTAAACCATTATGAGTTTTTTAAAAAAAAAAACAATGTAGTGTATGGATTTTGTGAAACAAATAAACAAACAAACCAAGTGGAATGGAATATGGCCAGATGAAAAGCTGAAGTATCTTTTAGGGCTCCAAATTTCTGAGTGACCCTTTCTACCTGGCCAGCGTTCATATATAAAAAAGGAAATAGATATATGCAGCCAGGCACCCAGCCTCCTGCAGTTCAAAGAATTCTACTGCTTGTGCCAACCAGGCTCTCAATATTCAATTCCCACCCACTACAGATTTGGCACGCTTTCTTGTGATAAAATAATAGCTATCCTGTTCCAAACCACAGGGAATTTTAAAAGGCTGCAATACAAGCATCAATATGAGTATGCTCTCCATATTGGGAAAGCTCCCAGATAATTAGAGCATCACAAGAACCCCCATTTGGCAGGGGGCCTACTTAGCAGAGTACTTAGCATAATGATTAATTCAGTCCGTAATTGACTGTGCATAATAGTGTTCTCGTATTTGGATGCTAATGCTTTTAAGGAGTAGCTCCAAAAGCAAATTGAAGAAGCTGGAGATCCCTTTGATTTTAGTGTGCTCTAGGTGAGATTGCTGAGTAAGAGGTGAGTGCATTAAGAACCTGTTCTATCTGACTTTCGTGTGTGTGTGTGTGTGTGTGTGTGTGTGTGTGCACGCTGATTCTCATGTTAACTTTTTATACATGGAAACCCGTGCATGTGTATTGAAGAGAATGGCTGGGCAAGTGTGTGTTAGGAAGCTGACGCACATACTGGCCTCTTGAGTTTTGTGACATTTCTAAAACATATCCCAAAGGCACCCATTATGTTATTTCATGCACAGGGGCGTATCTAGGGGTTGGTTAGGTTGGCCCCTGCCAAGGGTGCAGGCCCGCAAAAAGCGTGTCTGTCCACTTTGGCTCAGAGTTGCTAGAAGCCTGTCTGCTCCCCAGGCTGTTCCTTTGCTGTTATGGGCAGCCAGGTGAAGTATACAGGCTCCTCTGGGCACCCCAGCAGAGGAGCACAAGGGACTGGGGGGGGCACCAATACAGCTTTTTGCCCAGGGTGCAAGGGACTCTAGGTACATCTCTTTTCATGCATGCTTTTATTCTAATTTTAATAAATACAATAATAAACATGCTTATATTGTTTTTCAGTTCTAATAAGGGACCCCAAGGCAATTTACAAAAACAAATATAAAACTGGTCTGAGAACTGGCCCTTACTGCATCAAGCAAACCTGTACACTTTGGGGAGTGGACTTTGTGTTGTGGGAACTGCCATATCATTGACAAAAGAAGTATGCAGTGGAGTGGAAACTTACATTTGATTTGAAATAACTATACATGGAGCAGGCCTGGGAAGCAACAAACTTAGTTTGTTGAAGATACCATGTTGTCTTGCCATGTTGTCTGTAATGATTAGAAAAAAGATTATTATTTGCTTTTATGTATTAGATAGGGTGTGAAATTTGACTTGCCCAGTCTGTTCATTGTGACATGAAACCACCTGATGTCTATTGTTCCTGGTTCTGTTTCTCTTTCCTAACTCTCCGTATTTTACCTAAAAGTCAATTTAAAATTTTTTAAAGCAATGAATGTAACTCTTATCTTTGTACAAGAGTCTACATTCCAGCCATGCAAAAGCCAGAGGCTAACACACACACACACCTTCCATCAAAGCAAACAAAAGCATTATCACAATTCAACAGCACATCTCAGTCAGTCACACAAAAGCACTTGAGATGGGCACACAGCAGGGCTTCAATGTAACTGACCAACTATGGTTTTCATTATGTATGTCCTATCCTGAATTCCCCTTCATGGATCACTGCCTTGCCGTGGCGAAGGGGCTTGAAGAACTCAGAGAAGCTATGAACTATGCCGAGCAGGGCACCCAAGATGAACAGGTCATAGTGGAGAGTTTTTACCAAACGTGATCCACCTGGAGGAGGAACCGGCAAGCCACTCCAGTATCCCTGCCAAGAAAACTCCATGGACAAAGACAACAGGCATATAAAAGATATGACGCTGGAAGATGAGCCCCTCAGGTCGGAAGGCGTCCAACATGCTACTGGGGAAGAGCGGAGGGCAAGTACAAGTAGATCCAGAGCTGATGAAGCGGCTGGGCCAAAGCCGAAAGGACGCTCAGTTGCGGATATGTCTGGAAGCGAAAGGAAAGTCCAATGCTGTAAAGAAAAATATTGCATAGGAACCTGGAATGTAAGAACCATGAACCTGGGTAAGTTGGAGGTGGTCAAAAATGAGATGGCAAGAATAAATATTGACATCCTGGGCATCAGTGAACTAAAATGGACGGGAATGGGTGAATTCAGTTCGGATGACCATCATATCTACTACTGTGTGCAAGAAACCCGTAAAAGAAATGGAGTGGCCCTCATAGTCAACAAAAGAGTGGCGAAAGCTGTACTGGGATGCAATCTCAAAAATGATAGAATGATCTCGATACGAATCCAAGGCAGACCTTTTAACATCACAGTAATCCAAGTTTATGCACCAACTACTTGTGCTGAAGAAACTGAAATTGACCAATTCTATGAAGACTTACAACACCTTATAGAAGTGACACCAAAGAAGGATGTTCTTCTCATTATAGGGGATTGGAATGCTAAAGTAGGGAGTCAAGAGATAAAAGGAACAACTGGCAAGTTTGGCCTTGGAGATCAAAACGAAGCAGGGCAAAGGCTAATAGAGTTCTGTCAAGAGAACAAGCTGGTCATCACAAACACGCTTTTCCAACAACACAAGAGACGACTCTACACATGGACATCACCAGATGGACAGCATCGAAATCAGATTGATTATATTCTCTGCAGCCAAAGATGGAGAAGCTCTATACAGTCAGCAAAAACAAGACCTGGAGCTGACTGTGGCTCAGATCATCAGCTTCTTATAGCAAAATTCAAGCTTAAACTGAAGAAAGTAGGAAAAACCACTGGGCCGGTAAGATACAATCTAAGTCAAATCCCTTATGAATACACAGTGGAAGTGAGGAACAGGTTTAAGGATTTAGATTTGGTGGACAGAATGCCTGAAGAACTATGGATGGAGGCTCGTAACATTATACAGGAGGCAGCAACGAAAACCATCCCAATGAAAAGGAAATGCAAGAAAGCAAAGTGGGTGTCCAATGAGGCCTTACAAATAGCGGGGGAGAGAAGGCAAGCAAAATGTGAGGGAGATGGTGAAAGATACAGGAAATTGAATGCAGATTTCCAAAGAATAGCAAGGAGAGACAAGAAGACCTTCTTAAACGAGCAATGCAAAGAAATAGAGGAAAGCAATAGAATGGGAAGAACCAGAGATCTGTTCAAGAAAATTGGAGATATGAAAGGAACATTTCATACAAAGATTTCCATAATAAAGGACAAAAGTGGAAAGGACCTAACAGAAGCAGAAGACATCAAGAAGAGGTGGCAAGAATACACAGAGGAATTATACCAGAAAGAAATGGATGCCTCGTATACCACAGGTAGTGTGGTTGCTGACCTTGAGCCAGACATCCTGGAAAGTGAAGTCAAATGGGCCTTAGAAAGCACTGCAAATAACAAGGCCAGTGGAAGTGATGGTATTCCAGCTGAACTATTTAAAATTTTAAAAGATGATGCTGTTAAGGTGCTACACTCAATATGCCAGCAAGTTTGGAAAACTCAGCAGTGGCCAGAAGATTGGAGAAGATCAGTCTACATCCCAATCCCAAAGAAGGGCAGTGCCAAAGAATGCTCCAACTACCGCACAATTGCACTCATTTCACACGCTAGCAAGGTTATGCTTAAAATTCTACAAGGAAGGCTCAAGCAGTATGTGGACCGAGAACTCCCAGAAGTGCAAGCTGGATTTAGAAGAGGCAGAGGAACCAGAGACCAAATTGCAAACATGCGCTGGATTATGGAGAAAGCTAGAGAGTTCCAGAAAGACATCTACTTCTGCTTCATTGACTATGCAAAAGCCTTTGACTGTGTCGACCACGGCAAACTATGGCAAGTTCTTAAAGAAATGGGAGTGCCAGATCACCTCATCTGTCTCCTGAGAAATCTCTATGTGGGACAAGAAGCTACAGTTAGAACTGGATATGGAACAACTGATTGGTTCAAAATTGGGAAAGGAGTACGACAAGGCTGTATTTTGTCTCCCTGCTTATTTAACTTATATGCAGAATACATCATGCGAAAGGCTGGGCTGGATGAATCCCTAGCCGGAATTAAGATTGCCGGAAGAAATATCAACAACCTCAGATATGCAGATGACACAACCTTGATGGCAGAAAGTGAGGAGGAATTAAAGAACCTTTTAATGAGGGTGAAAGAGGAGAGCGCAAAATATGGTCTGAAGCTCAACATCAAAAAAACGAAGATCATGGCCACTGGTCCCATCACCTCCTGGCAAATAGAAGGGGAAGAAATGGAGGTAGTGAGAGATTTTACTTTCTTGGGCTCAATGATCACTGCAGATGGTGACAGCAGCCACGAAATTAAAAGACGCCTGCTTCTTGGGAGAAGGGCAATGACAGGCCTAGACAGCATCTTGAGAAGTAGAGACATCACCTTGCCAACAAAGGTTCGTATAGTTAAAGCTATGGTTTTCCCAGTAGTGATGTATGGAAGTGAGAGCTGGACCATAAAGAAGGCTGATTGCCGAAGAATTGATGCTTTTGAATTATGGTGCTGGAGGAGACTCTTGAGAGTCCCATGGACTGCAAGAAGATCAAACCTCTCCATACTGAAGGAAATCAACCCTGAGTGCTCACTGGAAGGACAGATTGTGAAGCTAAGGCTCCAGTACTTTGGCCACCTCATGAGAAGAGAAGACTCCCTGGAGAAGACCCTGATGTTGGGAAAGATGGAGGGCACAAGGAGAAGGGGACGGCAGAGGACGAGATGGTTGGATAGTGTTTTCGAGGTTACCAGCATGAGTTTGACCAAACTGCGGGAGGCAGTGGAGGACAGAGGTGCCTGGCGTTCTCTGGTCCATGGGGTCACGAAGAGTCGGACACGACTAAACGACTAAACAACAACAACATCCTGAATTACATACCTGTTTCCCAAAGTGAACTGATAGTAATGCTGTCTCATTGCCACAACCACCACTCCTTCCATACTCCACTTATTTTCTGGGTGGGGGAGAGTGGGAGCTGATATTCCTCATAGGAGGCAGATTTGGTTATGGAGCTTCTAACTGTCAGTATTTTCATCCCTTCCATTGCAAAGATCAACAGATCATGTTTGTTTTACATTCTGTACCAGAGAAAGGAGGGGACGGAAACCACTCTACCAGACTTCCGTCCCTAGCACTGTGCCGGTTTTTCTTTGATCTTTCTAGAGACTAGGTGACAGTATGAGAGAGCTGAATCTCTCATGCATGTCCATTCGGTTTTGTCTTGTTTAACCAGTAGTAATAAAATAAGGTATGCAACAAAACCTCCACTGTTTTGCTTCCATTACTCTGCTACTATTTAGGTGCTCACAATAGCAAATATGAGTCCACTGCACCAGGACCTGTTCCAGAGGAATGCTGTGCTCTGCTGTTTCTGCATTCCTGTGATCGGAAGGTCGGTGAAGGTGCTCCCGGCACCCAGCCCATGCAGATGCTGAAGACATGGGCTCTATACAGGTGTAGGGACACTATCTGCTAGTTTTTCTAGCTAGTAAATAAGGGAGTACTGTAATGTGCCCAGTGCTGGGTCTGACTGGGCTTTTTTGGAGGGGCTTCTGCAAACCTGCTGCCCAATTTTTGCCAGATGGCAATTTTCTGCAGCATTCAGTTTTGTTGTAGGCGTTTTCAGATTCTGGCAGTTTAATCACATTGTCCTTCGCTACAAAGCAGTGATGGGGAGCTGCCAGCCTGTGGGTTGGAGGTGGTCAGCATGTCCTCCCTATTCAGTCTGCAGCAGCCTCCTGTCTTTAGCCTCACCCCTAATGGGAATTAGGCTTTCTGTTCTTTTTTTAAAATAAGCTTTTAGTGGTACCTAACTGCTGCATGGCAGGTGGCGCTATGGGTTAAACCACAGAGCCTAGGACTTGCCGGTCAGAAGGTTTATACTACATTTTAAAAAATTTGCCTTGAGGCAGTCTTTAAATCTCTTTTGTTGACCACCAGCATTACGCTTTCCATTTTTAATTTCAGAACAGAGTATTTGCTTTGGAAGATGATCATCAGGCATCCGCACAACATGACCAGTCCAACGAAGTTGTTGAAGAATCATTGCTTCAACACTGATCTTTGCTTCTTCCAGTACACTGATATTAGTTCGCCTGTCCTCTCAAGTGATGTGTAAAAAAAATTGGAGAAACCGTTGATGGAATTTTTCGAGGAGTTGGAGATGGCATTTAAAAGTGGGCCATGTTTCACAAGTTTACAGTAAGGTTAGTAGTACAATAGCTTTGTAAACAAGCATTTTGGGTACACATAATAGACATCTGTTAAAGTGTCAAAAGCTGACCTGCCGACTTCCATCCTGGACCACAGATTTCACCACCATTTGTCTCCCATCATGGTTATGTCATGTATAGCACAGTCTTATGCAGCCAACTTAGAAATAAGGCGCACTGAGTTTGATGAAACTTACTCCTAGGTAGGCGTGTATAGGGTTGTAACCATATTTCTGACAAAGTTCATACTGTGCCTTTATTAACTGCGTAACAGAAAGTGAAAAGGTCAAGGCTTTCTCCCATCACTTTTAGTTTATTAAAGTACCTTGATGCTTGGAAAAATAAAATCTCCAAGTGCCTGCTTGTCAAAGACAAGAATCCTGATCTCAAAAGTGGCCCTATGCTCCCACCACCTAGTTCCAGTTCTCTACTTTGCTTAATAAGCTGTTGTTATGGTAACATGAGATTTTCCTCTGCCATGCCTCCACTCCACGCCCCTCTTGAGCAACGAAATTGGAAGCACAATTTCGGAATATAAACTCCATTTTGAACTACGTGGGACTTCCTTCCGTACCAACAAGTTTTAGGATCAGTTTATTTTCCAAGGACAAAACTCCCATTTACCAGCGCGGAGTCCTTCGCAGCAAAATCCACAGAAATGGATTTAAAGATTCTAGCCCGCCATAATAAAACGTCTTCGCCTTTAGGATACCACGGGGCTCTCTCTCTCTCTCTGTAGCTCTCACGGTCAGCTGTGGAACTTGCTTCAAAGCATGCAAGCCCACGGCTGCAACTTTGAAGCTGCGCATGCACGCTTATCTAAAAGCTGTAGGGGTGGGACTAGAAGAGCCTAACAGACCGCTCTTCGCCCACGAGCAAAACACACGCACAAAAAACCACGCCCCACTTTGTCTCCCCCCGCCCTCTCCTGGCTTGTGGAGTTCATGCCGCCGCCCCCGACTGCGCACGCGCGCCGCCTCGGCAGCCAATCACACCTTCCGCGAGCGCGGCCCCGCCCCTCGACCCCGGCCTACGTGGGGTCACGAGCAAGCGGTGCTGAAGCGCCGCCTGTGAGCTGCGGAGCGCGCTGTTGCTCTTTGGGCTCGCCTCTTCCTCTCAGATGGGGCGCGCGGAGGGGCCCGCCTGGTGCGTGCGGGGCGTCGCTTGAGTCGCCGCTCTCTCCCCGCCGCCTTCCTGCAGCCAGCCGTCCCCGTCATGAGGCGCAGCGAGCGGAGAGGTCACGGAGGAGGCTCCGGAAAGGCAGCCCTGGAGGAAGAGGAGCTGCCGCCGCCACCGTCGGAGCCCAACGGGGCTTCTCCCCCCGTGGCAGAGGTTTCGCCGGGACGCTGTAGGGGCGCGACGCCGGGAGCCGCCGCCGCCGCTGCCCCCACGACCACGACTGCTTCCACCACGACGCACGGGAGCCGGCGCAGCACGGAGTCCGAGGTGTACGATGACGGGACCAACACGTTCTTCTGGTAAGGGGGCTGGAGCCCGTGTCCTTCCCCCCTCGTCGCCTCTCTTCCCCGAGGCCCTTTCCCCCTGACACGCGGAGGGAAACGGCGCAGTCCATGGACACGGGTTGCCCACAGTAAATAGACTTGTGTATGCACAACTAAAGATGCAGGTAGGCTGGCTGTCGGTTTAAAAGGCTAGGGACCAACAAGGAGAAGGGAGTGAGCGCGGTGAACTTGAGGACGCTGGAACCCAGGATATAAAGAAGGGTGTGCATCTCGTTGGAATCAGGCTGGACTTCTCTTTCTGGGTGTCTCCTTCCCAGGAACCCTGCTGAGCCTGCTTCTTTTCTCAAGTCACTTCTGCTGTTCCTTCTCTTAGGAATTGGCCCTCCTTTGGTTTCTCTCCTCAGCTTTTGCGGTCAGTCGGGGAAGTGATTAGTGTTACATCCCTAAACACAGTTGTTGAGTAAATATCACGTAGCTCTGTACGACTTACTGCTGAGTAAATACGCTTTATATTTACTGCTGGCTTTTTTCCACCTCTCCTGGCTTGATGAGTATTTGATATAGCAAAATCTCTGAGAAATATCTGTAATTTACAGCACCAAGAGGAAACTCAGAGTGCTTTCCCATGCATACTTGGAAATATATCCTGTTTAATTCAGTTAGACTTAATTTCTGAGTAAATACATTTGATCTTGCTTCAATTGCACACTTGTGGGATAACTTTCCTAGGCAACAGCCTACTTGTGGTAGTTGAAAGGCAAAACCACACTTTCATCTCCTTATCTCAAGAGAATACTTGCCTGGGCGGTTTGTAGAGAAGAGCACTTCTCTAAGTGCCCTTGCTTATTGGTTTGTGATAGTTTTCCAGATATCATTCTACTATTCCAGCATTTGTACTACAGAAACATAAGGTTTTGTAGACACAAGTAGTGAAAGATAGTGTGACTTTTGTAGTTGAGCAGTCTCGTGAAGAGATGGAGGCAGAATATTTACTAATATTTACATACTAGTAAGTAATTTTTCATCTATAGTAAAAAAAAATGGATTGACAGACCTCAACACATCCATATCTGATGAAGTAGGTGTGCACTTGTGTGATGTTATTTTTCTCCTTTAGACTTATCATGACTACCTTGTTTAGTTTATTATGTTCTCAAACAGAACTGGTTAAAACTTTACTTGTCCTGATGCACACCTAAAAGCAAAGCCATACTTTATTATTGTTGAGACAGTATGGAAAAAGACTGTATCAAAACCATCTTCAAAGCAAAAAATAATAAAAATTCTTTTGCCATGAAAAGCCTACACAAGAACAAAAGATATAGTACAATACCTAACCACAAAGATATCGTAATTGTGGCATCACTAATTCTTGTATATTTTTCCACTTTGTGTCTTTATTTATTCCATTTTCTTTATATCTTTGAGGTGCCACTGTTCTCTTTCTATTACAGTTGTTAGGCTTGTAATGTAATACCCAGAATGATGGTTCTTTTCTTCCTCCACAATGGGTGTAACTTTTTCTTTTTGTGCAATTGTTGAGAGGGCAAATTATTTTCTAGCAAACAGCATGATGTTAGTTGGAAATCTGGTAATTTAATTAAGCATCAACTCAGTGTCCTTAGTTTCACTGGGAGAGACAAAATTTCCTGCAAACTTTTAAAAAATTTCTCAAACGTTTTATCCTCCACAGTATGTTAAGTAACATGGTTTCCAGCTTCAAAACCCTTTCTTCTTCTTGTGCCACATACATCAATTATGGAAAAGGGAATACAATGATTAGCTTTAGACATCAATTTATCTTCTTCAAAGACAACAGAGGGCATAGTTTTTCTGGTTCTGCAAGAGGCTTAGTAAAGATAGAAGAGCCTGATTTGAAGTGACTCCGACCTGGTTTGGCTTGAGGTTGCCCCTGAGTCTGACTCCTCTGATCTTGGCAGTAATAAAATTTGGAGTATTTCAAGATCTGCTGATATTCAGTGAGAGTTCTGCAAACATAGAGTATATCTAGTGAGGCTGTAGTGGTTATTTCATTCCAGCAACATTGTAGGTACTGACTTAGGTTTCTCAGGTTTAGGAAACACAATCTTTTATCAGAGTTCAGGAAGGACCACAGAGAACATTCTGGGAGGTTGCTGTGTATTGGCTGAATTAGTGACCAAATAACTGGATCTTGCAGACATACTGGCACAGTCCTGCCCTTTCAATGGAGAATGGGTAAAATTGTAACTTGATTGCTTCTTTAATACTAGTTTAAAGATTGTACATTTTATTGCTGAACTATTTTTCCAACACTGTTGATGATGTTTCATTATTCTGGGTGATAAGTGTTCTATAGTATAGTCAGATCTTTTAGATCGTCTTCAATGATTTGACCATTGTTTGTTTAACTGCTATTTTGATTATATGTGTCTGTTTAAGCTATGAAGAGAAGTGCAGTATTTAATGAGTTCTTAAATACCCTTACATTTGATACTTGAATATGCTCTAACTTTTGAAAAAGGAATCTAAGAACTGACAGAATGTTGATCTTTCATAGTATTTTATGTTACCTTGATCACCAAACACATTCTTTTAGAGATTCAGTTTAGTTCATTCTAATAGTGAATAACTGAGGAATGTAATTTTACATTGATCATAATTTAAGGTGGATTAACATACATGCTGCCACAAAGTGCAGCATGTACACATACTTTCTGATTTTTTTGGAAGGACAATAGTGCATCAGGGGTGGAGAACCTCAGTCTAAAAGGCTAAACACAGCTCTGTTACTCTTGGAACTCTTCCAGGCATGCCCCTTGTTGGCTTTGTAGTGTCCTTGAGTGTTTTTTTCTGACTGAGATGTGTTTTGAAGTAATATTTTACCTTTTGTTTGTCTGAATGGAGACTAGAGAAATATGTGTAGAAACTAACCTATTGTATAAAGGTAAATTTTTACATTTCATGCTGTTCCCACTTTTGTCTCTGATGCGTAGCGCTGCCCTGTGGCCCACAAAAGGTTGCCCGAAAGGAAATGCAGCCCTTGGCCAGAAAATTGTTCCCCATCGCTACTATACATGTCCACTCAAAAATAAACCCCATTCTGTCATTCAATGTTCTGTATACTATCTGAAAAAGACAAATAAACAGTTAAAAAACCCCATTACATTTCTTTAGGAGTTACTCCCAGCCAGTAGTATTACAATTGTAGTCCTAAGTAATTTTTCATGCTCTGAGAGTTTGTTACAACAAAAAGAAGAGAATCTATTGGCAGTTTAAAGATAAACAGATTTAGTATGGTGTATGCTTTCATGGACAAGAGTCAGTTTCATCAGATACATGAAGTGTTACCCTCAATTTAAAAGCAAACATGTAAATGAGGCTGAATGCTTATTAAATGTAAAAGAGGAAAAGGGGGTTGGAACTGGTCAGTAGTCTGGATCATAGAGTCTGACCTCTGCAACTAAGTTTGATAGGGACCACCCACCTATCAATCACTTGACATCCCTGTGATGATGGTGATATTTTTCACCCTGTGTGGTACATGGCTTTGAAGGTCCTGACCATTGTCCAATTGTTAGAGTTTCAAAGAGCTGCACACAGCTCTGCAATCATTGATAGCCTGCTGATTGTTAGTACTTCCAGAGAGCCTTGTATTGCACTTTAAAGCCCCAACAATTAGCTTATTGTCAGAACTTCAAAAATCACATACTGCATTGGGCAAAATTAGGTTTCCCAATGTCATTGTGACATCAGTTGGTTGACTTCCTGCAAGCACTGGTAATCAATCAGCTGATGAGTGGTTCTTAGAGAGAACTGTATGGGGGGTGCCTGCAATTCCCCCTTTGCCCTGCCCCACAGCCAATATCATATATGATGTCAGGTGTAGGACAGGTGAGCATGGCTCTGTCAAAATGGTCTCATGGGATAAGTGGAAAGGCCTTTAAGGCCTAATTGGGCCCCATAGGTCAGAGCTTCTCTACTGCTGGTGTAAGAGGCGTATGAGGACTGTTCGCACACATTTGGCCACCATATGAATGCTATATACTTAGACTTCAATCCCTAAAATAATGCATCCAGTTAAATGCTTGGAAAGGGCAGCCATATTTATGTAAAGTGCCACATGCATGGTTTTTCTTCCTGACATTTTTCGTAATGTGTAGGCATTGTGGGTGGAAGCAGAGTGTAGCCAGTAGATGCAGTGCAACTGTGCAATCCATGCATAGAGAGTGCATGTGCATTTGTAAAAAGTGTGACATTTCTATACAAAGTTGAAATGTATACAAAGAAGCACTGTGACCATTCACAGCTGTAGCCCAAACTTCATAACATAGCACACCTATAGCGGAAGAAAAAATATTTGGGCTCAGTTGAATCTTAAAATCACTTACTGATTCATTGTAGTTCAGCATGTTCATGCTAGAATTTTTCCTCTGAAATTCCTTTACTGAAGAACTGAGACTTACAGACTAGCAGTATGTTCACGGGAGATTGAAATGTTTGCTGTTTTTTATGTCAGGTTTGTAACTGTCCTTCTGCTTAAGATAAATATTTAATATGGTCCTTAATATAGTCTGTGTGGAAACATTCAGCATTTAACATCTCAACTGAGGGGCAAAGTAGATGTGGCAGCAACACAATTTAGGCTGGATTGTACTGAAATCTGTAGTGAAATTGCAGTGGGAGATTATGAAGGGGGGAGGGAGGTAAATAACCTTCTGTGCCAACCGCCTAAAATAAAGTCTTTTAAGTTATTTCTCTTAGTGAGGCTTGCTTCAGTCATGGAGCACCACTGATGGAAGGTTCTCTCCCCTCCCCCCTTAAAGCAGGCTTGGAGAGAGACCATAGCAGGGGATTCTTCTCCTGCCTGTGCTGTCAGCCCATCAGTGCTGCCACCCCATTTTGTAGGGGCTTTGCATTATTGTAATTCACTTCTTCTGACATAACTTCTAGTTTGGCCCCAAGTGAGCGACTTCAGAAGTACATAGAGGTTGGGAAGGAGAAGTTGGGAGGTTATCTGTGTACTGTTGAGAGTTGCGCCAGAACCTGTGGAGCAACCCTCAAGTTCTTTCAGCTTTGCTGTTTTTACAGAATAATGAACCATTGTCAAATGACTTTGTTTTTCATAAGGACTTCTGGAAAGTGCTGGGAAATGGCTGTCTTTGTTTATCTAGACATAGGTGGCTGTCCTGTTGCTGATTCCTTTAAATTGATTCTTGTGTGTTTACTGCCCTCTCATTGAGTTTAATTTTATGCTGTACTCTAATATAGATGATTGGAATGGATTAGAGGTTTTTAAAGATAAATGCTGCCAAAAGAGCACATGAATGCTGCCAAAAGAGCACATGATTTACCTTTTATTTGTTTTCATCCCAAAGTTGCTGGGTCTTCATTGATTTCTGGGAGAAGAATGCCCCAATGCTGAAAATACCTAAGTCATTGAGGGTGATTCTGCCTGTCCTTTGTTTCATACTTAAGAGTTTATAAAGCAGCTTTCATTCTGTGACTTGCAGAAAATGGAATGGAACATAACTTGGGGACCACATTTCCTTATGTAGGATCCACAAAAGAAAACTAATCTAGTTGTACAAAATTAAACCATATCTTACTGAACTGGAGGTAATCTCTGCATAGAAGCTAGGTCATGAATGTCCTCTTCCATTCCTTATTGCTGCCATCTCAACGAAGTATATACTATTGCTATTGATGATAAATTGTTTGCATTTTCTGTTCCTTTGTTAAATGATGCTTGAATATTGGACCCTCTGTTTTGTGAAGTGGCCCATGAGAGATGAAGAAAACTATTGAGTAATGATCATCCATCACTCTTTGTGGAATGAATTCCCCATACACTCTATAACGCCTGTATGCCTTCCAATCTGCTCTGAAGAGTTTGAGGATCCTCTAGAACAGATTGGGGAGGATGCAGAGGATTATAGTGAGCAGGAGAAGAAAGGGATGTCCCATCATGTGAATTGTGTAACACTGCATGCTTATTCTCTTAGAATAATACGCAAAGTCTTTTATATTTGAAACTGATAATGTGGATCTTTATAAATAGGAGTTTTCAGTTTACTGAAAGCTGGTACATGGAAAAGTTGCAGACATGTTTGTGTTGGTTACTGTGGAGAAACAAACCTTTCTGATAATCTTTCGTGTTGGTTACTGTGGAGAAACAAACCTTTCTCATAATCTTTCGTCTGTTGTGTAACTGAAATTCCTTAAAATTGTGCCTCAGCTTCCAGTCTTCTGAGTAGAAAAATTGAGTTCCTGCACACTGATTATGCATAGTGTAGTTCTGTTGGTTACAGTGCTCATATTATTTAAATGCTAAGCTTCAATATAGTTGTGAGAAGGCAACTGTATTTTCAGAAGCTAAGTTTTATTTACGGGAAAGCTTCCAATGCAGTGTTATGATCCCCTACTTAGCTAAAGATTGACAGCTTTTGTACTAATGCTGTCAGAGTAACTTTTACTGCAACCTTTGCCATTCTTTTAGGTCAGTTTGATCACCATGTTCGGGCGTATGGGCTGACTGTGCTCAGAATTTTGCCATTTGGAAACTAATTCACCCCTTAGAAATTGGTAGAAAGTGTTCCTCAAGGCTTGATGTTACCATCTGTGCTGCTTGGTTTATTACACAGATCTTTCTTTATGACCTTCCAAAGAGTCTGCAATGCTTTGGGTTGTTTGAGGAAACTGTTATTATAGGGTTTGTTTGTTTTTCTCTGATCAATTATTTTGTTCAACTTTTATTTTTATATTTAGTGTATTTTTAAGTGAACTGTTTTTGGAACACAGTACTATAAATAAGTACTGTATTTTTTGCTCTATAAGACTCACTTTTTCCCTCCTAAAAAGTAAGGGGAAATGTGTGTGCATCTTATGGAGTGAATGCAGGCTGCGCAGCTATCCCAGAAGCCAGAACAGCAAGAGGGATTGCTGCTTTCACTGCATAGCGATCCCTCTTGCTGTTCTGGCTTCTGAGATTCAAAATATATATTTTTTTGTTCTCCTCCTCCAAAAACTAGGTGCGTCTTGTGGTCTGGTGCGTCTTATAGAGCGAAAAATACGGTAAATTTAGCTGCCCTGAACTTTAGATTGGAGGAAGGGTAAATCTTTAATAAATGAAATAAAATAAATACATTTTAACCTGCTGAAGATACTGAGCAACGGTAAATAGTCCTGAAAATTTTATTTGTTGTTGACTTTCTCTCTTTCTCTCTCCCCCCCCCCCCCCCGTACAATAGGCAAGCACACACCTTAACAGTCCTGTTCATCCTGACCTGCACCCTGGGATATGTGACACTGCTTGAAGAAACCCCACAGGATACAGCCTACAACACAAAGAGGTAACTAGCTGTCACATAAGTGTTGCAGTCAGCTTTTATTGCCAGTTTTTTATTAACTAGCTAGAGTACCCATTTTTCTTATATTTAATTTTAATTTATTTTGGATTTTTGATAAATTTATCAGTCCATTGTAGCCATAGCAATGACTCCCCTGTCATTTGTAAAAATAACATCCCCAAATATGTAAATATGTTTTCTGTATGAGGTGATTCTACAGTTATATCAAAGCTTTAACTTTTGTAGTTGTATAAGGAAAAAAGCCTTTTGTTTATTGACTGAATTCCTCGACTTCTATCATGAGATTTAAAAGACTGCCCCAAAGTAAAGTAAATAAAAAGGATAAACCAAAAGGCTTCTCCCATAGAGAAGCATTATTAAAATATTCCTATCTGCTGAAAATAAAACAGATTGATGTTTTCTGTAGAGTAAGTCGTACGTAAAATTTGTTAAATAATACTGGGCAGGATTCACCTAGCCGGGATTCACATAATCCGCAGAAGCCCTGTGCAGACTTCTTCTTGCATATTGGGGCTTTCTGCCTCTGTGCAGGTGTGTGTCAGGAGGCTCCCCAGAACAGCGTGCAGGAGGAGGAAGGGAGGGGTTGTTCCATCTAGCAGGCTGCAGTGCAGATAGAACGATGGAAGGAGTATGAAGTTTAATTCTACCACAATTTTCAAAAAAAATATTGTGGGAACTATAGTTCCTGTGTTACAGTTTTCATATAACTGGTTCATATTAGAACCACTTACTGAATTTTTGTATATATAAAGCTACTGAACGTGTCTGAATATATTGAAACATGTGCGTGCTACTTGTGGAGTAGCTGGAAATTACGGTGTTGTGGCAGAATAGAAAGAATAGGTGACAAGGCTAGTGGCCACCTATGTTGCTGCCACCTCTCATTTCCCTCCCTGCAATGCCAAATACTACTTTCTCCCACCCACTTTCAGCACAAAGGCTCACCTGTGTTATGGTAAGATTATAGGGCTATAGTCAAGTTAATGCAGTACGGCCAGAGTGAATTGTATAACGGTGAAACAAAGACTCGGAGAAGAATGCATATGAAAGTCCAGTGGAAATCGCGGTACAGTCTGGACAAAACAGGAAATTATGGTCATCAGCTTCAGAGCAGTGCAGGATATTAAACCAGCTTTAAACTGTTGTGGTTTAATACCTTCATTTGTGTCATAGTTACTGTAATGTCTCAGTTTGAATGAAACAGAAAACTCTTGTTAATTAGAGGTGCACCGCGAATGAAGCAGCAAAGGTCATGTCTTCTCTTATTTGTCACCCCATGATGTATGTAAACTGACTGGCTCTCTTAGGTAAATGTTACCTAGGGCCAGAAGATATTTCAAATGGTGGTTTTTTTTAGTTCAGAACTTGCATTAAGTCAGGCTGTATACCTGTAGAACGTTGGCTGCAGGTTCTTGCGTGTTTGACAAGTGTAGTATCAACTGATGTTGCATAGCTGATAGATGCACATTATAATAGGTTTTCCCATATACCATTTAAGTTGCAGAAATATAACTGCAAAATACAGTCAAACCTTGGTTCCTGAATGCCTCCGTTACTATACGTTTCGGCTCCTGAATGTAGAAAACCAGTTTTTGAACATTTTCCGGAACCTGAATGTCCAACGTGGCTTCCGCTTGAATGCAAGAAGCTCTTGCAACCAGTCGGAAACTGCACCTTCGTTGTCAAACGTTTTCGAAGTCGAATGGTCTTCCGGAACAGATTACGTTCGACAACCAAGGTTTTACTTTATTGTGTGTGTGAACTTGGCTATATATGCTTATAAAAGAGAGGCTGGTCTTTAACTACCCTGTTGGAGTTGTTTTTCAGTTGCCTTTATCATGGCAGCAATTTTTATTGTAGGCTTTTGTGGTTCTTTTTATCAAACATCAGTGCTCTTGAAAGAATGTGATGCTATTCTGACATGCTTTCAGTAATATTTGTAAGTGGAAAATTGGTGTGGAAAATTGGAGTGAGTGGTGTCTGTGGAAAATTTCGGAAATGTGTCATCTGTGTATTCTAGAACTTGGAATACAATTGTTCTTGGTTAACTTGGTGAATTTATTTAAAGATTACCTCAGATTTTCATACTGTATTTTGTACTTTGTCATCTTGCACTTTGTAAAGCCCCCGTGCTGGTGATATTAATGAATTATTTCAGTTGATCCTAGTTTCCATTTCTATAATAAATGATAGTTATGCCATGCATACCTAAAACTGAATGAGACCCAGTGCTTTTTTTCTGGGGGTACGCAGGGGTACGCATACCCTTAAACATTTTGTGAATCTAAGTTTGGCCTCATTGAGGGGCAGTATTTCAATATGAGTAGGAAAATGAGAGTACCCCGAAACATTTTTTTAGAACAAAAGCACTGGTGAGACCCATAAGTAAACTAGCAGATACCAATCCTTACACAAAGTTGGACTAATAGCCAGCTCAGCCTAATAAATCTAAATGCTGGAGAGACAAGGGTTTTTTTTCCATCCTGTAACTTAAAATGCCAGAAACGGAAGCTGGGAATGTATGTATGCAAACCATATGCTCTTCAACAGAGCTACAGTTCTTCATTCCAGATGTGAGTAGAGCTGTTGAGGGACTCACAGGTTTAGGTTGTAGGTGCATTGATAATGCTGTAAATGGAAGAGTTTCAAATCTTAAGGCCTCTCAGTATATCTTTCTGACCACACTCTGAAGTCTAGAGTAGCACACCTTTCAATCCTCTTTTGGAAGGGCATCCTATTCTTAGTGGTATCTAATGAGGAGCTTTGTCCTAGGGATTCATTGAAGAGCTTAGATTTCATGGAGGGTAATACTATCAAATGCTGCTAGCAATGATGTCTATGTGTTATCTCCAGTCTTGGAAGCAGTATGCCTATGAATGCCAGTTGGTGGTAATTGCAAATGGGGGAAAGTGTTGTTTATACTCAGGTCTCGCATGTAGATTTCACCTGGGCATCTCATTGGCCACTATGAGAACAGAATGTGTCTTTGGTTTGAACCAAAGACTCTTAGACTCTTCTTATGCTCTCACATTGTTAAAAAACCTGAGGTTATCGTTAAGTCAAAAACAATTGACTGCAGATAAAAGAAAGCAACATGATTTGATGGATGTAAAAATAATAGATGACATATTTCCTAGATTTCACATTCAGAAACCTCTTCTCATCACGAAGGGAAGGGAGTGCAGGGACACAAACTTCATACTATGACCTGAATAAAAAAAAAGCTGAGGGATCTCATAATGTTGTCATTGACTGGGCAGAAGTGATAACCAGTATTTAGCCAATGATTTGTCTGTGTAGGTGGATACAGTTATGCAGTTTATTTCCTAATCACATTTTAGATGTCTCTGCAACATCCCCCTTAATGCTGCATTGACTAGGTTGAGCTACTGCTTCAAGCATAGCGTAACAAACATATGGCACCACTTATAAAATAATTGCACTGGCTGCCAGTTCTGTGGTGCTGACCTACAAAGCCCTAAACAACTTGGGCCCAAGTTATGTTTACAGACTACCCAGTCAGTAAAATATTTGAATGAAGCCCTTATGTTTGTGCTACAACCTGCTGAGATCCATCTTGCAGGAACTAGGGTGGTGGTTTTTTTCATTGTTACCAAGCCTATAAAACAGCATTGCCTTGTGTGATAAGTAGGCACCAATGGTGCTTTGTTTTGGTGCCTGATAAAAGTTTTCTCCCCAGCCTTCACTTCCCATTAATACCATCTTACTGTAATTTGTACTGGCTCTGTAGCTGCTGTTGTATTGTCTTAATTATTTTTAATGGGCTGAATTCAGCTACCCAGTTCCGTTAGTGAATGCCAGCATGAAGATTCCCACAAGAAGAATGGGGCTCTCTCTTGCACCTCCCCCAAATCTTTTCTGGAGGGTTGGGAGAACCCCCAGAACGGGAGTGGGAAGAGAAATTGTTTCATCAGTTCTGTTGGGCAAGCTAAAATGCTTGCACTTTCTCCTTTGTGCTATATTGAATTCCACCCATTGTATATTCTTAATTGATTGAGTGTTTCATGAAAGGTGATATAGAAGTAATATTTAAAATAATAAAACTACTGAGCATATCCTTAATATGTGAGCAGGTTCCAGTGCACTGTGTATTTGATGTAAGGTGGTGATCAGTGTAATTACATGTGATAAAGTACTATCAGGCAGCAATTAGAAGATATATTTCTACCCTGTTTTGGTCTTTTTTCCTCTATAAGTTAACAAGAAAGCATGCCTAATTACTCATAAGGGATTAAGAGTTCAAATGGAGGCTGCACTTAAACTTGCTTGTTAACCTGGTGCACCTTGGCTAGCATTATACTCTGGGTATATATCTATAGTTACAGATTTGAGTGCAGATTTTGTTGCAGTATTGTGGTTTGCCACTCAAGGCTGCTGACTTGCTTTTTGGTCTGCACACAGATAATTTAGGTTCCTGCAATTTGAATTGATCTTGCTGCTTTGGTTTTATGGAACGTAAAACCAAATGAAGGCGTAAACCATTCATTTAGTTCTTTAGATTTTCCATGACGATGTAGAGTTTCATAAATAATCTATGTGAATTGGACTCCCTTTATAGAGTTATAAAACTCTAAAACTGTACATAGCCTGAACATTCTACCTCTGATATGTGTGCCTCAAACTTCAGATTAGCAATTATCTTTTTACTCAAGAAGCAACATAATTTCAAATTATAGTAAGATAAAAACAGTGATGATTTATAGCAAGATGCATGAATTAAAGCAACATGTTTAATCTAGATTGCCTTCATGTATTAAATAAAGTGAAACTTAAACTCATGATAACTTGACCCAGATGTTGTTTTTTAGCATTGGTGTAGGGCAGTATACTTTGTTATAGAGGTCACAAACCTGACTGAATCTGAAGACATGGTGTGGCTTCCAATAGTTTAGTAGTTTCAACAGTTCATCTTTATAACTAGGTTTCAGTACTATGGTTCAGTAACTTGATTGATTTGAAAATATTTCTATCTATTTTAGTTATTAAAACTTTTGTGGTAACTTACAGCCACACTAAATAAGGTGATAGCCAACTAAGTCAGACTCAAAGTAGACCTGTTGAAATCACAGGCTTGAGTTTGTATCATTTATTCCAATTGATCTACTCTGAGTATTACTAACATTGAATATCGCTCTGTAATTGTGGCTTGTGTACTGGAAATACTTAAATACTAGGTTGACTTTCTTTAAGGATTAATTCACGTTTGCAGAAATAGAATATGTTACAGCCTTTTCCAGACAGTTTTAAAGTGCCAAGGAGATCACATATGCCTATGGAAAACTAGTATGTAATTAGCCAGACCTGTTGATCTATGACTGTGCCTCACTCCCCTTTTAGCTACACATTACGGAGGCTGAATATTACCTGTGCTTCCCCATAACATTTATGAGCCAAGTAACTGTTTATGGTATGAATGACAAATGGAAGCATGCCAGATTGTATAAAGGGGACTTCCCATGTTGCAGATGACCAGGCAAGTTAATTATAACTCAGCTACAGACTGGTGGATCCATACCCAGACACACAGTTAGCTTGGGACTTCCATCCCCTTGCTGCTTTTAGCAGCTTTGGCACATTGAGTAGGGAAGAAGCTGCCTGGTAGACTTCTCAGGGGGTCCCTGCTAGGAAGGAATTCAGCTGCTACCAAAGCAGGTAGCAATGACCTCATAAGGTCTTGATTCTCAGCAAGACCTCATTAGTGTCCATGGGAAATAATTTCAGTGTTAGAAACTCAGATAAATAAGCTAGGCACCAAATGGCTCCTTAAACCAGGGTTACAGTTGCCAAAATTAAATGTCTGGTTGGCATTTTGGAGCCAGACAGCTCAAAAGTTGTATTTTTCAATACAACTTTCTGGTTCTTGAAATTTGTTCTGATTGTGCAGATAAAATATTGGAGGTAGAATTCTAAAGGATGTGTTGTTAGTGTGCAGAAACAGGAAAGATCTAAAGATCCCCAGACATGCACCTTCTGATGGTGGAGACATCAGGCACCAGGTGCCCAGGAATCTTCACTTGATTGGAAGAGGCCAATAGCCAGGTACAAAATGCGCCTAGTGCCCTGCGAATTTCAAACTCTGAATCATTCCCTTCTTGATGTGGCCACACCAAAAGCAGAAGCTGTGGAAATTGAATTGTGCCAACTGCTTGACTGATCTGAATAAGATTTTTAAGAACCGACCTGCCTTTCATTTTTAAGAGAATCAGTGTTGTATCTTTTGGTTTTTCTCAAAAGGATTTGCGAACAGCTTTTAGTAGGTAAGAAGAGTTAATATTGAGCCAGGCAAAATCAGTTTTCTTCCCTGTTGCATGCTTTTGACTACTAAAATGTATCTAAAACAACCTATTTATCACAGAGTATGAACTTCATGGTCTTTCAGTCTTCAAGACTAGACCGCCTTCAAATAGTTTTTCTGATTTTAGATGTTCTATGGACTTTCAAAAGACATATTTAACAAAAACCATTCATGAACAGATGTAAATTGAAAGTGTTTTTTTTCCAGAGGTATTGTTGCCAGCATTTTAGTTTTCTTGTGTTTTGGAGTCACTCAAGCAAAAGATGGGCCATTTTCAAGACCTCATCCAGGTAATCAAAATTGCTCATATCATAAAACTTCTCTTGATAATGATGCACTTGGTAAAATGGCTCCTAATGGTTATATGTAAATGTTGAAAGTAGTAACCTATGTTTCATAGCCTGTATCCCCTAGGTAGAATGTGATTTCATTATCAGAATTTAGCATAGTTTTCAGAAGTCCTCATCTGACTGCTCATTAGTCACTTAACAGATGACATATTTTATCGTACTTAATTGAATCTAATGCTCACCTTTTTTGGCCAAATTACATTGTGAAAATTAAGGCGTGCATTAGATTTGATGGCACATTTACTTTCGCCAGCAAATACTTTTTTTTTTGGTTTCAAGGTTCTGAAAATTGAGGTGCGCATTAGATTCAATGGTGCATTAGATTTAAGTAAATAAAGTATTTGCTATAAAAATGTAAGAAGAACCTGCTAGATCAGGCCAATGGTGTATGTGTATGTAGGCTGGAGAACTGCAACTGCGGAGCATTGTGGAACAAACATTCCACTTAGTGAGTGCTTAAGAAAAGGACACATTTCAGTTATCTATTTCAGATTTAGATTATACCTGGAAAAGGTGTGTATGTCCCCCGGCCTCTTCTACCAAAAATAACTTACCTTGAGTAAGAGAGGCAGGCAAAGAGAGCACTAAATTTGTGCTCCTGTTCCACTGTCTACCGCCTGCCCCCAATTCCACAAGTCCATCTGCCACCAGCCACCCTGTGGAAAAGACTGTGGGATAGAAAGAGACGCAGGCAAAGAATAGCCTTCTCCAGCTGGACTATTGTCTTTCCCACAATAGGGTTGTCTACTATTGAATGCCCTGTGGGAAAGATCCTGATGACTTGTTACATTTTTATATTTTTGTGACTTTATGCATGTATTTTGTTGTTACAAATTCTTTCAAGTATCCTTGAAGATGTGACATAAATAATTATATTGAAAAGGGAAGTTGATGGAAAATGTGTGGTTTGTATTTGGCTAAACACCATTCTGCAGATTTGTAAAACTGAAAATGATAAAAAAACATTAAGGTATTTAACACCAATGTATTTACTGTATTCACCATCCTTCACTTGAAGTTTTGCTAAACATGGTAACTTGATAAATGTTTTGCATCACAAAGACAGCTTCCTCTGTGGGAAATTTTACACACAAACACTGTTCTTCAGAGCATTAATATTTTTGTCTGACATTTTATTTCATTAGTCAGAAGTACAATAGAAATATTGTTGTAGACAATTTGCTGAAGTATGCTACTGTGATGCAAGAGTGCAGCAGTATGGCTCTATTTGTTTAGATAGCACATTATCCTTGTTTCTTGTTTTAAAAATTTATTACATTTATATAATTGCAGCTTAACAAATACAATCAAATTTTTTTTAAAAAAGGACATTTTTTATTTGAAAATATAACAGAAAAAATAACAAACCAAATATAAATAACAACAAAAATAAGATTGTCAGCTGATATTAACATTAAGAATATTCTGACAATTCTGATATAAACATAGGTAATTCAAATGTCCAAATAGATGTCTAAACAGAATTTACAATTAAGAAGTTGTTCATTCAAATGTAAAGGACAGTGAGATTCAAACCACTAACAGACAGATGGTAGATGTTTGTCCATCCAACTTCTCAGTATAGATATTTTAGCTACCATAAGGTTCTCAAACCCACTTTTGTTGCCTGTCTGTTATTCAACACATCACAGAAATATAATTTAAGAGTGTGTGAACATTTGCCAAAAAATTCTCCAAAACAAAGTTGATAAAACGTTGTAATTTATGCCCAGAAAGAAACATCACAGAATGTGTCCATTCCATATGCCTCAAGAAAGCATTTTCTGAGTTACATCAATTCAGTTCTTGTATTACATGCTTGGGATATCCATCACCACAGATTCCCTTGTATAATGCCAATTCCAATAAGAAATAAAAAGAATCAAATGTTTTTGAAGTATTTCTATTGTTGATTATTCCTTTTCATAATAGTTTATATTGTTTAATTTTATTGAGTATCTTAAAGTCCTGGATTTTCTTCTGGTCTGTTGAGGATATTCTGTCCATTTTCCATGCCAATGCATTCAGTATCTAGAGATTCATAGAATTGTAGAGTTGGAAGGGAATAACCAAAATGCATTCATTTCTGTGTATGTTGTTTTGTGAATTTCCAAAGCATGATTATTGTATTCAATATTGTATTAGTTCATATTCACTTACCTCCTCCCCAATTTTTTAAAACAACATTCCTACAGTTGTGCAGAGGGTGGACCCATAGATTTTTCTGTATATCTAACAAATGACTGATACTGTTAAGTATCCTCATTTTCAAATTAATGTTAATTTTCTTTCTTTGTTTGTTGAAGGAGAATAAGTATGCAGACCTTACAGTGCAATCCTATGCTTGTCAACTCTCAAATCAGGCCTACTTTGGTCAGTGGGTTTATTCCCTGGCAGGCATGTTCAGAATTGCAGTCTTTGTTACATAATGTGATTCTGTGAGTCACTTGTCAACAAACTGAGTGCTTTAAACACTCGTAGTACTGGTTTTGAAACAAAACATAATGAAAAACAATTTAGAAATTGTAACTCACTGCTGACCTTCACTGTTAGAAATGTTACCTTTTCTATCATATACGCGAGAAGAAAAAGGCAACTTGATAGAATGGAGATGCTTTTGTAATATTGAATGGGTGGATTATCTGAAAATGGTTCAAAAGGAATAAGTGGCCAATTTTCACACACACCCCTCCTGAGTTAAGCATTATTTTCAAACATTGCACACATCTCTGCAATTACATAAAATGATTTCCAAAACTGCTTGGAAAGCATAAAATAATCTGCTTTCTACAGAGCAACAAAGCTATTAGAGAAAGGACATTTCAGCTAGTCTGTCGTCTGAACTTGAGTAGTGAAGAAGACATAAGGCTGTTAATGAGAGTGCTAGAATAAAAGAATAAATGAGTGATCTGTCACTGAAGAGAAATGAGTGCTAATTAGGGATGCATGAGCATTCCTATGGTTGCCCTGAATGGAGCTTGATCTTTTCAAATGCTCCTTGTGAGCAGCCACAGAACACGCATAGGCACTACAAAACTACAAACCTTACTTAGGTGAGACAGTGATGGGTGTTCCTCTTCCTAGCAGGGGACTGGGGCTGGAACTGGCCCTTTCAGTCTTCCTTCCCCACCATCCTGGGACAGCAATTCCTAGCATTCCTGACAGAAAAATGACCCTGTAATTTAGGGGTTGCATTTGTGAGGCAAATGTGGACCTTTTCACAGCAGGGACCTGTGTGTGGGCATTTGAACTATACTTACCATATCCTACTTCTAACAAGTGCATTTCAGTGTGTTAGTTGTGGAAGTCTCATAATTAAGTTGCCAAAACAGGAGTAGTTAAAAATAGCAATGCTGTGATACACTTCGAAGAAAGCTTGGTAAATGTTTATAATTCGAGGTGTGTCTGAGGAACGTTGCCTATGCTGGTTGTTCATTCATGAGATACTTAAATGGAATATCTAAAACTATCATAATAAAATCAGAACTGATATTTTTTGCCAGAGTGGAAAATCTGAGCTACATCCATCTAGCCTTATATTCCTTAATACTGGGACCATTTTCATCAACTATGGGCGGAACAAAGAGAGAACTTGTTTAGCAAGGGTATTATCAGATATCAGATTTTGAAAGGTCATCTTGTCTTCCTAAATATGACACTGGTAGGCAGCTATTAAATATGTATGTGAACCTTGTCTCAAAGGAGTAGAACAAGATTATGTTGTGCAAAAACAATCCTAGATTTATAAATAAATGTGGATAATTGAAAAAATGTGGGTTCCTAGCAGCACATTTCAAATCTTGTTTAGTGTTGTGTTGAAGGCATAATCACTCCATAACTTGAAATACATTCTGCACTAAAGATACCCATTTATGTGTATGTTCTGATTTTCTTGCTTGCTCTTTTAGCCTACTGGAGGTTTTGGCTGTGTGTCAGCGTAGTGTATGAGCTTTTCCTCATCTTCATACTTTTTCAGGTAAGGATTTAAAAATTGCATCTTTTATGCAGTTTATTGGGGATTTTTAAAGACGTTTTGTAAAAGGTAATAAACATGAACAATAAAATGGGAAGTTTTCTTTAAAAGGAAGCATGCCAACATAGAAAGCTCTCTTTATACCAGACCAGATCACCAGTCCATCTAGTTCAGTATTATCTACTCTTGACTGGCTGCAGTTCTCCAGGGACCTACATCTTACTGGACCCATCAGGATTTTAATCAGGCACCTTCTGCCTATAAAGCATGTGCTTTGCCTTATGTCCCCTCCCATAATACAATTTGTATAATTTAATTCTTCTTGGCATCCCTTGTTGTTGTTAAGTCATTTAGTCATGCACAACTCTTCGTGACCCCATGGACCAGAGCACGCCAGGCACTCCTGTCTTCCACTGTCTCCTGCAGCTTGGTCAAACTCATGTTCATAGCTTTGAGAACACTGTCCAACCATCTAGTCCTCTGTCGTCCCCTTCTCCTTGTGCCCTCAATCTTTCCCAACATCAGGGTCTTTTCCAGGGAGTCTTCTCTTCTCATGAGGTGGCCAAAGTATTGGAGCCTCAGCTTCAGGATCTGTCCTTCCCGTGAGCACTCGGGGCTGATTTTCTTAAGAATGGATAGGTTTGATCTTCTTGCAGTCCATGGGACTCTCAAGAGTCTCCTCCAGCACCATAATTCAAAAGCGTCAATTCTTCAGCGATCAGCCTTCTTTATGGCCCATCTCTCGCTTCCATACATGACTACTGGGAAAACCATCGCTTTAACTATACGGACCTATATGGCATCCCTGCAGTCTAATATAAGATAATGTACCTGTGCAGAATGTTACTGAGAGCTGTCAGAAGAGGAGGTATCCACTCTTCTCAAGGCAAGGGGATTATTGCCTCTGCACTCATTTTCTTTCACACATCCATGTAAACAAAAGCCAAGGAAGCTTCTGTCAGGACTTTCCCCTCTGGCTAGGTAGGTAGTTCTTGGCAAAAGTGTTTGGTTAGCAGTCTCGTATCTTGCATGGGATTTCCTGAGAACTGTTAAGCTTATCACAGCACCTTATGGTACATGGGGACTAGTTTCTCAGAACACTGGGAGAGTATTTTAGCTACTATTTCATTTGCTGCAAGTAAACCAAGAAAGCACTTTTTGGTAATTTCATAGGTTGTGAAAATTCTTATCCTTGATTTCAGTGTTCCCAGTTGAGCCTATTCCCTGCAGAAATGCCATAATAATCTAGGTCTGTTTCTGTGAGAGTGCCCCCTCCCCACTCTGAACAGCTCCAGGCAGGCTCAGATACTGTTTTTCTGTCAGGTGTGTCACAACCATGGGGCTTAAATACTACCAGCTTTGTAGTGGCCATGTACCTGCCCATCTGTTTCAAGTCAAAGCAATTATTTCTAGATGTGGATCTAGTCACCCTTTCCAAAAAAAAAAATGAACTGCCTGAGCCAAGCTGCTTTTCTCCCTTTCAAAATGGAGCCTATACTTTCAAGGGTGAGAACCATAAGCACAACTTCCTTAAAGCAGCCCTTTGTTAACAGGTGGCCTATTGGACTGAATAATGGTCATATGTGTTGCTCTTACACTCTTAGTTCTAGTCTCCTGTAGCCACGTGCCAGTTATTTGAGAGAAGATTTCACTTTCACCTCAAATGCCAAAGGATCTTGGGTAGCTTGCTTCTGTCGTTCAGGAAGCAAAGGTGCTCGTTGTTAATGAAGCATGTTCTATGGGTGCCACAATTAGGGGTGGAGTGCAGAGTACACTTAGGAGAGTGCTGCAGTAATTTTATTTTATTTATAAAGTTTATACACCGCTTGATTGTAAAAAACCATTAAATGAAGAAAACATTACAATATGTTAAAACATACAAAAAGTTAAAATACTAAAGCAGATTAAAATTCACACCAGCATTTCTAAGCATCTGGGTAGGCTTGTCTAAGCAATATTTGTAGAAGGTACTGAAAATAATACATTGAGGGGGCTTTTATTTGTCTTTAGTATTGTCTTGTGTAGGTTATTAACTTATACTCTTTAAGTAGTGAATGGACACAGGGCTTTATACAATCTTTTATTTAAGGTAATGAAACCAAATGTGCTTGACTCTTCCACCTGTGTTGCCATTTTAGAAAATGTTAAAATTACTATTCAAGAACAGTACAATATTTTGTCATATTAGAACTTGTTTTAACTGTTTCTTACTAATAGATGTGCTTAATTCTTTAGACTGTACACGATGGAAGACAGTTTATGAAATTCATTGATCCAAATTTAGGAGTCCCCTTACCAGAAAGAGATTATGGTGGAAATTGCCTTATATATGATCCAGACAATGGGACAGATCCCTTTCACAATATTTGGGTAAGAGACTGAAACTGAAATATCTGATTTAGCACTGAAGCTGATCTAAAAATTTGTGTTTGTATGATGTGTCATTTGGTATTTGTGCTTAATGACAATACATCACCTGCCTCATAACCACTAATGCGTATTCTGTAATTCCATACAAGTGCAGAATTCAGATTCCTGAGAATCTCAGGCTTTACTAAAAAAAAACAACCAACCCCCCCTCCCAAAAAAACCCAAGCTTTCAGCATTTTTAGCTGGTATGATAAAATGTGAGTATGTGGTGCCTGGAGTAAATACCATAGTCATAGAAGTTGTTGAGCGTGGTTTTCAGATATCAGTGGGCTGAAGATTGAGCCTGTATAGCTTGCCCCCCCCCCCATGGCTAGTTAGAAACAAAACAAATTGTGTAAAATAAGCAAAATTTCACAGATCTATATTTGGGATTCAGCAATTCTATGCATGAAATTCTGTTGTTGTTGCACAAAATATACACATGCTGCTTATAACTACCAGCTGAGCCTTCTATTGACCAGATACAGTGGTGCCTCGCAAGACGAAATTAATTCGTTCCGCAAGTCTCTTCGTCTTGCGGTTTTTTCGTCTTGCGATGCACGGTTTCCCATAGGAATGCATTGAAAATCAATTAATGCGTTCCTAGGGAAACCGCCTTCAGACCAGGTCCGGGGACAGTCTGTCCCCGGACCTCTTCTGAAGGCTGGGGGGCGCGGGCTTCGCAGCAGCGCTACGAAGCCCGGCGGCTGGGGCAGGTGTTCCCGCCCCCCCCTGCTTCGGAGCAGCGTTCCGAAGCGGGGTGGCTGGGGCAGGTGTTCCCGCCCCCCGCCCGGCTTCGCAGCAGCGCTACGAAGCCCGGCGGCTGGGGCAGGTGTTCCCCCCCCCCGCTTCGGAGCAGCGTTCCGAAGCGGGGTGGCTGGGGCAGGTGTTCCCGCCCCCCCGCCCGGCTTCGCAGCAGCGCTACGAAGCCCGGCGGCTGGGGCAGGTGTTCCCGCCCCCCCACCCCGCTTCGGAGCAGCGTTCCGAAGCGGGGTGGCTGGGGCAGGTGTTCCCGCCCCCCCGCCCGGCTTCGCAGCAGCGCTACGAAGCCCGGCGGCTGGGGCAGGTGTTCCCGCCCCCCCGCCCGGCTTCGCAGCAGCGCTACGAAGCCCGGCGGCTGGGGCAGGTGTTCCCGCCCCCCCACCCCGCTTCGGAGCAGCGTTCCGAAGCGGGGTGGCTGGGGCAGGTGTTCCCGCCCCCCCGCCCGGCTTCGCAGCAGCGCTACGAAGCCCGGCGGCTGGGGCAGGTGTTCCCGCCCCCCCGCCCGGCTTCGCAGCAGCGCTACGAAGCCCGGCGGCTGGGGCAGGTGTTCCCGCCCCCCCACCCCGCTTCGGAGCAGCGTTCCGAAGCGGGGTGGCTGGGGCAGGTGTTCCCGCCCCCCGCCCGGCTTCGCAGCAGCGCTACGAAGCCCAGCGGCTGGGGCAGGTGTCCGGGATCTCTTTTGAAGCAAGCGGCTGCGGAGAGAAGCGATCTCCCCGCAGCCGCTTGCTTCAAAAGAGGTCCGGGATCTCTTTTGAAGCAAGCGGCTGCGGAGAGAAGCGATCTCCCCGCAGCCGCTTGCTTCAAAAGAGGTCCGGGATCTCTTTTGAAGCAAGCGGCTGCGGAGAGACGCGATCTCCCCGCAGCCGCTTGCTTCAAAAGAGGTCCGGGATCTCTTTTGAAGCAAGCGGCTGCGGAGAGAAGCGATCTCCCCGCAGCCGCTTGCTTCAAAAGAGGTCCGGGATCTCTTTTGAAGCAAGCGGCTGCGGAGAGAAGCGATCTCCCCGCAGCCGCTTGCTTCAAAAGAGGTCCGGGATCTCTTTTGAAGCAAGCGGCTGCGGAGAGACGCGATCTCCCCGCAGCCGCTTGCTTCAAAAGAGGTCCGGGATCTCTTTTGAAGCAAGCGGCTGCGAAGAGACGCGATCTCCCCGCAGCCGCTTGCTTCAAAAGAGGTCCGGGGGCAGCGGGAAGAGCTGCCCCCGGACCTCTTTTGAAGCAAGGGGCGGTGGGGAGAAGCGATCTCCCCGCCGCCCCTTGCTTCAAAAGAGAAGACCCGCTGTCCCCGGGGCAAGCTTCGTTTTGCGAAGCAAGCCCATAGGGAAATTCGTCTTGCGAGACAACTCGAAAACGAAAAAACCTTTCGTTTTGCGAGTTTTTCGTCTCGCGAGGCGTTCGTCTTGCGGGGTACCACTGTAGTGCTATCCTTTGCCTGTAACATAACTATGCACTTTAGAAGTGGGGTTAAATTATTTAATTGCTCTTTGCAATTCAAAGTGTACTGATGTAAAACTATACCCTTTCTCTGTTGCTGTTAAAGTACATATCTGCCTTAGCATTTCAAAGCTAGAATATTTTACCTGCTCAGACTTAAGACTATAGAAAAAGAATAGGCTACTATCCAAGTCAAGTGTTACTGTGTTCTGGGGTTCAGAAATCTTGTCTGATTTTAGGAGGCACGTGGCAGTGAGAAAGGAAATATACAAGAGCCTCTGGATCAACTAATTCTGCTTAAAATGTAGAGGCTATCACAATACCTCCACTGCAAATGTCTGTACTTAGCTTGCTATGGTGCTCCTTGCCAAAAGGAAAATATTGTGGCAAAGAAATTGTACATTTCCTAAGAGGGCTTAGCTATCAGTAGAAAATGTAATCCGTTGCCAGCTGATTGTGCCCAATTCTGCCTTCATCCACCACCATTTTGTGAATGGCTTTTCCTCTGCCTTTGAAACTGACTGGCTTCAATTTTCAGCCAACTCAAGTAGGTGGGGTAGAAAATTTGAAAACCTCTGATCTAAGATACAAGGCACTATTCTGTCAAAATTGAAATGTTACAAAAATTTGAGAGGAAAAGAATTAGATTTCCCAAAAATGCAATTGAAACAATGGATTAAAATTTATTTTGGGTTAGCGTTGTTGCCTTCCTGGATGAATATTTGCATTTTAGACGTAAGCAATAAAAGTATTGCCTTGTTGAAATTGACAGTATGTGTGTATCTAAAATATCTGATAAACTTTATGGGAAATACTCCAAACTGCAACCTAGTAATCAGTGAACTAGTTACCTTATAAACGGGTCTAATCTGTGTAACCCAGTTTTTCTGCTTGAATTAAAGGACAAACTAGATGGATTTGTTCCTGCTCATTTCCTTGGCTGGTATATAAAGGTGAGAATCAGTCCTTTTTGTGTTCAGCTATTGTTAGCATTTGCAGCTTGACTGCTTCTCCTTCAATGTTACCAGCGTGCAAAATCAATTATGTCAGGCACTCATCTGTGAAAAGGTTTAAACTGTGTTTGTTCAACTTCAACTATTTCTTACTATACTGGGTCATTAATTTCCTTCAGGGCTAGGAATCTTTTTACATGTTGTGTCCTCACATTTTGATACATAAACCTCTAAACCTCTGCATATTAGCAGCAACATATTTTATCTGGGTAATAGCCAGTATTTGTCTGGAGTAGACCTCTTGAAATCAATGGACATAGGCAACCACTGATTTCACTGAGATTACTCAGAATATGATTTTCTTGGATATCACCTATTGTCAACAGTTGACTTCAGAACTTAGTTTAATGACTTAATTGCAAATATGGGGGAACATTTGCTTAACATGGAATTTTGCATGATGTTCTCATGTTGCTGCATCATCATCATAGTGCTCCATTAGGACCGTGCAACAACATCTGTATTTTTATATAGTTGTCATGGATATTTAGCATTTCTCTTCCAGGTAAAATGCTGATTGTGCTGCTCAGTATTTAATCTCAAAATTAAAGCAGCCCAGCCACCCATTGGCCCCTCGGTGAAAGGCAGCTTCTTTCAGTTGAGTAGCTTGTTAAACCTTCTGCTCCATCTTCTCTGTGACTTACAGGTACATGCAAGTGGCTAGTTTGGTAATCTTTTCTGCTCTTTTTGATTAAAACTAGAATATTGGATAGTTGATGCAGAGTTTGTCCCTGCAGGATAAACATGAATAGTACTTTCAAATCAAAATAGAAACATCCTTGAGAGCCACCCCAGGTTTTTGAAAGATGTCTGAAAACTTAAAGAATAGTTCTGTCTTCTGCTTGAAAATATGTTTACCAGTCTGTGCTTCTCATGGTTACAAGGTCTTCTGATCCGCTTGTCTGGAACTGCTGATCTTCAAAGGAGCACAGAGATCTGGTGTGCAGCCTACTATACTGTTATCCGCTATGGCTGCAAGCTTTCCCCGCTATATTTAACTCAGACTATTCTGAACCCTTTGTAGAGCACACTATATAATGCTTGTTCCTTTATTTAGTAACTCAAGATTTTGAATAATCTGTAGGATTAACTTTCCTTTTCATTTTTTAAACCCTTTCAGACATTAATGATTCGTGATTGGTGGATGTGCATGATTATCAGTGTAATGTTTGAATTTCTGGAGTACAGTCTGGAACATCAGCTCCCAAATTTCAGTGAATGTTGGTGGGACCATGTGAGTACTGTTCTCTAAAGAAATATGCTAATGGCTCAAATTACTACGCCAAGAATCTACTTTAGGTGCTTTAGTTACTAATGTGAGTAGCATTAGGTGGATGGGGGTGTTTCTTTTTCTTTCTTTTTTTTAATCCTTGCTATCTGAAATCCAGGTAGTTCTAAACTGTAATATTGTCTGTATGAATTACCTTTTTGTGTATGCTAATTAAATGTGTGCTATATGGCATGCTTGAAAAAGACTTATGGTAGTTTATGGACTCTTCCCAATAAATATATTTCCTGTGTTTGGACATAGCAATGAGGAATGTGCAAGAGGAATTAACCTAGGACAACCTCATACTTGCAACCCCCACTTCCACTGCAGCTGTGAGGAGGGAACTGGAAGCTTTTGTTTCAGTTTTTGGGTAGCTGCAGATTAAAATTACTTTGAACCCTAAAATAGGTTGGTCTTAACTATAGTATAGCAGAACTAACCAGCTCGGTAAGCATAGCTTAGAGGTTGGCTTACTTTACTAAACCCATAGTTAAGACTTAGCCACATGAGAGCAAAAGCATTTACCTCTATTGTTTACTAACCACAGCTTGAGAAATGTCATTTCTTGTCCACTTTAGGTTATACAACAATCATTTGAAATAATTTGTAGCATGTGTTAAGTACATATCAGAATTGTGCAAAATTTTGTTGAAAACCTAATTTAATAGAAAGCAAATGTAAAGTATATGCTTGTGAATCCACACTACTGCTAATGCTATGCCATAGAATTTGTAGTGGTGGTTTAAGTTAGATTTTCTTTTCTTTTTAAGTGGATTATGGATGTAGTAGTATGCAATGGACTTGGCATTTATTGTGGAATGAAGACTTTGGGGTGGCTTTCTTTGAAAACGTATTCATGGCAAGGACTTTGGAACATTCCGACATACAAGTACGTTAAATGATAAAATTTCATACCTAAATGAAATAACTTTAAATTCTATGTATGTTAATGTAACCTATTTATTTTTATTTGGGTTGTTATAGACATTTCATTCTGATACAGACTAGGACTAATCTAGAGTAAATTATTTATTGCATTTCACAGATGCGTTGCTCAAAAAGAGTCTTAAGGTGATTAACAGTCAGTATCCAATATACAACAAATGTGAACATATAACAATAGCTAAATGGCTAGTGATTACAACCTTTTTTAAAAAAAGATTTTTTAAAAAACTAGAAATATGAATTTATGTGACATAAATATTTGACTTTCTGGAAGGTGATAGATTAGGCCAGCTGGCTTCTACAGGAGATGAGGAAGAGGCAGTAGGGTGCTTTTTGCCATTTTTACTACTAAAGCTATAAAAAGTAACTATGATATGAACCATATTTCCCATGAATGAAATTGTTGCTCTCTAGCTTCTGTAAATACTTCTCAAAATGCAAAGTTGAGTAAGTCAAAGCTGACCACCAATAACCAACTATGGCTTGCTAATTACCAGTGTAAAACCAAACGTTTCTTATGCATCATTCATATTTCTGATATGCTTATTCATTGCATTAGTCTTTAAAGAAGTGTGTTTTAGACAGTAATGTTCCCAGGTACCAAGTTCCTTATAGTTCCTTTCTTATAGCATCAGTCTTTAAAGACAGGAGAATAGCTTTCTTGATTGGCTTCATTCACACAAAACACTAAACCATGGCTTAGTCTTAATCATTTGTAGTTCAACAAACCATAAGTCATCCACCTCTCAGCCGAACAAACAAGTACAGTAATGGATTGTTTCTCTAAAGCTTGGTTTGTTTTCCAAACTTCTTCACTCATACATTTATAGCTTGACATGCATCTGGAGTAGGATGCCAAACAATCCATGGTTAAGCAAAACATAATGTCAAATCATAGTAAAGGCAAACCATGGTTCATAAGCCAACAGTAAACAGTGCCTTTGCACTGTGGTTTGTAGCCAAAGAAAAAGCCCTTGGTTAATATGCAGGACTTCAAGCCCATGGAGTCATACATTCAAACAAACCATAGTTAGGCTGGACAAATAAAGACCATATTGTAGAAAAGAACTATGGCCAAATTGCTTTCTGTAAAGAAAAATTGTCTAGGAGCCATATGTGAAATCTCTTAATTTAGGATATTTACCACTTTTTCTCAAATGGTCTATATAAATGTGTATTGATAATTAACCATTTAAATAATGAATCCAGTTTTAACTAGAGGGATAGCCAAGCTCAAATCATGATCATTTCCAAACAAATCCATACTAATTATTGATTAGTATGATTATAACAATACAGGGAGTAAGACAGTAATCTTGAAATATGAACAAAAATTCACTGATATTTGAAGCAAAGTAAGTTGATTTTGTATAACTTAATAAGCAATTTATTCAAACCTTTTTGGCTTAGCTCAAGGTCTAATATCTAAACAAAGTTAACAAATCCACCAAATTTATTCCCAGCATCCTTGAGCTGCAGTACTGACTATGGAACAGAGTTTTGGGTATTTGAATAGTGAAATAAAAATCATAATTTAGTAACTTGTGACATGGTTAATGCAACACTTTTCATGAGATACTTGTGATTTTCTCCCTCAGAGGAAAAATGAAGAGAATTGCCTTCCAATTCACGCCATACAGCTGGGTTAAATTTGAGTGGAAGCCAGCATCCAGTCTTCGCAGATGGCTAGCAGTCTGTGGTATTATTTTTATAGTAAGGACCAATACTTTATTGTAGCTGCACCAAACTGACATAAGTGTTTAGAATTCTTCTTGCTTTTTAACATTACAAAGATGGAGTACTCAAATTCTCCCCATGTCAGAAAAAGACTCATTGAGTCTGACATTGTGAAGGGTAGGGTTTCTCTAGCAGCATGCCTATATTTATCCCAGGAGCAAGGCAATTGTAAGAAGTAAGGAGAGAAGAAACCATCTGTACCCATAGCATCTGCAAGTATCTATAAACTGTGCAGAGAGTGCCAATTTATAGCAGGGACTGCTATTTCATTTATTATAAGCCATTTTGGCCCAATTAGTGTGTAACACTAAGCCTAAACCATGGCTTAACATTAATGAGCAAATGTGTGTGTTTCTGGAGAAAAGATTGCAACCTCTTCTGGTCCTGATGCTGTGAGCTAAGCCATGCTTTGGTTTAATATTGCATCTGAACCTGGGCTTATGGTTTATCTTGCTGCAGACAAACCTCAAGCTGTAAGCCATAGAACAGAGCCTGGCTACAAGTCATTGTTTGTCTGGAGTGGGATAAACCTGGCATAACATTAAGCCAAGCTATGACAGCCTACAGCCCACAGAAGCACCAGGACTAGAGGAGGATAATGGTTGCGATGGTCTCTTGGGGAACCTGTTCAATGTTTGGCTTAACATTGAGTGAAACTAGGTCTTTGAGTGTGACAGAAGTGGGGTAAAATTTTATTAAGTTCCCTGTTAATACCTGTGCAGGGAAGCCAAGAACATGCTTCCCATTGTTCCACTGTTGTATAGCTAAAGACAGAAAGATGGCCACCTGTGTGGTTCTCTGATTCTGAAGTAAGAGAAATTACCTCCTTATTACCTCTGGGGGAGGAATACCATTCTTGCAAGGTACTGCAAGTACCGTATTTTTCGCCCCATAGGACACACTTTTTCCCTTCCAAAAATGAAGGGGAAATGTGTGTGCGTCCTATGGGGTGAATGCAGGCTTTCGCTGAAGCCTGGAGAGTGAGAGGGGTCGGTGCGCACCGATGCCTCTAGCTCTCCAGGCTTCAGGAAGCTATCCGCAAGCCTTGCAAGCCCGGCGGGAGTTCCCGCCGGGCGTGCGAGGCTTGGGGCAGCAGCCCGAAGCACGGGGAGCCCTCTGGAGTGCGCCCCGTGCTTCGGGCAGGTAATTTTTTTTATTATTCATTTCCCACCAAAAAACTGAGGTGCGTCCTATGGGCCGGTGCGCCCTATAGGATGAAAAATACGGTAGATTCAAATTCCTATACTTAAGGATTTACAGCATGTTTTAAATATGAATAAATGGAAACCACCTGAAATTAAGTGATTGAATGGCACATGTCTCTCAGTTTTTATTAGCAGAGTTGAACACTTTTTACTTGAAATTCGTCTTGTGGATGCCTCCAGAACACTATCTGGTCCTGCTGCGGCTTGTCTTTTATGTGAATGTGGGAGGTGTAGCCATGAGAGAGATCTATGACTTCATGGATGATCCGTAAGTGGTTACTCTTATTCATGCTTATTTGCTTAATTTTAGAATTTGTGAGAATTGCTGCATTTTAGTGGCAAAAATATTAGGGCAATGGGTGGATCAGTCTGCTGCTGCTAAAACATCTGTAGCCTTGAGAAGAGTTGCAGTTTTTTGTTTTCAGACACGAAATATATCATTGTTTGCCAGTTATATGCTTTGGATTGCAAATGTCACTTTGCTGTGTGCTGTCCTCAAATGTTACCACACAACAACCTGAAAATATGCTAATGATTCATATTAGCTTGGGCACAGTTAGCTTTTGCATAGAACAGCACTTTGAATGGCCTTTTCTAAGGGACTGAATGATTGAGGGAAATAGCTGTGTCTGGAGGGTCTAGTTATAAGACCCTTCTTAAATCTTGTTCCTTGAGATTTTCCAACAGATCTCTTTCACGTCCTATACATCTTTAGAATTTTATAAGTGTCTGCCCTCTCATGGCAGTGCATGCACTAAACACCTGCCTGATTAGAGCTTGTTCCTTCTGCTTCCTTGTTTAGCAAACAGTAGGACCCAGATCCCTCAGGTTGAGTTTGGTTTTGGCTTAGTGGTGATGGAACAAACTGGCTGATCCCACTACTTAAGCTTATTGTTTCTTCACTGACCAACACAAAAAGTGTCTGTGTTCAGAATCTAGGGTTCCAATACTTTATGAAGATCAGTTTCACTTGCAAGTCTTTGACTCCTAGAACTGGGAAGAAGGGCCCAACCTGATTACTTAGTCGGATTTCAGGACATTCAGCAGTGACAGGCCATTCCCTGCCCCCTGGTGTTGGACCTACTGATTTGGGATATACTTCCTGCTTTAAGGTAAGAAGAGGCCTCCGTTTCTCATTAGTGAGCTCCTCTCCTCAGCACCCCGGCCCATCTTCTAGTCCTTGTGTTTGAGTTGAAAAAACATCTTGTCTCTTGTTCTTCTGCCCTCTGTTCAACTACATGGCATAACATTGGAACAGGGGAGCGTCATAAGTCACCAGTGCCTCATTCACTGTGTTGCCATTCTTTGCTAATTCAAGATGCAGAAATTGATGACTACATGCAGCAAAGAGAGCCATCATGAGTTATAGATGAACAATATTCCACTACTTGCTTTTCTTATTGCTAAAGTGATAGCACATCCTAGTTCTGCTGATGTTCCAGATCCATATGAAGTTAAGAAGAATTTCCCCACTCTCACATTTTCCGCGGATGAGAATGTTGGAAGCAAAAGAACTGTCTCCATAACTGCTTTTTTTCCTCCCCAAAAGGCATCTTTTCAAACACAACGTATATAATTCTCTGAAAAATCTTAGCCTTTTACTTCTTTTCTGATAGCTTCTACATCATTTTATGAGGAAGTCAGAATGATTTATCAAACAATTCCTAAATAATAATATTTGTTTAGAGGAACCATTTCCTGCAAAACATCCCAGATTTTACTGTGTACATGCTACTGTCATGCAGCAGGAAAGCTGCTCATTTAAGAGTCTATAAACTTAACATTCATTTGCAAATGTGATTTTTATCAGTCTTTTTCCATCTGCACCAAAAGATTTGGGAGTGTATAGGCCCAAATGTGGGGAAACTTCTTGAATTCAAGACAGAAGTGAAGGCTCTTATCCCTGCCTTTCTAATGGCTAACTACACATGTGCCAGATGACAGAGTAATCAGCTTTGTAATCAGTTTTTCTTTTGTTTTACTGATGCTGCGTTCACAAGAGTCCTTTTGTTCTGAGGCCTTTCTACTTCATATATTCTTGGCAAATATGTTTTGCCTTTCCCTAAAGAGTTTTTTGCATTTTTTCCCTACTTTCTTCAGTTAGCGGGACAGTTGTCTGCAGCTTTCTTCTTTCGTTTCTTGGGCAAAACTACCTAAGCTGCCTCCCTCCCAATAATGGCTGCTTGGTTCATGGCATGGGGGGCGGGCTTTAAAACTCCTTTCAATATGGCAAGGAAGCTCCTTTTGCAGCCAGCAACAGCCTATCTTTTCTTCCTTGGAGAGGCCACCATCAACAAGACATATGGGGCCTGTGAAACTTCAGAAAGAGCAACATACTGGAACAGCTCCTATTTGTGAATCTCCTTCTGGGAGGAGGTTCTAGATGCCTCACAACTAAGCACAGCCTCTGTGAAGGTGGCAACAAACAGGCGTACTTAAAGCAAAATGTTGTATTGATCTACTGGACTGTATCCACAAAGCCAACCATATACTGTGAGCAGTAAGATGGCAGGGCCACTTAACAACTGAGGAGGCTTGACTTAGAGCCTGAGGATTTCTTCGCTGACAAAATGCCAAGGCAGTTTGGACATTTGAACTTTCTGGGAAATTTTTAAATGGCAAGATACTTGTCTTGAATCCCTGATTTCTCTTTGAAAATCTTTACCACTTGTACCTCTTTCAAAACGGCTGGCCGTTCTTGGTTATGGTGGTCAAACATCTCCTTAAAGGTTCCATGCTTCTTTTTTATCCCTGTTGATTTTCGGAAGAAAATAATCATATGAAACTAGCTGAGTCACTCATTTTTGCTTCTCTGAACATATCAGAAAAAATTAAGGACTTCAGATTGGTTTTAAGTTTGATTATTTTAACAATCTTTGGCATAGCTAAGATCAAATTATTGATTTAAATACTTAGGTTTGATTCAAAAGGTTCTAAAGCTGTCTTGCAGTGGAGTCCATCCTAGGCGCACCATATAAGCATCAGTGCATAGACTGTTTTAATTGTCCTGACAGTAAAATAATTCTGGGAAATATGAACAATAGCACTGACGTTCAATACAGTTCTCAAAGGCAGCTCTTTGTAAATAGATACAATTCTTTGTCATTGAATTCAAGTTTGGTTGAATAAATCTCACCTTTCAACAGCACATTGTCTGTAAGGCAGGAAACTTTCCACTGTTACTGCTTCTTAGTGGCTTCCTTATTGATTGCATGCTTTGTAGGAGATGGAGAAGAGTAGCTTCTGCTCTGCCTCCACAATCAGCTTGTCAAATACATGGAGAGAGATGTAGGGGACTATTATCCTGAATTTTTAGTAAAGTATTTTCATCATGTTGTATTAGAGTGGTACTCAAGTCAGTCCAGAACAATCTTGAAAAATGAAGAAGGAAAGTTAATGACAAGCTACAGTCCATCACAGAACAGAATAACCTGAAGTCTCCAATATGGATCAAGTAAACAACTGGGATTTTTAAGGATCTCATCTTGAGTACACTTTGGCCAGGTGTTGCTGTTGATTATTTATTAAATTTGTATAACCCTTCATCTGAAGATCACAGAGCAGCTCACAACATAAAAATACAAAATGAGAATGCAAAATACAGAATAAAACAAAAATAAACCAGTAACATCCCTGCCACAAACACATTTAAAAGGACATGTTAATCAGCCCAAGGCCTGGTTAAAGTTCATATAGAGAGAGTCTGATTTGCCCACTACACTGGAAAAAAGTTGTTGGAATGATATGCAATAGCCAAACTTCAACAGAAGGCAGCACTCTCCCCCACCCCCGCCCAGTTCTCTGTAAATTTAAATCTTTTCCCAATAGTAGAGCAGGAAATTGAAAGCCCAATCACTCATATTGTTGCTCTTCAGTACCTTTCTTTTTTTCAGGCAGACAATGTTGACATGGTCATCACCACCCCTTCAATCTTAAATAGCCTTTTAGTTCCTTTTCACTATCATGCTGCTCTTCATCTCTTCCCCCAGTTCTGCCATGCACTTACCTATGGCTACCATGATTAAATTTCACTTTGCAGTTTGTCATGCTGTGTTTTGAAAAACATGGAAAACTGGATTGGGAAGATGGGAGGAAAGTATTCATGCATTCCCTCTGGATTATATAAATAATGCACTGTTAAGGTTATTTTCAAAGAATAATGTCAAGAAGATATGGAATCAAAGCAATTTGATGTCAGTGGTGGGTGTGTTAGTCCTAGATAGGTAGCTGATAGAAGCAGGTATACGAGTGGTGGAGTTTTGGTTGGTCTTATCTCTTGGAAGTATCCATTGGGGTTCCTGACAAGTTTTGTGGAGAAAGGTTCGGACCATAGAAGTTTCCCTACCTTATTCAGGCCTAAGATCACACATGGTTTATGATCCTTGATATTAAAAGCATGAAGTGAACTGAAGACAAATCAGGATGATAAGGTGAAACCTAACAACAGTGGGAGTACAAAAAGTCCTATTATTGTTATTATTTTTAATTAATTAATTAATTAATTAATTGAATTTGTATACCACCCTATACCCGTAGGTCTCAGGGCAGTTCACAATATAAAAACATGTGCTAAATAGGAACACAGGGCATCACCACATTTGAATTGAGACCCATTTCTTTTTGTGGCAAGATACTTTATTCAGCTACTTGAAAAATAGTCAAATTACAGTTTGTTAGAGGCTGCAGAGACCTGGGAGCTCTTTGCCCCTCTGCTGCATTGCACACCAAGACTAGATGCGAGTGGTATGGACTTGTCCTGAATAGTATTTCGTTTTTTAAGAGTAAATGGGTGGGTTTTCCCCCATATGGGTTCTACCTGATCACACTATTCTTGGTTTCCCCCCCCTCTTGCCTACAGTGGCTTACTCATCTCAGACTTTTTGGAGTTAATCTCCTTTGCAATCTTCAGACCAGTCTAGTTTGTTCCCCGACATTGCTTACAACACATTGTAGTTTGGAATCTAGGGGCTGGCTGGTAGAGAGCCAATCTGTAGATGACAATCTTGCTTTACAGTATTCTTGTGCAAGGTGAGACCTCTTGAAGGGCTTTTTAGTGCCTTCCAGCTCTATGTCATAGCTGACTGCAAGCACATAGGTAAGGGCCTTATAGTAAGACAGACTACTGAACCAGCTAATTTGGTGTTGCCTCATTTGCCTAGCAGAAAGATCTCATGTAGAGGTTTTTCTCAGCGATAATATATGAGATCTTTCATCTGGAGATACCAGGGGTTGAATCTGGGTCCTTATATGTGCAAAGCATGGCTTAGTGATAGAACATGTGGCATATTTCTTTTCCACTCTCTAGAAATGGACATGAAAATGCACTGTTAATCTAGGGTAGAAAAATCTCCCAATTGTTATCTGGAATACCAACTAGATTTGTATCATTTATACCTGCAGTCCTTCTTATTGAGATATGAGATAGCTATGGGAGACCCTGTTTCTCAATTTTCAGTGGATATTCTCAAAATTTTGAAAACATATGTTCTATCCTTCCAGTGCTATCTGGATGCTGATACACTACAGTGTCCTTGCTCCATTTCCCTGGTTGAAAACTTGTTCACCACTGTCCTATGAAAACTAGCTTTTCCTGAAAAATTGTCAATCCAGTCTGTTTTATTTGTGATTGTTCTTCCATAGTAAATTGTAATCACTTTGGAAATCCTGTATTGGTAGGCAATATTTTCAGAGGCAGTTGAGAGTTGCAAGATTTTGAAAAGATTGCTGAATTCCTTTTTTGCAGACTGTGTTCATGGCTATATAGATATTTTGAAACACCTAATATATATGTTGAAGCCATTTCCTAATGCCCTGTGTGACCAAGAAACTGAACACAACAAAAGTCATATGTCATTGTCGGTTCATCAGCTTCCACGAACTTCTGTGGAACAAAGCAAATACTTTGCAGTCTGGAACAGCTGAGAGGTCAAAAAACCTCTGTCTCTCATGCTTGATTCTGGGATCACCAGGGACACAGGGTCCACCCAACCTCACTGGCATTGCTTTGTGTATGTTTTCACTTTCCTCCATATAAATGAATGGTGCTCATTCCAACAGAGAAAATATATAGTATTGCCAGCAACCCTGACTGGCTGACCTAGCCATCATCAACAGAGACTTTAGCTTAGGGTAGGAAAAACAGAACAGTGCTCCTTCCCATCCTGCGGAAGGTGGTTCCAATGTAGAGAAAGAAGGGAGCAATACACTTCTGGTGTATTGCCACCAATATCTGGATTTAAGAGGAGGGAAGACAGCACTGTAGAGAACTGCCACTTCTCTGTGTTAAACACAGCTGCAGAGTTGGGGCTGTGAAAATAAATTGTCCCACTCCACTCTTCCAGGACTGGAGTAAATACTTAGTTTGGAGAAACAGAGGACAGGCCAGATTTGGAAAATCATGCCCTGTCTGAAGCAATTGTTTGCAGGAGGGAAATGTCCACACACACCCATTGGGCAACATTTTAATGCTAGTAAATAGAATAAGGGCAATAAGGATTAACTTTTCTTGCTATAGCAGTGGCTCTTGTTTAAAAGTTTCCTTCTGTAGATTTTTCCAGGAAGTGTGTTTTTTAAGGCAACAAATAGGGGATGTGACTTTTTATTTCCCACTGTGGAAACAGATAACTTAGTCATGCCTCTTGAAGAATTTTGCTGGAGCTTGTTTTGTTAGAGCTTGTCACTTCAAAGTTCATTTGCTCTGTCATGTTACTGAACAATAAAGTTCTGCTTTGTAAATAAGGGGAAACTGCACACTAGATTATTTGCTTGTCAACTGTTAAGCCACACAAAATTGCTATATTTTTTTTGAACCTTCAGTTTTTAGAAATTAGAAGGGCAGTTGTTAAATTAAACTGTATTTTCCTTTTTTTTAATTGCTGAAGAACAAAGCTATTATACAGTATTGTGTGTAATATGGTCTTGTTATCAGAGAAGTGCCTATTCTGTTTTTGTTTTGGAAATACCATTTTGAATGTACACCTATGCACTAATGCTGTTTTATTATTGCAGAAAGTTCTATAAGAAGTTGGGTCAGCAAGCATGGCTGGTTGCTGCTATCACAGCTACAGAGTTCCTTATTGTGGTAAAATATGATCCCTACACCCTGACATTATCACTTCCTTTCTACATTACTCAGTGCTGGATTCTTGGAGTCACACTTGTGCTTATTTGGACAGTGTGGCGTTTCTTTATTCGGTAAGCAAGAGTTGACTGGACTAGGTGAACTCATGGTCTGATCCACCAGGCGTCTATCGACAGTGCTAGTCTGGGCATACCCTGGAACTGGCTCACTGCATGCATTTTCTCCCTTTCTCCATTGCTACAGGCTAATTCCTGCTCCTGCCACTTTGCTTAAAGCCACTGGGCCAGAATCAACTAAACAGTTGAGATAGTGGAAGCCAGTGCCCCCACTCTTCTCTCCCTACGCATCTCTACCAAAAAGGCGGGGGGGTGGCATGTATATGTCAGGAGAGTCCCCCAGAACAATGTACAGGGGAGAAGACTGGAGATTTTGTTCTGTCTGGCAGACAGAAATGCATGTGCTGATGGAATGGTTATAATTGTGCAACACTGAATTCCACCCTTCAGCTCTAAATCTGGGGGAGAAAATGGGAGCAGCTGCTTGCACAATGGAGAAACTGAATTGATAGTGGCAACTTGCTCCTTGTCTTTTAGTAGCTGGTCAGTTGGAATTGATGGAGTTTATAAAGAAGTGGGGGGGGGAGCAAATTTGTGGGGGGGGGGTGGGAAGTATAATCTCCAAATCCTGAGTATTTACACGGCTACTGTAGTTGCTGTAGAATTACCAATTTAGAACTAGGAAATGCTTAATGTTTAGCTATAGCCAAACTCTGTTTGGTCATATAATTGCCTCATTCAGGGAAATGAAAAGAAGCAACAAAAGGACTGAGCTTTTTTCTAAATTTATGGTGTTTCTCTTTTTTCCCTCTGATATTTTTCTAAAATGTATTTGTTTTATTTCTAGAAACATCACCTTACGGTATAAAGAGATAAGAAGGCAAAAACAAGAACATAAATATGGGAAGGACAATTGTTTAAGCAATGGTGATGGACATCCTGCACTGGCAGATGAGCACAGTGGGAATAAACTCAGAGAGAAAGAACTTTGAACTTGAGTAATGAATTAAGGACTGAGAGAGTTATTTTTCTTGCAAGTTTAACCCTCCCTAGTTTTGTAAGTTTTGATGTTTTCTCATGAATGAGAATCCTTTTGGAAAAGGTGCCACCTAATCTCTCTTGAGGAAGGTGTTTACAACTAACGCTAGAAGCAATGCTTACCCAAAAAGGGGAACTCCACCTAAGTGTGTTATAAACGTCTGTCATCTTACAAAATGGAGGGTTAAACAGGTGCAAAGGGAATCTTAGTAGCCTCAGTTCTGGAAAACCATGGCTGTTTGTGGGGTGTCAGGAAACACATTTTATGGAATAAATATGTGCACTGTGAAAAACAGTTTGGTATTTTCCGCTGCAACTACCTTGGACTGTGGTACTAATATGTCCTCCTCATCCATTCATTTCCATTCAACTATTAATACAATATCAACAAAACAAATGGAGAGATGCAATTGAAGCTCGAGAACAAACTGCATAACTTTGCACAATATACTATTGCAAACAGCTCTTGGGGGTTCTGGATCTAGTTGCCTATGTCTCAAAGCAAAGGTGCATTACCTTGAAACAGCCTGCTAGTTTTATACTGCATCCTTCTTGATACCAAATACCTCTTCAGTTCATATTTATCCTGGTCTTAGGCCAGAAAGTTTAACTTTCCTGTCTGTTAGCTAAATAGAGCAAGTGAAGGCTATAATGAACGTGAAAAATATTTAATCCACCAAAGCCGTGTGTTCTTTGCCTTATTTTTCTACCACTGAGCTGGTTTCTGCTCTTGCCTTGAGTCTTAGGACCGCCCCCCCTCAATTGCACATGGCAGAGCATGTCATATGATCATCCAGAACTGTCTTGTTACTTCTAGAGTTTAAGCTGCACTAGATAAGGTGGAGTTATATCGAGGCAACTGCAGTGTGCACAGTCAGCCACTATATGCTAAAAGGCTACTGCTCATGAGAGCATCCAGTCCAAGAACTCTGGCTGTCTTATTTGTCATTTGCCTCCTAAAACTCCATTGAACAAATGGGAGTTTATGTTACAAATATATTCTCTACAATTAGAGTTGTCATAGGAACGGGTTTCACATTCCTAAAACAGTTGTGTGAATTTTCTCCTTAAATGTAACACTAAATTAATATTAACAAAATAACACTGTCTTAAATCTGTTGAAACTTCTGGAAATTTGCTTTGAAGTGAATATAAGTTAAAATGTTAGCCCTGCCCCCCCCTCTCTCTCTCTCTCTCTCTCTCTCTCTCCCTCTCCCTCTCCTCCTCCCCCTCCCTCTCCTCCTCCCCCAATAAAATCTCAAAAATGCTGCGGGTTAAAGCACAATGCACAGACCTTGGCTTCATTTCATGTCAATACTTGAATGGGAAAACAAGTCTGCCTTGCCTTGTTTCTACAATGACACTAATGTTCTCTTCTTAAACAATAGACACTTTCAGCAGGGCAAAATTTAAAAAAATATTTCCATATAAATGAATCTTAGAAAACTCAGCAAATGAAGTAATTTTTTTAGCATATAAAATGACTGAAGGAACTCTGTTTCATGATGATCAGAATGAGGAAGATCATATGAAGCTTATTTCTTGATTTGTGCGAGATTTACTGCTGTTAAGTCACTGAATGGGTGATGTTTATAATTAGGATTTTTCAGCTGTTCAGTAATAAGAAATACTATGGCTATAACTAGGCATTAACAGACATCTTAAAAGAGCAGATCCTGAGTTGAGCTGGTACATAAAAACAAGCCTCTCCCCACATGGAAGCAGTAGGTTTTTGAAGTTGTTCAGGTTAATTTTGTACCTGTTTTGTGAACTGACTAGAGGTAGTACCAGTGTACCTGTGCTAATGTGGCCCTAGTTTTTCAAGGCTTGCATAGGCATATAGTCCATGTCTGTTTTTGTACTAGTAAACTCTGCCCCCTTGTAATTTTGTATTGTAGTGTCCTCCATGTATTCTGGTGGTAACAAGTGCAATGGGGAGAACGTGAAAGGAATTTTAACTTTGTTTTGTTTTTTGAGGAACCAATTGTGTAAAATTTGAGGTATAAGGGGGGGGGGGTTGAAGCTGACCTCCTCTTAAAACATTACTTTTGCACTGATCTTTATGTTCATTGAAATATTGAGTCTTACAGTTATAGTCTGGATAACTGAACAGATGTAATAAAAGGTTGTTTGCTGGTGTGTCCTGAATTACAAATTTTGTTTTGGAGGGGAGTGGGTTCTCATTGACTACATAGCTGTGATTTTCTAAGAATGATGGAAAAGCCTACCTCATTGAAGAATTATTAACGTGGCTACCCTAAAAGTAGATAATTAGGAACATTCTCTTAACTTGCCCAAGGTTTAAATAGACACACATAGGTCCTGTTGGTTTTAAGGGAACATGGATCTGTATTGCACCAAATTATTCAGGAATATCTTGAATTTCCTGTGGAAGTAAAACAAAATGGTTACAGGTCAAATCACATTTCTTGTTCATAAAGCTGGGGGGCCAATAGACAAGGAGAAGCTGATTCATGTAGACTTTCCATTAAGCACGAAAAGAGCTTTCAGATTTTTCTTCAGGCTACATTTGTCACACTTGCAAGATAGATAGCCTAGAGATATGGCTGTAGTGCTAACATTACACAAGAGGCTTACTGCCAGTTTTCTCCTTCCTGGAATATCAGTTTCATCATCTGTGAGGTTGAGAAAAGCAGTTGTTGACCCCTTCTTCTGAGTTTCTGAAATCTGACCTCTGGCTGTGGAAGTGTAGTGATGCTTTCTCCCAGTATTCTGTCTTCCAGAATTAAGGGTTCACCAGGAGCTTCTGTTGCAATGCCATAATGTAAAATAGGTGTCAAGGAGTACAGAATGAACTGCAGCTGTCTTGTTACTAATATTACCTACCATATATTTTAATTTAGACACTTGCGTAAGCAAAGGTGTATGAGTGCCATCTGTCTATAGCTATAATCCTTATAGCTGCTTTTGCCTCAGTACAGAGGTACTGAGCACATGGCCAGGTTCTGGTAAATATGGGTTTTGCTTGAAATGTAAAATGGATTAAATTCCCTATTACATTTTTAAAATGTATATCATACCTTATGCGTTATTTGCTTATTGGAACTGACTTTAATTTTAGGCCATGTCCAATAATGCATAGGAGAAAATAAATATAAAAGCTATTGTTTCTATTACTCTAGGCTTTAGGTATAGGAAACTCTGGACTGTGTGGCACAGTAAACACTGTCTAATTAGCATGTGATAGCTGTGTTTGTACAAAACAAAATATTTTGGTGTAGACTAGAGTCAAATTAAGTATGGAAGGAGAGGGAGGTGAGTCTAGGAGGAAAATAGTATGGTAGTGGGGACTACAATTGATAGGAATTACAGATAAAGATAAACCAAAGAAACCTCACCTTAAATAGAACCTGTTCTGGACCATCTTTTGATTTGTAAGCCTTTATCAGACACTGCCTACATATTTCTAACACTTTCTGAGAGCAGAAAAATCTCAGGAGCCCAAATTCCAAGATGCTTCATTTCCTATGTGACTATAAATCCAACACTCATATTGAAAGATGCTGATAACAGCCCTTGCTGCCTTGGCACTATTTCTGGTTACTTTGAGCTCAGAAATACAAAAGTGATGCTTAGTGTGAAAAGGTAAATGAGCTGTCTTTCAGAGTCTGTCTGAAAAGTGTTAAAAAGAACTTAGCACTTGTCTGAAGCCTATGCTATTAAAAAAAAAATGCAGAGAGAAAACAGCTTCCATTTATGGTGCAGTGCTTCTGGGTGCCAGCCTGACCCAGCCTTTGCAAAGGAAGTGTTGTTTTCTAAAGACAGAATTATAGTGTTGAAAGGGATGATGAGGGTCATCTAGCTGAGCTACTGCAATCCAGGAATCTTTTGCCCAATACGGGGCTCGAATTTGAAAACATTTATGAGCTGCAGTGAGCTAATGAACAGTTATTAGTGCTGGCTTCAATACGAAGACCTAGGTTCCAGTCGTTTAGAAAAAGTGGGGGTCAAGGAAGCAGCAAAAGTAGATAGGTTCCCCCCACCCCCCACCCCCACATCTTTGCCCAAAGCACCTGTATATCTCAGATCTGGCTCAAAAACAAAATCACGCAAGAAGGCATCAGTTGCCACAGGCATTTTGATCTGTTTGAGCACATCATTGTTTCCAGTAAGGATGTTCTGAACTGAAGGCTGTATATACATATTACAATATTAAAGCATATTGAAAGCATATTTCCCTCGAAGAATTCTGGGCACTGTAGTTTACCCCTCACAGAGTTACATTCACAGCAACCCTTTTATCTGAAAAATTATAATCCACTTTTCCCAAAAATATTGCGAGTCAGTTTACAACATATAAAATTCAATAAAGTCAGTCTTCTGTATATACCTAAAGCATAATTAAAAACCTCAGTAGGTACAGTATACAGTTAGGGAATTCCACATGGCCTGCTTGTGCTGGGTTCTGTTTCACAGTCACACAGGGCATTAGAAACTGACTTCTATTTATATAATAAGGTGATTCAGAAGTCTATATAGCAATAAATGCAGTGTGCTAAAAGGAATTCAGCCATCTTCTAAAAATCCCCATTATTTCCAAGGTCGTGTACACTTTGCTATTTTATTTAATTTGTCTTATCGCCTTTCATCCATTAATTTAAGGGTTGCTCAAAACATAAAGAGACAAGATTTTTAAAAATGCAAAATAAAAACAATAACAAAAAAACCCCACCTCACAAACCGATACCCCCCCCTCTCCCACAAATACATTCAAAAGAGTATAGGATGTTAATCAGCCTGGTTAAGAGGAATGTTTTTGCAGGGCACCTAAAAGTGTATAATGAAGGTGCCAGCCAAAGCTCCCTGGAGAAAACGTTCCACAAATGGGGAGCTACTGCAAAAAAGGCCCATTCTCATGTTGTCACACACTGGACCTCTTGTGGAGGAGACATACGAAGAAGGGCCTCATGATGATGACCCCAGGTTCCAGGTAGTTTCATATGGGGAGAAGCAGTCCTTGAGGTATTGAAGCCCTAAGCCATTTAAGGCTTTATTGCTCAAAACCAGCACTTTGACTTGGGCCTGGAAACTAAATTGGCAGCCAGTGTAGTCGGGCCAGGATCAGTGCTAAAACCATTTTGCCTCAGTGAGCAACCTGGCCACCAAATTCTGTACCAGCTGAACTTTCTGAATTATCTTCAGAGGCAGGCAGAGGGGAGACAGGCAGTAGTTTAATGGGAACAAGCAGCTTGAACTGGGCAAATGCTCTCATAAGAGCCAGGTTTTAGTTGCTCCCAAAAAAGCAAGGAGCAAGAGAGACAAATAAACCCACTTGGGGAGCTCTTTCCACAGTCTAGTTGGAAAAGTCATGTCATGGGACCCACCCATGAAATGTCAAGCATTAGGAGGACCATTAAGCAGCTTTGGCTGTTGAGTGCCTGGGCAGACTCACATGGAAGGAGTGGATATTTCCCCCTAGATACTGAGGTGTTAACAGTATTTTAGACTCTCACAGAACTGTCAGGTTCATAGTTCAGTCTGTCACCAGTAAGCCACTTAAATAAATGTTAATTCTGCAAAATGTCTTTTGATTGCGGTGACCTGCTCCCATGCCCCCAGTCCTTTTTAACTGAAGAATACAAGTCTTGGTCATGTTGCATTTAGAGGCAAAACTAATTCAGACTACTACACTGGAGACGGAGAAATCTGTGCAACTAATTTTCCTACAGTCCACTAAGCAGCAGTTGGACAGCAAGTTGCATCAACTGACAGTTTGTTTTCCGGATGACCTAGAAACACAGCTGCAATTCTGTTTCCAACTGATTTGGGATTTTTTTTTCTTTGTAACTAACAGTCTGAAGATGAGCTTAGTTAATGTTTTGTTTGAACAAAATGCCAGTTGCAAAAGCAACAGCATGCGCTAAAATCTGCTCTGCTCTCTGGCCGCAATGTAATTTATCCCAAAGGGAAAACAAATATTGTAGATCCTTTTTGAGCTTATGAGTTGTATTTTATTTATTGGATTTATATACCGCCCCATACCTGGAGGTCTCAGGGCAGTTCACAGAACAAAATCAAAATATAAAACCACAATATATATAATAATAATAATAAACCTAATGACACCCCTCCCCCAAAAAGAAACATATTTTGAAAGGGCCTAGGATGTCAATTAAATCAACTCAACCAAAGGCCTAGTTAAAAAGGAACATTTTTGCCTAGCGCCTAACGGCGTATAATGAAGGAGCCAGGCGAACTTCCCTGGGAAGAGCGTTCCACAGACGGGGAGCCACTGCAGAGAAGGCCTGTTCTCGTGTTGCTACCCTCTGGACCTCTCAAGGAGGAGGCACATGAAGGAGGGCCTCAGAAGATGATCTCTGGGTCCAGGTAGGCTCATATGGAAAGAGGCGGTCCTTGAGGTATTGCGGGGAGTTTGGGACAAGGGTTAAGGTTCTGTTTTTAATATGTTCGGATTTGAAAGGTCAACAAGTAATCCATTTTGCTAAAGCACACTTGGCATAGTCTAGGCTCAACAGTCACCAGTTTTCAAGAACTGGCTTCTAAATCCAGATTTCAGATCTGAACGTTTATATTGTATCTGAAAGGTGCCTTTTTATCTGTTTTGCCTTGTTCATCTTAACATTTATAGCCTGCCTTTCCATGATGCATACAGTCCAATTATATGTGTGTAAGAGAAAAAGTTTTCTTCTGGCTGTTTTTAAATTTTACAGGGTCAACAAGTAAAATCAACTCTGTTCCGAAGTATTCTTTGATAGCCACGTTTTAAGCTGCTTGTCAAAAGGTAGCCGTGTTGGCCTTCCTTCGAGTTGATAAGATCCATCTTCTGTTACTACCCACTTAATTTAAGAAGAGGACCTTGGTTCCTGAACAGAGTGCCTAAGTAGGCTTGTGTAGAAGGAGACAGTCCTTAAAATACAAAGGTGGTCTCAGTCCCAAGTCCAGGCCAGAAACCAAACTGATAAGAATCCAGTCCAAATAATCTATATTGTCCAGGAAGATCAGGGGTGCAGCATGACGAAGCTGCCCTTCAAATTAGTTAATTGTTAGCAAACTGACCAGAATTAGTCCTAGCTTTGAGGCAGGGTGAAGGTCTCTTTGCCGTCCTACCCTTGTGCTAAGCAACTGAACCATCAACCCTGCACTGTGCTACAGCTGCTGAGGAAACACATTGTCTCTTGGGGGAAAAGTGTATTTGACCAGTAGGTGCAGCACTAGTGGGAGGAGCTTTGTATTGGTCAGGCTGAAAAAGATCGCAAATCCCCAGTGTGTGCGATTTTGATACTTTATTATGTCCACAAATGTCAAAAAAAGGAAAGAATTAGTTGCTGGAAGAGCAATGCTGTTTTTTGGTGTGTGTGTTTTTAAAAAACTTTTGCTCTCCATATGCAGTAGGGAAGGAAGAGGGCATTTTGAAATCTCATGATAAATGAAGAATATTAAAGTTCATACAAAAGCAAATGTATCTATCTTCCACAAGGTGGCAGTAGTGTACAAGGATTCAAGAAGCATGAAATAACTTGAGACATCAGAACCTGATCCTACTGGCCAAATTTAGCATCAGCCATGGCAGCCAATGCGCAATTCTAGTAAAGGATCCAGTTCTTCCTTGCTTTTCAGGCAACCCTGTACCCCACTGTGCTTGGCTTACCACTCCCCTGTCCTCAAAGACCAATAAGGTGGCACTGAATAGTGCCTGGGTAGAGATGTACCATCCCTGCAGCAGGATCCTGCTGCACATGGGAGCCAAATTCAGAGCTTGATCCGACCCAGACTTTTTCATAGCACTTGCTCTCTGCTCTGGAATGTATGATGCCATAGTATCTCTGACCATATGTGAAGCATGTGCACGGCACCTCTAATCTCACCTTAGCATCTCTGGGGTGTACTTACTTACTTCCCAGTGTGGTGTAGTGGTTAAGAGCGGTGGACTCGTAATCTGGGGAACCGGGTTCGCGTCTCCGCTCTTCCACATGCAGCTGCTGGGTGACCTTGGGCTAGTCACGCTTTGAAGTCTCTCAGCCCCACTCACCTCACAGAGTGTTTGTTGTGGGGGAGGAAGGGAAAGGAGAATGTTAGCCGCTTTGAGACTCCTTCGGGTAGTGATAAAGCGGGATATCAAATCCAAACTCCTCCTCCTCCTCTTCTTCTTCTTCTGGGAAGGGACATAGCTCAGTGGCAGAGCCTTTGCATGTGGAAGGTCCCAGATTCCCTCCCCAGCATCTCCAGGTAGGGCTAGGAGAGAAGCCAAGGAATGCAGGACAGCATATCACTGGTGAGCAGGGATGGAGAAATTCAACTCAGTTCAAATTTAAAATCAAATTTGCACTTTTCAAAACAACACGTGAACCGGAACACGAGAACCAGACATCAATTGAAATTCACAATAGTCTGATTTTTTGCAATGTACCGAACCCGTGCTTACAAAAAATGCAAATATCAGGGTAAAGTATACATTAAAATGCATGTATTTGTGGACATAAACATACAGAAATGCAACGTACTGGAGAAAATTGCTTGCAAAAATGTGTATACTAGTCAAAGCTGCATACAAAAATGTGTTTATTCCTAGAAAGTCGCACTAAAATGCTGCTGGATTTTTTTTTTTAAAGTAAATTGCTGCAGAAATCTGGAGAACTGAATTTAAGATTGCAATAATGAGAATCTGAGAGAACTGAAAGTGGTAGATCCTTCCATCCCTACTTGTGAAGCAGCTTAGGTATAGAGAGTGACTTGTTTAAGAACCACCCGCCTCACACACAAACACAGATCTCTGCCCAACCTAGAGAGTATTAAGCAGGCATAAGCTTCATGTCCCCACCCCACCCCTTTCAGTAACTAAACAAGGGTTATATGTGGTTCATGGTTTCTGCAGTAGTAGGCTGTTCAGATCTCAGTGTTTGCACCAAGGCATCAGGTGTGCTCTTGTATATAAACAGGGCTTGCATGTTGTGGTATTTTTACCCTCCTAACAGAAGTGTTTTTGCTTGGGGTTCCAGCCAAACATTCCCTCCATAGTTTGGAGTCCCCTCACCCCACTTGTTTTCCTTTTCCTTATGACACTCAGTCCACAGTGGGCTTGCTCTGGAATTTTTAGAACAGGAGTGATCTGCTGCTTTAATACAGCAGCTCATAGACTCTCCTACTAAATACTAGTTTATTATGACAAGCTTCTGCAGACATCAGGCTACAGATGCACTGAAGGAAGTGATAAGAGGGTTTCTGTTTTTTCTATTTCAGAAACTAGATTTAAAATGCAGGCTAGATGTAATGTTTCGGATATTATAACCTAGCAAACTGAATCATTATTTTATTACAGGTAGACCGAATGATGTAATGAAAGTGCAGGTTCTGCCAAGAAAAATATGAAATAGGCAGCACTAATATGAAGTGCTAGACGTCTCCTGTAACCTAGGAATGTAACGCATTATTGCAGTTTATGCATTCTGATTATAAACTCTGGAATCCCTTCCTACACTTTTTAAATAAAAGTAATTTCTAATTCACATGCTGGGGAAAAACCAAACTTCCATTTAGCCCAGCATTCCATTTCCAAAATAAGTCAACTAGAATATTTCGTTATTACTTGCCCCCTGCATTTAGTATGTGGAAATATACTACTGCCTATGTACATGGAGATTCTATTTGACAAATCTAAAAAGATGGCTTTAAACCGTGGAATGGTCAGGCGGCTCTGAAAACCTTGTAGCTCATGACTCTTGCCCACTGCAGATCACACTGCTGCCCATTGACAAAGATCCTCTTCAATCTTTTTAGATAAGTGATGATGATTCACTGCCTCTGTTGCTACTATTATACACATGTTCCAGCCTTGCAGGAAAACTGAGAGCAGGAGGTCCGTCTCTGCACAGCAGGTGCACTGTTAGGTACTTGAGAGCATAGGTTGACTCTATGCCACAAATTTGCCTATTCTAAGTAATGTTTCTGGGCAAATTAAGATGCCAGATGCCTGGGGACTCACCAGTGGTGTGCTTTGCAACATGCCCACTTAGCCTGCAAAGAAAGTTTAGGAAGCTTTTTAAGAGGAGAAAAACAGGCAGGGCACCCAGAGCCCAGCACAAAAGACCCAAGGCTCTGGCCTCTTGGCTATCCAGTGTTGTTGTGCTGTTGGCCCCAAATAGGAGAGCAAGATGTCTCTCTCACCCTCACCCCCGCTCCATATTGTGAATTTATACTTGTATTTCTGGCTTCACTCAACTCAGCCTGCAGTTTCATCTGCCAAAGGCGCAATCTCTCTGTAGGGATTTTGTCTCTACTTCGCCTAACGCTTGTGTGGTTTGCATAGGCCTTTGTGGGATGCAGAACAGTTGGGAACAAATAACAGCCAAGCAGCATTTTTGCAAGAAATGGGCAGAAAACGATCCTTTCCTCCTGACCACATCAATCAATAATCTTTATTCTGAAAAACCTAAACAGACATTTCTGTTTAATGGCTTTCCATTTTCTATTAAAACTTGCATTAGTCACATTTTCCATTACAATGTTTTGATTGAATATCACCGTATTTCATTGTAATTCTGGAGGAAAGCTCCTCTAGGCAACCTGATCATTCACCAATCGCCCTGATCTGCTTGCACAAACCGTATACAGTGCTCCCATTAAGCATTTGTTTTGGTTTGTTTATGGGGTGTTAACACACTTTAGCATTGATCATCCTCTCACCCCACACTTCTCAGTGCATTTCTCCATCACTTTTCTAATCACTAAAAGTCATTTAAGGGGGGGGGGTGATAAGGCACCTTGATTTGTTTGAGTTGAGCAAACCTAAATTCCCAGTATGTGCCTCAATCCCTCCTGCAAAATAGTGACTGTATGGAGGCACCTAAAGTTGCTCAGTGTTGGGTGTGCAGCAGTCCTTCAGATAACTGGATTTAGGTGAATGGCTTTCAGATAAAAGATTTGGGGTGTGGCATCAGGTGTGCTGAGTCAGTGAATCTCATGCCCACAAACTGGCAGGGGGGGTTGTGTAAGCACCCACTGGCCTGAAACAGATTAACAGAATCAGCACAGGTAGCAGCACACCCCAAAGAAAGAGATTGCTTGGGTACTGTTGTACAAAACACTACAGAACTTTTAAGGGAGAAATCCTATATACATTTACATGGGAATATGCCCCATTTAACTCAAGGGCACTTACTTCTGAGTAGAGACATGTAAGATTGTGCAGTTAGTCATCCTCGAGAGGGGAACAGCTTTCCAGACTTCGTGAATTACTTAGCCAGTAATATGACCTGCTCCTTTCTGCTAAATTTCCTATCTTCCCTCACTGGCTCAGACAGGGCTCTTCCACATACAACTCCATATTATTAGAGATCAGGAAGGACTTTGCCTAGTCAGTGTGAGATGATGAAGATGATAATGCCCCCTGCCATGAACAGCACTCAAATATTCTCATGGCTAAAACATGGCATTTTACAGGGCTGGTCTTGGAATGTTGCCATTTACAAATATGGAGTGAAAGCACATGAAAATAAGGCGACATTGACTCCGGTACTCTCTTTCGGAACTTTTACTATTAGCGACTTATTGAACTTTCTCCTTGTAAGAGCTTTATTGGCCGAGAAGAGTCTTTGCAACTTTCAGCAGTGTTGCTGTTCCATGATGCTCAGAAACACACTTCCCATGGCAGGGGACTATATTCCTGTGACCAATATAGGCCTGGTTTTGTGCTGGAATGACCCTGCCTCTACTGCAGACCAGCTCAAGGACTAAAGTTAACCATTTCTGAATTATGCGGCTCCTGCAGCTATCCCTTTAAAAGCAGTTTGATCTGCAGCAATTAGCAGATGGTTGTGTTCAGTTCCACACCAAGAAAAGCTTCACCTGCTGATTCTGGTATATTTCAGATAGTTCCTGTTCCTTAGCAAGCTAAGCCACTTTTTTCTGGTCAGTTGGCATCACCATCTGCCCCACTGCATCCTCCCAAACTGGACTCTGCTCCCAGGCATCTCACAACTACCAGCAATTTTTATTTCAAGACTGGGCAACCCGAGGCAAGAAAGTTAGTTTCCTTTAGAGTCAGACCCTGTGGGAGCCATTACTTTAAAGAATGCTTACAGACAGAAAAATCAGTGCTCAGGGTTAAGCTTTCAGTTAAGCTGAGCTCTCTCTTTTTAAAAGAAGTCAGATTTCGAATGTGTGGAACGGTACCTAATAAGTGCCTTCACGGTGAATACAGTCAGATGATCAGAACTGTTTGCTAAGTGACAGCTACAGTTTCTCAAAAATCAAATGCCAAGTGTCATGGAAATCTAATTTAGAGAAACGGCTTGGCAAACAAACCTTTCATTTAAACAATTGTGACCATTCAACCAGCTTTACGTTCTTGAATTTAATAAGTTAGCAACATTAGATTTTTTTTTATGGAGCTAATTGAAACCGCTAATTTATTGATGTCCAGATGGTGAGGAAAAATGATGACTGTGTTATAAAGACAGAGGCAAGATAATAGGAGAAAGTGGGAAGCATTAACTGCCCAATCCTGTTCAAGATTAGTCAGAGGTAATTCGAATTTTATACAATGGGGTTTCCTTCCAAGTAAGGGTACACAAGGGTAGTCTAAGATCCTTGGCAAATTTTATTACCTCTTTATAAAAGATAGTCCTTCTATTAAGCCTAGATCCAAAGTTCATTATATTTAATTCCTATTCCTTTCAGTGTGAACTAAAATAAGTCATGACCAATTTGTTCTATTTATTTCAATGGGACCTCAGCTCAGCTAACAGTCTGGATCCAACCCGTTTTCTTTTTTACCCTCCTCATACCTTGGAGGCGGCCAGAATATCATTGTTCCTAAACTGAGCTCCATAGTTTATGGTAGACTATTATTATTATTTGATATAGATATTGTTTAAAACAAAGCAGATGGATCTGAAGTATATCAGAAATAGCTGGTTCTTCAGTACAAAAACTTCCTTTAAGGAAACTAGCCAACACAAATATGCTCTGGCCTGCACCACAACTGTAAACAACTGCTGGTGAGAAACACAGAACAGCTGCACCATATTAGTAGAAGAAAGATCAGGAACAGTAACCTAGCAATTCAAAGCCCTCACATTTTATTGCTGGACAAAAGTTTAAAGATGTCACAAATCAGACTAGCCTAGAGGTTCTGGGCCAATGTATTGGCCTGCTGTTTGCTGAGTTATTATGACATCAAGTGTCCTGCTTTACCGGAAAAAAGCAATGGCAGTCTTTACTGCTAAGTAGTGCTTATAGATGGTTAGTTCTTTTCCCTTCTCTTGCTTTGGGTGCATGAAGTTCTGCGGCTCAGAAAGAGCAGGGATCTAAAGAGGGAGGACGGACCTATTGAGGAAGGTAAAGCAGCAGCAGGGAACAAGAGATCTCGTGGTAGGAGGTGGACAAGGAATCCACTTTCCCCTTCAGGTTCCCAGGTGAGTGCTGCAGTAGTTCATCACAGCCCGGAGCTGGCATCAGAGGTTGGTTGTGGATGGGCCTCACACCTGCACCAAGAACCCACAGCCCATGCAGGTTCATCACAATTGTCACTTGCTCACACCCACCCCTGCTATTTCCTTCTACCTGCACCCCCAAAAGGCGAGCAAGTAAATGATGACAGCGAGGAGGAGGAACAGCTTCCTAATCCAGTTCTTCCTAGCAACATTTATAAAGGGAAGATGTCCGGCAGCATTGGTAATAACAAGAAGCTCCTGCTTCACTGTTGCCACCACACAGAGTGTGTCTTCTTGCCCAAGGGCCTTCCAAGCCCATGAGCTGGCACTGCAGGAGAGGATGCCAAGGCTGTGGGTGCGACAAGTCAGCCAGTCTTGTGGCTAAGGGAAGAGAGCCTATCAGTCCTTGAACTCCTGGGTCAGGTACATGGTGAAGTTCACTGTTTTACCTAGAGCAATCTATCTTTTTTCCTGTTGAAGGTCCCATTCTCTCAGGTGTTATCTGTTGGAGGGGCCCTTTCACCAGTGGTGGGCCAAGCCAGAGCTGATGATGAGCAAAACTAGAGGTGCCGTATGGGGTTTGATGGGCTTACTCACAAGTAAGTATACAGAGCACTTTTTGGGCTACCAATACAGCCACTGTTCTTGAAAGCAAGTGATTGTCATTCCTTCTGACTGATGTTCTCTCTATCTTATTTTAGAGAGAGATATAGATATTGATGCACACATCTGACAAGAGCCTACCAATTTCTCTCAGCATGGGCTGCGAGGGGGAATTTATTTTCCCTAAGCCATACAATCAAGAAACAATTAAGACAAAAAACAACAACAAACCCTTCCATTAAATTATTTTTACCAGATAAATACCTCTTTGAAATGTCCCAAAAAATACATATTAAAAGGGTGGGACAGAAGATAGGAGATAGAAGAATGGAGCAGCTGTGACCAGTGGTGTTAAAAGTGCCTGGATACAATTCAGGTCAGGATTAAAAATGATTCATCCACACTCAGTTTGAAGGGTACAATGGACTAGGATCAATGATGGAGTTACTATAGTGACCAAATAGCTAAGCTGTAAACAAAAACTGGACTGCGGGGCTTATAGGCAAGAGAATGCCAACACTTGTTGGGAGGCCTCTCTTCCAGTCCAAGTGCTTCCCCTAAAGTTACCTTGCTCAGAAGCAATTGGAAGTGACAGTTTAAAGCCATAACAACTAACTTCACATTTCCTTTTATCAAAAAAAAAGGAAAGAGCCAGTAAATAACAATACAGTGGTACCTCAGGTTAAACACGCTTCAGGTTACATATGCTTCAGGTTACAGACTCCGCTAACCCAGAAATAGTACCTCGAGTGAAGAACTTTGCTTCAGGATGAGAACAGAAATCGTGCAGCGGCGGCAGCGGGAAACCCCATTAGCTAAAGTGGTACCTCAGGTTAAGAACAGTTTCAGGTTAAGAACGGACCTCCAGAACGAATTAAGTACATAATCAGAGGTACCATTGTATATATGCTTGTGGGGACAAAGTGGAAAAAGTTATTTAAGTCAGGCATTGATGGCCTCTCAGTAGCAGGCTTTATGTGTTAGAATGTTGGACATTCACATTCGGTCTCCCTTGGACTGCAAAAAAAATCCATTACAGAATGTCTGAGTGAAACCTCCTCACAACCCACCTTTCCCATCAAGCCTTTGGTTGGTTCCTGTGCCCAACTGTAACCTACCCTGTAACTAAACCTAAGCACCCTCCCTCCTCTTCTCCAGTGCTGAATTTTAGATTTGTAAGGTCCTCAGAGAAGGCGCTGTCCTCTTATACTATAAGCTTCACAGAAATCTCACTCTCTCACAGAAATCTTAATATAAATATATGCCAACAACTGAAGTACAGTACTAAGATGCATGATATAACAATGGGGTCATCCTTATTGGGGAATGACAGCTATGTTGCCACAGAAACCACGCCACATACCATAACCAGACTTGGCCTTTGTTGAGAAGGCACTAGTTTCTAACAGTATGTCTTCTACACTACACCACAACTACAAGCAACACCATATGACTGTGCTGCTGAGTTAGTTACCCAGTTAAACTGGGGGAGGGGTGTCCCCCAACTTGCTTTTCCCAGACCTGCCTTCATGGATGAGTGAGTCACACTGAGTTTTCCTCCATGCTCAAAGGCATGGCTCACATCCACCAGGAGTTGTGCAGTCTGTATTGTAGGACAGATTCTGTGGAACTCCCTCCCTGCTTGGTGCAGCCCCCTTCCCTGTTGAACCTCTTGCTGCTTGGTGAATACTTTTTATTTCAGCAGACATTTTAATTGTGTTTTTCTTATCTTATGGTTAAGTATGCTGTATTCCTATTTTACACCACTTAGAAACTCAATATTAAGTAGCATTTTTTAAAAAACAAACAAACAAATAAATGCATAAATCTGCCTCATGCAATGGCAATGTCTATATGGACAAAAGAGATGGAAGAATGAGAGAAAGAGGTTGGTTTTTCTAGATGCAGTATTCAACACACCTCCTAAGGAGCAGAGTCTTCTGCATTAAAGTCATATTCCCCTCCTATGCTTAGGCATTCCTCTACTTCTCTGCATTTAGGTGTAGTTATTTCCCCCACTAGAAATTAACGTCCTATTCAGGCACTAGGCTAAGTAGAACATGTGACAGGGAAGAGATCAGCAAACCAGCTCTGCTCCATGTTGCTCTTGAGTTGGAATGTGGCATTCTGCACCAGGGAGCTTCCTGTACTGATGTAAAAGCTCTCTGTGCAATGTAAAATCTTGATTTTCATGTGGAGTATCTACACAAGCAAAGCAGGCTTCTTGCCACAGATGAAGGATGGGGATGGAGACAGCACACTCATTTCCACTCTCCCCACTTGTGTGTTATACTTACTTGTAAATATAATGCCTAAAGAGGGCTGGAGTAGTTTATCTATTGCAATGAACTTGTAATAGATTACAATAGGAGGGAAAAATAAAAAAATCTGCAGCTGTATTCTGCAAATAAGAGATGAGAAGACGAATGCTTGTAGACTCCACTACCACAATGAATGCTTCCCCATGCGGAGGAAACCACTGCACACAGAAAAACAGCAGGTCATGATAAAGGCTAAGCTGAACTATGCTACTTTTTTTTCTACATACATGAAACTTCTACATACAAGGGAGAACATTCAAGCTCCTCACCTCTCCCTGCAATCTGAAGTAGTATAGGACCCCTTTAGACTGTCTACTGTTTTTTGGCGTGCTTTTTTGCAGTTGTATTCTATAACATGTCATTGACACAATAATAGTGTGTCAGTGATGGATTTACACTAAGCCTGTCCACACATCATTCCTCTTTATTGGCTTTTCTGCAATGTTTCCCTCAGTATTACACATTATTGCCACCTGAAACAGCACTCTTGCCCTACGGCACAACAAAAGCAAAAGAAGGCATGAAATTTGTGGTATGAATTTCAGGAGGAAGCTACAACTGGAAATGAAGCAGTATGCCCACCCCAACAACTTATGCAATCACAAACAGTATTGAAAATAGGATTGTGTATAACCACCCCAATTCCATCGTGAGCACAAATCATTATGAATGCACAATAAAAAGGACACGTGGAGGGGCTGCAAGTCATGCAGTAAAACGATTATGGTAATTGCATAAACTGGCATTAAGTGAATCCCAGAAGAGGAAAGGACAAGCAGGAAAGCACCTTCATATCTCTCCTGTTTGTCCTGTAGAGCATCCCTCAAATGTAGGGAAGGGCTTAGAAATATTTCTCTTTAGTGCCTCCCTTGCCCCACTCTTGCAGTGTTCTAGTGTCATCCAGAGCCTTCCCTGCAATCAACAGGGGAGCCATTATTTGCTGCACATATGAACTGGGAAGTAGGGTGTTCCTCACAGCACAAGGCCTGTTGTCAGATGTGGGCATCAGTACAGAAGCACCATTTGCTTGCAGGTAGGAAATACATTACAGATAAGGTGTCTCTTGAGGTATGTTGGGGTAAATGCTTAGGGTGGGTCTCAATCCTGGCCCCACACTGACTAGCCAAGAGTGCCTCAAATTGGTCTGTTAGTATTATGTAGCAAGAGCAAGCAACAAACCTTTTCCCTAAAAGCCCAATATCCAAGCCCAGAATCTTGTTCTCACCTTCAGACAAGGGATTCCTTTCCCTGGAATTGTGTGCTAGAATCAGAGCAGCTGTGGGTCGTTTGGGGAGGCTTTCAGCCATATGAGAAGTTGCCATTAGGAAGCAGCCTTATTGTTGCATTTATAGTGAGGTTGGTATTGCTTCACGTACATCACCTCAGTCATCCTTACCACAACCTTTTAAGAAAGGTTAGTGTCATCAATTCCAATATTGCATAAGAGGTTTTGTATGAGGTTGGACTTAATGAGACCAGGGGTCTGCCAACATTTGAACTGGGGGCCTCCCAGCTTACAAACCATAAATTGTTTGGAAAGTCTGAAGTTTGGTCCAGTCAGTATAGAAAAAAAATGTGTTCTGGGTCTGGGTCTCCAACCACAGGTGTGAGAAAAAATGGGAATGGACTGGGCAGGCACATCTCTTTGGCTGTCTCCAGGCAAGACACATTGAATGTTTTATCTTTCTTTGGAAGAGGGGAATTTTGGCAGATAGTTTCCTCAGCCAACCTCGCCTCTTTTGAAGTAAAGGAAACACAGCCCTACTTCAGTGGTGCAATTTGGTAACGGACTTAGGAGGGCCTCCTGGGCTTTGCGAGTTCCTGCCTCTTTTTAGGCGGGAAAGTGGTAAGGCGGGCCTGCTGCTGCATTTTGGGGCCGCCCTGCTCCTTCTGCTGCGTGAGGCCCAGCCCAGGACTTCGGGCCCCCGAGACCTGCCCCTCTTCGCCCGCCTTCCAGAAGTGACCTTGGAACTGAGCACTCCCCGGCTGGGACAAGGGGCAAGAAAGGCCCTCCCCGTCGCCCACTTCGCAGCCTCTGCAGCTAAGCCTCGGAGGAGGCACATGTGCTTTGGCGCGGCGCCAGCCAGAGCATCCCCGGCGTGCCCTTGCTGGGGGCCGCCTCCGCCTGGGCCAAGCCCTTCTCTACCGGGGCTGGGGTGGGGCTCTTTGCTGCGGGAGGGCCAGCCAACGCCGGCGTTTCCTTGGGTTGCTCGTCCCCGCTCTCTTCCCTTCCCTCTCTGACCCCGTGGATCTGCCTCCCGAAGGAGAGGGCGCGAGAGGGGTGTGTGCGCGCGCGCTGAGCGACCTCTCCAGGCATTGCAGGGGTGCTTGGCGCTCCCGCAGTCAGGCGAGCAGCGGGCTTCGGTGAATCCTGCCGCCGCTCGCTTAGCTCCCGCCTTGCGGGAGGGAGCTCTCCCGCCCAAATTCCAACCCTCGGCTCAATCTCTTTTGGAAAGAAGCCACCGGCTTCTTTTTTTCCAGCTGGAGAACGAGAGGGGAGGGCGGGGGTGACTCAGGCTGCTGGCGCCGCCGCCGCTCCTCCATGAAAGAAGCTCAGCAAGAAGAATTGATTCCTTTGCCTCTCATCTCAGGCCGCCGGGGCAGAAAGAGAGAAAGGAGCGAGAGCATGCTGGTGATGCGCTGCTGCTGAGGAGCCCGAGCCGAGCTGCAGAGTTTGCAGGTCATTAGTGCTGCACCAAACTCCGGGCGAGGTAAGTGGCGCCGCCGCTGCTGCTGCTGCACACAAAGCGCTCGGCAGCGTTTGGGAAGTAAGCCCGGGCGGGAACTGTGGTTTGTCAGGAGAGAATGGCAAAGGCAGCAGGCAGTTTTATCGGCAGGAGGCTCAGTTTTGTGTCTCTGTGCGGGCACAATGCAACGTGGCATGCTGTTTTTCTGCACCGAACGGAGCACTTTAGTTTGATCCCTAGCAAAGCTCGCTCGCTCAGTGCGATCAGCGGGGCTGTGCTGCAGACTGGCATCGTGGCGGCCTTGATCCGTGGTCCGATCCCGGAGAACGAGAGGGACGAAAGTCACCATGCATCTTTGCAAAGTTTGCGCCTCGGTTGCCTTTGCGTAGCCCCGGGGCTGCTTGGTTGAGCGTGCCTTCATGCGGCGTGGAGCCGTCCTGGTTTTCAAGAAGGGAGAACTGTCCAGGAAACTCCAGTTTATCCTAGGAAGATGCTTTTCGGCCGGCCATTAAGTCTTGGGTTACGGGGAGCTGCTGGATGGAAAAGGATGGGATTGGGAAATCGAAATAATGGCAGTGGGAACAATGGGCGCAAAAACTGAGGCTGGGCTGCCAAAGTGTATTCAGGAGGAGCAGAGCTGCTTAGAAAGAGTCTAGGCGTGGGAGGGAAATGCATCAAGGGTAAGAGGAGACCTAGTCTAAAAAAGAACACGCGCATCTCTATTAAAAGAATGGCTGGGGGCAGGAGGGGAGACCCCCACAAAACCAGATCTCAATATTGTGACCTGAATTAGTTGCGTTCCTTACAAATGAATCTCCAGTTCAGTTTCTAAGTGGGTGGCTTTGTGTTTCACATCCGATGCTTCAGTCTATTCAAGCACTCTGAAACCAGGAAAGCTTTCTGTTATTGCAGTTCATTTATTTGTGTGTGTGTAGATGTTCCTGGAAGTTTTCACCTCCTGGCTGGGACCACTGTTGAGAGCTTGCAAAGCTTTGTGATCTAGTGCAGGGTGACCTGCCAGTGATTCTCTCTTAATGTATGTTCGTTTCTTTCTTCACATGGTTGGTGGCAAGAGCAAAAAATGTAGTGCCTCCAAGGATTCCTTTGACATGGGGATGATTGAAGAGAGGATGACTGATAGGCTGTGATGACTGTAACCAAACTACCTTGGCTCCACTTGGCCTTTGAAGAACGGAGCTACAAGATTGCTTTATTAAGAGAGTTAGGGTTTAGATGCTTTCACCACTGTTGTCCCTATTTTCTGATTAAAGCTGTCATTTCATACATCTGTTTCTCATTTGTGTGTGCATGCACGCGCACACACACCGTAGGGACATCTGGAGTGCTTTAGTTTTATTTCTTACCTTCCCAAGAAAAGTGCATGTGTCGTAGAAGATAGGCTGTGTGATATGGCATGAATAATGGATTGCTTTGTACGAGGAATGCTTTGCTCACGTGTAAATAAAGAGCCTTCGGTGATGACAATTTCAGAAAAGCTGTTGGGTAGAAGGTGACACAGTCACTTAAAAAAAGAAATTCTACAAAATATGTTTAAACAGGAGAAAGGGGATTCCCTTCCATAAGCCCCGTTACAATTTTCTGTTGGGATAGGATTTATTTCAGAGCCCTCCTTTTTGGCAAGCCTCCAGTGTAGCTTGCAATTTATCCATAACAGTGCAATATTTAATTCCTCCCCTCAACTGGTATTCCATACTTCTTGCTAGGTTATTAGGGCAAGTAGCAGGCACAAAGTTTTCTCTTCTCACCCTGCTAATAAACCTGTGGAAGTGAGAAATACTGCTTAGCCCAAGGTCACCAGAGAACTGCATTGCTGAACAGTGGTTTCTTAAGTAGTTTTCCCTGGTCCAAGTAAAAAACTTTGTCCATTGATGTAATATTGGCTTTATAATAATGCATGCACTAGTGTTAAATAATACATCACACAGTCAGAATCAGGTACGGTCACCAAGGTGGCGTCATGCTAATTTTCCCGCTTCACTGAAAGATGCCAGAAATTAAAATTTATTGCAGTGTAACATACCTTTGATGAGAATGGTAATGACACACTCAACCTTTCCATAGAAAACCAACCTTCTCAGACAAATGTTGGACAATATACTACCCCAGTGCAGAATTCACACAACAGTAGTCCTTGTTACACATAGTCCTTTAGGTCCAATATTGTTGACCAGCAAACTGTGGTGCTCCATATTGTTGTTGAACTCCACTGGTGTCATCCCCAGCCAACATGGCTAATAGTCAGGGATGGTGGGAGATGTTGTTACCCCATCTACATCCCATGACATTGCCACACCCACAGTAGTTAATAATGGCCCCAAATGCCAGTAGCTGTTGGAAATTTACCATTTGCACTTGTCATTCTGTAATCAAAATGCTCCTGGGACATAAGTCCCCCCCCCAAAAAAAAAATAAACTCAAAAGTTGCAGTGGAGGTGCCCATCTAATGTAGAGAATTAGAGCTAAAAAAAATTCAAATAAAAACAAATGTCTGGAATAAGGAACGGTATTGAGTTTTCTTTCTGAAAACAAGTGAACCCAGGGCATTAAAGAAAGAAAGCAATTGTTGTTGTTTAGTCGTTTAGTTGTGTCCAATTGTTGTTGCCCAAAGAAAGCAATTGTTGTTGTTTAGTCGTTTAGTTGTGTCCAAATTTTCATGACCCCATGGACCAGAGCATGCCAGGCACTCCTGTCTTCCACTGCCTCCCGCAGTTTGGTCAAACTCATGTTTGTAGCTTCGAGAACACTGTCCAACCATCTCATCCTCTGTCATCCCCTTCTCTTTGTGCCCTCCATCTTTCCCAACATCAGCAACTTTTCCAGGGAGTCTTCTCTTCTCATGAGGTTGTCAAAGTATTGGAGCCTCAGCTTTAGGATCTGTCCTTCCCTTGAGCACTCGGGGCTGATTTCCTTAAGAATGGATAGGTTTGATCTTCTTGCAGTCCATGGGACTCTCAAGAGTCTCCTCCAGCACCATAATTCAAAAGCATCAATTCTTCAGTGATCAGTCTTCTTTACAGACCAGCTCTCACTTCCATACATGACTACTGGGAAAACCATCGCTTTAACTATACGGACCTTTGTCGGGAAGGTGATGTCTCTGCTTTTTAAGATGCTGTCTTGGTTTGTCATCAGTTTTCTCCCAAGAAGCAGGTGCCTTTTAATTTCATGACTGCTGTCACCATCTGCAGTGATCATGGAGCCCAAGAAAGTAAAATCTCTCACTGCCTCCATTTCTTCCCCTTCTATTTGCCAGGAGGTGATGGGACCAGTGGCCATGATCTTAGATTTTTTGAAGTTGAGCAATTACATTTTGCATTTAGGGGTGCTGTTTTATCCCAGTAAATGGAAATGGGGTAAAAATGTATTAAATGGTTTATTCAAACCAAAAAGGATCTAGGAATGCAGATTTAAGTGCCCTTTTAAAAATCACACACATTGATTTTGCGTTGGGACATTTTACAACCCCGAGGCACCCCAACAATGGAATTTGATTTGGGTTAGTAAAATGCCTTTGTTCCTGTTTAGGAGTTTCAATCCAGTGCAAACTTGCCTGGGTGTATTTTATTTATTTATTAAATTTCTATACCACCCTTCATCCAAGGATCATAGGGCAGTTTACAATATAAAAACACAAAAATACATACCATAATAACAAACACAATACTCCCCAGTTATTTATTTATTTATTTATTTATTTATTTATTTATTTATTTAATACTGTAAAAAATACTGTAAAAAATGTAAACCCCATTGAACACTGTGGGGCTTATTTTGAGTAAACATAAGATCGTACTTCACACAAGCGAAAAACATTTAAGAACTGACTTCCTAAGAAATACATTGCAATGCTTAACACCCTATTTGATGCTATATAGCATCCAAAAAAATACCCTCAAAAGCTACTAGACCACGCTCCTGCTTAAAGTCATTTTTCCCCAGTTCAGTTTTTCAGAAAAAACTACCAACTATTTTCCAGTTTCTCAACTATACCTTACTTGCCATCAGCAGCAAGTGATAATCTGCTATATAGATTATAACTACAACAATGGTAATAATCACGATTGTCCTTAGCTGCGGAAGAGAAGACACGCTTCTAGTGAGTGTCTGCATTTCTTAGGGAAGCCCCCTTTGGGGCTGCATTCAATTGTTCCCTCCCACCTACAGAGCCTCACATGGAATCTACATTTCACCTCACTTGCCATAAATAAGACTGCAACTTCCATAGCCAACTATTTTCTATAGCTTTCACTGTCAGTTGATCATATTGGATTAAAACACACCAATATTTCAAGTTATCAAAGGGTAAAAGGAAAGACGGGACTGATTGCATTTGGGTCTGAAATCTCATGCCGTCCTGTATAATTGAGAATCCATTTTTGCAAAGACAACTTCTATTCGGGACATTAGTTCAGAAAATGGCTTTTTGTTCAGATTCCTGCCACTGGAAGAGGTTGTATGTGAGTATATTATAAGTGGACGTATATGCATGCAAGGGTATGCGAGAGAAAGATTTCCACCATTGGAACTCAGTTGGATTTTCGTACACTAATGCATGAAGGTCATCTCCTTTTAGATTTGTTGCTTTATAAAGCAGTAGAAGCTGGGAACACATGCAGGTCTAAGTTGTTGTTGTTTTTTTTAAAAAACTTTAATCAGAGAGACTAGCCTTCAGGATATTAGGCCAATAATTCTTCTGTGTTGCTGATTTAAGATGTGGGATTCCACTAGGTTTGGCTTTTCTTAGCCATGTAGGAAAACTTACCTTGAAGTGGCTTTTGAGGAATTGCAGCTTTCTCCGCCATATTTTTGCTGCTTGTTAAGTAGGAGGTTTGTGTTCTCTGCACCAGTGGTAGGATGAAAGTATGCTGCCAGATCTGGAAGCTCTCCTCCCCAAAACCCAATGTCTGTGACACGAACTTGTGGCCCTCCAGATGTTGGATTCCATTTCCCATAATCCCTAGCCAGCATGGCAAATAGTCTCAGATGCTGGTCGTTGTAGTCCACCAAAATCTGGAAGGCTATAGATTCCCCGCAATGAGTTATCTTGGTTTCCCTCATGGTGAGAGAAGTTTCCATTGTACATGCTTCAGAGAATGCTTTCATTTTCACAATGTGTTAAAGTTGAATTTTGACATTCAAAACAGGTTGCTCATAGCACCTTGGGCTAAACAGGAGTGGGGAACTTCAGAGTGGGGAACTTAATACGGCCCTTTATGCCTCTTCTCCTGGCCCTTGAAACCTTCCAGAGGCTGCACCCTCCACTGGCTATTGCTTCACATCACCTGTGTTTTTGCCTAGCTGGCATGTGCCTTTGAACTCTTATGTTTCTTGCTCTTCTGAGTGGAGGAGAGAAGGGTGTGTTATTGTGCGTAGAAACTAGCCCACTGTATAAAGGTAAGGATTACTTTTGTTGCTCTTCTCACCTTTGCCTTTGGCCGGCAGGGATGTGGCCCTCAGAAGGTTGCCCAGAAGAGAAAGCAACCCTCAAGCTGAAATAGTTTCCCCGTCCCATGACTGATATGAAACCCCTGAGGGGTCAACTAGTCTAGCTCTTCACATTGAGTAGAATACCCCTATTCTATAAAATACTCAATTGCCTCCAAATCATGGGTGGCTAACGTCAGGTGGCACCAAGCACATGGACATGATTTGATTCACATCCATTTTCCTTGCAACATACTTGTGCAATGTTTGTTTGTTTTTCGATGGGTTAGGTGAGCATGTTTGAGGGAAATGGCCTCATGGGTCATATTGCACCCCTGCCTTTCAGGCCACGATTGGGCTGGATGTCTCACCCCCTTGATTTAGAATGTGCATAAGAGGCTCTGAGCAGAGGGGAGGATGTCAGAGAAGCACATCTGCCCTCACTTGAGCTGGTCAGAAGCTGAGGTACTTCCACCCACATATTCCTCCTCCTCTCTGCTCAAAGTATTGCACAAACTCTGCAGTAGTTCCAGCTCTGGGGCAGCAGCCAGGGGAAGGACTTGCTTTTACTGGCTAAGGAGGATGTCTGTCATTAAGTCAGACTGTCCACTGCTACAAGGAAAAAGGAAGGAACAAGAAGATGGCCATGCTGGAGGGCAGAGGAAACCCTTAGCATCTTCCTTTAGTAAAACAACAGTTTCCAGTCCTCTTTCACTGTAGATCATGAGTTAACAGTTGCAAAGTCAATGAAGCTACAGGCCAATATAAGTGAGTAAAGAGTCTCCCTCTAACAAGTTTATAGCCACTGTAAAATGTTTTCCTGGATGACTCTAAAAAGATAAACTTATATTACAGCTGGGTTTCAACATCCAGTAAGAGGCAGAGCACTCAATCCTGCTGCGTGTTGCTTCACCAGCATGTTCCCTGCAGAGAACACGTTGGCAAAGCAAATCCTAGCAGAGAGCTGATTGAAACCTCTGCTCAGCTGAGGGTTTAGTGGTATCACACATGCCCAGTCACCAAGCCTTAGTTGGCAGCAGGGCATGGAAAAAAACTTTCAGTATTGGGAGTAGGAGGTATATTAGTCCATAAGGTGCCATGGTGTTAGGCCTTTTTTCTATTTAAAATGTGGAAGATTCCTTCCGTAGATCAGTCCTCAGTACAGGGATTTTCTTTTTTAGGGGGAAGGATATCGAATAATATGTCTTGAATTAAGTTAACAATTTAATTAACCAAAGTGAACAGATATTGCTAGAAGGAAATGCTGTTCAGTTTTCTTTTCATTTCTTGTTATAACAACATAGCACAGTCAGAACACCTTAACAATATGATCCAGCACTGGCCTTCCATCTCAGCCCGCCAATTAAGATTTACCTCCATTGATTTGTTCCTGTTGAGAAGTTGATTAATCTGCTGATTAATGTATGTTTTGATCAAGGCTGTCCTTCTCATTTCCTCAGCTGCTCCTTTGTTCCAGGAAGTCTTTGTTCTTCCTATGATTGTTTATTCTTGCCATCCCATTTTGCAATATTATTTCTTTTGTGCAAACGGAATGTGATTTCCTTGGCTTCATTTAGCCCTGCCTGTCACCACTCTCCCGTCTGTAGCAGCTCATAAAGAAAACTAATGAGAATCTGTCTCCAATCACCTTTGTCTTCATTAGATTTTCATCAGCCTTCTGTGACTCCACCGGTGCCTTGGTGAAACTACTGGTGACACACATTGGAAGTATTAAATAACCTTGCTCCAGGTTATGTACTTCTGTGGCAACTCTATGATCTCTGCAGGGGAGCTAGGAGTGAAAGTCCTCTGGCAGGAATAATAATCATAATAAAAATAATAACAATTTATTATTTATACCCTGCCCATCTGGCTGGGTTTCCCCAGCCACTCTGGGCGGCTCCAACAAAATATTAAAATACAGTAAACTGTCAAACATTAAAAGCTTCCCTAAACAGGGCTGCCTTCAGGTGTCTTCTAAAAGTCTGGTAGTTGTTGTTCTCTTTGACATCTGGTGGGATGGCGTTCCACAGGGCAGGTGCTACTACCAAGAAGGCCCTCTTAATGGTTCCCTGTCACTTTGCTTCTCGCAGTGAGGGAGGCACAAGAAGGCCCTCGGAGCTGGACCTCAGTGTCAGGGCAGAACGATGGGGGTGGAGACGCTCCTTCAGGTATACTGGACCAAGGCTGTTTAGGGGTTTAAAGATCAGCACTAACACTTTGACTTGTGCTCTGAAATCTACTGGGAACCAATGTAGGTCTCTCAGGACCGATGTTATATGGTCTTGGCGGCTGCTCCCAGTCACCAGTCTAGCTTCCGCATTCTCGTTTAGTTGTGGTTTCCAGGTCACCTTCAAAGGTAGCCCCACATAGAGCGCATTGCAGTAGTCCAAGCGAGAGATAACCAGAGCATGCATCACTCTTGCAAGACAGTCTGCGGGCAGATAGGGTCTCAGCCTATGTACCAGATGAAGCTGGTAAACAGCTGTCCTGGACACAGAATTGACCTGCGCCTCCATGGACAGCTGCGAGTCCAAAATGACTCCCAGGCTACACACCTGGTCCTTCAGGGGCACAGTTACCCCATTCATGACCAGGGAGTCCTCCACACCTGCCTGCCTCCTGTCCCCCCAAAACAGTACTTCTGTCTCGTCAGGATTCAGCCTCAATCTGTTTGCCATCCATCCTCCAACCTCCTCCAGACACTCACAGAGGACCTTCACGGCCTTCACTGGTTATGATTTGAAAGAGAGGTAGAGCTGGGTATCATCCGCATATCGATTAACTGGGAAACATGTCTTCTTTGATACACAAGCATATGAATCATCCTTACAATGATTCAGATCACTGGCCAGTCTAACTCAGGACTGTCAGCTCTGGCTGACCCTTCTCCTGCTCAGAGTAGAACCTAAGTTAGTTGCCCCATTAATTTCAGTGGGTCTACTGTGAGTAAGATTTAGTTGGATACAGTGCTAAACCTTGGCGCAAAGGGCTGTGTGTCGAGTTGCAGCTCGGCATCCAAAGAAAAATCAGTCTCACACCATAATAGGTTCCGAAATATAGCTGCCCCTAGGGCTCATGCAGCACAGCTTTTATTGTGTGAAATCAGAAAGATACAAAGTACAAGCCAAGCAATTTGTTCTAGCAAGCAGATAAGAACCTTCGCACTAGACCATGCGAGCATCAGGCCATGCCACGTTAGCCAATCATATAGGACAGCACGAGCTGTTCACGCGCTGTTCATGCTCCAAGGATGCTTCTAGCTATGAAATCACCCTGTAACAATAAGAACTTTGCTCATGCTCTCATGTACAAGCAATCATTTTCCCACATATCCCCTTTTCTTGTTTATATTATTAGAGGAAAAGAGGGACCATTAGTCCAAATCGTACACTTCATTGCCTAAACGTCTACACTTTGCAACATAAATTCCTCTTGTAACCCCTGTGGTGGGCCGTGGTCGGTACCACCATGCAGTGCATTGGGAAATCAAAGAGGGTATGCATTGAATGCAACAACACACCATAATGAAGCCAGCAATACATGCAATTACAATCAATAATATTTTTCTTAACCATAATCCATTAGGTAACCAAGAAGACAACCACTCCCATGGATCAAAACCTTCAGGTGGATTCAAAGGATTATGGGCTATCATTTGTTCCATATGATCAATAGTAGCAGAGATATTGGTCGATTGATCAGTTATATACATGCAGCAATGAGAATGAATTAAGGCACAAATTCCACCTTTAGAAGCAAGGATCACATCTAAAGCATAATGATGTTGAAGAACTACATTTCTTATTTCTGATATTTCTTTGTTAATCATTTTTAAAGCCAAAATGGTGGAATTAAACAAATTTTCTGTCCAGTTTGCCAATTTATGCAAATCACGGTAATTCATGGCTGCACCTAAAGAAGGCAGAAGGGACCTAGAGATGGCCGTCCCTGTATATTGAGAAATAGGTGATAGTACTTCCCTTCTGTTACGCAAACGGACCGCTGGGAGCTTATCTATTTTATATACCAAGGGTACTACTATACCTAACGTGCAGGTACCAGAAAAGGCAGAGGGGATTTCTTTGTAGGCACGTGTGCCACAAAATAACCATAAATCAGATTGAAGCAAACATGTAGTTCTGCTGCTTTTTCTCATCCAGTCGAACCAAACATAAAAGTCTCTACATGCAGCTTGTTGTTCATAGGTCATGTAAGTTGTGACATTATTAATTAAAACCTTTGGTCTGCCACTCATGGTTGTAACATTAAGAAAACAAGAAGATCCATTAATGTATTCATGTGTCCAATTACAATATGGATAATGACCTAAAATTTTTTTGCTATTGTGATTAAAATGAAAACAATAAGGAGCTAATTCTACAAGCGATAGAAATACAGGAGGTAAACTTATGCGATTGTCCTTCATATTATTGCTAATCTTATATGAAGCATTTATAGGAATACCATGTAATAGAATGCCAGATCTTTTTGATTGAGGAGGGATATGCATACACATCCAACAATCAGAAAGGTTAAGCATAGAAGCAAAATGATTAATGTCTCTAACGTAAGTATTGTTAGTCCAAATCTGATGATAAAGTTCAGGCCTCCTGGCCTTCTGCAAAAAAGCAGCACGACGAAAGCGGCGTTTTACAAAGTTCACGGAGAGGCTCCATCCGTGTGAAGTGGAATTGTGGGGCCACTCAGGACGATGCCATATTGGTTGCTCGGGGGGGCAATAAGGGTGAGAATGGTAAATTATTCCAATAGCTGTTTCCGAGCAACCTGCGTGATATTTCGTGGCTCGATTATTGGCATGTAAAAACCACAAACTAGGAGAAGCCACACAGCCATTTCTGCAGATACAGGAGCCCATTTGCTGTAAATAGGCCTCATGTACTGCTCCGTGCGTTGCGGAGCCAAAAATCCAAACCCAACGAAACGTGGTGACACAGATGGGATGGTCGCTATTGGGGGGCAAAACCCAAGCGATGCCGGTCTGACGAGGGCATCCTTCAAAGCCAGGTTCATTTCCCAGACAAGAGGCAGCAAAACTGTAACGATAAGTGGTAGAAACGGTGGCTTCCCAGGGGGAAGGGGGGCCAACGCGATAGGGTTGAAGATGGCCTTTCAACGTGCCAGGAAACACTGGAACAGCTGTGGAAGGTGACGTTATCCAGGGCACATCAATATGGCGATGTCTCCAACTGCAATGTGGGTTGAGGTCAGGTGAGAGGTCATCACCGGCAAACAGCGTAAAATACGGTTTCAAGGTGCTGGTGTCTCCTTGGGCGAAGACGAGGCAACAGAAGAGCGCCAAAGTCGAACGCAAGAAATCAAAGAAGTTGGACCCTTCCACCGTGGATCTGGAAGCAACCTGTATGACACTAAAGGACGCTGCAATATTTCTTCCTTCCAGAAATGAAGTTCAGCAGGCGTAAAATTCCTGTTGCCAAATAACCAGGGTGACCAATATGTGATCTAAGATGTGCTTCAGAAAATTGACAAGTCCTGGCCTGTATCAAAGATGGGGCACTTTGTGCTGGAGTGACATTGCTGTGCGGTAGATCTGCACTGTGCACGAAAATGGTCCACTTTGCCACATCCAAAGCAGGTTTTATCCTTTGCAGGATTCTGGGACACGGTGGAGGACAGAGCCGTGGCTAGCAGGCGAGCTTTAGACGTCTCAGTCCCCACTGACTGGCAGGCTTTAAGCACATCTGCAATGGCTATATTTGGCGTTGTCATCAAAGGGCGCAGCGCTTGCTTACAGTCCTCATTTGCATTATCAAACGCAAGCTGGTGTACGATCACTTCTTGGGCTGCTACGTCTTGAACTTGCCGCTTAAGAGTGTTATTCAAGCGATTGACAAATTGTCCATAAGGCTCTGTAGGGCCCTGTCTGATGCTGCCACCGCGCTCATTCTTGTCAGCAGGAACAGAGGACAAAGCTTCTTGGGCAGCAGCGGTGGTGGCTGCCCAATACATAGGATCAAGGGCCAACTGTTGGGCAATAGTAAAAAAATTGCCTCCTCCCGTCAGCCCATCAAGAACATCAGTTTGGTTCAGCATGATGGGGGCTGGGGGTGCAGGGCCATTGTCCTTGACAGAAGAATACAGTTCCTTTATGAATCTCAAATCAAACTGTTCGTGCCGGGCTGGGCCTCCCCCCGGGGGGGCAGGAGCAATCACAGGAAAAAGATTAGGAGTTGTAGAATCAAAAGCTAGCAACGGAGCAGCGGTGCAAAGAGATTCTTGAAGTGGGGTGGAAGCGGTGCCAGATGCCTTGGGCGGAGGAGGTGGAAGAGCGGGGGGTGCTGCAGAATTTGAAGAATGCAGGGGAGTGACAGGAGGAGCCGAAGGGAAAATGTCCGGCGGTTTAGGAGGTAGGTTTGAGGCAGGCAAAGCGGGAGCTGGGAGGGCGGGCGAAGAAGCTGTTGCGGCAGCCAGAAGAATGTTTGAAGGAGTTAAGCACGACATAGCTTTGTAGACGTTACACCAGGCATGCAAAACCTTGACATCAATCTGAGGATGATTTTGAAAGAAGTGTCCAATTTTTTTCCAATCGTCTAACTCCCAATTTCCGTCCTGGGGGAACCAGGGACAGTGAGTGTCCAGGGCTATTATAAGGGACTTAAGGTCAGCTTTCTGAACAGCAAGGTTGTTACTGGCCAAAAGGAATTTAAGGTCTTTAAAAAAAATTTTCTGTGGTGCAGAGAGAGACTTTCCCATGATTGCAAGAGTTGCAAAAAGAGCAGGGAGCACTTACCGGAGGGATCCTTAGGAGGATGAGGGAGGCGCCTTTTGCCCTGTCCGGGCGGAGATAAGTGCTGATAAGTCCGTAACGTAGTCCAGAATCACATTCACACGGGAGCTCTCACCGGGGATCCACTACGTGGATGAACGACGCGTCTGCAGCCCTGCCGGGCGAGGTGAGGCTGAACGTTGTAAAACAGCATGAAGTCCGAAAGAAATCATACGGGAGCACTCACCAGGGATCCACTACGTGGATGAACGACGTGTTGGTGAGTGCTGAATAATGAAAAACAACGTGAAGTCCGAAGGCAGTCACACGGGGCACCAATTGTCGAGTTGCAGCTCGGCATCCAAAGAAAAATCAGTCTCACACCATAATAGGTTCCGAAATATAGCTGCCCCTAGGGCTCATGCAGCACAGCTTTTATTGTGTGAAATCAGAAAGATACAAAGTACAAGCCAAGCAATTTGTTCTAGCAAGCAGATAAGAACCTTCGCACTAGACCATGCGAGCATCAGGCCATGCCACGTTAGCCAATCATATAGGACAGCACGAGCTGTTCACGCGCTGTTCATGCTCCAAGGATGCTTCTAGCTATGAAATCACCCTGTAACAATAAGAACTTTGCTCATGCTCTCATGTACAAGCAATCATTTTCCCACAGCTGTGAACAACCTTGAGATCTTGAAGATCCCTTTAACTTGAAATGCTTGGCGTTGAAACTAGAGTGTCCAGCATGCAACGCCTGTGCTCTCCTTCTTAACTGTTGAGTGGGATGGGCTGCTCATGGCCCCAAACATAATTATGTGCAGCCATTGGCCTAATTTTAAAAGCTCTCCAAGTAAGTGATCACGTCATACCTCTGGCAAGAGGGATCTGTCCTCCCCCAGAGAGAGGGGTTGCAGAAAGAGAGAGAGAGGGACGGCTGTGCCTATTTTTGACTCTGATCCCACCCACACTCAGCATTCCCACCCTCCCAGAGATTACCCCCAAGTGAATGCAGAAAAAAGTTAGCTTAGCCGACGTAGACCACTAAAAATTTGAGGTATGCAGCAGACAACCTTTAAAATGTTCAAGGAGCTATGCTAGCCTTTTCCTCACTCACTGAAAATCTGTCCTTCTCCAAACTTTAGTCCTTTTGAAAAGTCAGACCCCCTTTGCATCTCTTTCAAAGAACAGGGCTGCAAAGCTAAACTTGGAAATGCAAGCAGCTGTTCAGTGGAAACGAAAGCATAGAAGGTTGAAATTTCCTCCAGGTCCCTCTCTGTCCTTTCCACATAGTAATGTGAATTTATGCTAATCTTTTTCAGTTTTGTTTTCATCCTGGGTACTCTGAATAGAGACTTGAAGGCTTTTGTCCTCATAGCAGGCTAGTAGCACTAGAATGGGAATAATTTTCCTAAGCATTTTGGGCATGTTGCATAGATCTGAATTACTGCACTGACACCTTAAGGGTCATTGCACCACACACACACACAGTAAATCCCATCAACACAGGGACTTCAAGAGTTGCATAGTTTAGCTGCCCTGTGTCTTCTGTCAATGTTGTGACCAGAGAAAAGGTTTTTTGACAGTCCTTGGATATACCCACCTTGTCTTGCTTTCTTACTAGACCTCTGTATGTCTCAAATGATGGGGGTGTTGGATTTGGGAAATCTGCATTTCTTCTCAGCCTCATTTGAGGAAATTTCTTTAGGAATGTTTCCTATCTGTTTTCCAGAAGTATGGTTGTGAGCTTATGCGTTTTTTGGCTTTTTTTTAGGATGAAAGAGAACAAAAGCACTTATCTTTTGAGCCTGGCCAGGCTATAAATCTAATTAAGTGCAACATTTTTTAAATTGCCTGTTGTCTTGCATTGAAGTGTAGCTGAAAACCCTCCCAGATGCCAACCCTACTCAGGTTACAAATGACAAGAATGTGTTTGGGTCATTCTCTTGTTGGTGTTTACTCACTGCCTTTATTTATTTTGCTGAATAAATCATGTCTCAGGCTCATCTTGTAACCATTCTGTGGCAGTGCAGAGTTGTCGGGCCATTTGGGACTGGAATCTCAAAGTACACAATCTTGCGGTTGGGGGAATAGTTTGCATAATTACATTTATAAACTCGATTCTTGCCTTTTGCTTACCATTGTGGTTGAAGCGCAATGTTGCATTTTGCTAAGTAAAATTAGCAAAAGACAGATCCCTGTCTCAAGGAGCTTCCGATACTAGAAAAGAGAAAAGTATGGATGACAAGCCAATAGAGAAAGGGGAGGAATGGGTCAGAGTAACCAAAGATGAATGTAAGCAGATGGCTGTTACATCCAGCCAGGCATGCAGTGCAATTGTATGCATATTTACTTGGAACATATGGGACTTACTCCCAGGAAAGCCTGTACAACATTTCAGGCTTTGTATAATAGAGCTTCAGGCTTAGTTTCAGTTTGGGGTGATGAATAATGGATTGGCCTAAAGACTTCTTGGAAAGGCCAGTACCTAATTATTTCATCAAGTAAGTGGATCAGAATAAGTCAAATTCTTCATTATCCCTCTTTAGTATTTTTGGACAGCTCAGGCTCAGGCTGGAACACTATTCAGTACCAAGGACAGTTCTGGTGATTGCTCATGATTTGCCTGGAAGGCTGGCACTAGTCTGCATATTATACCTACTGTGTTACGTATAACAAATGTATTAAATTAAGATTACCCCCAGAACATGTCAAAGAATGCCTCCATCCCCCCCCCCATGTTACTCTTATGCATCAAAATTAAATATCCACCATATGTTTGGGGGGGGTGTTTAGTGCCCAGTGATTAAAAGGTTTGTTTCTGAATCTACAAACAACTCCAAAATCAAAAAAGTATCCTAAAGAAGATACAGAATAAGTCAGAATACCAAATACAATAAATGGCCCAGGTATTGTCCTCCCTTGAAAGCCCTCATCTCTGAAGATTATGGACTCCCGTACAGTTAGATTTGTGCAGGGTGCTGAGATTACACAAAGTGAGCTTTTCAGCTAGTTGGGCTCACAAAGAGCACTCTCTAAAATTGTGAATGGTAAATCTCATGGCAGGTGAGTAGTTTTCCCTGCTGCTGAGAGTGACAAAGGCTTTCAACGGAAGATATCACCCAGTGCCTTGGACTCTCAAAATCTTTGTTACTTGACTTCTTATGTAGTTTCTTTAGGATTATGTCTCTTACCTTCAGGTTTTGCCTTTATTAAGAATGTCCCACTTCCTGGGTAGGTTTTTTTTTTTAGGTTTCAAATCAGTGTAGATGTATATCAGATGCCTTGCGTGTGTGAATGCATTACCACAGATCAAAGAGCTGAGACGCAACTTCCATGTCACTTCACCTCACTTCAGAAACAATTGGTTGCAGTCCTAACGCCATTTACCTGAAAGTAAGCGCCAATGAATTCAATAGGACTTACTTTTGAATAGGCATGGTTAGGATTGCATTATAAGTTAGTTGCATATAGGCCCCATTGAAATCAATGGGACAAGTTAGTCATGACTGAAGTCTCATTGATTTCATTGGTAACTAAGTACAACTAGTGTGGTATAGATCTAGCCCAATGCTTTTCAGTTGAATAAAGTTACAATATATGTATGCATGTGTGAACCAGTCCATAAATGACACTTTTCTATGAAAAACGAAGTCTGGGTTTGATGAAAATAGTATTGTTTAATATTTCATTTAGGCAACAGGAATGGCAATGGTTATTCTGGTTTTGTTTTCTGTTTACTCTTCAAAATATATGGGTGCCTTACTGTTCACAAGCAAAATGAACTGTGAACTGCTTGACTGATCTTTGGGTTGCTTTGTTTTTTGCTTTTATATGATTAGGAATTCTGTTCCATCGATTTTGCTTCTCCACCTCAGTCTGTTAGTTTCGACATCTCACTGCATGCTTGCGACCAGGCAAGTTCCACCTCAGTCTGCTGTGTGAAGATGGCTTTGCAGAGGATTCTGGGATATGGGTATTTTTATTAGACAGGAAGATGCTGGTTCAAATGCTCTTTATTTTACCTACTGTCTCTAGCTTTTTTTTAAAACAAAACAAAACAAAAAGCAGTACAGTGGCATGAGCAACACACACAGAACCTGCTCCAGTTGCTGACCCTTCCAACATTCAACAGTTGATTTAGAAATGTGTCTTTTCAGTTAGCTTGTTAACTGTATTGTAAGCCACCTTGGACATGAAAATCATGACTGAGAGTCAGGGGTGCAAATATTCTAAATATTCATTAGGCCACCTGTGGGGTGCATTGAGTGGAAGAGTCTTTTCAAAGCCTTACAATAAACAAACAAACAGGAGGAGCAACATTATTCTCCACCCCACCCCCGAATGCTTATGGAGGTGGGTAAGAGAGGGTCTTTTTAAATGACCAGGAAAATACTTGAGGGGTTGAAATTCCCCTTGGCTCTCCCTCTACCCCCTCCCTCCCCCAAAAAACTAACCAACCACCTTGGCCACCACTTTTCTGTTTGCCCCTGGTGAATAACCTTGACAGAGGAGAGTAGTGCCCAAGATCTTCCGAGTAGGAATGGAGACTGAATAGTGTTGACTGAGGGAAGTGAGGTGCTCAGTCAACAGAAATGGGCTGCAGTCACTTTCCCTGCATAGGTTGATTCACTGAAGGTGCCTGAGCCTTCCTTTCTCCAGTGTATTATTTCTTATTTCACCTTTGATCCCAAAGGGTGAAATTGGGCTCAGAGAGCACCCTTTGGCATGCACTCTCTGGGCTTCAGTGCTTTCCTTTTGTAAGCAAAGTGTGGCTGGGGGTGTGTGTCTCTCTTCTCCCCTGAAAGTGGACACTGAGAAGAGGGATTTCCTGCACAGTTCATCTTTCCCCTTTGCAAATTTCATGGGGCGCCAATTTTTTATTGTTATTTATTGCATGGAAATGAATTCCTGGCTAAACATAGCAATACAATGCCCATGTACCTTGGGAGACTGTTCCTGTAGGCTCTGAGGACTAGCGATAATAAACAGTTGGAGGAGTCCTTTCCTCAGCTCTGGCATCATCTATTTATTTTGCAGTGACCTCTCAATAAGGCCAGCTCCATATTAAATTATTTGTCCATGTATTATCCAACACAGGATCATTTGTACACAGAAAATGAGGGGAGTGATGGGGAAATAACAAGTACAAACTGAACAGCAAGACTGTTAGTAAGATTGTTGTTGAATTTGAACAAGGCAGGGAAGGGAGAAATGGCTAAACTGAACTAAAAATCCTAATTGGGGGTGGGGAGGGGCCAGAGAGTTGATCTGCCAGAACTGTAGAAGGATAACTCTGAAATAATAAAAATGCTGGTATTTATTTGTATTTTTTATTTCAAAGGTTCCAATTATTGCTTATTAAAGCAAGGGGCATAAAAACAAAGTCTAAACATGTTTGAAACTTAGAAAACATAGGCTTATATCACCAGTGCAAATTAAATTATCCTGTTCCCCAATAGGTTGTAACCAGTTGACAGGCAAATGTGCTGGTGATAAGATGTTAGCATGGCAGAAGTCCTGCAGAAGCCAAAGGCTCCATTGAATGAGCTATAAGATCACATTGCTAAGGGCCAAAATAGATGGGACAGAGATACATTGATCATATATTTTATCCCTTAATTAAGGGAGGAGAGCTGTGGGCAGGAACCCAAGTCAGGTTGGGACTGAAAGAATGGAGGAGGGTTTTAAAAATATCCATCCCATTTTCCTACAGTACATTGCTGCTTGCTCCATTAAGAAAATTGTAGTTACTGTCCTAAAAATGTGCAACCTAAGCAGCCAGGGAGTCTTTAAAACAGAATATACCCTCCCTTTTTAACTGTGTGAAAGGAGAAGTACCTGCTTTCTCACTGTGTTGTGAAGGTTGCTGTTGTGTACTTAATCTGGCTTTTGCTTGTCAGCCCATTGTAATCCATTTGACTAGTACAGTACTTCTATATTATTCTGTAGCAGAATCAATGTAATGTACCATATTTTTCCGTCTATAAGACGCCCTCATGTATAAGATGCCCCCTACTTTGGGGGACTCAGGTTAAAGAAAATGGGGGAAGGTTTATCCGTGTATAAAACACTCCCTAATTTTTTACATTATTTTTTAGGGGGAAAACTTAGTCTTATACACAGAAAAATACGTTAATTTGAATTATGACAACTCTGAGGATGAAAAGTTTTGTGGCAAAAAATGTAGGTGATTATGGCTTCTAAATGTGGCCCAATGCTTTTTGGGTTGTAAGCACATGCACATTTTGAGTTTGATTACTTTAAAAAATAATTGAGTGAGGACTAACATAAACTGCCCCAAAGTATCTTCACTTCCTTCCTTTCTTACTATATAACTCCACTGTTCTGTGTTAAACCATTATGCCTTTTTCCTTTTGGTACGGGTTTTGTACATTAAGTATCCTTTATTCAAGCTGCTGTCAATTTTCTTAGCTCTACAACTTGATATCATGATCCAAACCTCAAGCAAAATGACCAAATCACAGACCAATCAATGACAAATATGATAAATAGGTGATAAAACAAAAATACAACAGTGGGCTCTAACCTGTGATATGATATCATACAATATGATACGAGTTGCAGCCAATAAGCCACAAAAGACCCATGCATTAATGAAAATACAACACATCACAAAACTAAGCCTCAACAAATTTAAACAACCAACATGAAGCTTGTCTATAACAGAAATAATAAACAATCCATGAAAACGGTATGTGACGGAAATAATAAATAGTCCAATATAATGTAAATGAGTTCCTTCTGTGAATGGAATGCATCAAATAAAGCTGATGTACAAATTGCATGCAATGTAAAGTTAATATGATGAAAACTTTGGAATATATTTTTGCTTAAGTACGTCCTCAGAATCTACTGTGATGGATTGCATCCAAGCCTGAGTCTTCCCAAGATATCACTGGGCACACAGCAATTCAGTAAATCCATAAGTAACAAAAAGCAGAGAGCTACAGACAGACGGTAGACAATGTTGTAAACTTTTCCAATAGCCTTCCAAATCTCAAACAACCACCAGGACTCTAACCCAAAGACAGAGGAGCCAGCCAGTTCAAGAGGCCTAATGGAGCAAGCCATGGAAGTACTGGACCCCCATACCCAAGGCCTGACATGAAGCCAGGGACCCCTGAACTGAGACCCCTCACACAGTACCCCTTGAGCCAGATTGCCCTTGTGGGACTCCCTTCTCCCATACGAGGGGCTTCATATTCCACAGTGCCCTTTCACCACTGCAGTGCAGCAGGCAGGCAAGAAGAGAGAGGAAGTTGCCAGAGCGCTGTGCTCTAAGCCAGAAGGTTGCCTCTTTAATAATACTGTCTGCTCTTCAGGAAGCGTGAAGAGCCTGGAAGAGATAATATGGCCCATGCAGAATATAAGTGAAACAGAAGCACTGCAGCCTAGTGGTTCCAGCAACCTTTCTCTGCAGGTCTTGCCCTGATGAGGCAGGTGTGAGGACTAAAGGTCCCCACCTTCCCAGTGCCCACTAAGGCTACTTCTCTGCTGGGTCTTTCCCAAGCAGTCTCAAACTCTGCCTGCACAAAACTGATTTCTGTTCAACCTGCTTAATTTCCCTGCATGCCCTAGGAGACCAAGGGGGAGGAGAGCTGGGTGTTGGGATGCAGCCAAGGAATTGGCGCAATTGGCAGGCCCCCAGCTGGCCCCAGCCCACCGGCCAGTGTGCCGGGCGATCTCCAGTCCTTGGATCAGCATGAAACTGTGACCCGAGCTTCAGAAGCCTTCAGAAGCTGGAGCATGCAACTCAGCAGAGTAAATAACCCTTCGCAACAGAAGTGGTAGGGAGACGGCTGTGTGAGCATATTTACAAGCAGTTTATTCAGCATACATCAGGACAAAAGGAAAACATGTCTTCTCTCCTTCGTGTCCAAGCAAACAGCACATAAGCAAAAGCTATACACAAATGGAAGATCCCAGCAAGCTGTGCTGGAGTGTAAACAGGCATGTGACACACAACAGTCATGCCTGTTCCTTAAGGTGGAACGGAATATCCTAACACTGGGTGCAGCTGGAGGGGGAGACTTTCAGGAGAGGGAGACTACCCAGCTTCATCATCTTGCCTCTCTTGTCTCCTGGCCCCACACCTCTTCAGCCCCCTCTTCTGCCTCAGAATCTGAAACAGACTCTTCCTGCTCACTAAACCCTGTTACCTCCCCTGCGTATTACCCATCCTCCTCCCTGTCTGTTCTTCCTCATTCTTGTCCCTCCGACTGTCATCCCACCACCTATCCCCTGGCTCTGAGCAGTCTTCCTTTGGGGGCTCCCCAGCTGGTGCCTCCCACCAATCCTGTGCATCCAGCCACTCCATGACATAGGCTTTAAAATTAAGGTATTCATCGGTATCTGGGGATTCTCAATACAACTAAACATGAATCCACCTTTTCTGCACTGCGGGGTCTTTTTTAAAAGACCATGAGATGCTGAGTTAGGGGAGATTTTGCAGAACAACCTGCTCCTCATACATCTGAATATTCAGCTTACCCACTAGGAGTTGTAATGAGAAATCTTGATGGAGGTTCTCGATGAAAAACATGGGGTCACTCCCTGCTCAGATGGATAGAGGGTAAGCAGGAAATTCTCAAGCAAACCCTTACAGAGCCATTCATCAGCTGGACACGGAATGGAACAATGCAGTAATTCCTCCCCGGCAAGCAAAGAAAGAGCCTTCAGGAATGAAAGATAAATCAGACCTCCTCCACTGGCAGGTTGTAGTGTAGTAATTTTGCAAGGTTCCAGCAATCAGTGACCTCTAATCCGGGGTGATGTACTTGAGAAGCAGGTTTTAATAACGCATTTCCACAAAACACCATGCACTGGTGACTCATGCAGTGCCAAAAGACACAGAAGAATCTCTTCTTGCATAAGTGTACACTGAGCACACTGGCTGAGACTGTAAACTTGTTTTCTCTTGCAGACCATTGGGACGCTGCTGGTTATTGGAAGAGTTTACAATGCAAACTCCAAGGCCTAATTCATATGCCATTGGGAACTCAGCCAGATGGATGCTGTCTTGGTGTTATTGGCTGCCTGTGGCAGCTAGTCTCTCCCCCCCCCCCCAATAAAATCTGGGTGGGTGATCAAAACTATGTCCCTGCTTCATCCACCAAAGTAACCTGGTATCCGTATCAAAAACAATAAACTAAAACAACATACACAGTGGTTTTTCTCTTCTTATTAGGTTGTTGGTTGCTAATTTTGCTTACAACAGCCCAGCAGAAAGAGACTGTATTGTTATCCCCATATTTTAGATAAAATTCTACCCATGCTAATATATTTCATGATTTGGTTACCATCAGCCTGAGCTGCATGGAGCTGGTTACCATGAGGCTAACTGCGTAAAGGGAAGCCTTTGGGGAAGAGAAACTCTCGGGAACAACTGTGCCACAATGGTGATATATTGCAGCAGGCCTAAACAGAGGATTTCTCCCTCCCCATCGTCCAGCCAAGACACTGAGCTCCTCTTCCGAGGGTCTTCTGCTGGTTCCCTCACTGCAGGAAGCGAAGTTACAGGGAAGCAGGCAGAAGGCCTTCTCAGTAGTAGCGCCCGCCCTGTGGAATGCCCTCCCTTCAGATGTCAAGGAGATAGAGAATTACACAAATTTTAGAAGACATCTGAAGGCAGCCCTGTATCAGGAGGTTTTTAATGCTTGATGTTTTTAGTTTGTTTTTAGATATGCTGTAAGCAGCCCAGGGTGGCTGGGGAAACCCACCCAAATGGGTGGGGAATAAAATTATTATTATTATTATTATTATTATTATTATTATTATTTATTATTATTTCAAGATGCAGATTAACCAAAAAGAAAATTAACCAACGGGGTTCTCAGCTTTTTTCTTTCCATATGCATATAACAATTGCTTGACATTTTATTTTATTTTTAAATCCCACATTTCATCCTTTTCATGTTGGGGAAAGTAGCATTTGTTGAGCTGCCTAACATGTAACAGTTAAAGGCACAGTGCCTTTCTTTGGAAATTAGGTGGCAGCCATACCACAGTGGTTTAGATCCAGACTAAGTTAGTGACATTTCTGTCCCATAAAAGTAGCCAATGAGTGTGTAAAGTTCTGTTGATTTAAATGGGACTGAAGTGTGGCTAATTTGATCTGAAGATTTTTGGGTGAAACAGAATGAAATGCAAAGCTTAATGTAGAAATATGAAAACACAGAGTGGAGGGGAAGCTGCCATATAAATGTACTCTTAAAACCATGATGACTGGATCCTTTGCTTTATTATGCAATGGGGTTGGAGTTTAGGATCTGGGACTATTGGTCCTGGACCTCAAGCAGTGAAACCCTTTTGGCCTGACGCTGGCCTAGCAGTAGCCATCAACTCTCCTACACCAGCATGGTCTAATTACAGGGACTATAGGGCTAAGGTCCCTCTTCAGTGATATGGGCAGGCCTGCTGCTGTTAGAGCCATTGGAGCATTGGGCCAACAATCCCATTGGCCCAGTAATACAGGAGCAGAGAAAGGCGCTGCTCCACTTCACAGAGACACAGGATGCTGCAGCAGTTGTAGCACCTCTGAAGCCAAAGCAGCCTAAGAGGATTGGGCTTCCCATGACAGAATGCAAAGGAATATTTTATATGTGTAGCAAAGTGTGTAATGTCATTTCTGCTATTAGTAGTATCAGTAGTCATAATAGTACATACATGTATTAGATGCTGTACACCGAAGTTTCTAGACTGCATACAATAAAAGTAATTAAAGCACCCAATACAATCCAGTAAAACTAAAATAAATGCAAGAGGGCAGACTAAAGAACAAAAAATGACTAAAAACGGCAGGATCCCTTCCCAATTGTTGTGCCAGTCATTGTGGAAACAGAAGAAAGGGGTTGTATTAGCTTTTCATTAATTAGTTATAGAATAAATCTGATCTTGAGGTACTCTCAGTGTCATACAGCATTGTCTTGATTTCCTCACTGTTTTTGTTTGTGTTTTCTTCTAGGTAACTGCCCTTACTCAGGATAGTCACCATGGATAATAACGTTGCTGAGCACCAACTCAGTGGTGAGTATCTTGAATGCTGAACAAACTGTGCTAGGGTTTTGTTTGGAGATACCAGTCTTGGTAAAAGTCTCCCTGCTCAAACAATAATAATGTGATCTCCCTCCCATTTAGACATTTTCTGGACAGAACATCCAGAAAACTCTTACAGCCCCAGAGACAGGAGGGTATCCAGACAAATACTGAGGGCTGCATCTCACATATATCTTTTGATGAAGCCCTTACCTTCAATCCAGTAGCTTTCTAACGTAAGAACTTATTCTAAGGGCCAAGCTAGGTGAGATGGTGAGAGATTTATGAGAAGCTCGATACTACCAGGTGCACACAGAGTAAGTTCTCTAGTTAAGGTCTGTGGAAAGAAGATGCTTGAAGAGAATATTTGGTGGCCTACCCCCAGTCTAATGTCCTACAGATGTTTTGGACTACAACAGCCCCATCCAGCATAGTCAAGGATGATGGGTGTTGTAGTTGAAATTTGGAAGGCACCAGGCTAGGGAATGTAGACATGTTGTTGCTCTGTATTAACGTCTGACCATTGATTCAGCTGTTTCCAAGCAAAGAACCATATATTATTGTCTCAGCTGGTTACTAGAGGTTTTTCAAATGAATTTCTCTGTTGGGAAGTAGCTGGTGAAAATATATGGGCCTTCAGGTCTCTTGGAAGCAGTTGTGTGAATACCTTTCTTTCTAGAAACACAACAATACTTGGTATGTGAAGAAGTTGTGCATTAAGTTGGTTCAAGTGTGTATCTTATTGCCACTTCTTGTAGATCACTGCAAACTGTAGAATGTGTGTTTGCTTGAAAGCTGTTCCCATTTATCATAATCAGGTGGGAGCAATTTTCTGTGCCAGTATGAAATTCATAGCATGGTTGAACAGTGGGCCATCTATCTACATTGAAAAGATTATTGCAGTCCACATCTGGTGAGGAGACTGTTTGGATACATATAGAAACAGAATATTTGAAAGCTAAAAGTCAAAATGTAGGGGGGAAATGTTTTCCGAAACCATGAAGAAATAAACACATTTTTATTCTCACTGGTAAGAGGAAAAATAGATCAATTTTGAAAAGCTGAAAGAAAGAAAATGCTTCTTTATAAACTAGTAATGGGTAGTATTCACAGATCAGCCATCAAAAATATTGAACAAGAACTGAATAATATGAAAGATTTTTCTTATGAATAGAAACATAGTGATGATAAAAACAAAGTGTTGTAATTTTCCTAAATTTGGGAAGTTACTTCAATGGCTGTAAACAAAAAATCCTGTTATGTTAAGCAATCACATATTTTCTTAGATAGTTCACTGTACAGAGAGACTATAGTTTAGATTTGAAAAGAAAGATGTGTTCCGTTGTGTCAAGCCATTGTGGTGCAGTTTTGTGTGAAATGTTGTGTACTGTTGGTGTGGGGTTGGTGGTGGTTATGAATTAAGAACGGTTAGAACCTTAATTTGCACCTTCATCCTAGCATCACAGAAGATACCACACAGAAGGCCACTTACTTAATATTCCTATAATGCTTCTGTAAGATTTCAATGTGCCATGATAACTCTCTCTCTTCTTCCAGTCATAAAAAGTCCACCTGGATGGGAAATAGGTATCTATATTACTGGAGCACTTGTTTTGCTGGGAATAGCTGGAGTAAACCTGTGGAAGCTATGGAGGTCTGGCAGCTATCCTGCACCATCTCCATTTCCAAACTACGACTACAGATACCTAGAACAAAAATATGGGACCACATATTCTCAGATCAAGCAAAAGGTAAAGGGCATTGAGAAATCCATCAGTTACCACAATCATCCATTCCCCCCTGTGCGCCATCATAATAGCAGATTTGATTAAGAGCTCCCACTTGAGTCCAGAATTTTATTCAGTGGTGGGACTACGAGGGCATGCGGAGAAATTAAACTCTGGGGCCTGCAAAAGGTTGATGTTTTACAGTAGTAAATAGTTTGAAGTTAATCTTGAGCTCTGACTAGCTTTCTGTTCTGCTTACTGTCTGTAGAGAGCTGCGAGCAACTTCCGAAAGGCAGGAGAAAGGACCTCTCCTGTTCGCAAGCCCAGCCTGAAAATGGATGACACCTTCGAAAACATTAATGAGTTGGGCACTTTGGAGCTGATGCACAAAGACCTTGAGTTGGCTCCCTACGGGCCACTGAAAAAGTCCATCTCCACCGATTCTCTCAGTTCCATCTCCTCAATTGGAAATAACTTTGGCCATGAGTTCACAGTGGGACAGGTGGAAGTCAATATGGAATACAATGTGAACTCCAACACCTTGCATGTTACACTGCTACAGGGCAAAGATCTCATGGAGAAGGAGGATGTCAACTTTGAATCATGCTTTGTGCGCATCAGTTTGCTTCCGGATGAGCAAATAGTTGGCATTTCAAGGGTAAGTTTCCCCACCATTTTTACTTGTATACAGTGGTGCATGACATAATAGCAGATGCTCAGAATGTTTTTCACCATGTCTTCTAATCAAATGAACATGTGTTGTTGTTTTTTTTGGAGTTTTTATGCTGGATTGTTGTTAGCTTAGTTGTTCAAGTGGTGAGATCTAGGCACTTTTTGGGTCTTCACTTATAGTTGATTTCAGATTCCTGAGGGAATGTTGAATTGGCCTGAAGTTTCTCAGTCATGCAAAAATGTGTTGTGTGTGATCCACATCTGCATTCTAGGAACTGTGTAATGAATTAACTGGCCATGAGCATGAGTGGCATGCTGTGAGTATCAAACAATCTTGTTCTTCCTGTTCTTCAGTTCAATAGCACGGTGTTGACTTCCTTAGAATAGGGGTGAAAGAATGTTTGCTGTAATTAAGTGCCCATCCACACTTACTCCATCGGATTGTTTTCTCAGACACAGGTTTTTAGACAATTCTTTAAGCAGAGTAAACCAATACCTTTCCACACCATTTTATGTGGAATGTTTGGGGTTTGGAATCTAGTTAAAGTATAAATGGCCTCTCAAGGGACTGTCCTAATTTGATTGTGCTTTTACTGGTGTAGACTGTTTGAGCTTTTTAGAATTGGATTTGCTAGAGTTATGTGTTATCTGTCTTTAAGAGAGCTATTGTTAGAATGTATGGATTTTTAAAAATAGTACATTGCTTTATTTGTTCTTTAATTACAAACGTAATGTTTTATAAATAAAAATAAATAAATATTTAAAGCCAATAAGATCAGTTGTTTCAGCCCTCCAGGTTTAATCTTTGTTAGAAATTACCTGACTTGAGATGAATTTAGCTGCCTTGATGTTGCAATCTCTGATGGCCCATAGAGTCATGTGTCACACCTTTGCCTGCTTTGATGCAATGAGACAACCTGCATTTCTAGGGTCTATGAGCAGCTATTGCTGAATGAAGCAGCAGCAATTATATAATTAAACCCATGGTTTATGAAAGTATATTGTGGGTGTAGGTTGACTGGGTGCTCTGGTAGCTTTTGCCAAAAAGGGAAACATCTTCCCTAGCTATTTATGAGTTAAGGGAAGGAAAACAACACTGCACCACTGATTTCTCCTTTTCAAGACTCCAGAGATTTCCCATAGTTCAAGAGAGGGATAATGCAAGGCCTCTTCATACAGCATGATTATCTTGCTGAATAGGAATCGGTTGTCAGAAGCAGTGTGATCACAGGGTCGCTGAACTGTAAAACTGGCAGTGACTTGAGGCCTCTTTAGTCAATGTTCCCCTCACCCATTTCCTAGGCAGAATACATCACACTGTGTGGCCACATATTTATCCACCTTGTTGCTTACAGTTACATTCAAACACTATGTAAAAGCGGTACTTATGGTGAAGCTAAATTGTTATAACAATTTGTAGAAAGGGGCCCTCTTGAGTCTGTTTCAGCAAAAACAACTAAGGCATTTATTATGACATAAGCTTTCATGGACTTGAGTCTACCTTATCACGAGAGAGATCTGGAAGAAACAATATGCATCATGTCAACTGAAGATGAACAACTGAAGCAGCAGGAAATTTATCAAGAGATGATAGATTGGAGAAAGTGTGGAGGGATAACATTCTTAGGAGGAGGACTGATTTCTTTCTGATATTTTAGTTTTGATGCCTGCCTTGGAAATTACTACAAAAAAAATCCTTCCAGTAGGAAATTACTGTTGTAGTTTAGTTGGTGTTATGGTTTGGGCTAGGAATGGGTGCTGAGATGTATTTTAATACTGAGTGATGTTTGAATTTGTTAGCTGCCTTGAATTTCTTTTGAAAATTAGGCAGGATTATGTTGAGCAATTAGTAAGCGGTTTTGTTTAAGGCATTAACATTTAAATCAATTACTTAATTCAAGGTACTTCCTTTTCTTGGTGATTTAAATTGTCTTTACTTAAATTACTTCACATAGCATAGTATTGAGGACTTTGAAGTCTCTTTTTTTACAAAGATGGATGCAGCAACTCAGGATTCAGTAGCTTGCCAGCCCCTGTTTTGTTTCCTGTGAATTAGTCTAATCTAAATCTCAACTCTCAGGTGTGAATTCCTGCCATTTGAAAACAAAGTTTTCTTAAAGCCTCCATCTCTGATGTCTTATTCATCTTACAGAATAGATTTAATTGCTACTGTAAAAGTTAGAAAATTGACAGATGGTATTCCAAACAACCTCCACAGAGGAAACTTTGACTGTATCGCAAGGCTTATACCCCAAAATTGTTAATCCTTCAGGAAAGGCTCCTGTTGTGAATAAGATTTCCAGAACAGGAAGGCAACCACATATATTGATTTTGCAGGTTCATCTAGGCTGAGGGCCTTGAAGAACTTGTACAAAAACAATCAATATAGTTGTCTTTCTTCTCTTGGGGTACAGATTCATTTAACAGACAATGACGGTGCTTTTTCACCTTGCTCTTCGTCTACATTGCAGTCACTAGGTGACAATTTAATGCTAGCAGCACCGCTAACTGCATTCTCTTAGGCTTGGGGTCCACCTTTAGCCCAAACCTGCATTTGGGAACCCACTTTTTCATTCTTTTTTACCTTATGTTTGTGTGATGGTACTGCTCCTCTTGGAAGACTAATGCTTAAAGAAAGGCAAAGTAACTCCCAAAAAGTCATCAGTAGAATTGTCACCTTCTGAACCAGCCATTTGATGATATGCTGATGCCATCATATGAGAAGATTCTTCTTTTAATTCCTGCAATTGAGGTTGCTATTAAAGAAACAAGAGCAGACCAAGCTGTCTTTCCACCCAGGTAATTTGGCAACCCTACATCGACCATGTTTTCCAAACAGATGCCTCAATATAATTTCCATTCAAGGACTGATTCAATTCCACCTTCTCCACCCCCGGCAGTCTTGCTTAAGAGAATGGTTGTGGAATGTTGTGGCAGAAGTTCAACATAATTGCTGTGGGTTGGCATCACATTCTTCTTCATGAAAATCATATGGTAATTATTTTAGCTACAGGTCTGCAGATTAGTTTCCAGCAAGAGTTCCATGAGACATTAAATTGCTCCTGTGGGTAGACTGCTTGCAACACAGGCTTTTACACAGACGAGCAGGCAAAAAGGGCTAATCTGAAGAGGCTGAGCAGTTGGAGGCCATTGGGCCAAATCGGATAGATATGACAGAAGCATCCCACAAGTTGCCAGCTCAGAGGTAAAAAGAGGCCTGTGGAAGGGACAACATATGTGGCAAGAAGCCTAGTCAGTAGGCCACTTGTGGCTTTGGCCCAACATCTCTTACTCCCTTTTCACAATGCCCTCTCTGGCAAAACAAATGACTGATCTGGGGCCTTGGTGGTTTATAGACTGCTTACTCAGCTTTTGTATGTGTGGGTTTGTAGAATTTATTTGCTAATAGTTAGGTCACCATGGCAAATCTGGAAAACGTCCCATTTCCCTACAAACCATTGCTTCCTCGTGGCCTTCAATATCTGTAAGCTCCATGATGTTGTAGCTCATTGAGGGAAGAAAGACTCGTATTGGTGCTGACCACAATCTGCTCTGTTCTTTTACTACTGCTTTGTCTCCCGGATAAAATCAGCAGTTAACTTCAACTGCAAGTAGACTGGAGAATTACAGGCAGAGCAATTTGTATAAATGGCATTTCTGGACAAGCTGATATAAGCTTAGCAAAAGAGGAGAGCAGTTGGGAGCTTGCATGTGGAAAACATAAGGACAATTACTAGGCTTGGAAAATGTGTGTGTGATTGTTTTTGAAAGGATTGTTTCCCCTGCTTCTCATCCTACCAGGGCCGCAGGAGGCCACTTGCTTCTCTCTGCAAAGCCATTTTGCAAAATCAAGGCCATGAGCCTTAATACATATTGCTATTTCTTTGGCTGTGGCAACAAACTGGTTTGCCTCTCAATCAATGAGCAAGTGATAGAAAACAACTTTTCTAGTTGGATTAAAATGGCTATTTCCAGGCTGCAATCCTAAATAAGTGTATTAGGAAATAACCCCCACCCACAGTAGCATTTACTTCCAAGTAAACATGCATGTTGAATCATTGACAGCATTTGGCTATAACACTGACCATTAACCACGGTATTCAAGTCAGCACTCGTGGCTTGTTTCTCCCAAACATATCATAGGGTTGCCATACATCTGGAATTTCCCAGACATATATGGAATACTGCAGCCACAAGTAGTGTCCGGGCGGAAATCAGCAAAGTGTCTGCGACATTTGGCAAAACCCTTACATATCACCATTGGGAAGCAAGCTTTGGGTTCCTTGCAATAACTTCGTCTGATACATACATACAGTTCCTCCTGGGATTTGTTTATTCAGTAGTGGTGTGTGTGTGTGTGTGTGTGTGTGAGAGAGAGAGAGAGAGAGAGAGAGAGAGAGAGAGAGAGAGAGAGAGAAATAAAAATAGAGAGACAAGCTGCTCACTACCCAATTGGATTTTCCAAGAGTACAAAATATTGTCTGACAAATACCTTGGCACTGGCTTTGGTTAAAAGAAAATCTCATCAAATAAAGACCATTCTCTCTATATTTATGCTTTAGTGATATTTATTATTTATCACCTCTTATCTATAATTCACTGACCTTATTGTCTCCTCAGTGTCCTGTGACAAGTAATAAAGACACATTAGTTTCCCCCCCCTTTTAATGCTCTCCAGTATTTTAAGAAAATAAGTAACATTGGTAGATCATCTTTCATCTAATGACTATACAAATTTGCACAGAGATCAGTCCTTCCCCACTGTTGCTAAAAGCCACAAGAAGAGATGCTTAGTAGTGAGAGCATCACATTCTCTCCTGCATTAAGAACAGTGCATGTAAAGCAGTGATGGGAATCAGATAATTTTTCTGCTTTGTACCTAACCCAAGGCATGCCTGACCCTTAACCTACTCAATCATTTCCTGGCAGAGCCAAACTCTTCTGTTTTAAATCACTCTCCCACACAGTAGCTAGCAAGCATCTTTTCAGTGTCACGTTACACCTGTGTCAATCAGCGTTGCCCACATTTCATCTCTTGCATTCCTGCCAAGAGTGGGATATTTGTTCAGCATTACAAGTGCCATCAGAGTGTTTTCCATCACATACTCAAAATATACCTGTGCAGGCATGCTGTCCAGAAGGCTACATTTGTGAAAATGAAGATTGAGATTGCCCGGATTTTCATAAATGCACAAGCTGCAGTGGCACATAGGAGGCTAGTGGCTGCATGTTGCCTTTCTCTTGAATGCAGTGCAGTGCACTCAGTTATGAAAGTCTGCCCATCTTTGAGTCTCTGTCCACCTTCTTTTCCTGAGCTCTTTTACTGGTGTGTGTGGGAGAGGTACAGTCAGAAAGTTGAAAATATGAGGAAGATAATGGAGGAAGGTGTTTGGGCAACCTGGTGGGAGGAAGCCCTTGCTATGCCTCTTCCTTCTCGTAGTGGGTGGTGATTTGTAGACATTTTGCTAGGTTTTCTTCAGCTACTTCCCCATGATTTGTTTACACTTCTTCATCTGCGTTCTGCAGATGTAATGAAAACCTGCTATACTACTTTTAAAATCATTTCCCATGAGCAAAACACACCCCAGTCCCTTACATACTTTTTCTTCATCTGAGCTACCTTTTGAGACATTTTATCTACCCCCTACCATTCCCACTAAATCTCTCCAGTTTGTTAGCATCTTCTTTAATGTTGGCACCTTGAAGTGAATGCAGTATTCTAGATGAAGTCTCAGAATGGTGGAGCAGAATGGCCCCTTTCAGATTTGGGATCTTATGCTTATGTTGAAACCGAAACTTCTCAAGGTCATGGTTCCTTATGAGCAGTTTGCTTTCAGGAAGCTCCCTTGTGCAGAACAACTCACCCATCTGCCTCAGTATTGTCTGCATTGACTGGCAGCAGCTCTCCATGCTTTCAGCCACAAGTCTCTTCCGGATCTACCTAGAGATGTCAGGAATTGACCCTGGGATCTTCATGCAAGACAGATTCTCTTCCAGTGAGCTACAGCTTTGCCCTCTCTGTTCCTCCAACACCTTGCTTAACCTCATCATCTCTTTAATCAGTTACTCTCCAAGTTGTACTTTTTAATGGCAGAAGGTTTGGTTCAGGGATGGGAAACATGTGGTCCCTCAGACGTTGCTGGGCTATAGTTCCAGTCATCCATGAACATTGGCCCATACTCACTGGGACTGATGGGATTTGGAGTCCCTACAACATCTTTGGTGTCCACTGGTTTCCTATCCCCTGCTGCAATGCAGCCTGTTTCTTTGGCAGCCTACAGAATATGTGATATCTTGGGAAACCTATCAGAGATTTCAGAGAGGACAAAAGTTGTGTGACTTACAACACATTTGTGTTATCACCGCAGCTGAGAAATGCTGACGTTAATCTACAGGCAAAACAGTCGATCCCAGCTCTGTATCATATTATCAAGCAGAAATATGTTTTATTTACACACATTCCAGTTTCTTGAATACTAGAGGTTTTAAATTCCTGAACTATATGCATGCAAGGATTGATGTGTAATCTTGGTCTAGTAACCCCAAGGCATTAGTTATATTAATAAAGTTAGTGCATCTTGTTTATTAATCTAGATTCAATCCCTTTGGGAGTCTAACAATGACATTGTAAGGGAGGCAAGGGAGAGAAGGTGCCTGTAGGAAGATAGTGGAAGGCACATTTTTCTCTTTACAATTCGCCATAAAGTAACTGCACATTATGATGTACAATCGCTTCCTGGGAGCATTTCAAAACATTAAAAAAACAAACCTGTGCAGCCATTGTGGAGGTATTAGCTGGTCTGAGCAGTTGTACAATGTTAAAGGAAAGAAGACAGACCTTGAACCACCTCGTATATATACTACATGCCTTTGTGTATATTATTTGTTTGTTGATTATAAGGCTTAATCCACAGACCTATGTTCCGATCTCTGCGTAGGTGCGGAAAGCATTTTTAGTTTCTTCTAATTTCTCTCTCTCTCTCTTTTCAAAATTATGTTGTCAGCCAGTTTGGGTATTTTACTTTAAATGAAAATATGTGATGAAATAAACATTTTAATAAATCACAATTTTTTCCTTACACGCAAAGTGAAATTTATATAAAAAGGGGGGATGAGATGAATATTGTGCCCACACCTCTGCTGTTCTAAAAATGAATCTTCCTTTCATCACCTTAAATCTCCTTTTCCTGCCTAGCGTGTCACAACATGGTTCAGGTGGGGCGTTCCCTGTATCGTTCCAATTTTAGTAAATGTGCTGCAGAAGCCAGTACTCTGCTGGGGTCTTCCACTAGGCTAAGAAATCTTTTGCTAATGCATCCACTTCATGTTTTAATCATGTCAGAAGCTTTCTAATATGTATGTGGCAGAAGCAACTGGATTTACCTAGAATCCCTAAGAAATCTAAGCAGTGTGTTTAGCCAGGTGGAGAGACTTCTCCTCCACTCCAAAGAAAAGAGATGGAAAGCGAACAAGATTAGAACAACGTTAAGCCAACTATAACCCAGGCTTCGTTCAGAATGCTGCAAGAGTATTTTAAAAGTTCACTTGTTTACTACAACTGTAACCTGTCCTACTCATAACATGTCCAGAGCGGCATTTTAGGCTTACAGCAGCCCTGCAGATAAATCAGGCTGAGAACAAGTGTCTGCTAGCCCACCATTTTTGTGCAATGTTGGATGCAAAGGTTCTGTGCAAATCCATTTTCAGTATTCGTATACTTTGTATATAAGACATATAAAGCCACATATGTGAAACTTTAATACAGTGGAACCTCAGGTTACGTACCATCCTCCTTACGAACACTTCGGGTAACGAGCTCCGCTAACCCGGAAGTAGATGCTCCTGGTTGCAAACTTTGCCCTGGGATGCAAGCGGAAGTCGCATGGCAGCAGAGGAAGGCCCCATTAGCGAAAGCGAGCCTCATGTTAAGTACGGTTTCCAGTTAATAATGGACCTCCACAACGAATTAAGTTCGTAACCGGAGGTACCACTGTAAAAGCTAATTTGTAGAAAGCATGTTCTGGACTGCACTTGTCCAGCAGTGAAAATTCAGATGAAGGAGCTATCAGTTTTCCGACATTTGTACACACTGCCATGCAACAGATTGTTGCTAGGAGCAAAGTGATATATAGTTTAGTTATTAACTTCACTGTTGAAAAATGAGGGGACTTCAGTTCCCTCTCCCGCAACTCTCCAGCTTCTTTTATTAAGATGCTGAAATACTTTCTCTGCCCCAAAGCTATTAGAAAAGGATGCAGAGGGCTTAACTATTTAAGTGAGGCATTGTTGATTACAGGACAAATCCTTGTGAGCTGCTATGGGAGCTTCTTCTGCATGGCCAGGTCCCATGAAACACCAGTGATACCTGTACAGGAAGCAAGAGGTCAGGAGGCTCCCAGGAAAGGGCAGCAGGGGCTTGGCATGGAAAACAGCCATGGCACCTATGCACCCAACATGGTTCTTGCATACAAACATTGCTTCTGCAACAGAAGACCTTTAACCACTTGGAAGCGTCCCCCTTGCAAGAACAGAAACATGAACCAGCCTCAAGATATTTAAAATGCCAGGAGACCGTATCCTGTTTGTTGATTGTGAAACCTCTGAACTCTCGCTGCGCATCATATGTTTGCAAACATTCATCTCAAATGGCCTTTAAAAATGAGTGAAAATGAGTTATATCCCCAGAGCACAGACTTGGCAGACAAACTATAAACACTGCTGCTGGGCTGGCTATGAATTGAGCTCATAAGTAGTCTGTGCTAAAGCTGTCTCTTTGCTTTTATACCCTCATCCTTCCTTTTTCTTTTTGCCCCTTTGTTTGTGTCATTCGTAGCTGAGGATTCTCTACTCATCCGCATATGCAGGCTTTACTGCAAGGAGATGCTTGTATACCGGGGATAAAAATCCTATTGGCCATTTCCCTGAAGTCCTAGTCACTGAAGCAGCAGTGTACATGGGAGACAGCTCAGTGATAGAACACACATGTGATTTGTGTGCAGAAGATGCTGGGTTCAATACCTGACTTCTCCAGGTAGGGCTGAGAAACATGCCTATCTAAAATCCCAGTGAGCGCCTACTAGGCTAGACAATGCTGACCTAGATGGGAAATGATCTGAGCCTGTGCAAGGCAGCTTTGTGTGTTTGGTATTAAGCCTCTGAGCCAAATTTTGCACCTTCGTGGGCTGTAGAAGAGGAGCGCTCATAAGCATGCTATCAGGTGGATTAATGGATTGATCAACCCTTAAAGCCTTTTAAGGAGTTCTTGAGTGTCAAGGATAAGGAACTTATGGCTCTCCAGATGTTTCTGGAATACAACATTCCTATCCCCTGTCTGTTGGTCATGCTTACTGAGTAGATCAGTAATATATGAGAAGGCTACTTAAAAGGTGGCTTGCTGACCACTGTAATAATCCTTTGTTAATATGCTGCTGCAGGAATGTGTTGGGTATGTTTTAGGACATGCTCCCACTTTATGTTGAGTGATGGCAAGGCTCAAGATGCCTGACCCTGGTCCCATCAATTCCAGGGCAAGGACACATCTGTGAGCTGTTTCCAGGCAAGAGCATGGGCTACATGGAGCTATAGTCTGACTCTTTGTAAGGCAGTTGCATCTGCTTCCTGTGAGTGAACCTAAAGTATGGAGCCTAGCATTGCCCCCGGAAGCCTTTGCAAAGTCCAAGCATTCATCATTGGATGCCCGTATGCAAAATCTTCCCTTCAAGTAGAAAGGTTGAAAGCTATCAAGGTAGATAATTATTTTATTTATTAAATTTTTATGTTGTAAATTTTTATGTTGTGTTGCACAACATAAAAATGCAAAATGAGAACACAAAATACATAATAAAACAAAAAAACTCCTCCCAACAAACACAAAGGCCATAGAATGTTAATCAGCCAGATGTGGTATGAATCCATGGGTTGGTGGCTTAGGAAAATAAAAAATGTTTTGAGACTATGAATCAGTTTGAACACCCACCACTTTGCACAATTCATTTTATCTTATAATGATTAGGACTTGAGTCTATCAAATAACAAGTCTTTGTGGAGGACATTTGCACAGTCTTAAAGCATAGATGGGGAAAACATCCAGATGTTGCTGGACTACAACTCTAATTATGCCTGACCTTGCTGGCTGGAACTGAAGTAAGTTGGAATCCAGGACATCTGGATTCACTGTGATGTCCACGGGTTCCTCACCCCTGGCAGAAATGGTCACCCAGATGATGAAATATTCCAAGTACACATTACGGTTACCATTTTCAACAGCAGCATCTGTCATATGAAGCCATAGTTCACTCCAGGAGGTATATTGATTGTGCAGTGGAGATGATCAGATCCTGGTGTTTCTAATGCCATGGTTTTTCTTCTCTGTATCCACATAGCTAGTAAATGGGAACATTTCGTTCACAAACCACACTATAGATGCCTTAGAAATGTAGCTAGATATCTATCTGTGGGAGCAATGATTCCTAAATTGTGCCAAGACACACTATCTTGATTGAAAAGTTAACCTAGAGCTTTCCAAACTGTGTATTGCGCGACATGTTAGTGGGTCGGCTGCAGTGTGTAGTTGTGTCACACAAACACAATCTGCTCCCAGGGCTGGAAAGGGGTTAGTTTAACCTCCGGTTTGCTAGTAAAACTGAATTACTGTGTCACAAAATGAAGCATGTCTAAAAAGTGTGTCACCAACATGTAAAGTTTGGAAAACTCTGAGTTAACCCATCGTGGTGGAGGTACCCATTACTCTGTGTCCGTTGCATTGGGGAAGCTCTGTGCAGCATTGATCTCCTACCTCCTGACAATATATGGCTGGCAATATCCTTCCAAGGGAGAAGAGAAGACTCCCTGGAAAAGATTCCCTGGAAAAGACCCTGATGTTGGGAAAGATGGAGGGCACAAGGAGAAGGGGACGACAGAGGACGAGATGGTTGGACAGTGTTCTCAAAGCTACAAACATGAGTCTGACCGAACTGTGGGAGGCAGTGGAAGACAGGAGTGCCTGGCGTGCTCTGGTCCATGGGGTGACGAAGAGTCGGACACGACTAAACGACTAAACAAATCCTTCCAAGGAAAGGAGTAAATGCACCCCTGGATTCCTTGATATGATCCATTCTATAACTGAAAGGCCTGAGGGAATCCTAGAAGGGTCATTGTTGACCAGAAAGCACAGTCCCACCCTGAGCCTTGATTGACTGGGCAAAGGGTGCCATTGGTGTGAGAGCTGATTAAGATATGTTAGAGAGTGGTACAGCCCCAGATTTAATCTGTGTGTTGAAGGTGGTAGTGATTTCCTAACAACTGTCTGGGAAACACCAAGCTGTACTAGCTACGTGCCAGTTTCCAGTTGCCTGCTTGAGAGTGCCTTCTTCACAGAAGTTATGTTACATTATTCAGGTAATTAACTGCCCAGGGCTGCTTGAGACTCTGCCAAAAAGCTCCAACATTAAGATGCTGCTGAGAGAGTTCCATGAGTATAAAGTGCCCTAATGGAGGAAACAAAACAATGTTATAGAGAAGAAGGATGCTTAATTTATTAAGAATTGGAGAAGGGGGGATGTGTATTAGAACGAAGGAGGGAATAAAACAAGACCAGAAGGCGTTACCATTGAGAACATCAAAAGTATGATTGAAGAGCATTTATTTTAAAAATATTCACATAAAGTGATAGGTGTGAAAAGGGTCGAGACATTTCTTAGGAATGAATTGGCACTTTCAGGTTCCAGAAGCCTACAAAGATATATGAGAGAAGGTAGGCTGTATGCACAGTAACCCATTTGTAACACAAAATATGTAGTTTTCCTCAACTCTGAATCATTCATACTCGTCTTCAGCCTGCTGTTTTCAATTTAGATTGATTCTAGATCATGCTGCCCACAAAGGTAGCGCCCTCCCTTGCTCCCCCCCATTTTGATTGCCTCCTCCCCTTGTGACATCCCTTGTCCTCCCCCCCTTTTTTTTTTTGCCCCTTTGCCCTTTCTCCTGCTTCCTTCCCCTTGCCGTACCCCCCCAGCCCTCTTTCCCAATCACTACTTCTGACTTCAGTAGGAGGACAACAGATGGCTTCTCCCTGACAAAGCCCTCTGATACATAAAAATGGATTAGGCCAGACAAGTGGCTGAAGATTTATCATCAAAAAAAAAAAAAAAAGAAGAAGAAATAATTGGTACCTAGTTGAAATTTAGAGAAGTGGAGCAACATAATAGAGTCCGGCCTTTGAACATATCTGCTCCCCCCCCTATATAACTTCTAGGAAATAATACAACAGAAAGAGAACAGAAGGGGAATACTCTTGGGTGGTGTTTTGATTCTGTGTTCAGTTAGGAAATCTTCACGACACGGTCCCCTTTCTCATTTAGGGGTTTCACCCCTTTCCATCAAACTCCTCTTTCTTTTCCCCCGAGCACCCCCCCCATTTTACCTGCCCGTCCCTACAACTCCCTTCTAAAGAAGTATTGGTTATAACTGTTAAAGGGGCGGTGGTGAAGCGTGATCGCCTGAGTAATTAAGTGGTTTGTATAAGAGTGTACGCCCTTTATGGGAAAGCTATAAAAACGTAAATTTACTTTGTTTGTAAATATAGGAAGGGGAGGATGGCAGGGAAGGATGGGAAGAAATCAGTGGGCACCCCTGCAGAGAGGAAAACCTCACGTCACGAGGAAATCAAAGATTTAGATATACTCTGGCTGAAAATAAAAGAAGAATTTAAGCAGAATGAGATTCATATGGAGGAGAAGTTAGGCGAGATGCAGAAGTCAATAGATAGGAAAATAGAAGGGGCGGTAGGAGAACTGTCAAATAAGATAAAAGATTTAACGACTCGAACCAAACTTCTAGAAGACTCAAATAAAAAAACACAAAAAGAGATAAGAGACCAGAGGAAGGAAGTGGAGAAAATAAAGGAGAACTTTGGGGAAGTAGGTAAGAGTCAGGAGCAAATTTTGGACAATCTGGCAATGATGGAAATGAAACAAAAACAGTTAAATTTAAAATTCCGAGGGGTAGGGGAGGAAGTCAACGAAGATGTCAAAGGGAAAATGATAAGAGAACTGGCAAGGTGGTTAAATTTGAAGGAGGAAGAAGTCACACAAGAAATAGAAAATGCCTTCAGAATAAAAATAAAACCTAAACAAAATAGAGCAAGAAAGATCCCAGGAGATTGTCTGGTAATCTTCAAATCGACAGAGCTGAAAAACAAGATTCTAAGAGAAAGTTTTCAGAAGAAATTGGTGATAGACGGAAGACCAATTATCATTTTCAAAGAAATTCCAATCAGACTCCTTCGTAAGAGAGAGGGCTATAAACAACTAGTAAATATCCTAAGGAAGAACGGCATTCAACATAGATGGGAGTTCCCAGAAGGGATCTCCTTTTTTTTACAAAGAAAAAAGATTTAAAATCGCTGAAGGTCAGGAAGTCAGGAAGTTTCTACGAAGATATGAGAAAGAACTTGGCAGGACGGGGGAGGTGCATGGAGGTGGGGGTGGAGAGGGAGACGGGGGAGATGACAGGGGTTTGGGGGGGGACTCGGAGGGGGAGGAGGGAGAGGGGGGGAGGGAGAGGAGGGTGAAGAAGCAGAAAGTAAAACCACTCGAATCTAAACCAGCAGAAACTTAAATCCGCAAACTACTGTTTTATAAGTAAGTAAATAAGAATGAATTTAAAAATCTTAACATGGAATGTAAACGGTGTGAACGATAAAGTGAAAAGGAATAAAGTTGTAAATGTTTTGAAAAAGAAAAAATTGGATATAATCTGTATACAAGAGACTCACGTAGCCAAAAAACATAATCGGGTATTAACAAATAGGAATTTAGGAATGGAATTTATAAGTTCCACGGCAGAGAAAAAAAAAGGAGTGGTAACATATGTTAAAGAAAAATGGGAACCTAAACTGATTTATAAAGACGAAGAAGGAAGGATATTGGGGGTACAAATCAGCTTCCAGGGGGAAAAAATTAATGTGGTAAACATATATGCCCCAAACTCAAACAAACCAGAGTTCTTTAAGAAACTAGAACAAGTTTTAATAGAATTAGAAAACAACAGGACGATACTGCTTGGAGATTTCAATGCTGTGCCAATCCCAGAAATTGACAGACAAACAGAAAAGGGGAAAAAGAACCAAGGGAAGCTGCCAAAGTCTTTCCAAGATTTGGAAGAAAATATGGATTTAATAGACATCTGGAGACATAAACATCCAATAGAAAAGCAGTTTACCTTCTTTTCAGAAGTACATAAGAGTTGGGGTAGAATAGACCAAATTTGGACGTCAAGAGAACTCTCCTTAAGAGCTACGAAATGTGAAATCCATCCGAGAACTCTTTCAGACCACAACTCAGTGACACTGGAAATAAAAAGTGAACTACAAGGAGGTTTTAGATGGAGACTAAATGAACAACTTTTAGAGGACGAGGAAGTCATTGAGAAAGCTAAAGCCACCTTAAAAGACTACTTCGAATTGAATCTTAACACAGGAGTTAGTTCAGAAATAACCTGGGACGCCAGCAAGGCGGTGCTGAGAGGCTTCTTCATTCAGCAGAACAGTTACAAAAAGAAACTAAGGCAACAAAAGAAAGAAGAGATCCTAAGTCAGATAAGGCAGTCAGAGAAAAAACTGACAGAGAACCCAAAAGACATGCAAAGTATGCAAGTAATTAAAATATTACAGACACAATATTCGATGCTAATGAATCAAGAAATTGAATGGAAAATCAGGTTAATGAGGCAAAGATATTTTGAATCAGCCAATAAAACTGGAAAACTATTAGCTTGGCAACTGAGGAAAAGACAAAAACAAAGTGTGATAAACAAAATAAAAGTAGAAGAAGAAACAATAGAAGACCCAAAAAAGATACAAAAAATCTTTCTGGAGTTCTACGAAGGGTTATATAAAAAAGGAGAGGAGGATACAATACTAATAGAAAAATATCTAGAGAACTGTAAAGGGAAGACGTTAACGGCTGAAGAGAAAATACAATTAAACAAACCCATAAATATAGAGGAGACTCAGAATGCAATCAAAAGAATGAAATTGGGGAAGACTCCGGGCCCGGATGGCCTATCGGCAAAATACTATAAAGTCCTAGGAAGCCAACTTGCGCCAATCCTCTGTGAGGTAATGAATAACATTTTAAAGGATGGGAAAATACCGGGGTCATGGCGGGAGGCATTCATAACCTTAATTCCAAAATCGGACACTGACAAATTAAATATTAAAAATTATAGGCCAATATCCTTACTAAATAATGATTATAAAATATTTGCTGATATAATGGCAAACAGATTGAAACAACATCTAACGGATTTAATTCATAAGGATCAGGCCGGGTTTCTGCCGAACAGGTTCCTGAAAGACAATGTTAGACATGTCATAAATGTAATTGAGTATCTGGAGGTTAATAACAATGTACCGGCAGTACTGATGTTTGTGGATGCTGAAAAGGCGTTCGACAATGTATCATGGACGTTTATGATAAAATGTTTGGAGAGGGCGGGGATAGAGGGCGACTTCCTGAAAGGAATGCAAGCTATATACTCTACTCAATCGGCCAAACTGATAATAAACAATAACCTGACAAACCAATTCAAGATAGAAAAGGGAACAAGACAGGGTTGCCCTCTCTCCCCGCTTCTATTCATTATGGTCTTAGAAATATTGGCGAATAAAATTAGAACCTCATCTGAGATACGAGGAATTAGAATAGGACCGAAGGAATTTAAGCTAAAGGCCTACGCAGATGACCTGATATTATCCTTGGAAGAACCTCAAGAGAGTATTGGCAAAGCGTTAGAGATCCTGGAAGAATACGGCAAGTTATCCGGCTTTAAACTAAACAAATTGAAGACAAAAATGCTGACAAAAAATCTGAAAAGTGAAGAAAAAGAAGAGCTAGAAAGAAAACACGGAATAAAAATTGCAAAAAAAATAAAATATTTAGGAATCTGGCTCACATCAAAAAATATAAACCTAATTGAAGATAATTACTCGGTAGTTTGGAAAGAGATCAAAAGAGACTTCGATGTCTGGAATAGAGTCAATTTATCGTGGCTGGGTAGGATGGAGGCGATAAAGATGGTCGTGCTTCCTAAGATGTTGTTCCTTTTCCAAAACATCCCAATAATTAGGGGGTCTAAACTGTTTAAAGATTGGCAACGGACGCTCTCCAGATTCATCTGGCAGGGCAGAAGACCAAGGATTAGATTTAAAATTCTTACGGACCGGAAGGAAAGAGGGGGCTTCGCTGTTCCGAACTTAAAGTTGTACCATGAGGCCGCATGTTTATGCTGGGTCAAAGATTGGATCACGCTAAAAAATAGCGACTTATTGGACCTGGAAGGGGCGGATAATAGATATGGCTGGCATGCCTATCTATGGCAGAGCAAGGGGAAGGTGCATAGGGGATTTTCGAGTCACATCATTAGAGGCCCCTTGTATGAAGCCTGGGAAAGGAATAAAAAACTACTGGAATGGCGAACCCCCTGGTGGCTGTCCCCAATCAATATTATAACAACTATAAATATAAATACGGGAGTAGAGAATTTAACATATGAGGACCTATTGGTAAGATCGGAAGACACGTGGAAATTAAGACCGTACGAGGAACTGAAGGGAAAACTGACAGTTTGGCTACAATACCATCAAATCAATGCCCTATGGGCGGAAGATAAAAAAATTGGAATGAATGAAAAAAAATCGAAATTCCAGATTGAAATAATTGAAGGTGATTCTAAATTATTATCTAAAATGTACAACATATTATTGGAGTGGGACACAAAAGATGAGGAGATCAAAGAAGTCATGGTCAAATGGGCAATAGATATAGGACATAGCATAGCCTACGAGCAGTGGTCAAAACTGTGGGAGAAGGGAATAAAATTTACGGCGTGTGCCGCAATCAGGGAAAATATAGAAAAGATGATCCACAGATGGTATTTAACACCAGAAAAACTGAACAGGATATATAAGATCGGTAGCGGGGTCTGCTGGAGGTGTAAAGTAAAGGAGGGTAATTTCATGCATATGTGGTGGGCCTGCGAGGAAATTAAAAAATTCTGGGATACTATATACAACGAGTTAAAAAAAATATTAAAATACACTTTCCCAAAAAGACCAGAGGCCTTCCTATTAGGCATCATAGGAGAGGAGATAAGGAAAGAAGACGTAGTTTTGTTCCAGTACTCAACAGCAGCGGCCAGATTGCTAATTGCTCAAAAATGGAAAGGCACGAGCACCCCAACGATGATGGAATGGCAAAATAAACTATATGACTTCTTTGAACTGGCAAACATGACGCAGAAAATCAGAAACCAAAAAAATACAAAGTTAAGGGACGATTGGGCTAAATTTATGACATACATAGAAAGAAATTATGAAAACATACCAACTATAGTAGGTTTACTATAAAACTTTCGATGTTTCAAGTTATTAAACTACAACAGCTGTAAAAATGGAATTTTGTAAAAATTAGGAATCCGGAATCAAGAGGGATGGAAGTTGAACTGTAAATGTAATGTGCTATGTTGTCTTGTTTTTTCTCTATTTTTTCTCTCTTTTTTACTTTTTACTTTTTTTCTTTTTCTTTCACATCTATTCATTTTGTCATGTGTATGCATCAAACGAAACTTAATAAAAAGAATTTTAAAAAAACAAAAAAAAACAAAGGTAGTGTGGTTACTTGATACATCTTTGAAAACCATGCTTATACCTCAATGAATGAAGAAGGGTGATGCGATCTTAGTATACACTCAACCAAGTGGGACATTGTGGAGGCTTGGTGGACACACTACCCTTTGAAGTTAGGGTCTTCTTGAACAACCCATTTGGAGCTGTTAGGGCATTTTCCTGCTTCAATTTGTGACAGTCTGAGTCCTGGGGCTCAATGTGGACTGAGAACTTGGCCCTGGTTTCTCCATTTGCTTTTATTTCTAGCCTTCTCCTTCTCAAGGGCTCAGGGGAGAGGACACCAATGATTCATTTTTTAAAAATAAAGGTATCCCCTGCAGATGAAAATTGCCTCCCACCTGCTTAGCTATGGCTGTTGAGTGTCAGCCCAAAAAGGAAAGTTTTACAGTTCTCGTGTAATACAGTGGTACTTTGGGTTACAGATGCTTCAGGTAACAGATGCTTCAGGTTACAGACTCCGCTAACCCAGAAATAAGTACCTTGAGTTAAGAACTTTGCTTCAGGATGAGAACAGAAATCGTGCTCCAGCGGCGTGGCGGCAGCAGCAGGCCCCCATTAGCTAAAGTGGTGCTTCAGGTTAAGAACAGTTTCAGGTTAAGAACAGACCTCCAGAACTAATTAAGTACTTAACCCGAGGTACCACTGTATGTTGGTTCCATTTGGAGGCTGCCATTTCTGATTAGGGCGGTAGAAAAGGAGGCTTCTCTTCCTTTTATAGTTGTGTAGAAGAGGGAAAGTTTGCAAGGGTAACCTGCCATGCAAGCTTTTTCTTATGTAAAGAAAAACAAGTCTGCTCATCCCCTACCAGAGCTGAAGGGATTATTAATTTATTGTCTCATCTTCCAGGGGCTAATTTGCGAGGGATTCTGGGCATGTTTATAGCACTGCACTGTCTTGTTGCAGATGGATGGTGCAGACATGCAGTTATACAGGTCTGTAGCTAGTGACCCAGCTCTAAACATATTTACTTTGAAGCAAGTGCCATTGATTTTCAATAGAATTTGCTCTCAGATGAGGTGTTGTTTTTCCCATGAGGAGCAGAACCTGTGTAGTTATTTTGTTCTTGCCCTTTGCAAAGCTTCTGGCTCAGTTTGGGGAGCCGAGAGCGAGTTTGCTCTTCCTGCCCTGGTGCCTTGTGACAGCTAAGCTGGGCACACACAGCAAACATCCTCCCTCCTCAACCTGCCCTACTACTGAGAAACGATGAAAATTTAATGCTTGCTTCACTTGCTGTGTTCTCTGGGCTAATTCTGTCTTTTCCAAGCACCAGAGGGGCTTGTGCCAGGCAGCCAGAGATGTTGGAGGGAGGAGGATGGAAGAAACTCAGCAGCGTATCAGGCAGAGCAGCTCAAGCCCCAAAGGCTTCATTAGGGAGGTGCTCCTTGGCAGAAAGGGGCCTGGGAAACAGCAGGAAGACAATTTCTCGATCACACAGTGTCCAAGCAAAAATTAGGTGGGAGAGAGAATGCCAAAGTGGTCACGAGCTGTTCCCAAAGTGGCAGACAGTCTGCCCTCACTCAGCCAGCAAATGTCAGAAGTGTGTGAAGAAGAGGCAGGAGACTGGCAAACTTGAAACAAGCCCACAAACGCCTGTCTGCCTACATGTAGTTTTAGAGAAAAGTACCACGTTTTGTCAAGCTTTCCTGCTTGGTTTCCTGGAGGAGATTCGTGCTTGCCACAGGAGACCAGGTATGTGGCTGTTTACAAGCCTGAAGACTGGTTTCCCTTTATCAGGCGGCACCAGTACATTCATTTATCTTGCATTCTTGAATTCTTGGCATAAGCCAGCCTTGTAAATCTGTGAACTGAAGTTACCAACCTGCAGAACTGTTTACTAGTCATCTGGGGCTAGTAGAGGAGGGATAGAGAGTTCCAACCCTCTTTCAATAGCCTTCTCCGTTCATATGCTGGGCACACTTTGTCCCCTATCTTCCTTGCCCGCCCCCCTTCTGCTCACTCATCTGTATACCATTCATTGTCTCCTGTGAGTACCAGGTGAGTGCTTAAATACAGGGCTGTCATCAACCTCTCACTGTTTCCTTGTGGGCAACATGGTGGCTGTGCTTAAATTCACAAGAGTCTGCAAATGGCAGATTCTGCACATTCATTGTGATAGTTGTCAATGTCTCTGAGCGTTGGGATCCTTAGAAAATATCAGGCACTGAGGACTTGATGAATGTCTGTCTAATCCTCTACATGCATGCAGCCAATCTTCCTTGTTGTGCAGAGATGCAAGAAGAAGGGTTTTCCCTGAGTTCAGTCCAGGAGAGAAGACCACATGTCTGTCTAAAACATGGTGGGGATGCTTCTACAGTAGGTTCACTCTTAACGTTATGTAGATCTGGATTGCACCCTTAGGCTTCTCTGGAATCCTAGCCACGATCAGTGAATTACTCCATGATAAGCAGTGTACCAGCCTTATATAAATCAGGATCTTCTTGACAATTGCATTATTAACACTTATGCAAAGATGCAACATCTTGAGATATCCAATAAGAAAACTAGCATGTATGATGAGATATTGACAGAAAGTGTCCTTTGTTGTGACTGGTGGAACTGGGTGGAACATTTCTTATTGAGCTCCCCATATTTCAGCCAACAAACAGGTTCAGTTTCTTTAAAGTCAAGCTGCAGACCCCCATGCAACATGGTAATTAAGAGGATATAGGTTATATTATATTATCCCACACATGGAAACCTCTGTCTCTTGCCTTTTCATGTTGCTGAGCTTGTTCATCTATTTGCTGCAGACAAGGGCAGACTCAGCAGTGAAGTGATATAAGGACAACACCGCTGATGAAAAACTCTTCCATTTGCCTAATTAGCTGAGAAAATTAGAAGCCAGCCAGGGAAATCTGATGTAACTGCAGGGAGTGACAGTGCTAGGCCCAGACAGGGAGCTGAGAATGCCATTTTCTGGTGCTGCTGCACTTGGCAATGCTTTTAGAGAGCATCATGCTCCACAGACCCAGGAAGGTATAACATAAAGAATGGTGTTCCAGTGCGACATAACACCAGTCACTAAAACCCATAGAGATTTCAGGATGGGAACTGTCAGTACTTTGTCTGCAGTGATTTTAAAACGCTTACACCAGGCTGTGCAAGTAGAAAGATTTTCTAATGATTTTCAGCCTTAGAAGGGATCGCTCATATGCCATATCACAGGGGTGGCCAACTTCCAAGAGATTGCGATCTACTCAGAGTTAAAAACTGGCAGTGATCTACCCCTTTTGGGGGTTTCATCAGAGTCAGAGTTGTTGGGCTTTTTTAGGAAGGAAAGCCCTGCTGGACATGCCTGCCATATCAGAACTCTTGGCTGGTAAAGTAAATGTCCTGCCTGGCCATGTCCTTTCTTCTACAGAAGACACACAAGCTGCATTCATGCATAAGGCTGGCTTGCTGTGATTTATTGTGAACAAGCAGTGATGTCTGACCACTCCCAATTTGGTCCTCGGTTGGTTCAAGCAGGATAAATAGACCTGGAAGCCACAGTGAAGCTTGGCTTCCCATTACAATCCCAACCAGGGTTTGTGGTTTCTTGCTCCCTGATGAGCCGTGAGCACAAGCCAACAACCAAAGACATGGCTTGTTGCTGGCTTGCTGAGGAACAACAAACCACTAATCCCTGGTTTAATATAATGGGAAGCCAGCCTTAGTTGCAGCTCCTTTCTACCAGTTATACCAGGGGAGGAACGATTGGGCAATGTGCATGAACTCGTTCACAGCAAACAACAATAAGCCAGAAATCTGGCTTATTACATAGAGTCCTGATTCCACATATTTCATAAGTGGTTCAAACTTGTTTTTTTCTTGTCCAGCTTGGTCTGGGGGTATAATGCAATTTCTGTGCTTCTCTGTAATCCAGTTGGAATAATCCACCTTCCCCAACCCAAAGTTCCTTTTTCAACGGGCCATTTTCACTTTTCAAATACTGCTCGCTCTCTCTATTTAAAAGACATTTTGTGGGTATTGAGTTCTACTGCAGTGTCACTGGACCACTCATTTATTCTTTCTGGACCACCTCAACCAGTCCTCATCTGATCTCAGTTCTTCTGCCTGGTTGGCTTTTTCAATACTTCATTTTCTTCTCATTTCCACATTGTTACACACTCTCCAGGACTCCTGTTTGCTTGCCAGATCCGCTTTTACTTCTTTTTGTTCAAAGGGCTCTTTGTTCTTCTGCCTTGTCCTTCTCTTCTTCTTTACTTGTATTCTTGTCGTCTTAGCTGTGCCCATCAGTCTATGGATTGGATTAATTATTTTGTTTTCCACCTCCTTCCTTCCCTTCTCTCTTGCTGTCCCCTTTCCCTGGAACTCATTGCACCAGGCTATCTGTACCTCTCCCTCTGTTTTAGCATTTGGAAAGCCATGAAAACTTATCCTGAGCTGATATTAGAACTCTGCATACTTTTTCACTTTCTTGAAACGTTTCTCTATTCCTAATTGACTGGGGGGGGGGGTTGCGTGTTGTAAGGGTGTTTTGTTTTGGTTTGGTTTTTTATCTGTGGGATTTTGTTCCTTGTTTTTTAGCAGGTGGGAGGAGAATTGGTTAGATTTTAAGCCTGCGGCAAAATTTGTGCTTTTTAATACAAATATGATGGCAATATTGATGACTGAAAGGCCCGTAAGTGAAGTGACTCTGCTTCTAAAAGCTAACAGCAGCTAGCTTCTCTGTGGCAATGGCTGACTCCACAAATGTGTTGCAATGCTTTCCCAAGCAGCAGGTTTGCCCAGAAAGGTGACTAGTAATGTACTACTGAGCAAGGTGAAGAATCGAATAAGATCTAGAAAGGATGGAGAATGAGGGCAACCTGATGTGCAAATCCTGGTCCTTCGGGTGTTCTTAAGGATGAGAAAAAGCACCAGGGAGGGCAAAATGTCATGAGTGTGCAGGAACAATGGCATCTGAGGAGAATTGAAGGCAAAGACAGGAAATTGGTGACTGCTTTGCCATTCCCAAGGTTTGAAGAGGCTGTAGGTGAGCACCTATTTTGCATGGAGGGGCACATGCTTCATCTAGGAAGCTTTGAAGGTTCTTCGTCGAATCACGACACCTTTTTCCTGCTTCTGACATTCATGATTGTGCACTAAATGTAGGGTGAAAGTAGAGCATGGAAAGTAGGGTGACCCAAGAAGTAGGAGAAGAAGACAGCACACCCATATCTTTCTTAGTTATCAAAGAGAGTTTGAGCAGCATATTTAAGAGCAGCGTGGAATATTCTTATTTTGCAGTACATAAGGATGAAATGCAGGGACTTCCAAGGAACAGGATGGTAGAGTGTGGTCACAATAGCCTGAGGACAGGGTTCAGCCAACTGGTCCTACTCGCGGAAGCCCATGCAATGACTTCTACTAGTGCAACATGGCCTTTCCCCTCTCTTCTCCATGCCCACCCCCAAATTAGCTCTGATGGCGGGTCAAGTGAACCCTCAGAACAGACCCTGGAAGGGAGGAAAGTGGTGTAGGTTCCATATCTTTCACTGGTGGAGCAATGGCCACATATTTGTAGACCAGACTTCCTGAACTTGGTGCCCTCCAATTTTTTTGAACTGCAGTCCCCATCATCTTTGACCGTTGGCCATGCTGGCTGGGTCTGATGAGGGGCCATAGTCCAACAATACCTGGAGGGAGGTGAACTTGGGGAGGAAGATTTTGTTCATGATTTCTTCCAAATCACAAGGCTTGGAGCATGGCAGTACAAAAGGGGTCGGTGTTTCTAGTATGCATTCTTGTCACGCTGGTGGCCCTACTGTAGAAAATAGCTGCAGAAAAATGTCTTTCCCCCCTGTAGATTTTTGACTGAAATTGCAGCTCTTGCTTCAGTGAGGTGGAAGCTGATGCAATGAGCATCCCAGCATTGATAAGTTCATCAGTGGGGGGTGGGAGAAAATGGGGGAAGGGGTAGGTGGGTGGTTGGGAAGGAAGATTCTCTTATGAATGGACATTGTTTACAGTATTTACTTTCAAATACCAAAGCGTCTGCCTCTTTGACTTTGTGCTGCATGGTTGATCATTTATTTAGCAAACTCCCACGCACCCTCAGAATGGGAGACAGAAGCGGGTGAGGAGGAGGAGGAGGTGGTTCACTTTGTAAATTTACATTCTCAGAGGCAGGCGGGGGGGGGGTCTTCTAATTTGTATCTGAAATCTTCCCTCAGTATGATGTGTCTCCTTTGTTAATTGCAGTGTGAAGTGAGGATTAGGAGTTAAATGTTCTATTCCTACTGGTGATCAAAATATAAGCCTGAGGGGGCGGGTGGGTGGGTGTGATTTGCTCAGCGTCCAGTGCTTGGTCCTGATTCAGATTAAAGCGCTTACTTTGCAACATTTTAATTCCCATCTTCCCTCCCATGAGCTGATCTTCACCTCTCTGAGAGACAGTAATTGGCCCTAGATCACCCAGCGGACTTCATGCCTGAGCACAGATTTGAATCCACAGCCTTAGTCTTGACACTCTGAGCTCTATTCCATGCTGGCTCTGAGCCAGGGTTAAGCACCAGAACAGAAAAACTAATAACAAAGGGTGCCTTTAGGCATGTGCATAGTCCCTTACCAAATTATGTGAGGGGGTGGTGGTATCCCGGATGAAAAATGGGCTCGGCTGTCAAGTGACCTTGAGCTATGTTCCCCAGGCCTTTTAATATATGCAGTGGTTAAGTCTTAACACTAGTGGAATGCAAATAGGCCTCATTCGCTTGTTAGGTTTAATCTGTCACATTTATGTCCCTGTCTTTCCCTTTTCCGCAGCAGCTGGAAAGGGGTGATTCAAATAGGGGAAATGGTGCAGGGGGGAAGGGATTACCCCCTTCCCTAGAGCTGTGGACACAATCCAAGTCAGCATCTTCCCATAGCTTTTTATTTAAGCAAAGAAAAGAAGTGAGGGATCTGATCACAGATATCTCTCTCTCTCTCTCTCTCTCTCTCTCTCTCTCTCTCTCTCTCTCTCTCTCTCTCTCTCTCTCTCTCCTCTCTCTCTCTCTCTCTCTCTCTCACACACACACACACACATAAACACACACACAAATATTTTTCTTACTTCATTTTAAAATGCGTATATCCTGTCTTTCCTTTTTGGAAGCAAAACGATATTCAAGGCAGCTGACAGTATTTAAACACAAAATACCTATTAATACAAATTGAAGCACAAGGAGCAGCCAACCAGCAACTAATTAATCAATTAGGCAGTGGCAGTAAACAAAATCCAAAAGCCGTAAGAAAGAAAAGAGAGCAGTTAGGAAGGGGGATCCCTTTAAACTCAAGAGGATTTTGAATGCCCTTGGGAACAGCACAGCCTTTTTCCTGGAAGGCTGACAGATGGGGTGGAACAGCTTTCCCCTGGGAGGGAGTTCCAACCCTCAGTGCAGATATGGAGGAGGCACCGTTCTGAATGTGTGAAGCAGTGGGGATGTCTGTATTCCTGCCCTTTGTCCTGCATCCATATAGCTACTAATCAGTTCATCTGGCACAGCTCTTCTCACACTTGCCAAGCTCCCAGAGATTGTAAGTGGCGCCCACAGAAACTCCCCTTCAGCAGAAATATTGAAGATGGAAGGTAGCTCTTGTTCCTGGCCAGCCTAGAGAGGGGCTTCTGCTTCTCCTTGCACCTTCCTTCCTCTGTCCTAAGACACATGAAAACATGATGTGGTCATTTCCCAGAAAAAAAATGTGCTTATAGGGCAAGCCCCACCACCACCACCCTTAAGCCAGCTCAAAGCTTCCATGTCTTCTCCCAGGCATGCAGATAATCCTTTCATTGCTCGTTTCCTGTTCTCTGCTCATGTGCACTAAAAAGTCATTTGGGATGCAGCCTGGAAAACGAAAGTCCAAGAGCCCAAATAAATCCCTGGGCGAGATGAAATCCCGAGATCCTGCCTTTATGTATCTTTAACAGCTGGCTCACACAAGCAAGTGCTGCCTGCCTTTTTATGCCGATGCTATTCTCTTTGGGGGTATGACTGTGTGGAGAAACTTACATGAGCTGGCTGCTTGGGATGGGGGTGGGGAGAGGGCAACAGCCATTTTCATTCCCCCAAGACCACAAAATGTGCCGCCTCTTTGTCTGTGTAAGCAGCAAATGCCTTCTTACTGCTTTGTCTCTGAGTCTGAAGTCTGAAGGGCTATCGGTTACTACAAACGGGGTGCAAGATTTCTTTATAGGAAGGTTTTCTACAGGGTCCTCCTCTCCCTGCACATACCATGCCCTTAAAGGGTTGCTGGGAATTGTAATTTTGTGGGGGGCAAACTGCCCATAATTCTTTGAGGGAAATATTGTGCTTCAAATGTACTTTAAAGGTCTTTAAAGCAGTATCATTTTTGTTTGACTTGTTGTGTTTCCAACTAATCATAACTCTTTTGGTGGCAATTCATACCAGGAAAATCTGGCATTGCCCACAGAGAACTCTCCCTTTCTGTATAATGTCCTTCAACCTCAAATGGCAGATTTCAAGTGGAAACAGGAAGTGAGGGCTGTGTTACTTTTACCCACTATCTAAGGCATTCCCCCCGGCCGTCCACCATTTTGGAGACAGTATAACTAGCATCTTGTGAGGGGAAGAGGGTCAGATCATGGAGAGGCACTCTGAACATGAGAAAACCTGACCCATTCCTATTTTGCATTGGACGTCTTCAAGTTGCAAGGCCCCCGTGAGAAAGGGGGCAAGGCTCCCGCACTCTTAACCGTTCTGTTGAAGAGGGGATTTCTGCATGAAGAAGGTGTCATCTTACCATCTCCTGACTTTGCCACATCCAGGAACAACAACAGGGTTTAGCTGGGGAGGCCCAGCTGGATGGGCGGGGTACAAATAATAAATATTATTATAAATTATTAGCTTTTCATGGGCTCTGAACAGGTTTGTGGTTTGTTTGAGGAGAAACAAAATCTGTGCCTCAGTTCAGACAGTACAGCCAAACCTTGCTGTTTGTTGCTCCCAGGGTGGCAGCTAAGAGCGAAGTGGGGACTTTAAAGCAGCAGGGACCAGCTGTCTGTTTATTCACATTTAAACCACGCAAACATGGCCAATGTGGCTGAGAGGTTTGAGACCATACCTCAGAAGTAAGTTAACCCAGCCAGCATCTCCTGGCCAGTGTCTACGTTATGACAATGTGTGTCCGCCTGCATGTAATGATTGGCTGTGCCTTAGGGAACCATTCTGGGCACAAGATTCCGTATTTCAGAAACTGTATTATTGCTTAAGCAGCTAAATCATGAATCGTTCAGTGCAAATGCTCTGGAAAGTGGGCACAGGGAAAATGCTCTCATCAGCAAAGTGCATGAAACACATTATTCAGAGAGGAATCACCGACAGAAGCCAATGTTATGGATTTTGCACATAGAATGAGCCGGTTGCTTGGGAGTTCCCTTCTACCTGAGAGTGTGGAAGGTGTCCCTGAGAGAACAGGACAGCAGCGGTGCTGCTGGCAGCAGCAGGTGATATGTATAAAAGGAGACCTGACAGCATGGAACCTGAAGAAGATCAATATGTAGTTGGAAAGTCATCAGTGCAGATCAAGAGCACGTGGGACATCCCAAGAAGCAGAAGCAGAGGAAGTGTATGGAAAATGGCAGAGGGATATATCTAAATTTGTCTGGCAGGGCAAAAAGCCCCGAATAAAGTTTAAAATACTAACAGATGCGAAAGAAAGAGGGGGGTTTGCCCTGCCGGACTTGAAGTTATATTATGAATCTGCAGCCCTCTGCTGGTTGAAGGATTGGATTTTGTTGGAGAACACCGATGTCCTTGACCTGGAGGGATTTGATAATGCTTTTGGGTGGCATGCATATTTGTGGTACGACAAGGTTAAAGTTCATAAATCGTTCAAAAACCATATTGTCAGAAGGGCAATTTTTATGGTCTGGTCAAAATATAAAGACTTATTGGAGAGTAAAACTCCGAGGTGGCTCTCACCGATGGAGGCCAAAGCACGTAAAAGACTCAATATGGAGGCCCATTGGCCTAAATATTGGGAAATAATTGAAAAAATTGGAGATAAATGGAGGTTGCAGAGTATGGAAAAGTTAAAAAACAAGGTGCGAGATTGGTTGCATTATGCTCAAATCCAGGAAGTTTTTAAAGCGGACAAAAAAGTGGGTTTCCAGGAGGAAAAATCGAAACTAGAGACAGAGTTGCTTGAGCCAAAATCTAAGTTAATTTCGAGAATGTACAACTTGCTGCTTAAATGGAATACACAGGATGAGATTGTTAAATCCTCCATGATAAAGTGGGCGCAGGACTTGGGGCACAACATTATGTTTGAAGACTGGGAAAGGTTATGGAACACCGGAATGAAATTCACGGCATGTAGTGCCTTGAAGGAAAATATTATGAAAATGACTTACCGGTGGTACATGACCCCAGTCAAGCTTGCAAAGATATATCACCTGTCTGATAATAAATGTTGGAAATGTAAAGAGGAGGAAGGGACATTTCTACACCTCTGGTGGACCTGCCCGAAGGTGAAGGCCTTCTGGGAGATGATACATAATGAACTAAAAAAGGTGCTTAGACTCACCTTACCCAAGAAACCGGAGGCCTTCCTCCTGGGCATGGTAGACCAGAGGGTGGCTAAGAAAGATAGAACTTTCTTTATGTACGCTACTACAGCAGCAAGGATCTTGATGGCAAAGCACTGGAAGACACAAAATCTACCCACACTGGAAGAATGGCAGACGCAGCTGATGGACTATATGGAACTGGCTGAAATGACTGGCAGAATTCGAGACTCGGGAGAAGAAGAAACGGAGGAAGTTTGGGAAAAATTTAAGGACTATTTGAAAAAGCATTATAAGTTGTATGAATGTTAAAAAATGCTTCTCTCAAGGAAATTATAGCTTCAGTATCGGTAAATCTTTGAATTGGTAAATAAGGCACAACAAGACAGAAGTGGTGTAATGAAATAATTTTATTGTGTTAAAACTAAAAATTAATGGATTCGGATTGAAATGTTTAGAGACCAGATATCACGATAAAATGGAAGATATATTATTATGTTTAAAATAAGTCAACAAATTGCTGAGGTTTTGGTTTTACAGAGAATGCAGTGTCCGGAAGATGGGGGGAGTCCATTAGATTTAGGGAAACATGTATTTGGAATTTGAATTTTGTATATTATAAACCTAATAAAAATTATATAAAAAAAAAAGAAGAAGCAGAGGAAGTGTATCCTAGGCAAATAGTTGAAGGGCACAGGTCCTTAGGTAGCAGAGATTGACACTGGCACCCAAATAACTGCTTGTTTGTCTTCTCGGATAAGATACATTAATGCCTGTATTTCTAGAACAGAGCTGGGGGAAAGATCAAAATCTTGCAACTAGAATAAATTAAGCACATTTGCACATAGAGATCATGTGGTCTAGTGGTTAGAGGAGACCCAAGGGAAACCTGAGTTTAAATATCTGCTGAACCATAAATCTCACTGCATTTGCCAAGTCCATGGTCCAAGTCGTGAAGTTATTGTGAGGATAAAATGAGGATGGAAGTGGAAGAAAAAGAAAACAGTTGCTTTTATTTGTACATTCATTCTGCGTCACCTAGGTGTGGAGTGGAGTGGAAATCCTATTCAGCTACCCTCTCGCTTTAGAAATTTCACTGCCATAAAGATTAAAAATGAGGGGGAAGGGAAAAGAAAACTGAAAAACTTGATTGTTGATTCTGCACCAGTTACCAAATCCGTCCATTTGTGATATTATGATATATGTGTGGTGTTTGAATGTGTCGTTCCAGTGTTCCTTTCCATTTGCTGGGCTTTGAAACGGTGAATCTTCAGAGATACTGATCTGTTGAAAGTGTGTTAGGCTATGTACATACTACACCTTTAAAGCACGTTCTTTCCCTCAAAGAATTCTAGTCACTATAGTTTACCCCCCACAGAGTTACAATTCCCAGTAGTTCTTAATAGAATTGTTGGAGGGAAAGAATGTGCTTTGAATATCCTTTGAAGGTATAGTGTGTTTCCAGGAGCAGAAGTTTTCTCAAGAATGTATTTTGCTGACCTTCTGTCCACTGATATCCCTGTGCCATTCACGTCTGCACATATAGCAACTTCCTATGTTCCTGTGTTTTTTCCTCACCTGGCATTTCAACCCTCTCCTGTGCTTCCTTTTTATCTGTGCAGATCCAAAGGACTGCCTACTCAGTCTTCTTCGATGAGAGGTTTTCAATCCCCTTGGATCCTTCTGCACTGGAAGAAAACAGCTTGAGGTTTTCCATCTTTGGCATAGATGAAGACGAAAGGAACATCAGCACTGGAGTCGCTGAGCTGAAGTTGTCAGACTTGGATCTCTCCATCAGGCCCTTCAATGCATGGCTGTATCTACAGGACATGAACAAGGTAGCTTATTGTAACACAGGGCAGAGGGCAATAGGGTTCTGGAGAATGGGTGGGGCAAGGATATGGGGCAAGGGAGAATCTTCAGCCCCTTAAGATAGCGGGGCCCTTGGCAGCCGCCAAAGTTGACTGAATTGGCCCTCAAATGATACCTTTTTATATAGCTCAGTTGCTTTCTAATGTTCCCCACTGCTTTGAGCTAGAGTAGTAATCGCTACCATTCATTTTGTTATAAGGCCATTTAATGAGCAGTCACCTGTCTCTTTCTTATTCCCTGCAGGCAACTGATTCAGTGGGTGAAATTCTGCTTTCTCTTAGCTATCTCCCAACGGCAGAGCGGTTGACAGTAGTTGTGGTTAAGGCCAAGAATCTTGTGTGGACCAATGGGAAAATGACTGCAGGTCAGTAAACAGTCTTGCAAAATTCCTCCGCCCTGCCCTGCAGCTGTGACTTGATAGAGTGTGAAGATGTTGCCTTACTCCACAGTGGGTAAATTAGTCGTGCCCATGATCACAATTTTTATTGTGAAAATAGTGTGGGGATAAATGGTTAGCCCACCCTGTGGTCACAGTCCCAATTGTTCCTTACAGTTGGGCCAATTGAAAGAAACGTAGAGAGACAAATGCATTCATTATGCATTGTCTCCCCCATGGCATTTAGTTTGGACCTCAGTGTCTTCTTTAGTGCTCTTTTAGAGACTGCTGTCAAGCTCTGGGCATTCCTTGTTCTTAGTGGTTAGTTGTTAGGAGGAGACGAGCTGGGAATAAAATCTGTCTTGGTGCCAATCTGCGATTCTAGGGGGCCTGCCCTATAGTTTCAGCTGCATGTGGTGAGGTTATGCCACTCAGAGGGGAAAGTAAGGCACCTTAAGGTGCAGAGACTCAGGCTTCATCATAGCATCCAGGGCACACCCGCAGAAAATGAATTTCATCTAATATTTTAAAACTTCTGAGTTGCCACAGCAGGGCAGTAATCAACTGTTCCACAATGTCTCCCTCTTAGGCATCCTGTTTGGGCTTCTTCAATAACCATCAGCAGAAGCTGAATATCTGTAGGGGGTGATTCTCTTTGAAGAGCCTCAGAAGTGATCAATTAGCTTCCAGTTTTAATTAAGTGGATTTCTCTTGGTTATCAAAAGTGAAGAGCACATGGCCAGTCCTTCTAACTTGTATGTTTTTTCCTGTGGGTGTTATCTCGCTCTCCAAAATGTTGTGAGTGGATTATAGCCCTTTAAAACTAAACTTAGCTAAGTCTCTGGGACGCGGGTGGCGCTGTGGGTTAAACCACAGAGCCTAGGACTTGCCGATCAGAAGGTCGGCAGTTCGAATCCCCGCGACAGGGTGAGCTCCCGTTGCTCGGTCCTTGCTCCTGCCAATCTAGCAGTTTGAAAGTTCATCAAAGTGCAAGTAGATAAATAGGTACCACTCCAGCGAGAAGGTAAACGGCGTTTCCGTGCGCTGCTCTGGTTCGCCAGAAGTGGCTTAGTCATCCTGGCCACATGACCTGGAAGCTGTACGCCGGCTCCCTCGGCCAATAAAGCGAGATAAGCGCCGCAACCCCAGAGTCGGTCACAACTGGACCGAATGGTCAGGGGCCCCTTTACCTTTACCTTAAGTTAAAAAAAAGTTAAGTCTCATATATGAAGGTCTTGCCTGTACACACACCTGCTTATATGTTCCAGTTTGGCAAGGTCTAGCCCCGCTAGTTAAATAATATAGTGGTGCATTTTACTGAAAGTAGCACCATCTTCAGATACGACATCTTTTCAGAGGTTAAGTCTGCATACAAGAAACAATTTCCCCCGGGGACCCACTAAAAACCATCCTCTTCTTACCATCCTATCAGATCCTTTCGTCAAAGTGTACTTGCTGCAAGACGGGAGAAAGATCAGTAAGAAGAAGACTGCGACAAAGAGAGATGACACAAACCCAGTGTTTAATGAAGCCATGATTTTCTCAGTGCCAGCAATTGTTCTACAGGTAAGAGCCTCCAGGTTCACAGGGACGATTACAGCACCATCCATTGAGCTACTGCATTGCTAAGAGCACAGTTTATAGCATCAGGCATACAGTTCACACCAAGACCACGCAGGGGAAACTTACCCTCTCCTGCCAGTTCATAGGCTCAGACTGCCCGACTATGAAATGCACCAAAAATGTTAAAGGGCTCATAAAATTCAGTCCAACTATTCCTTGGTTAATCCTAGAATCCTCCTGTGAAGGTCTGCCTACTGGAAAAGGCTAGAAGCAATTTCATCTCAAGCCCAGTTCACACAGTCATTTTGGTGTGTGACAGCTGTGCCTGTAATGACTCCATCTGCTTTGTCTCATGCCGGTCCACTTGTGTGCACACATGTCACTGGTCAAATCCAGATTTTTTGCCAGCCATTAAAAGTGGACGGACAAAGAAGGTGCTTCTTCACACAACACGTAGTTACACTGTGGAATTCCTTCCCACAATAGGCAGTCATGGCCACCCGCTCCAATGACTTGCTTCCACTATGCTCCACTTATAAATAAAGCAAACTTTTGAAGTCTTCAGGGTGCTCTCATCCAAAAGAATCTAAACCTGGCAGTTTTGCTCCTAGAACCTCTCACTGCTCACAGTCATAGGAATCCTCTGTGAATAGCAGGCATGGTGGGGGAGAGGGCAATTCCAACTGGGCCCATGGCTGGGGCAAAGGGTTAAAGCTCCTTCCCTTCACAAGCCATGCTCCTGAAAATACAAACCTGCTTCAAATGGTACAATTCACAAATGTTAATGACAAAGCCTTAGGTGATGCAGATACTTCTTTTCGGAATGAAGTTCTAGGAAAACAGTACAGAGAGAGATTCTCTTCATTGTCAATTTATGTTAGCTCTGTTCATCTTAGAAACTCACCTAAGTGATGGAGGGCTGGCTGTGGCTGAGGACATCCTAATGAATGGGATATAAAATGGGATATAAACCGGCATGCCCAGGGCAAGAGGCTTCTTCAAGGGTTAGACATTGCCCTTTTGCCAACACTGGTGATCTAAATGGTGAGAGTTAATTTGTTTGTTTAGTCCAGAGGAAACAAGCCAAACATGTATTGGTGATGGGGAAATCTCTGAACTAACCATGTCATGTATCGTCCTGCATTTTCTTTGTTCTTGTTAACATGCTATGTTGTCTTTTACTGAGCAGCGAAGGTGGCCTTCAGATTAACCCAGACAAAATCATTAGTAGACTACAGCGTCCAGCTAAGTCATAATAAGAACATAGCACTCATTTCTTCCTTACTGCTGCTGACAGCTATAATTTTAATGAATCTTTCTCCGTTCAGAAGCTTTTCTTGATTGGTGATAGATTTCCGCCCACAAGGTTTTTGGCATTCAAGGCAGAGACTTTCAAATTAAACCCAGGGAAAGAAAAACCAGTACGGGAGATGTAAACACAATCATTGCATCACCTGCAAGGCCGAATATATAATTTCATTTGCTTTTCAGTCATTCAGAAGCTTCGGTGCTGGGAGCTAATATAACATATCTAACAAAATCATCTTCAAAGGAGAGATAACAAGGAGGAAGCTTTCTTCAGCAATGGCATGGAGACAAGAAAAAGGAAGGGTTACCATAACGACCAAGCAAAGGCCAACTGCTGTGGCTTCTCCTGTCCCTTCTTGAGGATGATGCAAATTCATGGGGGTTAGGGCAAAGGTTCTCGAAAGTTGTACTAATATGTAAGGGAAAGAGAAGTAATGTTTCATTGCACACAAATTTTACAGGCGCCTGAAAGGCCCTTGGGGCTTACTTGTCAAGCAGGAAAGAAACTAGCTGTTGCTGATGGCTAGTGAAATGTTGCATTCCTTAATAACTCATAGTGGAGGGCTACGAGGCTAAGCATTCCCATATGGTGGTTCTGATATTGAAAGGAGCATTTTGGAGTCCTCCTAAGTGACGCTGCACCAAAAATCAAGGTGTTGTCTTTCCCCCTCAAGTTTTTCAGGCCCAGCATACTTCCAGCCCCTGGGTTGATTTTGAGATCAAGTTGGGCAATTTTGCATTGTTGCCAGATTTCATTGTGCTGCATTGTTAATTTTCCACTACTGATTATATATAGAATTCACATTCTGAATTCATGTCCTCATTCCATTCAGAAAAGTAAGAGTGCTTTTCAAGGGTACCTACAGCCACTTCTCAAACTACATCTCATGGTGGTAAAAATTGGGTCAATGGAATTTTGCTAATATCCGCTTGTGTCCTTGCAGGAACTGTCTCTTCGGGTGACTGTCGCAGAGTGTTGTGAAGACGGGAGAGCTGAAAACATTGGCCATGTTGTCATAGGCCCAGCTGCAGGTGGGATGGGCATCACGCATTGGAACCAGATGTTGGCCACCTTGAGGAAGCCTGTGTCCATGTGGCACCCACTTCGGCGAAGCTAAGGCATGCTTGCACCTTGCTGTGAATAATCCAACTTGGTGCCTAAACTCTTATCAGTAGGCAGATACTGTTGGCAAATGGAGTTCATTATAGCTAGGAACGAAAACTTATTTTTTCTCCAAATATTCTTCACAAAATGGAGTTGCAGCAACAGGAAAGGGGGGAAAATGTTCAGTTGCCAAATGGGACCAGACAAGCCTTGGAAAAGCTTCAGACAACTGAAACCTGTAAGAGAGAGAAGCCATTCAAGTACAAAGGACTGCCCTGAAGTAGCTTGCTGACAAATAGGGTGGCCTTTTGCCTCCATCACTCTAAAATCACCAGCTTAGAGAACCAGTCATTTAGTAAATTTGTGTTTTTTTACCAGGAATTAAGAGTCCCATGTGGTTTTCCTCCAGCCCCGAGGGTCAAGGGGAAAAGCTTTGTGTACGTGTGTGTGTGTGTGTGTGTGTGTGTGTGTGTATCCATTTGACTCCACTTAGATCTTAACTGCATCTACTTCAAGGTTAGAGCCACTGAATTCAATAGATCTCGCTTTGAAACAGGCATGATTGAGATCACAGTTTTATATTTGTCACATTTTTTGGCAGGAAAATCCCATTTGATTCAGAGAAACTGAACTTCTGGAAAATTACTTCCAGGGTAAATGAGCTTAAGATCATAACCTTATGGAACCATCGTCAAATGCATCTCCATCCATGGTTCCAATTCTAGAAGAGTAGTCATGTTTGCCTATTGCCACAAAGAGCAGCAGGAGACCAACTATTGTAGCCTATTACAGGAATAGGGAAGCTGTGGCCCTCAAGACGTCACTGGGACTCCAACTCCCAGCAGCATTTGGAGGGCACCAGGTTCCCTGTCCCTAGCCTCTTTTGTCAGGTGCCTAAAGCAAACCTACTTCTTGCACCTCGTGCTATCATAACTTAGAACTTAGAGTAACATAGGCTACCCTGGTTGGTTGGTTTTTTGCCCTGGTGGCGTCATTTATTTATTTAAACTTGTCTGTTGCTTGTTACAGAAAACATCTCCAAGCAACTTACAATAGGCTTGATAGCATTAACCACAAAGTGTCCAGCACAGTCAAAGACTGCACATGACCATCAAAGCATGACTACCATGTAATGCTGTTTAATCCTGATGCCCCCCCCCATCTCAGTGATAGCAGCAGCATCACTTAGATGCTTTCTCACCAGAGCAGCTGTTCCATTGCCGTTTTGAGCACATGGATCACGTGTCAATCCAAGCGGTCCATAGATAGCAGGCCCTTTGCTTGGCATTCAGGGGGATGCAGGGTCGCTGGGAAAGGGAAAAATCAAGAAAAAGAACAAAACCGTTTTGTTTTTAATGACAAAGTACCATGAAAATTGGTCATTGAGCTGGCTTAAAGTAAGCGAATATGTGATTTCAGTAAAATTTTGAGGAAAGGAATATTAGTAAAATGGGTACCCTAACACCACCCCATTCTCCCAAGCCATTCTGCCACCCAATTTAAAGGCACGTGGCTTTGTATCTAGAGCTCTTTCACTGTTGAAGAACTTGCTGCTTGGCTTAGCTATACATAAAGCAAAATGGAAAACACAAGCCCTAATGATCTGAAAAGCATTAGAGGCCACTCAAGCTTTAACTCTTTTTCTTTTTTTAAGCAATTCTCTGAGGGTGTCAGGCCTGCTCAACTTTAACCATGAAAGAGCAGAAATGCTGATATTAAAAGGGTAACTTTATGTTGAACATAAGCCCATTTGACATTTGGAGTTTATCAAGAAAGCACTTTCCTTTTCTGCCTCCTGAACCTTGGCAAACTCCATCAAGAGTGAGTATTTATCGCTTTGTTAAGGCCTGAGCAATTCTGTTGTTAATAAGTTTTACATAGATTGGAAGGGAGATTATTCGCCACCCCATTTGATAAAGCTAGACAGCTGCTTAATTTGCCTTCTGTGCAACCAAATACCACAGTAGGGCTGGCTTTAGCAGCTGGACAGAACCATCAAAAAGAGACATCTGGATTCATTGAGCTCAGGTGTCCCAAGGACTCTTTTAAGAAAAGTGTGACAAGTTCCTTTCAAATGGAAGCTTTGCTATGTGCAAAGGAGAACTGTGATGGTAGGAAGGTAGTCCTATGTCCATATGAATCCCATGATGCTTTGCTTATTAAAATGATATCGTCAGAATGAAACAATCAGAAATCAATTAAGAAAGCTGCAGAAATTATCCAGCATGAGCATCACAGCAGTTGAAAGCAATAGCAGATTAAAACCAAATGCAACTGATGTCTGAAAGAATCTTAAGAAAATAAATAGGCCATCCCAGAATTTAAAAATGCCCTTGCCTCTTTAATCCTAACTTAAAAGCCAGCCCACATATTATGTCTATCCCTGAAAAATATTCAAGCTTGGAATTGCTGGGAAAAGAGAAGAGAGAATTTTAAGGTGACCCTCCATAATTACCTCTCTTAATGCTCTTATTGCATAAACTTTGCTACAGAAATTATAACCAGCTGATCTCAAAGATTAGGGTGGCATTTAAAATATGATATCAAGGTACATGGGAAGGATAAACAGGAAGGCACCAATTTCAAGGAGGAAGGGAGGGAATCTCTGGTTGCCCCAGGGGGGAAAAGGTTTTTTAAAAAATTGGGGTCAAATGATTTGAACAGGGTTCTTTCTCAGGGACACTCTTCAACAAATTTTCAAACTGGAATTCAGATTAGGTGCCAGGGGATGTACATATGGTCTAATTCATGTGGGGGCAGGGGGTAGGTCAAAACCAGCATGTTGAAATGCATTTATTCATCTTTAACATTTTTCTCCTCCCATCATGGCCCTGGGCCTCCATGGCAGCTTACAATAGTTGTGCTTGTGAAACACAGAGATGTTGTGTGGATGGTAAAGACCTGCTGTAATGTGCTCCTGGCAACCCCTGACTCTCAGAAAGTAGACTGCAAAGCTTGAGCAGTCACTAAAGGTGTCCCCCTTTGCATCTTCCATTTCCAATAACCAACCCTTGAGATGACAAAGGGAAACCTGAACAGGACAAAAATGAAGACATCCTTCTTGCAAGGAGAAGCAGCGGCAAAGCACTCCTGAACATCTCCAACCATTAAGCAATTGGCTGAAGAGCACCCCAAGGTGTCAGCAGTGAAGAACAGGTGTTCTTGCTCATTCTAGCTTCAGACCACACTACCTGCGCTGTCCATTATCATCTTGATCTTGTATAGGTTTGGCCTGCCTCACCCAGTCCCTCTACCATGGCCAGACGATGTATTTCAAGACTTGGATAGGATGAAATTCCAATTTATCTGCCATCAACATACTACGATCATGCTGGCCATAGTCTTTCCTGTGACCTTTCTCTGAAGATATACTTCTTGTAGGATACATTCACTTTTGGGATAAATAAAGACTGGTCTTTAAAAGCTGCTCACACTGCAGGACTGAGAGAGATACTGCTATGATGATTGTAATTACATTTGTACCTCGAATGTTTGATATTCTCACCTGTTCCCTCCTACCCATCCTTCAATTCTAGAAGAGTGGCAGACTTTTGGGAAGGGCTGGGGATTGTCGGTGATTTTGTAATTTAAAGTGTATCATCACACCATTCCTGTATTATGTGCATCATTTCTGCTGTGTCAAAGCAGCAGCTGTGCTTGTGTAATGTATTTTCGTAAGCTTTGTACATAATCTTTTCCCCACTGCACATGCACGTTGTTGACAGCACCTTATGCATTTGATTCCTCCTGCCCCATTGCAGTTACCTAGGCTCTAGCTTTCATGTGAGGGAGGAATTCTCTTCTTGTTCTTAAAGCCCAGATAGTGCACACAGCTGATTCTGATTCTCTTGCCAAGGTGTACAGAATCTAACCAGACACTTTGGTAGTCATGGATGGGGTTAATCTTGAAAACATTTCTGAATTGGCTGTCTAACATAGGCAGCCATGTTCAAAGCCAGCGTAGGGCACTGCCAAGATACAGTTCCGTAATGTTAAACTCTGGATTTAATGGTCTTCTGCAGGTGGGTATTTCCTCCCCCCTTCACTTGATGGTAATGTGTGCAATTTTAATACAGTGGTACCTCGGGTTACATAAGCTTCAGGTTACAGACTCTGCTAACCCAGAAATAGTACCTCGGGTTAAGAACTTTGCTTCAGGATGAGAACAGAAATTGTGTTCTGGCGGCGTGGCGGCAGCAGGAGGCCCCATTAGCTAAAGTGGTGCTTCACGTTAAGAACGGACCTCCAGGACGAATTAAGTTCTTAACCCGAGGTACCACTGTATATGCTAAGTCAACACTACAGCTATTGAGGGTTGAGTAGAGATTCTGGATGTCTGCCTCATAGTCCTGCTCTGACAGCACTGCTACTCAGATATTCTTCTGGACAGACACCCTAGGATAAGAAGTCCATTATGTTTTTGACTGTAAAAATGGCTACATGGGAAATTTCTTACGTTCAATAACCTCTCATTTTCTTTGGCAATTTTAAATGATACACACACTTGAGAAAAGATGCCAAAGTTACAAAAGGAGCTTCAGCATCTTTTTCAGGTGTATTTTCAAGGCAACTCCCCTCCCTTTTTTGTATCTTTGATCTTTTGCAAAGAGCTGTGATCAGGCGGGTTCCTGTCCTCAGGTCAAAAACAACAAATTACCATATTTTTTGCTCTATAAGGCTCACTTTTTCCCTCCTAAAAAGTAAGGGGAAATGTGTGCGCGTCTTATGGAGCGAATGCAGGCTGCGCAGCTATCCCAGAAGCTAGAACAGCAAGAGGGATTGCTGCTTTCATTGCGCAGCGATCCCTCTTGCTGTTCTGGCATCTGAGATTCAGAATATTGTTTTCCTCCTCCAAAAACTAGGTGCGTCTTGTGGTCTGATGCGTCTTATGGATCGAAAAATACGGTAAATACTGAGAATGGTGTGCCGGGGAGGGGCAGAATGTCCCATTAAAGTAATACGTATTTCCATTGATCCAAAGATGTGCTTTACACACAATTTAAGCTACATATTGTTGTAGCAATAGGATCTCACAAAGACAATATTAGTGTAGCGCTACAGTAACATGCACTGAATAGCACCAAATATCTACTACACACCTAAAACTATCTCCATTTCAACACATGAGAAAGGGTGCTGAGCAGCTGAAGCTGCCTCCCCTGCCTGTTTATTCTGCATATCCCACTTCCAAAGAGCCAAGCCTTCCCATAAGAGCAGCTAGTCTCGGACTGTGGGCACTGCTGTAAAAAAACAAAACCAGAACAAATGCGCCAGGTGCATAATCACTCCAACTGACTTATTGGGAGCACAAACAAAAATAGTGCTTCTAATATCACAAATAGCACCGAAACCAGACTAGAACGTTAGGTGTGCATCGCAGAATCTTTTAGTTTTGCTGGATCATAGTGTGGGAAAAGGAGCTGCTGTGGACATACACTTGAAGCATTCTGTTGTCACTTTCAAGGCTATCATCTGCTGTACAATGCGTCAGAGCAAAAACCCAGTTGTTCATACTGGGACATATTTGAAAAGCTAATAAATAATTTGAGGTAATTGGGCAGCTTGACTTTTTTCCCCCCACCTCCCTCCAAAGGAATGGATCCAAATCAGTGTCTATGAATGCATACTTGTAATGTCTGAACCCATGGCACACTGCTTCAGTATATCTAGATATCTTGCTGCTGCTGGGATTTAGTCATGGTTCCTTAGTCCTCAATTGTATCTGATATTTTTGTCACACAAATGGCCTCACTACAAAATTATAGCGCCGTTTCTAGAAGACTAACATCGTTCAATCGCTTGACAAAACAAGCAGAATTATGGTATCCTGAAGACTAACCAATATCTCCTCAAATGAGTCTCTTGGCAACAGCATATTTTTTTTCATTGCAGGTGATAAGGCAGTCTGCTTATACCCAAAACTCATACTGTAGTAATTGTGTGTTAGTCCTTAAGATGTCACAGAGCTCTTTGCTGCAATTGCAAAACAAACACACTAACATTTGAACATGGTCTAATGTGAGCTGGTGGGACATCACCATGGAAACATGGGAAATTGAAAAGGTAATTGAACCAACTCTTGTGCAAAGTGCCCAGGGAATGGCTCCTATCAGTGCTGTGCCTCAAATGTGGGAAGGTACTGACAGCTCAAAGATTATCTCAAGGATTAGCTTTGGCAATGTGGATAATGAATCTCTTGGGTTATGGATGTTAAGCATCGCCTGATTCGTTTTCTGATTCAAGATACAATCAGTCTCTCATTAAAACAGAAAACACCAATATTTCACTACTAAGGGCCTTGGTCCCATGAAAGAGATGACTGCTGTAAGCAGCAACCTGCAACATCACTCTATGGACATCACTGAGAGAGTCTAGCCTGAGTCTGCTCTGTGCTGGGGAGTTTTGATATTGGGGGGGGGGGCGTTCAGTCATGCAGCCTTATCACCTGTGCTCTGAATAGGTCATGTTCTAACAGGGTTGTGTCATTCTTACTCTCATTGTGCAAAATGGCTCTAAACCTGTGCATAAAGTGCATATGATTCCATTGACTCAACGCAGACAAATTAAATTCAACCAGTAGCTCAGGTTAATACTTAGGAAGAAAATATGAGCTAGATTCCACTACTGAAGTTTTAAAAGTATACTTGCGTATCCATTTCGTTCAATGCATTTTAGTGTATCACAGCCTTTCCCAAAATTGGGTTCCCAAATGTCTGACTACATTCCCATCAGCCTCAGCCAACATGGCCTGGTGATGATGATAATGATGGATTTAAATTTCTATACCACCCTTCATCCAAAGGTCATGGGGTGGTTCACAACATAAAAATACAAAATGAGAACACAAAATACATAATAAACAAACCAATAACTTCCCTCTCACATGTAACACATTGCAGTAATCCAACCAAGAGATTACCAGAGCATAGATGACAGAAGTTAGGCTATCCCTTGCCTGTATAGGAGCACAGCTGGGCCACTGCCACCGAGCCCATGTGAGCCTCAAGTGACAGCAAAAGATCTAAGAGTATGTCCAAGCTATGTACTTGCTCCTTTAAAGTGTAAACCCCCTCAAGAGCAGGCCACCTAGAGAACGGCCCACTAACAGTGCTTCAGTCTTACCTGGATTGAGCTTCAGTTTGTTGGCTGTCATGTACAATGAGATCATGGATGAGGGACGTCTTGCATCCACCTGGCATTCAGCAACAGCAGCCGCAGACCTAAGGGCTGGCTGATAGGACAACCACAATTCCCCGGGTTGGAGTAGCCGCTGGGACATGGCACAGTCACTAACTTTATTTGAAAACCAAAAAAAAGTTAAAAGCATACAAGTTAGAAAGCAGTTTAAACAACATAAAACTTTTTAAACAATTAGGACAAGGTCATCCCCAGAGCAAATGTCATGGGGGTGGCCCCTGTCCTTGCCTCTCTCGAAGCTGCTCTTTCCAAAGGGGCAACCCACACCCCCGGTCGGCGTGATGTAGCCTCCACTCCCCTGGTAGATTGACTCTCAATCTGCCAGTCGGTGGGGTGGGGCAGGCTTCACTCTGCCAGCCACAGGTACAGAAAGACCAACTTCCTCAAGAGGAGGAGGCATTCCAGTAGCTGTGGAAGTCCAGCTTACCTTCACTGATGGTCTCCAGCTGCTGCTCCCACCTCTGAGAGCAAAGCATCAGTTCTCCAGTGGTCAGGGATGATGGGGATTGTAGTACACCACTACCTGGGGGCTCACAGTTAGGAAAGGCTGGTCTCCCAGACAACCCTAGAATGGGTAGGAACAGAAACAGGATGCTGCCTTACCAGGTCTGTCCATTTCTCCATCTAATCCAGTATTGTCTATTCGGACCAGTAGGGGCTCACCAGGATCTCAGGCAGATACCGGTATATTTCACATCACTTGCTGCCTGGTTCTCATTTAATTTGTCAGGGACTGGAGCTGGGATCTGCTGTATGCAAATAAAAGTGCACTATCACTGACCTATGATCCCGCTCCAATATTAGTAGCAGTTCTCCACCCCAATATTTTTCTCTCTATTACAACCTCATAAACGATACAAAGGGCTTGGAGGGAGGAAACAAAGTATGGTGAACAAAATATATATTATTAGATGAGCAGCGATCCGATCCTACGCATGTTTACTTAGCAATTGGTCCCTCCACACCCATTGCATGCATAGGATTGCACCGGTAGCCCAATTCATTTCCACCTCCCTCACATACTGCCACACAGAGGCTCTTACCTTGCCCCTCATTCTTTTTGCCTTCTCCCATCTTATTAAAAAGTTGCACCAGGCCAAGGCACATCTAGTTCAGTATCCTGTTCTCACAGTGGCAAAGCCTGATTATGAATTAGCAACATCTGTGGATATCATTTGCACCGTTTAGTTAAGGCAGGAATTGCCTTTCCTTGGCGCTGTTAGTCATCGTGACATCCCTGCAGCTGGTGTTGTCATAACTTGCTTTCTGAGCCACCCACTTGTCACTTTGAAGAGCTCCCTCTGGTGACCACCACCCACCCATACCCGATTCTGAGCTGCCATGGCGTGGTATTTCAGGGTCCATCCCACTCAGTCACTCCATGAATGTAACATGACATTTCCTCTGTTTCATTCGCTCTCTTTGCACAGATGGCCATGAATAATAAGGGATGTTTTCTGAGAGCTGTTGTCAGTTGCGGATGGGGGCTCCCTTGCCTTTGTATGGAAAAAATAAGAATGCCTTTGTTGAGTCAGCTGTTCTTATTTCAATCTGGAAGGCAATGGTCTCCAAAAGAACAAAACAAAACTCAATGCATCCTTCACTAGCCTCGAGGTAGGGGAGAAAATTGGTTCTGCTTACATGCTAATGTGAGGCTACCTAATCTCCCTACCTCAGCCCACCAAAAAACAAAACATGAATCAACATTTTATTTATTATTAATTTATATCCCACCTTTCCTTCAAGGAGCTCAAGGTCACGCACACTGTTCTTCCCCTTCCTCACCTCATCCAACAGCCTTGTGAGGTAGGTTCGGCTGAGAGACTGCGACTGGCCCAAGGTCACCCAGTGAGCTTCATGACTGAGGGGTTACAGCAATCCTTCAAAATGTGCACTTCTCTGAATCTTGCAGTGGAAGCCTCCAACCAAAAACTATATATTAGGGGAATGTTTGCATTGAATATATAGATGAGTGAAAATAAGATACAAAAGTGCATTACATTCGGTAATGTTGCTTGCAAAACGTGTATTAGGAGAATGCAGACAGATTCTCATGGCGATTATTATTATTATTGCATTGCAAACTGATTCAGAAATGTGGCAAATTGAATTTGAGGTTAGAAAAACAAGAAACATTTAGTCCCACATTCAGACAGGAGTTCTCCGATGGCATGGAGTCTGGAAAGAAACATGGTCTTACCAATGTCAGTTTTGCACTGTAGTCCGCAGAATGGTTCCTCCAAAGCAATCACATCTGTCCCAGTAAGTGACCCAAGGGTTGCCATCTTCATTATCACCAGGGCAGATAGTACCACAGGTCATAAAAATTGTGCTTATGCCACAAGTTGCATGTTAAACAAGATGAATTTGTGCCCATCTTTTTCACTGTAAACATTTTGAACACAAATTGGTTTTTCAAAACATGAGGAGAATCTGTTGGCCGTGTCTTATTGTGATTAAACATAACAAGCTGCACTTTAATGGACTGTGTATCTTAATGCAGATTTAGATTATTATTTACAAGAGGAGCCACAGAACATAACAGTTTGCCACGGTCAACAGCATGGAGCCCACAGGAATCAGTGTGCCCAAGAGAGTAACCCCCATTGTGAAAGTTCTTAGTAATTCACAATGTGTGAGATACTTTGCACTGGCTCAGCCTCTCCTACACTGAACATGCCCCTTAAACCTGCCCACATTTTATTGGAAGCCATTGATTGGACATCCTCCTTCCCTTACATTCTGAACAAAGGAGAGGTACAAAGAGCTTATCTCTATGCTACCATGACAATGGTTGATGTAGTTGCCCTTTCCCATTGATGGAGGGCATGCCCACATGTTTTTGTGGTCCTCTCTCTTTTTTTTAGCTCTTTTAGATTTGGTAGCCATTTTGTGTTAGGACATACCCCCATAGCAGCCATTTTGTGCCTAGCACCCACAACACTGCCTCAAAATTCCGCTCGTGCTCACGAGCCAAAAAAAGGTTGCAACCTCTAGTTTGCATTTCTCCCTTTTGGGTAAAAAGTCTAGAAGAACATACATTTAGGAAATAGAACTCCAATGACACAAGTTTTGAGATGGGACAACTTGCCGTTGTTGTACTCTGCCCCAAGGAATAAGTTTTGTCAAAATGTGTGAGGTGGCCTTCTTGATCCAGGAAATTCTACTTCGGGCAGCCATCTGATGTTTGCCTCTCTTTTTGATTCTTAATAAATTCTGTACTAAGGAGACCCAAATTCTCCAACAAGCAAACAGTTTTTATGCCCAGAAGGAATTATGCAAATTGATTCAATATACGCTAAAGTGCTTATTTTGCATAAATGTTCTGCATGCTTTACAGCTCAGTCCTAAACATATTCACTCAGATATAAGTCCCACTGGTTTCATTTGGACTTCTTTGCTAATAAGAATGTTTAGGATTGCAAATTTTGATACATATTTTTAAAATATACAGATTTATTTTACAAAGAGGGATACACTAAGTGATCTGAGGATTGCAACCTTCATTATAATCAGGATTTATAAGTATTATTCACCATATTCTGTACCAATACAAATTGTCCTGGCAGGAGGAGGGGTACATAAAAGTAATGAGCAATGGGAAGGTGTATAGTTAGGGGAAAGGAGCCAGAGAATAAAGGGCATGTTACCATGTAGGGTAGAGAGACATAATCTCTTGAATGCTTCCATAGAACTGCATTGTTTCAATAGGAAACTTGGTGAACCAGTCAGACCAGTTCCTTTGTTAAGGTAATGGCCTTGGGCAGCCTCATCCACATCTTAAACAATTAGCTCCATCCTATGTTCTGGTTGTATATATGTGTAAATAAAAACATATCATCTAAAGACATGTTTTGTCACATCATAAAACTTAAAATAGGCCACTACTATGTGCATTTGCTTGGGAGTAAGTCTGTTCCATTTAATGGACTTTCCAAGTAAACATGGCTGGCACCAGTCCGTACACTGTGAAACTAAAACATGACCAGTTCCGGCCCAGGTTCTACTCATTTGGTCAAATCTTTTACCTAGGTTAGATACAAAGCCTCATGTCAGCAATGATGCAGGCAGGCCAAGCACAGTATCTGCCCCCCGAGTGCAAAGGCTGCTCAGCCATTATCAATTACTCATTTGAGGATTGTTGACTTGCAGGAAATTTCCAGGGATGGCATGTTTCTAGTATTAGATGCTATGAATGTGTATCTCCCTAAGTGCCAGCAAGTAAGATGTGAACGGGTTATTATGTTTGTTTGTTTGTTTGTTTGTTTGCTTGCTTGCTTGCTTGCTTGCTTGCTTGGTGGTGTTTTCTCTGCTCAAAGATTCTGGGGAGAACGTCAGGCAATTGTGTGGGTGGATTTAGTACATTTACTTGGAAGCAGGCGACGCTTTGGAAGTTGGATGATTTATTTAATGGCTTTAGCATTGAAAGCTTGGGATAAATTGAAACAAAGGGAGCACAAATGATCAATTTGTCATCAATTAGTGATAATGTCCAAGCAATACTTGGCAAAGAGTACGTAGAGGCTGTCTTTTTCCATTCCAGTTCAGCCTGCTTGCTTCAAATGCACTTCTTCACTAAAGATTCAAAAATTATTTTAATATTTAAACTTTTTCTACCTATGAAGAAGCCTATATTATTAGAGGCTTTATCATTAATATACCCAGAAAGGGGGAAATAGTAAATATTTTTGGAGGCTTGATGCTTGCAGTTCCTTTTCAATTAAATCATGGAGGTGACTTCATGGAGGTGACTTCCAGCCACATTTTCACCTCATTTTGAGGAACTGGAGTGCAAGGTTCAGACTACATGTGACATACAGTGCTTATGCATTGAAGGGTTCTGCAGTCCCTAGTCTGGTTTTATAGAACTATAAGAAGGAAGAGTGCAGCATGGGGTTCAAATTGCCCAGGAACTGTACAGACACACATAGGTCACCTGGTCACAGTTGTCCTCATTATGGAGAAATGTATTGACTCTCTATTTAAATTATAGTAATTATTCCTAAATTTACATATTTCCATACAAATTCACACAGAGGAGTTTCATGCATATCTGTGCCTTCTTTTTAGGGATTAGGTATTTCTTCTCCTTTTTTAGCAATGCATAAGTGGCCACTCTGCCCAACCACTCCACGCCTGGTATGGCAGGCTAATAAGCAAAAATCTGTTCTCATTTATCGGTCTCACTTGCTAAACTAGGAGCACCGATGAATTGGCTTATATATGCATATTCATATTAATTGGTGACTCACCTCTTTGAATGAGTCATCACACATCAAGAGATCACCGAGATCACCATGGAAATAATTATGATGTGCCCTCATGCCCATTCAGAGGCAAAACTTTGTGGTTCAGACCAGTTGCGCTTATTTGTCTGCAACACCTAGATGTGGCGGCCAGTTCACAGTCTCTACATATGGACTGACTCTTAGTTCAAAGTTTAAGCATTTTATATCTTAGCTGTGCATGCTAAAGGCAGAAATCCTTTTGCCAAAGCAATAAAGACTATTAGCCATGTGGTTACATTGCAACAGAGCATTAACACTACAGAATTTGGGATGGATTCATTTTGCAAGGCTACTCTTGTGACTGTTATTTAGCTCTGAAATAGTGGCTTGCTGTTAATGGTTTCCACAGCAGCAGCAGCTAAACAGCTCCTGTAGTTTGTATGAACATGGCGAGAACTGTTGTTATAATGCAAGGCTGATAGTACATCTTGGTGACGGGTGCTTTCCCTGTGTGGTTTCAAGAAGGTGGTTAGGATGCAAAGTCACAACTGATGGGAAAGCTACAGAGTTATGATTGACTCAGTAGTGTGTTTCCCCCAAAACTGGTTCAAATGTCACTTTTCCTGGCACTCACACAAATGCCCTATTCCCATGAGCAGAGGAATGCACTTGTGAAACACCACAGATCAGCTTTTATGAGGACTGCAAATGCTCCTAGCCCTCTGAGGTCATAAGAACTGTCTGGACCAGGCAAGTAGTCCATTTAATCCAGCATTCTGTTCTCACAGTGGCCACCTAGATGCCTGTGCGAAACCTTCCAGGAGGAACAGAGTGCACAAGCACTTTCCCCTCCTGTGGTTTCCAGCAACTGGTTTTCATGATCAATTAGCCTTGAGCTGTGGCTAACAGCCATTGATAGCCCTATTCTCCATGAATCCGTCCAATCCTTTTTTAAACCCATCCAAGTTGGTGACCATCCCTGCCTCCTGGGGGAACAAGTTCCATAGTTTAACTGTGCATTGCATGGAAAAGTACGGTACTTTCTTCACTAGTCCCTCCTTCACTGCTTATAGTGCTCACACACTGGAAATACACTACTCACACAAGCATTTAAATTCACTAGAGAGATGGAGGATGTAATATAGCAACAATCTTGCATGTTGGGTATTTAAAGGCTATTTAAGGATGATTCTTTGTGGTGTGATGTTGCTGGCAGAGGCTAGAGGCTGTACTAACCTGTTACCAGTGCAAATAGAGGGAAAACTGCAGCCATTTTAGGTGGCCTTTGGTACTAGACAGCCCAATGGTTGTATGTATCTTGTGGAGATCTAATGGTTAAACCTTTTGTTTATACTGCCCATATCTACTTTCTGTCCTTGTAAAGTGCTTTGAATTAAAAAAAGTTGTTGCATAAATCACTGCTCAGCTTAATGTGTAGTCGAATTAAGGTTTAACATTATTTGTACCTGTTAATTCTATTTCTTTCTATCTGAATGGCTGTGGCTATCTGTTGAGCTAGATCGCTATAATTGCATTGATCATGGTGAATTGTGGGACAGAAGTACAACACTTTTCTTGCTAGACCTAAATCTTGATAGCACTCTCCAAATCACACAGTGTTACAGGGTGAAACTATTCTGACCAGTCTCTACTACTAATAAGCATACCATCACATCAATTGATATATTTCCAGTTATTCAAAGACTGGTAGACTTCTCCCCCTTGTTGTTTAGTCATTTAGTCATGTCCGACTCTTCGTGACCCCATGGACCAGAGCACGCCAGGCACTTCTGTCTTCCACTGTCTCCCGCAGTTTGGTCAGACTCATGTTTGTAGCTTCGAGAACACTGTCCAACCATCTCGTCCTCTGTTGTCCCCTTCTTCTTGTGCCCTCCATCTTTCCCAACATCAGGGTCTTTTCCAGGGAGTCTTCTCTTCTCATGAGGTGGCCTAAGTATTGGAGCCTCAGCTTCACGATCTGTCCTTCCAGTGAGCACTCAGGGCTAATTTCCTTAAGAATGGATGTGTTTGATCTTCTTGCAGTCCATGGGACTCTCAAGAGTCTCCTCCAGCACCATAATTCAAAAGCATCAATTCTTCGGCGATCAGCCTTCTTGATGGTCCAGCTCTCACTTCCATTCTCTCCCTTATTCCATCACTATTGCCTTATAGCCAGCTGAGACTAATCTTTCCATGCCAGCATGAGGATTCTTAGTCCAGCCAGGGAGAAGGACACTGAAAAATTCATATGGGCAATTGCCAGGCTGCCATCCACATCATGGGTGGGCAAACTAAGGCCTGGGGCCTGGATCCAACCCAATCGCCTTCTAAATCCAGCCCATGGAGGGTCTGGGAATCAGTGTGTTTTTACATGAGTAGAATGTGCGCTTTAATTTAAAATGCATCTCTGGGCTATTTGTGGGGGATAGGAATTCATTCATTTTTTCCCCTTCAAAATATAGTCCGCCCCCTACAAGGTCTGAGGGACAGCGGACAGGACCGCTGCTGAAAAAATTTGCCGACCCCTGATCCACATGGTTTCTCCACTAGCTCTAATGCCAGCTATTCATCCATTAGCAACTTCAAAGTGGTGAAAAGATGGGATTAGAGGCCAGACTGAGTGTAGGAAAAAAGAGCAATTTAGCTTAACATTTTCCACAGTCATATCTTGTAACCATGTGTGCTCGAAAACTCGGCTGTTTTGACAAGCACTTCCCGGATCTGCTGACTTTAACTATTTAACAGTTATACTGTATTGCAGGCCTTATTTATTGTACATTTTAATTACAGACATTTATTTTAATATTTTGATGTTTTGATGAACTTGTCTTATTGTGTATTTTAACTAAGTGTGGCCATATTTTCCTTAGTTTGTGTTCAATGGGGCTTACTCCTAAGTAAGTGGCAGCTGGCTTAGTAAATGGATTAGAGAGCTGTCCACTTCGTGACTACTGAGTGTGCCCTGCAAACATCACATTCTTGATGTGGGGCAGGGGAAACATTCTTGACCTATATATCTTCTGTGCTTTGACCATAAGCACTCTGGAGCATGAGAAAATCACCTTTAATGAACTTACCTCTTTCTTTACCCAGCAGAACTCAGTTATTTTTCAGCTGATCTGAAGTGTAACTCTGGTTTGCATTTTAATGCAACTCCAGCTCTTCTTTTTCTGGCCAAAGCACTGATTCTATTCCATGGACTCCAAATAGCTCACTTGAGCAATGTGGCTTTGCCCTGGAGCTGACATAGCTTGATGAAACAGATTTATCACTGGGGCACAAATTAAGATCTTCTTTTGCGATCACTCGTAGCCGAGTAAGATTGTCTTCCATGAACACGGTATTAACAGTGAGTCTGTAAGTGACTGCGGAGGCCAATTCTGGATGCACATGTGCTTCCACAGTGGGGAAATAGATTTCCAGGCAGGAGTTGATCATGGTGAGGGTTTCCCAAGGGTGCCTTCCTCTTAGCACATTTCTCCCTTTTGTCCTGAGTTTGAGTGTCTCCTAAGTCCATGACACCTTTGGTAAAGGCTGTTCTCCAATTGGAGAGCTCACAGGCCAGTGTTTCCCAGTTGTCGGTGTTTATACTACATTTTTTTAGATTTGCCTTGAGAGCATCTTTAAATCTCTTTTGTTGACCACCAGCATTACACTTTCCATTTTTAAGTTCAGAATAGAGTAGTTGCTTTGGAAGACGATAATCAGGCATCTGAAGAACATGACCATTCCAATGAAGATGATGTTGAAGAATCATTTCTTTGACACGGGTGATCTTTGCTTCTTCCAGTACACTGACATTAGTTTGCCGGTCTTCCCAAGTGACATGTAAAAATTTTTGGAGACTCCACTGATGGAATCTTTCAAGGAGTTGGAGATGGTGTTTATAAGTGGTCCATGTTTCACAAGCCTACAGTAAAGTTGGTAGTACAATAGCTTTGTAAACAAGCATTTGGTTGGCCTGCAAATGTCCCAGTTCTCAAACACTCTGCTTTAATTGGGAGAAAGCCACACTTCCCAGAGCTCAGGCGATGCTGGATTTCAGCATCAATTGTGGAAATATAACTGCCTAGGTAGGAGAAGGGATTGACACTTTCCAACATTACACCATTGAGTTTTATTTGTAGCCCTGCAGAGGGGTTACTTTGTGCTTGTTGGCGCAACACTTTGGTTTTTTGGTTGTTGAGTGATAGGCCAAGCTTTTTGTAAGCTTATGTGAAGCTATTTAGGATGGTTTCGAGGTCATCCTCTGAGTGTGCACACATAACGCTGTCATCAGTATACTGAAGCTCTATGACAGAAGTTTGGGTAACCTTACTCTTTGCTTTCAGCCTATTCAGATTAAATAGCTTTCCATATGTTTGATATATGATTTCTAGGATCACAGCAATGAAACAATAAATAGTGTTGGGGCAGTAACACAACCCTGTTTTACACCTGATACCACTGTAAGTGGTTCACTTTGATAATCCGCCATTGATGGGGCAGAGTGAGGCCTGTAATGAACCACCCTTTAAAGATGCTTAGGAAAACAGAAGCCCAAAATGCTCAGTCATGTATTGCCCTTTGGACTTTGTCCAATCAGTAAAATAAAAAGTAAGTGGCTTGTGTTGTTTTTGATCTTGTGACTGAACAAAGGAGATAATGTCTAGAAATGCATTTCGGGTTGTTATTATTAGTCATGAAAACATTTTAAAATTGCCTTAACCATCCAGCTTCAAGGTAGCATACAATAAAATGACATTTCTAAACATAAAACATTATGGCACAGATAAAATGCAGCTAACAACCCGGGGCAGGGTTAAATCACAACCAACCCACTGGAATTAAACACCCACAAAAGCCTGGGCACATTTATAGCACAAAGTGGTGCATTTAGAGTGGCTTTAGAGTACAGTGCCAATATAAAGCATTTATAGTGTCTGCTTTACAATACAAACTGTGAATGTTTATTTTAAAATTTAGTTCTTGGGGAGGGAAGGGGATGGGGAATCCTCATGGTTGTATAAAGAGCAATGCAAGCACAAAAGCCTGAAAAGATGCAAGTGCCACTCAATGAATATGTTCAAAAAACATCTTAAGTTAGTGATCCCCAGTCTAACCTGTCCTGAATCTACTATACACCAATTCCATAGGTTGGCTCCATGTTCTAGCTTTATTTATTTAGAACACTTGTAGCTTGCCCAACCAAGTTCTCTGGGCAGTTCATTGGAGTGTAGTTAGGGGCCTCATCCCTGTAGGAGTTACCACCCTTTTGTGTGTGTGTGGTGCTACTTTGGATCCATATAGAATGTCTCTCACAGTGGAATTTTCAGTGTTCCAACCAATGTGAAGTAGTTTTTCCAGGACAAACCACTCCATTTCCCCTCCTGCCCAGTTTTCTATACTTCCTCCAACAGTTAGCATCACACAAGGCATGCTCCATTTACATTGGCCTGTTTTTTTGTGATGGGGGTCCTCACTGGGTCTTTTTTGGAGGGGATGCTTCGTACCGCTGTAATTCTTGAGTCCTCCAAGCCTCCAGATATCCCATCTTGTGCTTGGATGGTGCTGTTTTGGTTACCTAAGGACTGGTACTCAGAGAAATGAGATTGCAATTAGTATATACAGGCTTATCAGTGACTCAGACAACTCCTTCTGAGGCTGATGGATTCTGCACAGCTGACGCCTCTCAGAAAACACTATTGTCTTAAAGATGCCTGTGAATGGGCTGAAATGAAAGGCAGCAAGTCCCTGTCTTTTTATACAACACATGGAATTGTTTGTTTCTAAACACAAATGCAGAACTGTTCCTTGGATCTAAGACGCAGTGAGGCAACAAACCCTTCCTGCTAAGCAACAAAATGAAATTATTGCTACCTCTAGTCCTGGCAGCATAACAGAGCTATCACAGATAAAGAGGCTGCAGATTTGGATTCTACAGCCACATAGATCCAGGAAGGAAGGAACAGAATCACAGAAGTGTAGGGGGCTGTGTAACCCATTCAGTCTAACCCTTGTTTGATGTAGGGAATTTAGAGCATCTAGCTTCTGCTTGAAGACATCCAGTGAGGAAGAGCCAACCACTGACAAATCGCATTCACTGTTGAGAACCTTTCCGTAATTTTCAACTGAAATCTACCCTTCCAAAACTTAAACCCATCCAATGTAGTCCTGCCCCTTGGGACAGGATACTAAGTCCTTAGGGACAGCCTATTCTCCACAAAGCAAAAACGTGTCAGTCCTGGATAGCACAACTATGCTGTGGTGTTTCTATCTCTAGAATCTATAAAACTCTGAAAGCCCTCTCCCACCTTTGCTGAATGACGATTGATCTTCCCCTCACACTTGCAGTGCATGAGCCTCTGTCATCACCACAAACTTTACTGCACTAACCAAAGGCCATGGCATCTTCCAGAAACATCAACAATCACTACATATACAATATAACCACCATCAAATCCACTAAATCTATTAAAATGAGCCTCTGTCAATAGCCAGATTCTCTAGCAAACCATCTCTAACAACTCTTTACCACAATATTTCTTCTCTTAGATTAACATGGTCTGAAGGACCCTCGTGACATCATTCAGATTTTTATGAGTGACTGGGTATTTGAGCAACTGACTATGGGGGTTCCATTCTACAGCTACATTTTGAAACACATTAACACTGATTACATTTACTCCACTGTTTTCAGGGCTTTGTTACAACAGGATATGATTAATTTCTCAGCTAGAATAAATTACAGGCCTGCTTTCGACAAGAGCTGAGGTTTTTCAGTACCCTGGACAGCTCAGTTTGCAAGCTGTTCCTATTCTTCTCTGCAGGGAATATATATATAATGTCATGCTCTTGCAGGCTCATCTGCATTCCTGGAGCACAAGGCATCTAAACTTTAAAGCCATCCAGCCTTCCTTCAGCCAGTAATAGCCACCCTGAGATATGCTAACTTTTGCACAAGGAACGTGCACATTGACAATCAATATACAGAGTGAAACATAGAGGGTTTCTTCTTAAGCCAGGTGCTCATACACACCACTATGATATAACATCTCTAGCAGCATCTGACCACATTCTCATGTTTATTATAGTGATTATTTATGTTGACATAGAATGAAGCAATGAAAGTGAACTGGAACTAGTTAAGATACAGTAACTTTCAGTCCATTGACTAATTGCTGGTGTCTTTCCAGCTCCCAAACGTACACCAGTGGTTAATTTCAAAAAAAATATTGTGGAATTGGAGCTCAACTCTGCTTGGATATACATGGGAACAGACTATAGATACTCAGTGGTGAGAAGGTTCTTTGAACATGCTCATTATTGCCCAGGTGATTAGGGGATTAAGCTCTGATATCAAAAGCAATGAGCTAAGTTTATTTCATTTTTATGCCACTTTCCCAAGGTGAACTGCACTCAAAAGTAGCTCATAACAGCAATTTTTAAAATAAATATACAAACATAAAATGTTACAAAACATACCACTAAATTCAAACAAAGAAAAACCAAAAGGATAAATGCAATAAATTACAATGAAACCATCTAGATGATGCATAACAAGTACAGAGCAAAATAAATATTAAGAGGCCAATAAATAAATTAGAAAGCTTATCAACGCTACAAGTTCAAACCTTGCTGCACTCCAGGGAGCCACAGCAGTCCAGCTTAAATACAGTTCAGGGGGTGAGATGTCTTTTCCACAGCCTAAATGGGTCACAACTCCCTTCCTCAATCTCCCCTCCAAAAGTGCCAGCAAAGGCAATGATGGTAAGAAAAGGTGCTAGGTTCAAATGAAGCCCTGATAAACAATTATGGAAATCGGTAACGGCAGAAGCAGATGTGAAGATAGAGGTACAAGCAGAACAGATGAGATTTATACTCTGTTCCATTCTGCTGTGATTTGAAATAATTCAGCCTTGACTTGCCAGCTGGTGACTTTCCTTGTGCTGGTTTCATTGTATATTTTTAAGGAAAATTTAAATGACAGAACTAATATCAACTGGTTTCTGGGCAAGAAGCCCAAGGGAAAATTTAACTGCTTGGCAGCAAGTCTGTCCATTTTTTACTTTTTTAATGTTAGCTCAGAAATATTTTATCAGCATGGAATAACTAACTATTGAGGGAATTGTCCTCCTCAGATTTATTATAATTACACTGTAACCTTGTGTCACACTTCTGTTCTTTTACATTTCAGAGAACGGACTCTGTTAATAAGGCATTATTCGTCATCTTTGAAGTATTCCAGAAGGTGATACTAAAGGAAGGGGTTGCTCATTAAGCCTGCAGCACTCCAAACTAGAAGGTGCTAAGCAACCCAAACACAGTCAAGTGTAAAGAGACCTTAATAATGGAGCTACTGCTCACCCCACACTTCTTTTTAAAAATTATAATAACAAAAATATTATTATGTCACCATATTGTTATTGTTATGTCTTCAAATAGCTAATATTATACATTACAAACACAGACACAAAACCCAAGGGACAATTGCCAGTGTCTGCATTTAGGGGAGGAAATACACTTCTAAAACTTCCCAGATTCCTTGCCCCTGCCCACAGACACCCACACTACAATGAGTGTAATAATATGCACTGGAGTCCTACCTCAATCAATCTATCACAATTAGGACCAACGTACCTCCAAATCCTCTTTTGGATCTTGCATACTGATCTGCGTTTAGCATTCTGCTCTGGTAAAATTTCATCTGGTCACACTGAGCTTTCCTAAACAGAGTACATTAATTTTATGCAGGATATAATGATTGTGGGTTTTTAAAAAATGAATTCAATTTCATTTTATTATTGCCGGCTCGCATTATAAGTTATGGGTTCAGAATCCAAGAGCAATCAAGGTTGTAGCTGCATCATTATTAGAATCTCAGAAATGATGTGACACCAATTGTTAGGATCAGATGATAACACACAAACACCTCTTGTGTTTTCAAGGCTGACAAGAGAAAGTGAACACATTAATTTAAAGTAAAGGAGAAGAGAGACTGGAAGGGTAACAAACCCAAGGTTAATACTGGCAGATGGTAGAACTGCAGGGCATTTGTAGACCCTTAGAGACACCATGCATGGCAAGAGAATGATGTCCCATTGCTTTTGAGCCCAAGGCTGAACAATTCCTGCCAAGAACATCTAGGACATTTGCGGCTAAAGGAACTTGGGACTTGTAATCATTGTAGATCAGTGGTTCCCAAACTACCCCCCCCCACAGACCACTTGAAAATTGCTGATGGCCTTGGCAAACCACTTAATGGTTTTTCTGCCTGTTGTAGCAATTATAATGCATTGTGCTAGATACTGTACAATTTGCATTCCACAGAATTTGCATTCCACAGAATTCAAATTGTAATGCAATAAAATATCACTGTGAGAATAGTAGGCTGGACTAGATGGGCCACTGGCTTGATCCAGCAGGCTCTTGTTCTGTTCTTAATATAAAAAATAAAAGAACCAACAAAAATACAATTAACTTGCTCTAGATACCAGAAGCTTAACCCATTTTGCGTAGTTCATAGGATGAGGTGAAAAGGACACTGCCTGAAAAGAACAGGAGAGGAATGCACCCTTTTTCTTAAAGTACTTGAGCCTCTGAACAAAATCATGAGGCCACATCCATAGCAACATGACACTGAGAGCCCTCCCCTGAAAATGGGGCCATTATTTCCCTGCTTCTTGGTTGCATATAGTTCTGCACAATGAAAACTCTACTGGGTAATTATTTGTGGGACTACATTGTTTTGTAAACAGCTCCACACACTCCCCAAAAAAGAAATGTGTCTTTTTATTGGAACTTGAATGAATTTGAGAAAAAAATTATACCTTACAAATTCTGTGATTCTAAGACAAAGGATGGCAAATGCTTTTCAGCTGCAGGGACACATTCCCTCATGGACAACCTTCAAAGAGCTGCATGTCGGTGGCTGGAAGCCATGTGCAAGTCAGAGGATCCCCTGACAGGAACCCCTCAGCACCACGGTTCAGATACACATTCAAGAGAGGCTAAAGCACTTGATGTGGGCCTAGTGCAGGATGTGGCACTGGGAAAAGTCTCAGGGATGAAACAGAGAGACTTGCAAGGACTTCATTTGGACCCTGGCCCTGAGGTTTCCCTACTGTAAGTTAAGGTCCATAGCACACAATGGTGGCATAGGGGTAGAACACATCTTTGTATGCAGAAGACCTGCGCGCAATCCCAGCATATTCCAGTAAAAGTGTATGTGCTGGGCCAGTGAACCCAGGTTATTTTTCTAGATTTTTCTTCACTTTGTCCCCTCACAATTTTAACACATCTTTTTTAGAATCTTTTCTTTCAACATACAAGTCTCTGAGCTTGAGAAATGGAAAAAGCTATTTGTATTCCCTTAATTTTGTGGACCACATGAAGAGGTTTTTATTGCTCCCACACATTGGGGGGGGGGACAGGAGTCCCACGGGCAACGATTATTACATTACCATGCAATGTCAAACGGACAGTTCATTGCTCAAGGCATACGCTATCACTGTTTTATTGTAAAACCTGCTCTGCTCCCACTCAGAGTACATTTATTACCTCGCCAATAAAGATAATTACTACAAACAAAAGCTGCCCACCTTTCTCCTTAACCAATGGGGCTTTATAGTTCTGACGTGACTGAGGAAAAACACATTTTACAGTGCAAGACGCAACTTGAGAATTGTTTGAAACCTGCAGACAGTGGGAACCTTTCTTCAGTCAGTCTCTGGCTCTCTGAGGACCGTGAAGCTGAAGGACATATTCTTGATTTTGGAGGTGTGGGGTGGGGGAAAGAAGCCAAAAGGTTTAAGAGAGTGATGAGCTTTTTTCCTCTGGAGCCTGAGCATGCTGCTTTACGAAGGTGCCTCAAGGACAGGCAGGCGAGCATCTTGCCTTGACATAGCTAATCCTCTCATTTCTCTTTGTCTTTCTTTTTGCTCTTTCTTTGGCTTGTGAGCTCACTGAGTTTTTTGTCCAGGCGCCTCTGGAGATGAGCTCTCTTGGCAGGATCCAAGGGCTTGTCCTTTAACCCACTCCCGGCACATAGAGAAGCTTCTTTGCTGATTCTCTGCCGGGCATATGCTTTGGCTTTCTCCCCACAGCCATGAATCTGTGGGAGATAAAGCCATAATATCAGCCTCAAGATGTTCCAGCACAAAATTACGACCTTAGTGAAAACTGCTTATCATAAACTTGATCATTCTTCACAGTCCATAAAAATAAACTACTTCACTTACCGGTGGGTCTTTTAACAACAAAACAAAACAATTTAAAAAATGTGAAGGTCATTTTTCCCTAAGGAGCAATTAAATAATCATTTTGGACAGATTAAGTATTTCTTCCCAAACTCTAAAAATGTAAGGAAAATCTCTACTCCATCATCCAGTCACCTTTGTCACCCTTGTTGATAAATACTAACATTTCTCTCTTATCTCCAGTCTGGAAAGAATCAGATGAAAGGAGGGAAACCAAGAACAATCAAGCCCTTGAATCATAACACATCATATCTATTGCTAATAAACTGGCAATACCACCACCTCACCTAAGCAGCTTGAATGTCCACAGTGCTGGGTGCAAACGGTGCCTGACTGGGAAAGAAACTGCATGGAAATAGCCATATAAGCTGAAGAACAGAGTATTAGAAATAAGTAAAACAACGCATCACATTTCCTTGTTTCTTTTGTGTTGTTGGGCCCCCTGCAGATTGGCTGTCACAAGTAATGTTTGTAAAGTTCATAATTACCTAGCCCAGAATAGGAATTTGCCCAGTATAGCTGTGTTATGAAACTGAGTGAAACTTCTCCAATAATTTATTCTCTGGCTTTGAATGGAAAATAAAATTATTCTAAGGAATATGATCAGTTATGTCAGCTGCCCCTCAAAATTTCACTCAAGCCAAGCTACGGGAAAGCCCCCCAAGGCTGGTTTGTTTGTTTTTCAACAGTTTCTACAGAACTTTGTAGTCTTTGCATTCTAAATCACAATACCTTAGATTCATGACAAAACTATTTATTAATAAACCTATTGGATTCTTGTAGGTAGTGATTTTCACTTATCTCCAGGCCACCAATATCCCCCCCCCCCTTAGGAAGCAGGTTATACTGACTGGTAAATAATCTCTCAACCTTGAGTCATCAGCAAGGCCTGCTTCTTGGCCTAACTGCTGGAGCTAAATACACATTGTATAAAAGAAGGAGCCAGAAAGTGAATCGAGGATGACAAGTGGCAGTAGGCAACATGCAAGTCATCCATGAGATAAATTCTACAAGGCACAAAGATATAAAGGGGCATTGTGGAAGAAAATTAAGTGCAAGGAGGATGAAGAAAGTATTATGGACTCACAAAGGGCTGCCAAAATACCAGATTTAAAAGAACACATACTACATGTATGAAAGAGAAGGGAATAGAGACATGCAATATCTCTGCATTTTAGGATTTCTAGAGACGAAGCTACCACAAGTTGAATGACTTGTAAGCACATCAGGAGAAAAGATAACTAGAGAGACAAGTATGCGCATTAGTGATATAAACAGGAAGGATAAACTAATGGCTGAAAAACAGCTTTGAAGGAAACTCGTTTTATTGCAGATGAGTGACAAAGTGCAAGCCTGCTGGGTTGCTGGAAAGCAAGATTTATTAAGGTGGGAAAGCACTGAAGCTATTGCTTAGAAGAATTCATTTTAACAAGGAGCTAAAACAGCTGGATTTAGTCCAAAGCTGAAAGAAAATGACAAAACACTCTCAAGCAGTATAAAATGGCAAGCAATTTTCAGTCAGTAAAAAGGTAGGGACTTGATGCGACTATATGGGATCAAACCCTGCAGTCCCTCTAAAATGAGTTCTATCTCATTAACTGGTCCAAAATTCAGGCTAGGATAGATTAAACCTTCAACTCTACATGAATTATACTATGACAGCTGGATAACAGTTGAACTGATTTAACCATTTTTTAAAAATTAAAAATCTCACTTTTAAGTTGACCTAACAAAATACTTTTGTGATTGCATACTAAAGGGGAATACATTCTTCTGCAATACCTTACTGATAGCTCAGTCAGCAGAACATGAGATTCTTAATCTCAGGGTTGTGGGTTTGAGCCCCACATTGGGCAAAAAGATTCCTGCATTGCAGGGGGTTGGACTGGAGGACCCTTGTGGTCCCTTCCAACTCTACGATTCTATTAATTTATTAATCCAGCCCCCGCAGGGGCCTGTTCACACAATCAGATTTCCCTTTATGCATGCAGCTGCTCCACAGTGGCTATTATTATTTGCTAGTTGTGCCCTTTCTATGCTTTGGAACCAAAGGAACAGATGTGACTGTGTTCCTGTATAGCAAGGGTGGGGAATCTGTTGGCCTCCAGATGCTGCTGGGCTACAACTCCCATCATTGGCTGGTGTCTCACAGCATCCAGACGGCCACAGCTTAGCCACCTCTGCTTCACACTCTTGTTCAGGAACCCTGTTCTCTTAATGGGACCACCAGCATGGCAGTGGGGAGGGGGATCCTCCTGCACAGAGGGCGCTGAAATCTGCCTTTGGTTTTTCAGGATCACATCTCCTTTGTGTAGCTCTCTACCAATACAACTCTGAAATCAGCAAACCCTGAAATCAAAACTACAGAATACCAGAACATTTGGAGTATTTTCCTACATGTTCTTTGTACTCTTATTTCCTTCATTCACAAATCCTTCGAATAAGATTTTTCTTGATTCAAGCTTGGCTTGAAACACCAGCAAGTGTCACATGATAATTATATCTATTTAAGACCACCACTGTTTTGCTGATTTTTTCCTTGCTGCAGCATGTGCCACAGAAAATATTGCCATATATACTTTTATTTTACGGTTAGAAAGAAACCAAACTCAAACTGTTGGCAGAATGCCAGTAAATCCATAATCCAGTAAATCTATTTCAGGCACTATAGATCAACATGTCTTCAGCTAGCTACAACACTTTCTCCATGGGATTAAATCCACGTATGATCTACTGCTTCAAATAAATCAGAGGGGCATAAAGAGGACATCTGAAAGCTCGTTGGAAGTCAGTATTATTTTTCCTGGCACACAGGTCTTTTTTTGTGCTACATAGAGACAGCCATTGGGCAGCTCTAACAGAATTGCAGAGTGAGACATTCCCACCTTCTGTGAGTCCTGGACTGCAATTCGAGTGCAACTCACTTCAATCTTTGCTACAGCTGCAGTGATGGACAAAGGATGACGTTTTGCTTTGACCAACACCTAGAAGGAAAGAGGCTTCTGAGGATAAAGCCTGCTGCACCCAGATGGGCTGCTGTGCTTTCGGTATCTCTTGTACCAGTGTGACAACAGCAGCTAGGGCAAGAGAGTGAGAAAGGGCTTTGCACAACTTCTCTTACTTAAAGCTGCTCTTGGTGCATGGTATCCAATGAATCTACAGTGTGATGAAGGAGAGAGGGAGAGAAGAGAGATAAAAGGCTTATAGTTGAGCAGAACACATGGCGTGGCTGGTGTCATATGAAGATGCCTTTTAAAATCATTTGCAAGTCACTTTGAGCATCTCCTTTTTTGGAGGGGAAAAGCAGAGCACAAGTCTACCTAGTTCAGTATGGACTGACTCTCCATGGAGCAGGCTTAAGGCCTGGGCACTGCCTAGCAAGGCTACCCAAGACCTTTTAGCTGCAGATGCCAGAGACTGAACCTGGGACCTTATGCATGCAAGGGTATGTGCTGTATGCCACAGAACAGTGGTCCTCTCTAGGCTAGCACCATCAGCACCTCAGATACACACATTTTCTAGAGCATCATCCTCCCACAAGCATCTGAACAGGTTGTGGGCGGGGGGGTGAATGTTAAAAGAAGAGAGGTGAATTGAGGTACATTGTGCCAAGAGGAAATGACTCAGACACTCCGGGGGAAGAAAAAAGACTGAAGAATCACATTATTTCAGCAGTGACACATTGTTAAACACAGATCCTCTGCCCTGCAGTGCTAAGTGCCTGCGTTAAAAGGCCTCGCCTTGTTATTCCAATCAAGGAGATCCGTCCTTTCTATCCTCCACACCACGAAGAACAGAGACAGGGAAGAAATGGGGGGCGTATTTTTGTTTGTTTGTTAACAGTCTTGAGTGGGTGGGTGAGTGAGGGGAAATACAAGTACACTGTGAACCTCACAGGAAAGAAAGTCATTCTCATATTAGAGCTTGGTGAAAGATTGGAGTGAGATTTCACAGACACACAGAGGCTCATAATAACTAAATCCATACAAAGTACCAAAGGAAGAAGAAAATGCTTCATATTCCCCCTACAACTGTAGGCCAAAAAAAAAGCAACTCTGAATGAGTTTCTTTTTTCACTTATAGCCCAGCAGGAGAGAACTTCCCCATTATTAGGATATATTAAGCTGGAGGCAACTCCCCCCTCCCCCCCACTCATGGTTCCCTTGTGAACTGAACTGCATGTGCATATTATGCTATATGGCTTTCATAAACCTTGCTCCCCCTCATACCCTAAAAGCAGATTTTCATGTTATCTTTTAAAATTAAAAAATAAAGTAAAGAGGAATGGGAGCAATCCACCCACCAGCGGATTTGCACATGTTCAACTGGCCTTGCGAATGGTTCAAAAGCTCACCTTGCTGTGCCTGGAAGCCTCCTGGAAAAATGGGAGTCTGTGAAATACTTTAAAAAACACACACAGCCATTTCACACTGAATGAAATTCAAGTCCTGAAGGAGTGGGGGTCAAGAAACTGAGCAGATGGTGGCAACGTTTAGCTTACCTGAACCAGGCAAGGACAAAAACATACCTCTGGGATGTGGTGGCTGAGACAGTAGCGTTTATTGCAATGCAGGCAGAGCTGCCCCAGGGTTGTCACACTTGCTTTGCATTTGGGGAAACCACACGTGTTGTCAGCTTTGATTGCAGCAGAAATCAGAGCATCAAAATCTTCCTCTGCTGAACCTTCCACTTTGGTTTTAACAGAAGCCTTCCCTAAAAGCACAAGGGTGGGGAGGAGAATCATCAGCATGCAAGAAAAGGAGCTTACAGATGAGCTGAGAGTTAAGATGAGCTGAGAGTTAAGATGAGCTGAGAGTTAAGGGCCGTTCAGCAGTGGAACAGACTCCTACGAGGGGTGGTGGATTCTCCTTCCTTGGGGGTTTTTAAACAGAGGTTGGATGTCCAACTGTCATGGATGCTTTAGCTTAGATTCCTGCATTGCAGGGGGTTGGACTAGATGACCCTTGGGGTACCTTCCAACTTTTAAGATTCTATGATTTCAACACAGTGTTTTTTCATGGGAATAAAAGGGGCACAGGTGTGTTCATCCAGTCCCCTAGTAAAGCCTGCAAAACAAGCTGATCAGCAAAAACAGAAACCCAGGGAGCAATTGCAACCTCAGATGTATGGAATGGCAGAAGGCTGTCTTCATATGCACACACATGAGAACAGATGGCTTTGTAAACCATGCAGAAGCAAGTAGTATAACTTGGCAAGATGAAATCCCTACCCAGAATGTTCAAGCAAGATAAACTGGGCAAAGAAGAAAATATGCACATGGAGAGACTGTACTCCGCTGTGTTACACAGCACTGAGATTGATACACTAGGTGCTGATTTGCTGCTTCTAAACAGATCCAAGAGCAAGTGAATTCTCTCTGTGTGTGGAGGTTTCCACTTCTCTTCAAAGTTAGCCGTAAGAGAAAAGGAGTGTGTGCACATGTATGCATATGAAGCATACACGAACGAACGCACACACCCCATTCTCCTAAACTGGCAGATGGAGATTCTCCCTTCTACGGATCTATTTTTGAGCTGAGAAGTTCTTCCTCCTCACTGACATACTGCCTCTACAAACATGCAGATCCAGGCAATATTATCATTTCACAGTTGATTATACAGCATGGGCCAGATAAAACCCTGCCTTGGGGGAGGGGGTGGAATGGCTGCCAGCTTCACATCTTTTCTTCCTACCTGCACAACACTCAAAGCAACTGTTCCACGGAGCAAGCTAATCTGAGCCCTGGGTCATTTTTGTCTGCAAATCTCAGTTATTGCTTTCAAGGGTTGGGGTGGGCAGAGGCACATGTCATATTTCCAAAACCAAAGCCTGGCATTCTTCTGATCCCTTCAAAGGAAACCTATTGGATGAATAATCTCTGTGTCTCAGAACAATTAACTTCAACTGCATTCCTGGTTGTTGTCAAAAGTAGTTGCTTTCAGAAGAAAAGCCTGTCACAGGCAGAGCAGAAGGGGAGAAATGGATTGTAGGCACAACATAGCAGCGGCAATCAATTTTTAAAGCCATTCTGGGAGCAGAGGACTCCCATCGCCTGCTGCTCTGGCCTGGAATTTCCCAAAGGATGCCCGAGGGATACATACCCTGGAATGCCTCTGCAAAGGAATTTCAATTAAATATGGGACAAATGAAAGGGCAGCAGTGAAGTATCATCACTTTTTCCTTTTAAAAATGCAAATAGAAAAGCTCTGCAAAGGAAGGGAATTTGCTACAGAATGGCAAATCCCAAGATGGTATAATAATGTACCTTTGGCTTCACTTCCATGTTTATTCCCAGTGATTTCCTGAAGGTTTACATTTGGCTCACTTCTTTGTTTGGCCCTCTCCTCTCTCTTGGCCTTCTCCCTTTGCATCCGCTCCATGTGCAGGGTTTTCAGATCCACCTTCTTCTTGCTAATATGGCTTCCACTCTCCTCACAGGAGGCATGGGTGTCTTTCGAGGGGCCTGGGGGTCTGCAGGTCAACTCTTGTTCAGAGGCCTGGGATTCTTTGGGGGTGCCTGCAGGTCTGCAGGACAACTCTTGCTCACAGGCCTTAGCATCTTCCAGAGAAAAGTCTGTCGCAATGCCTCTCTTACGGACACTGATGTATCTCTCTCTACCTTCTCCTATGCTCACATGCTGCAGCCCATGTTCCTCTGCCAGACGGTGGACAATCAACCTGTCATGAGCATTTAATGACGAAGGGAAATCCAGTTGGGTCTCACTGCTCTCCAGAAACTCCAGTATCCTGGCTTCATGCTTACATGAATTTCCCTTCACTACAGTATCCACTGTTGCCCCCCAAGCTGGGCTTTGCACAGAACCCTCTATGGGCCTCTGCCCAGTCCGTTTGGCTGGTTTTCCTCTTGGCTTCTCTCCATCGGCCTTTGGGGCAAGTGGAGTGTTGCACTTAAGTCTCTTTTCTTGGTCACCCAGACCCTGAGAGCTCTTGGGAGCAGCATAGTTATCTGGCACGATGTCATCCAGGTATTCAAAAGCGGTGCGCACCTCCCCATGCTGGTTCATATAGTCCACCAGGCGTTTAAGGAAAATGTGGTTGCCAATGGTCCGAGAGTCACAGATCACAGCCACGTGGCGGCGGGCACGAGTAATTGCAACATTTAGTCTCCGGTCTTCAGCAAGGAATCCTACTTCACCTGTATTTCATAAAGACAATAATACAGGCCTCAAAAAAAAAGCATATGGAAAAATTAAGCAGCAGTAGCAATAACAATAGTAACCACCATCACAACAAAATGTATACAGTTTCCTCCTAAATTTTCCAGTTTAATATGTTGACCTAAGGATTTCTCATGTTCACTCAGCTCCAAAATGCCAGGACATGACATCTGTTATGAGACACACCTTTAAGGCCAAATGGATATGTCATAGGATCCTATGCTATGGTTTGTTCAAGCTTCCCTGCTATCTTGGTGCCAGATGGCTGTCAGTGGCAGAGGGGTGGACCTAAATCCCAGATTTATCTGTTCACTGGAATAGACACCTGGAGTCTATGCAACTGAACCTCTCCTGCAATTGAAGTTACCATACCACATTAGAGTATTCAATGAGCAACCGATACCAATGCATCTATCGTTGAGTATAAAAATAATTCATTCATACATACATAAACCTCAATGTGTTTTGGGTCACAAGGGCCCCTTCTGCAATTACCAAAGAGTTATAAAGCAACTACATTGATCAATACATAATTAACAAGTATACTGTATTACCACAATCTTATTCTTATTATCACACAAAAGCTAGATGAACTCTGAGGTTTCTTAGGGTGTTGCAGCCTATGCCCAATATATAATCCTATACCTACAGAGGTATAGGAACTGCAAAATAAACATAGCTAAACTTCATTACCACAACAAACTACAAGATCAGATGCACTTCAGGTTGATCATTACGAACACGGACACCATTTTTGCACAGTGAAATCTTGCTTTAGTTTTCTGAACTCAGGTCCTGCTATCAAGAGCCTAGCAAGGTCTTCTGCTAGTGAAGCGGGGCTTCCCCCCTTCTCCTGCCCCCACAATGGCTCAGCATTTGGGTGGCAGAACCGCTAGAACAGTGTGGAGGGAAGAGGGGGGAGATTGTTCCATCAGGCAAGCAGAAATGCTTATGTTGACAAAACCATCTCCCAAGGTCATATCGCTGCTTAAGCTGGTCAAATGAATATGAAAGTGAAAATGTATGTATTTCATACATTTATAGCCCAACTTTCTTCCAATGAGTTAAAGGCTATGGGGAAATAGGTGGAAAGTATTGTTAAAGATGAAATAACCAAGCATACAGGAGAACAAGCCCTGCTGAAGAGTTCTTTCAGAGGGTCAATAAGGCTATAGATAGAGGTGATCCAACTTAGACTTTCAAAAAGGCTTTGGGCAAACTACCGCACCAAGGACTCATAAACATGTTTAGCAGTCATGGAATAAGAGGTGTTACTGGTGAAGTAACAGAAAACAGTGAGTGTGAATAAATATTCTCCCAATGGAGGAGTGTAGATAGTAGAGTCTCCCAAGGATCAATATTGGGACCTCAATTCACCAATTAATGAGTCTCATTAACTGATTTACCACTTGCAGCTTCATAACATCATTTTATGCATGATTCAGTTGCAGATGCACTGTATCTAGTGGGGTTTGCTCTCATGTAAACTAATTAGTGATGGGAAACTGTAGATCTGATGGCACACTGGTTTATTTTTTGAGGCTATATTAGTTCTGGTGTGTTACTGTAAAAGGGACAAAAATCATTTCATTTAAACAGTGATTGGAGGAGTTTTAGATTATTACATTTAAGTTACGTTACACTTTCTTAAATATCTAAAAAGGTACATTTACTATGATTTAGTTAACAGATAAACATGTTAGACTTCAGCTGATGACTTAATTGTTTTGTGAAAATACAAGTAATTAGTCAACTATCTCTTTTAACAAAACCATTTATTTAAAGCTCTACTTATTTTGTGACTTTTTTGTCACAATACTGCTTCGGTTTCATTTGAGAAATCAAGCTGAAAATACAGCTTCATCCCATTTAATTTTTAAGTAGGGGAAGTAGAGTCCACTAAATAGCCAAGAACCAGAAAATTTAAGTTTCTGCGGCTTAATGTGGCACACAAGCCACAGTTACCCATTACTGATTCATATCACTGTGATTTGAAGTGTCAGAAGCAGAACAGCAGTAATATTCATACAGATGGTCCAAGCTGATTAACTAAACCTATCTAAAGTCTGCAATGGAATTGGCCTTAAGCTATAGGTCAGGATCACATTGTTTCAGCAGAAATTAGGAAGAGAAAGCTCCCACAGAGCCTTGCAGTTACACTTTCCTTTTTCCTAGTTATTGACACAAGTCTAACTTTCATAAAGGTCAGAAGGAAAGATAGTGAATGCTATTTTTTAAAGGCAATTAACTAGCACCCATGTGTGAGCCAATGGATAAAAATGACAGACACATATGAGACTTTTCCAGAAGCTATTTCTGATCTCCAATTATTTTCTCAAGGATCTGTAACAACAGAAAGCAAATGCCAAGTTGAGTCAGCTCAGCTGCCTAGCTTGGGTGGTATAGATAGCTGAGTCCCCTGCTCCTGCAGCTAAGCAGAAGACAAGCAGAAAAACAAACATTAAAACCAAATGAGGGGGGCAGGCTTTTGTTGCTACCATCTGAAGACATAGAACATTTCAGAACAGAGCCTGTAGGTACTTTAAAGTGTATTAGGTTTGCTAACATGCTGCTATTTGCTAACTTCACTTAAGAACATAGCAGAAAAGTAGCAAGGAAAAGTTTTACTGCTTTGACTTCAGCAACCACAGTGTTCTTTATCCTCTACCTAGTGCCATGAAAGCAGAAAGAGTATGTGCTCTGAGCAGAGCCTACCATGCTCCAGTCCCCAATTTTGTTGGGCAGGATGCTGCCAGCTGTAATGAAATATTTGTTGTATTTCCAAAAGGAATACACCTGGGAAACAAGCTAGCTTTTGACCCGCACCCAACAGGTTTGTGGTCAGTTCAGGTTTGCTACTGTGTGGAATTTTTAGAGCTGTGGACAACTGTTTTGTACTCACTACAATAGAGCTGACAGATGGCAAGTATCCAGCAATTACCACTGGCTTACCTGAAGGACTGCCTGTCTTCTCCAAAGGTGCCTGAATTAACAGTCCACTCTTTCTTAATTATTTTCTAAGACATAATACGGGGTGATTCATAATGAAGTATACAGTAATGGAAACTGTATACTTCATTATGAATCACCCTGTATATTAAGTAGTAATAGTAGTAGCGTGAATAGCCATGACAATAATAGCCACAGGTTTGGTTTGGTTTTAAAAATCAATCCCCGTAGACCACTCTGCCTGTTAGAACAGACCTGGTCCTACTATTGGGCAGAGAGAGGCAGCCGCCGCAGGTGGCAAAGGCTGGTGTGTGGCGATGTGGAATGGAAAGGCTGCCATCTTGTCCTTTGCCTCTGGCAGCAAAATGTATTGGACTGGCCCTGTACTAGAATATGTGGCTAGCCACCAGAGTTTTCAGCCTGTGCTTGGAAACACCCCTTCCCAGGCTCTCTGGACAAAAAGGAGAGTGTTTTGCTATATAAATTACTTTTCCATTGCGCAGTTAATTATTGAGAATCTTCTGCTCTGGGAAAAGTGACAGTGGTTCCCTGCGTATGGGCTCCCAGCAGTGTGGAAGCCACTTCCATGTGATGTGATACATGTTGCAGGAGTAACACAATCATGTTGGCTAAAACAATTGGGTGATGCCAATGCATTAGGACATGAACCAGGAGGTAAGGTGCCAATGATTCATGCAACTGGTACTGTCCTCATAGTCATGCTACTCCCAAGTACTCCCCTGTAGGATGTGATCACAGCAAGTGGAAGCACCTCTTTTGATTCCGAGAGCATGTGTAGAAGAGGTCAGCACCTTGTTCCAAAGAAGGAGCCAGTTGAAACCACACAATTTTAACAGTTTCCCCCATTCTGGCAAATTAAGTTTCTTTTTGTTCTACATGGTTCCAGGTTATAACCCATGTACCTTTTCTGTTGGACCTTACAAAAGAGAGGACAACAGCTTCCTTCTCTCTTCCTTGGAAGCCATCCACCGATTTAATCTCCAGGTCTGGGTACTTATGACACAAAAGCTCCCTTAGCATGTCCACCTGAAAAACAAAGACATTGCTAGGACAACAAACGTTATTACTACAATTTATTGCCCACTCTTCATCCTAAAGTCCCAGGGCTTTAAATTTTTTACTTTGCAAAGTTGTGCTTTTGAGAGCATGGCAGACACACTCACCTGGAGGTTGTAAGGAGCAATGACGGCAATGTCTCTTGCTTTAACACCGGCTTCCACTAAAGCCTGAACGTGCAAGCTGGCAAGACGCGCTTCGCCTGGAAGGGGAGAAATAAAACTTAGCTGTGGATGAGCGATTTAACCCTAGAACAAGTTGACAGATTCCACTTAAAAAGCATCTAATTCAGACAATGATAGTGAAAGGCTGCTTTTCACTTGCCACTTTAAGAACAAGTCTTTATAGTCAGTAAAGTGCTTTGCCATGGTTTAGTGCTATGTGCGCAAATTAGAAAGAAACTAAGCAAACACTTGAGATTGTGTGCTTCCTTTTCCCCACGTGGATACCAGAAACACTTTTGCAGCATTTAGTTTCACTTTCAAAGATTCCTGATTTAGCATTATGTACAAGCCAGAGACTGTGATTTAGAACAAACTAGTTAGTTATGGATTTTTTTAATAGCTGGGCAAATGGTTATGAGTTCCATACAACACAGTCAGATACAAGCAACACATCACAGTTCACATTCTCAAGGGTAGCAAGATCAATGTTGAAAATGCCAAGATAACCCCACCCCAATTCCGAGAAGTGAAATCTGCCTTTGAACTAATCCCGCATAGGTTAGGAAATTCATATATTAGACTCTTGCAGCTATTTGCCTTTGGAAGCTGGTGCCTATTTATTTGTGTGCCCATTTCACTATGTTTCTAAATTAGACCTGCTGGTACTGTACTGGCGACAAGGGCTGCTTCAAACATTACGCAATTCCTACATAGACAGCACTTCCATTTCTTAGTATGGATAAAGGGTTGTCAATGCTGATTGCCCTTGAGAAGCTGTAGGACTACAACTCTCATCATACCCAACCAAGGGCTAGGCTACTTGAGGCTGATGGCAGTTACAACATAGCAACATTTGGATGACACCACATCAGTTACCCCTGGTGATCATAATGTGCATGCAGCATATGCAAAGATGGATACTGCATGTGTTCACAGTGAAACCCTGCATGGAATAGGACTGTGGCAGGGTGCTAACCTGCACATGGGTGTAATATTTAATTCCTGCATGAAATAGCCTGTCTAAGAATTAGCCATGCCATGGGCATACAATATGCAAAATATCCCAGAGTTAATGCATGCTTGAGCTTCCCTGCTCCCAAGCCTTTCCCCCCAGTTGAGAGACAACCATGCAAGCAACCCTCTCCCTCAATCATCTCTAGAAGATTCCCACTTTCTAGATTTGACCTCTCTCCCTGCTCTCTGGGCTCAAGCCCTGTCCCATGAGCACACCAATTTCCTACTCCTAAATGCAGTCTAGAATTCCCGAATGAATACTGCTACTGGAGCTCAGTGAGACTGGAAACCTTCCTATTTATCCAGCAACAGATACAGAGCTTCACAACAGTTGCTAGGCTGATTTATAACTCCAGAACTCTCTGTACTCAGAGAACTGGCCTTTCTCTCTGTTAGCAGAATTGCTGTATATGCCACCAACATGGTCAGGCACTTTCTGACCCATTAACTGTGAAGGTCTGTGCCTTGTTCACTGAGAGATCTGACAAAGTGCTATGCGGCAAGGCAATTAGAACTGAAAGCTCTCTCAGCAAAGTTGTACCAACAAACCATATGGGAACCAGGAGAGTCCAGCACTTCAAGCTGACAACATACGACTTTGCCCATCGCTTCAGAGCTTGTGTTGCAATTCAAGAGTGCTATTTAAACCACAGATGTCTGATCCAACAATCATCACAGGCGCCCTTCCTCCTCAGCTCCACCAGGACTGGCCCTACTTTTAGGCAAAGTGAGATGACTGTCTCAGGCAGCACATGCTGAGAGTGTGTGTGTGTGTGTGTGTGTGTGTGTGTTAGAGAGAGCAATGGCAGCCCCCTGTCTACTCCTCCTAAGCAGTTCCCAGATAGAAGCGAAGGATGCTATCCTGTCACCAGTGTTGAAATAGAATTCAGCTGTTGGCCCAGTCAGCCTTTGTTCAGGGCAAGGGCACCATCTTGCTTTTCCCTCAGGGAGTAAAATGTCTTGGTCCAGCCCTGTTAAGCTCTGTCAACTTTCATTAAGGTACTTTATTATCTTACCCTAGACCATGAGGCTGAACTAGATAACCTGTCGTTCTCCTTCTTTTTGCTTTTGAGAATTCAAGGTCTTTGGGGAAGGATGTATTTTGATAGGTGGCTCTATAAACCTTGTCTAGTGCAGTGATGTTGAATCCAAATGGAAATTTTCATCATACATGGTTAGTTATCTACAATCCATTTTTCTCTCCAGCTGCTGTTTGGCTACAGTACACTGTGGTCTTGATAATTTGGCTGGACCTCTGCGACAGCCATGGCAATGAGGTTTTCATCCAGTGTGCCATGGCACCCTGGAGTGCCTTGAATAATGGTCAGGGGTGCCGCGGGCAACACTGGCCTCTGTCCCTCTTTCCTTCCCTCTCTCCTCTGATGAACTCTCGTGTCTCTACCTCCCAAAGGCTTGCATAGCTGTTTGTTGCAGCAGCCCTGGCTACTAGCTTTGCAGGTGAATGGTGCCTCAGGGGCTGGTCAAGGAGTGCTGGTTGCCAGGAGCTGAGGTGGCCTTGGAGTAAGCAAGCGGGTGAAGGAGCCCAGCCAGCCAGCCTACCAGCCCTTGCTGTTGGGAATGGGCAGACAAGTATGAGGCCAGCTAGACAGGTGCCACGCTGGCCTCTTTGGTCCTTGCTTTGTGCAAGGCCTGCCTGGGAGCTGAGGGCCTGGTGCTGAAGGGGAGCCTTTCCATCCTGCAGGCCCAGCAGCACCCACTGCTGCCTCCCAAGGTAAGCTGCTGGCCTCACATTCACCTTTAGCCAGTCTCTGTTGGGCCACTAAGGCTGGGGGCATCCTCTTCCCAGACTCCTATGGGGCAGGGTGAGGAGGCACCTCTTTGCAGTGGGGTGAGGCAGCTCAGCTCAGAGACCAGGAGCAGCAGCAATGGCTGCTGAAAGGACTCCTAAGGAGAGGGGAGAGGAAAGGAAAGGAGGCTGAGGGAACACTCCCCAAGAGAGGGTGTTTGAAAAAGGGTGAGAGGCTGCCAGCTCTGCAGGCAAGGGGTGACACAACTGGGCTCCTGAGTCCCATAGGGGTGCCTCAAAGAATGTAGTTGGTCAAGGGAGCTGTGGACTCAAAATGTCCTCTGCACTTATTGGTACTTTGAAAGCCTCTGCACTTATTAAAGCGTTTGCAGATGACTTAGTTCTGACATTACAGGAGCCAGAATCTAGTACGAAAAGAGTACTACAACTAATCCAAGATTTTGGTCGGGTGGCGGGATTTAAACTAAATAAGCAAAAAACCAAGGTGTTGGGAAAAAACTTGACAGATATTGAGTCGGAACGGTTTCAGAGAGAGACAGAGTTAACTGTGGTTAAGAAAGTTAAATACCTAGGGGTAAACATAACAGCAAAGAATTTGAGTCTGTTTAAAGATAATTATGAAAAATGTTGGTCTGAAATTAAGAGAGACTTGGATAGCTGGTCAAAATTGAAACTTTCATTGTTAGGTCGAATAGCTGCTATTAAGATGAATGTATTGCCAAAAATGTTATTTTTGTTTCAGACATTGCAGATTGTAGATAAAACGGAGTGCTTCCGGAAGTGGCAGAAAGATATCTCCAAATTTGTCTGGCAGGGCAAAAAGCCCAGAATTAAGTTTAAGATATTAACGGACGCAAAAGAAAGAGGGGGCTTTGCCCTGCCAGACTTAAAGTTGTACTATGAAGCCGCAGCTTTCTGCTGGCTAAAAGACTGGCTACTTCTGGAGGACACGGATGTGCTGGATTTGGAAGGTTTTAACAATGCATTTGGATGGCATGCATATTTATGGTACGACAAGGTTAAGATTAACAAGGTCTTTAAGAACCATATTGTCAGAAAAGCAATATTTAATGTCTGGACAAGATACAAAGACTTATTAGAAAACAAAACACCGAGGTGGCTGTCACCTTTGGAGGCTAAGGCCCGAAAAAGACCCAATATGGAGGCCAATTGGCCAAAATATTGGGAAATACTAGAAAGGGATGGAGACAATTGGAAACTGCAGAGTTTAGAGAAAATGAAAGATAAAGTGCGAGACTGGTTACACTATGCTCAGATTAAGGAAGTGTTTAAGATTGATAAAAAGTTAGGATTCCAGGTGGAGAAATCGAAACTGGAAACAGAACTGCTAGAACCTAAGACCAAGGTACTTTCAAAAATGTATAACTTGCTGCTGAAATGGAACACACAAGACGAATTGGTTAAATCGGCTATGATAAAGTGGGCCCAGGATATTGGGCACAACATTATGTTTGAGGACTGGGAAAGGTTATGGACCACCGGGCTGAACTTCACAGCATGTAATGCTCTGAAGGAAAATGTAATGAAAATGATATATAGATGGTACATGACCCCAGTGAAATTGGCTAAAATATACCATTCGTCTGATAACAAATGTTGGAAATGTAAGGAAAATGAAGGAACATTCTTTCACCTCTGGTGGACCTGCCCTAAAGTGAAGGCCTTTTGGGAAATGATATACAATGAGTTAAAAAAGGTATTTAAGTATACCTTCACCAAGAAACCAGAGGCCTTCCTTCTGGGCATGGTCGGCCAGAACGTGTTAAAGAAGGACAGAACATTTTTTATGTACGCTACAACGGCGGCAAGGATACTTATTGCTAAGAGCTGGAAAACCCAAGATCTACCCACACTGGAAGAATGGCAGATGCAGCTGATGGACTATATGCAACTGGCTGAGATGACTGGCAGAATCCGCGACCTGGGAGAGGAGAGGGTTGAAGAAGACTGGAAGAAATATAAGATCTATTTACAAAAGTACTGTAATTTGGTTGAATCCTAACAAGGAAGCCAGAGCAGAAATAACTGTCTACCATTAAATTATAATTTTTTATTTGAGTTTAACCTAAATACTGCACTTAAGAGTATAAACAAGATGATAATTTGCTTGGAAAAATTCGTTTTTAATGATGAAAGTGGAAGCGGGAGACGTGAGGGAGTCCACAATAGAATGAAAGGATGTTATGAAACCTATTCTGTTTGTTAAATATGTATCTGTAAAAAATCTTAATAAAAATTTTTATAAAAAAAAAAAAAATGAAAGCCTCTGCACTTATTGGTACTTTGTAGCAAATGTACAGCCCATGTAAGTTGCACTCTTCTACTACTGAAGGAGGGATGCGGGTGGCGCTGTGGGTAAAACCTCAGCGCCTAGGACTTGCCGATCGCATGGTCGGCGGTTCAAATCCCCGTGGTGGGGTGCGCTCCCGTCGTTCGGCCCCAGCGCCTGCCAACCTAGCAGTTCGAAAGCACCCCCGGGTGCAAGTAGATAAATAGGGACCGGTTACCAGCGGGAAGGTAAACGGCGTTCCGTGTGCTGCGCTGGCTCGCCAGATGCAGCTTGTCACGCTGGCCACGTGACCCGGAAGTGTCTGCGGACAGCGCTGGCTCCCGGCCTATAGAGTGAGATGAGCGCACAACCCTAGAGTCTGGCAAGACTGGCCTGTACGGGCAGGGGTACCTTTACCTTTTACTACTGAAGGAGTTTTGAAAGGTACCGAATGCCTTACACAGGCTATCCATCCATCTTAGGACCACAAGAAGCATGTCTAAACCTTGACATCCCAAGATTTTTCCATGGATGTATTCATATTCATTTCCATGTGTGGTTGCCAAGATCCTAATAGCATAACTAAATTCTTCAGTAACTCCCCAGGGCTACCACTTTCAACATCACAGGCACAAGGCAACCTTTTTAATGTAGTAGCAGCTGAAATTACAGCACATGCATGGATAATGTAACTTGAAATGTGGAGGCTGGAGGGGGAGGAGTGATTCCAGGGTGGGAGTGTGGAGAACCATAGCAGGTAAAACAACAATACCTTCATTTCCTTTAGACTGTTCATCTTCCAGCTCAAGCTCAAATAAGCCACAGCCAGCTGTATCAATAAGCAACAACGGAATGCAAGTTTCTTCTGTGGAAGCCACCCCTGGCAGGTCCCTGACAAGTTATTAGAAAGTACAATAAGTTAATGACCCTTAACTAGCATGAGTATAAACAGCAGCACATTCATTCTGTTTTAGAATCCTAACACAAATTGACCTAGACTATTCCACAGAACCTCCATAGGTCAGGCCGCAGAGCAGAAGAATCCTCCATTCTGTGGGACTGCAGGTCCCACTATCCGAACGTGTGTCATCTGAAATGTCAGTTATCAAAACACAAGGAATTATACCCAAACCTGGTAACACAAACAGCTGGTTCAGATATCCGAGCAGCTGCCAGAGTTTACCCACTTCCTTACTTGTTTGTGTTTTGCTGGCCAGTGGCAGCCATTATGGGTGGAAACCATGAAGAAAGGAACGGAGGATACAAGGTGAAAACAACTGTGCCTTTAAACCTATCTCCTGCTCTCCCTTCAAAATTCTAAACAAAGGATTCTTCAAAACTCCTGTCTGTAATGGCAACACAACTTTCAATAGCATCAACGAAAATACAGAAAGTAGAAGATAAAAGCACATGTCAACAGTGTCAAAGAGCCAAATTACAGATGCAAGATTCTACAGTGCAGATGCTTGTACATTTTAGTACCTGGAGCAAAAAGGAAGTGCCCTTTGATGTATTACAAGAGACAATGTTCTGACAGCTGCAATATTAGAAAAAGGCACAAAGCACAATCTTGATAACCTCAAATACAACATTGGCTTAACATAAGTTTTGTACTTCAAGAAGCCATATTAATAATCCACATTTGAAAATGAAAGTTGTTTACTTGCATTCATAACCACTGAACACTAAACACTTTTAAGGGTTCCAGTGTAAATTCATGGAGCCAAGATTTGCCATTGTGGAAAATTACGGTAACAATTCAATTTTTTACTTGGGTTGTATCAGAGTAAGAACAAAACCCAGAATTACAGTTCAAGGTCAATACTTTTGGGTTTCCTCAAATTATTTGCACTTGTTTTGTTAACTTTGCATTCCGCTTGGAGAAAATGTGCTCCAAAAGCCCAATTCGAATAATTTTCCTTGAAAACAGAGTCAACATACCTCCAATTCAACATGTTTAGGATTGCAACCCAAGCTTCCTTTGAGATGAAAGTCTTCAACAAGTGCTCATTATCATTATTATTATTGAGATACCAGTAGGGTTTGGAATAGTTTCTAATTTACACAGGTAGAATAAAGGGAATCTATTTTCACAATATTTTATTTAAATTTCATTTTATCTAGTGCTCAATAAGGAACATCTAGTAACTGGTTCTCATTTCTCCCTCGTTTCAGAGCTTCCATCTTCTTTTCAAGGTGGTCCATTTTATTTAAATCATCAAAATGTGCTGCAACATTACATGATTACCACGTCAGGCAGTGCATAATTAAATCATGTCCTTATCATATGAAAATGATCATTATTCCTAAAGTTTGTTTCGGAGAAAGTCAAGAGTCTTCAGTTGCTCAGATTTTCTATTTTTACTTTCCTAGGTCTCCTCTTAGTGCACACCTGCTAAGCAAACTGTCTCCTTCAAGGGCACCATTAAGGATACTTCTTTTGTGGTTCAGGATGACAGCAGGTTACTTTCATTTCTCAATAATAGTCTTGATTTGAGTGATTTTGTGAATGCCACTTCTAAAGATAATCTGCTGCATAAGTACAGTATTCCAATGGAGAGAAAAATCATATTTCCTTCTGAGAAAAGCTGGGGGCTGGAAGAACAGGCTTGGAAATCTATATATAAATGCAAAAGCCTGAAAATAGAGTAATCCCTCCAACTGCTACTTATTTTAGTTTAAACTAGAAGTGCATCAGGACTCTTGTCCTTGCTTGGAGGTTACCGGTATGTTGTCAGTCCTAATCAACCAACCCCCAGTTCCAGACATCTGGAAGATGGCTTTGGCTGCCTGGGAGGAAGGACACTCTGCATGTGCTACAAGCTGCTCTTGTTCAGAAGATTACTTTGGAAAGGCCTGGAAAGTCAGTGGAAGAGCATCTGCTTTGCATCTGGAAGGTCCCAGATTCAATTCCTTACATCTTTAGATAGAGCTGGGAAAGAATCCTGACCTAAACTCTGGAGATCTGCTGCCAAACAGGGTCAACAATACTGAGCCTGATGGACCAATGGTCTGACTCTATATAAGTCAGCTTCCTATGTTTCTAGTTTTAAACTAAAATCCTCTGGAAGCCTCTCGCTTGCATTTTTCCTGCAGGCCCCAGGTAACCTATCCTTTGTTCCTTGTTTAAAGTACCTGTACTAAGCAATTGCTGATTAGTTCAGCATAAATATTTCAGCATTCCCCTACTTTTCTTGTGCTGCAATGCCTCAGCTGCAGAACAGCCCACACACATTGGCCGAAAGATAGAGCCATCACAATGCTGAGACTTTTAATGTTTGCCAATTACGGGCTGCTTTCAGATCCATCTTCTATACTGAAAATGGTTTCAGCCACAGAAAAACATACTGATACATGCACCAGTTTTCTTCTTCTGCAAGCAAATTTAAACAAAGCTTGCAAGGCGTTAACGGAACTGTTATGATGGCAAAGTGGTTTTCATGACATCAGCAGCAAGAACTGAGGGGTGGAAGGGAGAACTGAGGGAATACTTGCTAATTTTGGGTCCAAGCACATCCTAAAGACAGGAGTTTGGGTTACTAATCCAGGTGCTGCTGTGAGAAAATTTAAGACTTATGTATTACCATTGACAGAAGCATTTTCTTGGTTTTGCACTCCCTTGGTCTTGGTGTTCAGCATATCCCAAACAACATATTCCTTAAATCTTAAAATAAGATATATGATAAGCATAAAAGCTGTTTGACAAGGAAGTTCTTTCAGTCTTATGTGCTGGAACTAGCAGTGCCTTACAAGGTGTAGAGCCAAATATTCTTCTCAGATTCATTAATAATATGTATATACAATGAAGGCTGAATTCTCAATATGCCTGAAATCCACCAAGATACGAGCCTCTCAAATTACTATGAGCCTTCATATCTCAGCACTCAGAGGAAGCCAGGGAAGAATCAGCAAAACAAGGCCACATGATAATTCGAAATGCTGCGGTGTTGACTGCACTGGTGAATGGCGTGTTGCTCCCTCAGAAATTAGTAGGGGAGAAGCTTTCAGAAAGCTCTCACCCTTGTTGTCAGGAAGAAACCCTCATTACCGCACTCTGGCCAAGAGCAGAGGCAGATTCTTTTCTTTTAGCCACCAACATATCAAGTACAGATTTCATGCACAAATGTGAATTTGTGACAGCAGCCCAAAGCTGCCCATGTGCCAAATAAATTTTGCATGATTTGCCCTTGGTTAATCATGCAGTCCTGCCTTGCTGTGATTTGATGTCCATTAATCTTTTTTTGACCAATAAAAGGAGTACAACAGAAGAGGTACTTTCCTTATTAGCTTAGCAAGAGTTTCCTTAATGCTATGAATAATTATTCCTTGGAATTCCAGCCATACCTCACATAGGCACATACACCTGCTATAATTAGGGTCCAGGTCAAATCATTTATTGCCTATGGGCAAAGGTGATTGCTCAAAAGGTACACAACAAATCACATTTGCAAATTCAAATCCTAAAAATACTACTTATACAAAACCACCAAAAGTAAAAGGCAGAATGAAGAATAAAAAAGGAATTAAACAAGGGATAAGGAAAACAATAAAATGAATAATTAAACAATCTTCAAATCAGGGCATCACCATGACAATTTATAGTTATCTCTGAAAGCACCCAGAGCAAGAGACACTCAAAGCCCCCCCCCCCCCAAAAAAATCTGACTAAAGATAGCATGCAGTCTGACTCTATATAAGTGTTCCAAAAACAAAGGACAAAATAAGGTAGAATATTTTTAAACATTACATCTTAGCAATTCCACTAAGAGTATGAGGCATAGGGGTAAGAGAGGAAAGAGAGGAAAAGAGCCACTACATTCATTACATCTGACCTACAGAGCAACCCAAAGGAAACCACTCCATTATTAATTCCTTCCTTGCTAATACCACATAATGTGTATTTTTCCTATATACAGTGAGCAGCCTCTTCAGTTATCTGTCTTAAAAACTCAAGCCCATTTTGTTTAAAAATTTTAAAAGAACATTATCAGCACTTTTAACCAGTGTCGAGCAAAGCAGCCTTGTTAATTTGCCTGTGCTGTTCTTTCCAATCATGCTTACTCAAGGCAGTTCACAATAAGCAGAATAAAAATTATAAAGCAAGGTGGGTTCCTTCTACTTTCATTAACTGACAACAGGGAGACACCTTGCTGCGGCTACCAAGACTAAAATGACGCCAAATGCAAACAGCATCCTCCCCCAAGCTCAGGAAAATAATTTCCGCCTGGAAAAACTGAAAACCAAGTGCGAGATCCTGTAAAAGTTAAGCCTTCTCTGTACACTTACCTAGAAGCAGGTTCACTGAATGTAGAAGCATAAACTTCTGTGCAAATATGTACAGAATCAGGTTGTATGGTATCACTTAATTCAACTGGAGATACTTAAACTCATCTGTAACTCTCTCAATGAAATAACTAAGACTTTAAAAATAGAATGCTGGGGGCAGGAGGAGAATATTGATTAGCACAAGGGCAGGGAACCGATGACCCTTCACATGTTGCTGGACTACAGCTCCCATCATCCCTGACCATTGACTATGCTGGCTGGGGATGATGAGAGATGGAGTTCGGCAACATCTGGAGGTAACCACTTTAGCTAACCTAGGATTATCACCATTTGGTACCCGAGCTTTACAACTTGGTTTGTGTGGGAATCTTAGAACTCTAGAAGACTGGTCTCCCCTTTTCTTAGCCTACAGCATGGGGAAAGGGAGAATATTTCAGGTTAAGAGGTTGCTCTGGAACTCAATGAAGTCAGTGAGAATTTATGCAGCCTTCAATTTGCTGCAGCATTAAACCCTAACTAAAGAGTGTAACATCTTCCTTCATTCAAAACAATAATTCATTTTTTATTGTTGACCATTTCTTTCAGCCCTTAGAAAGTATTTCACTGCAATTGCGATCAATATTGCATACTGAAATTATCTTCTTGGTGATTTAAATCCATAATGTGAGTTTCTTTATATATAAAAAAAATCCATATTATCCTGATGTAAGTGTTCCCTGAATACTAACTACTCTATTTTCTTTCTTTCTTTTACACAAAGATAAGGCTCTGTTTGTAGTCCTGCTATGTTTTGCATTTTAGTGGTTGCAAAGATAAAAATTCAAGTACTCCATTCTGAGCACTGCTGACAGCAATTTCCAGTTGCTACCAGTGGATATAAGAGATTATGGCCAATATGAGCCTAACTCATAGTGAAGTTTCATATTAGCAGCCTTTTAAAAACTGGATCTTTAAATATACTGCATACGCTTTGGGTTTGTTTGTTTCATATAGTTTTATAAGTTTAAAAAATTATGTATTATGTTTGGAACAACTGCCTGGTTCCCATGCCCTGCCATCACCCAGCTTGCACCTAACCCTAACCTCGTAACTAAAACAATCAGATATTGTTCCCTGTTTAGCCCTGTCCCTTTTCTCCTCCCCTTAACATGTACTCCGTGAAGTGCTATGCACACTGCTGATGCTGCATATAAAGATCATCTAAAAAAGACTTATTCATTTGTTGAACAAACAACATCACACCCAACAGTGAAAGATTAGAGTGACATTCCATAGAGGGATATTCCTCATTCCATAGATGAGTGTGCACGACATGCTCCCAATTTTTTAAAGCAATCGGTAATATTATTATACCTGCACTGGGCATTGGAATCAAAGGCTAAGACTCAAAGAGACATGGAATAGGCTCCAAGTACCCAAGAGGGCTCTAAACTTGTTTTCCACTACTTCTTAACCCCACCCACCAAAAACAAAATAAAAATACCCAGATAGCAAACTGCCCTTGAATCTTAGTTTCAAAAATCGTTGTGGTACGAGGGCCAGCTATTTCAGCCCCAAAGACTTCGGCTGGGTATGTGCAAGCCATTGGGCCCACAGTGACTGCAAAATCAGGCCCACAAGATATAACTGGTTGCTATATAACTTTGCTTTACTTAAATTTTTTTAAAAAAACAGAACTGCACATAAATCTATTCTGCAACCAGTGCAGGGAAAACCAAGATCAATATTTGCTAAATGAAAGACGATAAAAAAACACCCACCCTGGTTTGCTAAAATAGAGGCAAAAAGAAAAAGAAAAAAGGATAATTGCAGATAGCAGAAAACCCTGCATATTCTCCATCAATATTAATTGACAATGTCAATCCACACTGAAAATGTATAGAGTCAGGAGAAACAGCAAGCAAGCAGGGACAGTGTCACTTACCTCAGTAAATGTTGTGCAACGGAGCAGTGAGCCGAGAGGCAGCCGCCGTACATCTCAGTGGAAGCCCACTGCATGATGGTCTGGTGCATTCGGTACTGCACCGTGAGCATCTTCACAATATGGTCATCATATTTCTGAATCAGCCGTTCCATTAAACTGAGAGAAAGACCCTCTGTGGCAGCCCTGCACCGACAGAAAGAAAGCAATTAGCAAGGTCCTCCAAACAAAGAGAAAGAGCAAATTTATTAAGAAAATTGCAAAGAGAGCCACTGCCACCTTTATCACATGTGTGTGTGTCTCAGATATGTATAGAAAAATGTTATGACGGCTATTATAAATAACGGCTGTATTCCAATAAGTGAATACTCAAAAGCGCAGTTGGGGATTTCCCAGTGTTTGCTTGCACCTGCAGTTTTTTTGCCTCCACTACTCACAAAAAGCTGCATGTACAGCCGTCTGAATCTCAGCCAATTTGCTCCAAAATGCTCCAGATTCCCACACTTAAGACATGCTAAAGTCCTATTTAGAGATGTGTTAACCTAGGAATAATGGGAGGACTTCTTCCCCTAGCTCATAATGCCCAAATATCAGTAGACAGCAGTAAGGCAGGGCACTGCCATGCACCTGACCTGTGGTCTGTCACACTGCTGCTGCTTAGAGGGGATGGGTGAGGTGCAAATCATGGGCTGAGTCAATTCAGCCCTCCTGCTGGTGAGTTTGCACCACACGGATATTGTGGCTGCCTCCCCCTGCTGGTAAGCAGGAGTGATGTAACTGACTAGAGGTCAAATGAGAGGTGCTGCCCCACCAATACTGCCAAATACTATTCTGGAGTGTAGCCTTATACTGTAAGCACTCTAGACAGAAACTTTGCCACTTTTATCCTGGGCAATTTACATCCTGAAGCTCAGCAGATCTGGACTTGGCCAGTATTTAAATGGAAACTGTTCCATGGAGAAAAGACAGGACACAAATGTAAATAAATAGATTAAGTTGGTCAAATAAGACAAGACACCTATTTATTGCTGTATGATCTATTTGACAACAAGAGTTGATGGATTAGCCAGATTTCAAGAGCCCCAATCCAGTAGGTCTACTGGAAAAGCCTGTGAACACCAGAGTTTTCAATTCATTTTTAAACACAGCAGCTCCTCTTCCACTTTCTCCTGCCTAGGTCCCCAAACTGCTTTTAAACACTCTAGAATTTTAAAAAAGAACAGCTTGCCATTCAGCAACTGAAATGGTATGAAAATGGTGTTGATCCTGTGTGACAAAAATGGATGGGAAAAACCATTGGTGTCTGCATGGATCTGGTGCATGCAGCACCCTGGCAACTGCAGCCCCTGGGGTTTCTCCACACCTATATTAGAAAATGCCTTCCTAATCAGGTCCAAGAAATAATAAGCAAGCCTAGAGTCATCTTGCACAGTTAAAAACACTTTGTTTTAAGTCAGGCAGTAAATGCTCAGTCTAAAGTATCTTTTTTTAATGGACTCTCATAAAATGTCGGAGTGGCAATAAAGCTCACCATGGGCCTCCAATAAAACTCCTGTGTACACTAACACGGCCATTTCCAGTATATTGTGCAACCCACTACAGAGGCCAATAACAGGCTATATGGTGAATAAATAGAGAGATATTTCACCTTTTAATAAAATGTGGCATTATTTCACCACTAGTTATTGTCAATAACTGCTGATTTTGCAAAGATTAAGCAAGAAACAATTCTTTGATCTCCTCAAATGTCCGATGTCTGCAAGAGCAGAATAAACAATGGCTATGGACCAATGCACCCACATTGTCTGTCTAAGGAAGTTTGTCTGCCTAAGGAATGTGTCTAAGGAAGTGTGTCTAGCAAATGAGGCATTTTAAAGTGGTCCACAACGCCCTTGAAATTCAAAGCCAAGATTGTTCTCAACAATTATTTCTAATGTAGATTTTTAAAAAAGCAATTTCCTCAATGAGCTGGTAACAACAACATATCAAGGTTTTATCTAATTATGAAAGATAATCACAGACTGAGAGACAGGGGCAGGAGAGAATCTCCTGGGAAAATAACAAGGTTTCTTGTGTTTTCCCCAAGAGTGGTCCTGAATGATTATCCTGAAATGGTGCAAAAGTGTGTGGGTGGTGGAAAATAGACAAACAACCTTCAATACAACATTATCACAAACGGATGTCACAAGGCCAACTGATGAGATCAATTCTCAATTTTCAGCACCACTGAAGCAATGAATATATGCTTTGGAAACAAACGTGTCTCTTGGGTTGCAAGCAGTATTGCAACTAGCAATCAAAGCACTATTTTGACGGCATGAATTGCACACCACAATACTTCCATTGTGTTCTGCATGGTGGCTCTAGACATGGCCAGGTTAAGTCTAGGATGGACAGCTCCATGCAGAGTTCAAAGTGAAGCTAGGTTAGAATGTTGTTTAGGCAATAGATAAACCAGGGCTATGCATTAAAGAAAGCCACAGCTCCATCTGGGTGCTTGTGTGTCCCTCACCACACCTACTCACCCAATGGGTGAAGCTCTTCTGGTTATAGTAGCTTTGTCTGTTCCAGCAGCAATAAGACTCCAATGACGTGGGGCAGGAAAATGGGTTGTAGCCAACTAAGTTATACTCTGAGTAAGCCCACTGAAATGAATAGACCTAAGTGAGTCATGCCCATTATTTTCAGTGGGTGTACTTTGAGGAGGACTAGCATTGGATACAACACAGTGGTTTTGTTGGAGCTTCTGGCCTGGAGTCTTCATAGCTGGAGGGTGTCAGTGCTGCTTCCTCAGGCCAGAGAGGTGCTGGCAGAATGGCCTTTTCCTTTGCTAGATTTACTGGAGCAGTGGAGAGCACACAATTCCTTCTGACCCTCTGGTTCTTCCTCCAAGTTCATGGCGCCATCCCTTGAAGACGGGGAGTCAGACTCTGAGGTCATAGCACATTTTTTGCTGGTATGCTCAAGCCATGTTTGTAATGCTGAACTTCCAGACCAACTTCTGAGCCCCAGAGAAACCCCTCCAAAGCAGTTTCCTCTAGCTTTGGGAGCTTCCAAATTTTGATTAGAGACACTCAAAATGAGCTCCCATGAAAAGAACAGGCTATAAACAGCAATGAGTAACTTGTTTTGTGAAAGGAGGCCTAAAATATTGCCAGTGTTCCAGCAGAGGAAAAAGAAAACCACAAAAACACCAGTGCCTCTGCTGCTCTAGCGCCAGCCCCCTTGGAAGTTGAGAGAGCATCAAGAAAGGCCTGGGATGTAAAGTGAGGGGTTGCAGTGGGAGTGGGAAGCTGAGCAGAGGCAGCTTATGAAAGCTTCTCTTTTCCCCCAGCCCACATTTCAGGAGATCTCTGTGGATCCCCTGGGGGTTGCAGTGGGGAAGAAAAGAGAGAATTCACTTTTCGCAAACACCCATGTGCAAGAAGAGCACACCTCATGCTCTGGACTGATCAATCAATTACAAACTATACATCTTTAATGATGCCGGCAATGTCAATCAATAAAAGAGAAGCAAATGTATAGCTGTGTTTTAAAACATTACGATCAACTTTGTACTGTTTAATAGGTTGAATTAATAAAACTACCAGCATTATCCAACATGTAGGGGGTTATAAAAACCATACATCCCAAAACCACTACCCAAGAGATATTGAAGACTCTTGGATCTACAGGAAGCATGAAGAAGGCAGAAATAGTGAGTGCAAAGGCACAGGGGGAAATGACAAACAACCCACACCACTTTTAAAACATTTTATAAATTAATTTTTAAGTTTAAAATAAACTTTATGAATAACACATTAAGGCAACTAAATAGCCAATATGCAAAATTAGCGGTATACAGGGTATTCTGCATTAAATCTTCCTCCCACTCTGCTCCCAGTCATCCAAAGACCACTTCCCACACGGCATTTGCAAGTTTCATGTAAAAAATACACATTTGCCATTATATCTGAAGTGCAAAGAAATAAACTTTAAACCTACTTCAGATACTATGGGAGATGTATGTTTCCTCTGTGCAGGAAAATTACAATATATGAAGCAGGCCTAAAGCAGATGACAGCATGCTGTAAACCACGGCATTAAGTGACCATAAAACTCAGAGCCATTAAACACAACAAAACCAGAATGTTTCCTCAACCAAAAGTTTTCTGCCCACTATCCAGAGTTTCTTGGTTGCCTCTATGAAATAAGAGAAATCAAGATTAGAATGTCAGAGTCTTGATCACCAGCCTGGATAGTTCAGTGGATTAGAGTGTGGTGCTGATGATGCCAAGGTTGCAGGTTCGATCCTTGTATGGGACAGCTGCGTGTTCCAGCGGCTGGCCATTGTAGGGGGTTGAACTAGATGAATCTCAGGGTGCCTTCCAGCTCTGCAAGTCAAATGACTCCCCCATATAAAAGTACAGCAGTGAGTAACTTCCCAGCATACAAATAGGGGAGAGAAGAGCGTATGAAAAGCTGGCAGCATGGAAGTGGACATCATGGTGCACATCTTACATACATTCATCTTCATCCAGTGAAACCCCTGTTTGTAAGATACATTTGGACTAACTGCCTGGTTAGCTTGGAGATTTCAAGGGCCGCATTTGAACATCTGATACTTGCTCAACAAGCCCACATATGCTCAGCTTTGCACGCTCATAGAAATTGGGTCAGTACAGTTGAAGCACCAATGTAAGGGGTTTATATAAAAAAGTATTAGCTCTTGTGCCATCCCACTGATGGTAACAATGAGGTTGCAGAGGCAGATACAATCTGCCAGCCAGCCATGCTGAGGCCCAGGAGGGCAGTTGGCCATGACCTCACTCATATATTCTGTGCTGGAATCCTTGCCTAGGCAATGAGCGGTTGTGGAAAGGGAGGGGGTGTCTGTCTATGCTGAGTACAGCAGGAAAAGAAATGCATAAGAGACCCTAGAGCTTTCAGAAAATCATTAAATACAAGTCTGACTTGTCTTTTTCAAATTGGAGAAGGAATCTGGTGGCCTTATGCTAAAGGAAGAGAGACAGGAATCAATAAAAATCAAGAGCGCGCAGGAAATTGCATGCCACAAAGGAAGAGTTGCGTACCTTTTTGGTGAGGAGGGGAGAAAAGATCACTAGTTTCTGACCTGAAGAGAAATTATTTCTTGATCCCGCATGTTATGATGAGTTATCGTATAAGTTTCCTGGTAAGAAGCCCACAAACCACATATTCCCAACCAAGGCAGATTTTATTTGGTCAGAAGTTAACACTATTAATATAGAGCATTCTAGAAGGTGGGCAGATTTCCTGAACTGAGTATGTGATATTCTCACTGTATTTCGGGTAGAAAAGCCCTTCTTCAGGATAAAATAGTTTGCAAACTAAATGAATAGTCATGAGGTATAGCTGCCTTAAGCTGAAACTGCTAAAGCACACAGGAAATCAACCAACCCACAATGACAAAGGAAAATAAATTAATACAGTGAAAATGTGACATGGTTCTCCAGTATGAAGATGGTGCATGATCATTATCAGCAATATTTAAATAGCAGAGTATAATCAGCATGATACTGAATTAATGCAGATGATCTAGGAGTATAAAGTCTGAGGGGGAAAGATGAATGAAAATGAGAAGATTATAAGCATAGCTAGGACTAAATCATGTTGTAATAACAATATGCAACCCAGACTTCATTATCAATCTCCTACAAGAGAGCCCAATGTTTTGGACATTCCAAATTGAATTGCACCCATTTGCACAACCTTTTGTCACTAGCATACCACTAGTTTAGTACTTGGAAAAGCTGGTTAGCTCTGCCACCTATCATGTTCTGCACCTTACTGTAGTTCTCAAGGAATATACATCAGCAGGCAATAACTGCTCCCAATGATAGTTCAGCTTTGCTTACTGGCAAATTAAGGAAAGAAAAGCTATGTTTGCTTTCTTATGTCCAATGGCTACTCAACTGGTTACACATGCTTGCAGCCAAGTTTGTGCAAGGGTGACACAAAGCCCAAGTCAATGGCCCAGTGCAGATAATCACTGTCCTAAATCAGAGTTCAGGTGATTGGGGGGAAAGGACAATCCTGGGGCTCCCACACTCCCCCTCCTTTGCTTGAAAGGTAGAAAGTAACAGCTTCCACAATTCCACTTTGCAATTCCACTTTGCAATTTGTTCTTGTCCAAGTTAAAACAAATCAGGATCAAGCTGCAGTGTGATTCCCTCTAATGACCACCTGCCCCAACTGAGATGGTAGCAAACACTGGGGAGTGGCTTCTACAGTGGAATGGAGAATGTACACAGATTTCGTTGGAATGTGCCTAATCATCATAAATCACCTCTTCTCCATGTTTTGCAAGGGATTTGGAGCTCAGATGATGAGGGGACGGGGAGACACATTTGCTGCTGCTGTTGTCATTCCCCCCTGCCATCACCCAGCTGCACCACCCTCCATGCATGTGAGGGAAAAGGTCTGTAGCAGGAAGCGTTCTGTATTTTTGCAAACTCCCAGCATGATTTAGAACACATTTAGAACATGCAGGATTCTAAGCTATACCATGAGCGGTGGGACTGGGTGACAGGGATAACATCTGGATATGGCATTTGTTTCTCTCCAATTCTGCCCAGTGTTGAGCAGAACCTATATACACATTCTTCTCCAGCGCCATTCCAAAAAATTGCATTCCCATTTTATTATGTTATTATCCACATAAATAGCATGAAGATTTAAAGGTGACAACCAACAGTGGCAATCTACTAGAGAAACAGAGTTCCACACACACAAAACAGGAATTCCCCTTCCTCTCCTATTCCTTGCAATCCCCTGCATGCATGCCAAAATTTGCTCTAGAAAATTGGAAGATCTTGTCAATTTCTACATGCAAGTTTTAAAAAATGTCAGTCTTAAATTCATCCAGTCAGCATATAAATATGTCTGTTTCACTATGTCTATTCCATTTCTAATTTCTGTTCCAGTCATTTAACTCTGTTGTCTTGCTCAGTTTATCTCTCTCATTCTTTCTCACATATACACACACCATTCTCATCTTATGAGGACACTTTTTATTATTATTATTTTTATTAAAGCTTCATTTTATTCTAATTTGTTTTTATGATCATAAAACTGAAAAACAAATGTATTTAATATTGTAATTCTCATTTTCAAACAGATTTTGAAAACTTTTTATTGCATCAAGGTTTTATGATTCTCGCTGTCTCATCAGATTTTTGCTTATGTACCAGTTTGATACTGCGTATATTGTTTGATATTGTGTAATTTTTTCATTACTTCTTCATTCTCTCCTTCTTTGAGCTGTCTTTGCTTTTGATAAACCTTAAAAACAACAACATAAAAATACTTTGTTCTCATGCTTCTCTTCTACATCTGGCACCACAGGTATGCAAGATGCAAAGCATGCCATGTTACTTTCTGTCTATATATTTTAAATATCCAAATTTATCGCTTGTTTGTTCTTTGCAATCTCAAACATGTTGGACGGTATAGGAAACAGTGAGCTTCCCTGACAGAGACTAATTTTTAGCTATTTAAGAACATTTACTTTAATTATAACTTGTCTTTACATAGATTGAAAGTTATTCTTTTGTTCAGAGAACCAAAAAAATCCAGATGAAGAATGTACGAAGTGGTGCTTTTCTACAACTTACCTATGTAGGGAGATGGGAGAGGTTGTGGTCTGTGAGGAAACTGAGGCAGGAGAGTTGTCCTGGAAAGGAAAACTCGATGGAAGGGAGAGTGAGGCAAGGATATGGGAGTTGGCGAATGGAGTGAACAAAGGGAGACTCCTAACATTTATTTGTCCAGGATGGTGTGGGTGGTAGCTGATTGCTGACATCAGAAGTTGACAGGGATCCACCTTGAATCTGCTCATGCTCTTGAGCGCTAGTTTTGAGTATGAGAAATTGAGGTTAAAATTCCCACTCAATGATGAAGCTCACTACATAATCCAAGCAAAACAAATCCTCTCATCTATGCAAACTCATGCAACCCCTTCAGATACTTCACAAATGTTTTATCTGTGAGAACACACTGAATATTATTTTTATACTCAAGCGTGTTTTATATCCAGATAGATCATGCTTTGCTAACATTAAAATTTCTGTTTACTTTTTAACTAACTTTATACTGGAGATTGTGTTTTTCCAAAATTATGGACTCTGTCCCCAGCTCCCTACCCTTGATCCCATCCCCAATTCTCTAAACTCCACACACCTTCTAGCAGGCCACAAATTTCAGATAAAGCATTTCAAGGGCATGCTGATGGGCCACATGTTTAAAGAAGCTACTTACTTTTTCCAGTAGTTTATTTTGATTTTTTTAAATCCCTGACATTTTAGAACAGTGTTTCTTCTTTAAGTTAAAAAAAGGTGCTCCCAATTTATTGGCTTTTGCATTTAATTAGAAGAGTCATCTATCCAAGCTGTGTGTTAGCTAATCCAATAGAAACACCAGTCAACAGACATTGTTGTCCTTTGCAAACAAAACTTGATTAAAGCAGCTTTTAAGAGTACTTTTCTGTTAATAGCAAGGAGAACAAATAATTCCAATAATTTAAAACAGCAGCCATTAAATTTTCAAGACAAAACATTCTTTTTCTGAAAATCGTTTTCCACCCCTTTATACAATTATAATTTTATTCATTCTGGTAACAAAATGAACTGACAACTTTACAAGCTCACAGGTTCAAATGCTTCGTTTCTAAATGTGAAAAGGGTACTTGCTGTCCAAAATGGCTTGCGTGAACATATCTTTGGCCCTGAGGAACTCTGCAGCTGTCTGTACACCCTCCCTATTCCTATCAATGTGGGGCTTTTCTCACCTCGGGCCAGCAGAGAAGCCTGCCACACCCAGGCTTACCAACTGGGAGCTCTGCCTGGGCTTAACTACCAGGGTAGCTGGGACTGTATCATTCTGGATATGCTACAGCTGAAGGTTTGACATTTGCTCTCAGAGGTGGCAGCTGATGTGTGCCTGGCACAAGATCAGCTGGGAAGACTGGGAGGGGGGTCCCCAATTGCAGATGTGGCGAGAGAGAGGTGGGGCAATTCCAGTGAGGGGGTATATGACAAGGGCAATTGGTGGCTGTGCTGCATGCCGGCCCCCTCTCTACCAAGAGGAATTGGAGTCATGCTATCAGCCAGAACTCAGGCCTGCGGATGCTGCTATTTGAAGAGCAGGTTGGCTTTAATTAAGATCTCCCTCACCTATAATTAGATGGAGGTTGAGGAGGCCCACCTGGTTTGTATTACTAAGACCCAGACGGACGAGCAGAGTGAACTTTGTCCCAGTTGGCTGTGCCCACTTTAGGTACTTGGTGCAGCATCAAAGCAGGCTCAAGGGCAAGGGAGGGGCAGATGCTGCAGTCTATGGGAATTCTCTGTCCATATCCCCACACAAGAAGACAAAGAATGGAGAGAGTGACTTGGAGGGCTGCATTCTCCTTCTGGGACCTGAGGTTCCCCATGCTCCTCCAAGGAAAACATGTGTCGGGCTGCCAGAACAGCCTTGCCGTAAAATATGTAAATCGGGAACAGGCATGCAACTTGAAGGCAAATAACTTTATCGCTTCACAATCAGAGATAACAGACGCTCTCAGGCTATGAAAGTTGCAGAAGCTAGAAACCTCTCCCCACCTTCCCTTAATTAAGCATTTCTCTCTGTGCATTCTTCTGGCATGATTCAACTTTTCTTATCTGCTCTTTCTGTTTTTCAGCTCTCCTTTCTTGCACTGAAAAAGGGGTAGGGGGGAAGGGGCTGGAAGGGGCTGCAACGCAGATCCCTATCAGGGTCTGTGTCCACACTGTGCCTCTCCCCTTTGCCCCCACTCTCTGGCTCCAGAACTTCCCTGATGGTTCCCTCTGTGGATTGCTCTTCCGTGTCCCACCAGTCTGAGTCAGACTCAAAATCTCCCTCCTCCCCAGTGTCACTCCCTGGTGCTTCTCGGGCAACTGGCAGCCAACACTCCTCCTCGTCTAGCCAGTCCCTGACAACACGTCAATGATCCACCACCTCTTCACTGAACGCTGTGTAAATGAGAGAATCTGCTTACAATTTAAGAATGGCAGGGCTTTAATTTGACATGCTACTTATGGACAAGAATCAAGATGCTCAGTGCAGACTTTTATTCCAGGCATAACCATCTGCAATGCATCCTGTCAGAAGAGCAATTGGGTTACAGATCTAGGGTACCACTGATGCCTTGAACATTCATTGTGTTTAATACATTGAGCTCCTTGGGCATCATTTATTGTTAACTCTGCTTTGGAGATGTAAATCTGTAAACACTATTGATTAGAGCCATGTCCTCTCAAGCTCTGTTTTGGTTTAAATCTATTAAACCAAAAGGAAGAACAGGAAGCCCACTATCTCTAAATATTGCTGTGAAATGTAACAGCACGCTTTGGTCCCAACTCAGATATTAGTTTGTAAGAAAGCAGAATCTGAACCAGACAAATTATTTTACTGCCATGTTGTTTACAAGGAAATTTTACAAAACTCAAGTATCAAGAAATCTGTTTTCACTTTCCACGCTTTGAACAGCATAAATTTAAAAAAAAAAAAAGATTGAAGGGGAAATGTATAAAGATGTCCATCAACTTCACTGCTATTTTCTTTTTCTATGCTCTTGTCAATATTTCAGAACAGAGATATTTCTGCAAGAACTCAACAGCAGAACAGCTTGTAAAAACCTCATGACATGCATCTGAAAACAGATCCAAGGCCTCAGGATAAGGACAGGAACACTAAAGCTCAAAGCTAAAATTATTTACCTAAAAAATACATAGCATACAGGGTGGAAATCTTATTATGTGCTCATAATAAGATATGCAAAACTTGCTTACATCTGAATAACCTGTATACTTTATTGTAATAACAATCAGGAGTACAGACATTTCAATTGGGGTTTAGGCCTGGTTTTGGCACAGAAACTATTTTAGTATGATTACCTCTGTTGGGAGAGAGACAAGGGAAATGTGTCCCTGTTAATTCTCCTCAACCTCTCAGCGGCTTTTGATACTCTTGGCAATAGTATTCTTCCTGGTGTTTAGTAGAAACCAAAGAAGCACCACTCCCCACTGCATCATACACCCTTTACTTTCTGAGATTTCAACAACATGGCACACAATTGTCAAGCCCTTCTTCCCAAAACATGAGGGCTAGAATCTTTCTTACCTGTTAATCTCATTCTTAAACTGAGACACTGTCTTACATATTAGTTATAGCTAGGCTAAAATATTTGAACTCAGATTGTTTCATTAATCCACTGCACCTGACACTTTTTGTTAGTTTTCACCAGCTAAGCGTCTGGAAAGCATTTATTCGGAATTGCCAACATTGGAAGCTGCCTTATACAGAGACAGACCATTAGGTTCATCTATTCCAGGCTAGGAGGAGGGAGGTATTAGCATGGTTGGGGAAATCCCCAGATTCATAGAAGTATAACAAATCATAATGGGAAAAACAGCCCAGTGAAGACCAAGAATGCTCAACAGACACTAAATGCTGAATTATTAATTTTTTGGGGGGAGGGGGGGAATAGAAAAACTGAGATGCAATGGAGTAGAATCCTGACAGCAGCACTCCACACTGCTTTTTGTGGCAGTTTCCACAATGCATTTTAAAAAATTTCCTTTTCAAAGCATGTGACTGTTGCTCCACGGTAGGGGTAGCCAACATGGTGCCCTCCAGATGTTTCAGACTACAACCCCCATCAACCCCAGTCAACTTGGTCAGGGATGATAGGAATTATAGTTCAGAACACTATGCTGGCTACCCTCTTCTCCAGAGACACAATTTTAAAATATGGTCCGTCTACTCCTGTGTTCTGTTCCCCATAGTTGCCAGCTGTATTCTTCCAGAAAACTCACAACCAGGATAGATAAGTGATACCTCTTCCCTGTTTTTGCCCTCTCCCCACACCCAAAGCAACTTGGGAGGTTCACTAAACTAACAGCTATTGGAAGACCCTGTTCCTCAATTAATTTGCCCCATTCTCCTTTAAAACCATTTGTGAGACTAGCCACGCCACATTTGTCACAGTGAATTACATTAAGGTAATTATGCTTTACATGAAGAAGTACTTTTGTCTAGGATGTTAATCAGCAAGTTCGTTTTTAGCAAGCATACACATGTTGTAAGGTCTTTGTCCATTTCTCATATAGAAACTCTGTATCAACACTAGGCTTGAGAGAAATAAATTCTAAGCAAACCCAATGGGAATGTCTGAGTGACTATACCTTGCACATGCAGTGCACATATGAGTACACACAGATTCCTGGGGTGCCAATTGCAAACTAGACTTTTTAGTCATCAGTTGTGGCAGCTGCACACTCTGGAATTAACTCGAGTTTGCAATCCACAACAATTTGCACAAATGACATGTACTGCGGTTTCATAATTGCTACCACAGGGACTCCTGGCTTTTTCATTTCTGTCCAAATATTTTAAATAAACAGGATCTGTGACAATACCTCCACAGGAAGAATAAAAAGGAAAAGAATGAAAAGATGGAAGAAAAAAGCTCTTCACTACAGAGCCCCCCATTCTGGAGAGCTGTTCTCCTCAGAACTGAGAGAAGCCTTCCTTCTGGTCAGAGACCATTGTGCAACTGTCACACGTTGACAGCATGCACACAGCTAAAACCACTGATACCATGTCCCATTTCCTGGAAACACTGTCAACCAAGACTCAGAGGCGGAGGTGCCCTCTACAGACAGAAGACAGCAAAACTGTCTCTGCCTCTTCCAAATAAATAGTTGGCCCAGTTCAAGGAAAAGCACCCTGCAGGCCACAGAGAAGAACAGAGGCCTGACTCTGAGGCCAGGGACTTGACTCCTGGTTCAAGGAACCAGAATCTGACATTCCATATCATACCAGATGTCCAAGGATCTTCATTCCCCTTCCAAGTTCTTAGCAGAGAAGGCAGTGTGTGCATCTGGAGCACACAGTGTGTGACTCCTAGCCAGTGCTCTAAAATTCCTATGAGTATTCAGCTACAGGGCATGGCTTGGGTCCTCAACATGCATGCCTGGTCATTTAGGTGCTCAAATGTACATACCAGGCCACTGTCACCAACTTCTGTTTTACTCTCCCAGGTACTGCAGAACACACTTCCTTGATCTCCCTTCTTTTTGCCACTGCAGGATTACTTTGCTACACCCAAATAACGTGAATTGGTAGGGGACTGGTCAAAAAGTCAGCATAATAAAACAGCCCCAGGAGGGAACCAACTGGATCGAATCCAAGCAATCTGGAGAAGTGGCTGGAGGAAGGTTTCAGGGGAAGAAAGGCCTATTAGGATTCAAGGTTTCAAGGTTCAACAAAGATGACAAGGTTCCCATTGGAGATGGAGCTCATTTCTTCAAAAGGATTGCTTACATTTTCCCCACTATGAGCACTGGTTTCTCCCTAATCCTGATATGTTTTTGTTTTGTTTCAGTCTACACCATTATTTATTTGACATAATGTGTGTGTAAAGGTAAAGGTACCCCTGCCCGTACGGGCCAGTCTTGACAGAGTCTAGGGTTGTGCGCTCATCTCACTCTAGAGGCTGGGAGCCAGCGCTATCCACAGACACTTCCGGGTCACGTGGCCAGCGTGACAAAGCTGCTCTGGCGAACCGGCACCAGAGCAGCACACGGAAACGCCGTTTACCTTCCCACTATAAAGCGGTACCTATTTATCTACTTGCACTTAAGGGTGCTTTCGAACTGTTAGGTGGGCAGGAGCTGGGACCGAACGACGGGAGCTCACCCCGCCGCGGGGATTCGAACCGCCAACCATGCGATCGGCAAGTCCTAGGCGCTGAGGTTTTACCCACAGCGCCACCCGCGTCCCGGTAATGTGTGTGTACATTCAGTCAAAAGGCCCCAACAATTCCTGGGTGTCAAAGTTCTGATCTCTCCATTCTACCACTGAACATCTTTCCTATAATTCAATGGACTGCTCAGGTTCTACACAGGTGTTATGTTGATTTTGCAGTGAAATCACTACATAAGTGATGGGGTAGGGAAAGGTTAAGGGGCTCCTCAAAATGATGCTCTGCAAGGAACGATCTTCAGACATATGTCTCCAGTATTAGTTTCTATAGAAAAAGATCATCTAGTCTATAACACAGCATCTTTCAACTTGTCAGAAGACATAGTATTTTTTTGTCTAGTCCAGGCCCTTCTAAGTGCACAAGAGAACCCTGGTTTCATTTGGAACAGCTGCTCACAGATACAACAGATACAAAAAAATGCTTTTAAACTACCATCACTGCAAAGGTTTTCTATACATACCAGGATATCATAAATAATGCCTGTACCTAAAAGATTGAATTATATTACAGATATGAGATCCATAAAATGCATGTGCATAAAAAAACCTGACTAAAGATTTACATAGTAAGAGCAGCACACACAACAATGCACAATTTATAGGCTTCTTGCGTGCTAATTTCCTACTGGGAGTAGAAGGTAAAAAGCAGAGGAGAAATACATTCCTGTTAGTGGCTTAATGCCTCTCAGGGAGCAGGTCCATAAATAAGATGTATTTTTTTTCTAGCACAGCAGTAATTCCTAACAGAAAAACTCAAGCAAACCAGGCACGCACACACAGAGCCCTATATGAAAACTCAAAACCCAAAATTTATATATATATGAATAATATATGAAGAGGATCTCTAAAAATGTAGTGATCTGTCAATACTGTATCTTCCTGCTACAGTGCATGGAAACTAGCAGCTCACCATTTGGGTGATGGTGCCAGCTTATTCAGAATCCTGGCCAGTTCACTCTTTCTCAAAACAGGTTGTATGCAAGCTACTTCCCTAGGCTCTCCCTGCCTAAACTTCCGGTGCTCTTGGTCATTCCTCTACACCCGTAATTTTCAAATTTTGAGGAGGGAGAAATTAATTAATTCAACAGTTAACAGTTCCTGTGAGCCCAAAGCTCTCATCCTCAGCAGGCAACCTTCTCTGAGATGTGGGAATTCTGCTAAATCTCTGTATTGGGTATTATCACGCTGCAGAATTACACACCCACAGAGAAGGCTACCAGATACTTGCCTCCTTCTAATCAGAAGGCGCAGCTATCAATGAGGACAAATTATTATTATCCTTTCAGGTGTAACAGCAAAGTATGTCTATTATGACTGATAGGAAAAAATCTACCTTTGTGATCAGAGTCCATGGTTCTAACCACTCCTGCTTAAAAATGTTTTTCTGTTGATCTATTGGTACCAATGTCCTTAAATAACGACTGGGTAGGTTGGCCCAGCTATTAACAGCCCTACCTGCTGCACAGATAAACACAGGTAATGATGTCCAAACTGAAACACTTCCCCTCAACCCCCAGGTGAACATTTCCCCCAATGCTCCAAATAATTAATGGCCCCATTTTGGGAAATGTTCCTTACTTGTGAGAGATGATTGTGGGAGGCAGCTGCTTGTGATCTCCAGCCAGGACACACTTCCTGGCCTTCAGCAGAGGTATCCAGCAGCTTGCTTCAAATGCCTGGGCACATTCATCAATTACCACCAGATCAAAGTGGTTCTCAGGAAGTAGCTTCAGAGGACCATCAGAAGAGGCTCCTAGTTAACAAGAGAAAATGTTAAAGTTATGCACCATAGCAAAAAATGGAGTAAAGACGTGTTGGCCTTGACATGCTGGATACCTGCATCTTTTCAAAGTATCACAAGCCTCCACATTATGTTGTCCTCAGCAGTGTGCTGTGACAGGCAACAGAGGATCCATCTCTCAGTCCAATTTCCTGTTTACCAAAACACTTCTCCTAATGAACAAGCACTATTGGCTATTTCTGTGGAAAAGTTCACCCATCCCTGCAGGTGAGGCAGAAGGAATGCTTGCCAGGTGCTTGTATGTCTGTGTGAGTGGGTGTAGTGGGAGAAATTTTGGAAACACTAGGTGGCTTTTAAAAGGAACAGGCTGATTCATCTCTGAAAGAAGGGATGTTGTGCTCAAACATGCGTAAATGTTAGTACCTCTGACTGCAGGGAGCCCTGAGCCCAAATATGCCCCTTTGATAAGCTTGGCATGATCCCAACACCCTTGGCTACTGCTTCTGCTGTGTAGGCAATGTGCCCTCTCCTTGGCCACAAAAAACCTGAGCAGTACACTTGCCAAGCCCTGAGTGTGACGCCATTCATCCTTGCCCTGATAAATGTCTCAAGTTTAGCTGACAACTCTTGCTCTTGAAGCAACAGCCTCCAAGGGATCACATTTGTAGTATCTTCTTTCAAATAGTAAATTGGAAAAAAAATGCCAAAGTCCAATACACCCTAAGATGGCCCATATTAGGAGACCTAACTCACCCAAAGAGTAGATGGCAATGCAGATCTATTCCTAGATTATGCCACTTGGATTTCAGAAGGGATAATCAAATGACTAAACACTCCTGCATTTAGGAATGAACAAACCCACCCACCTTCCTGGCACAACTAGACGTCAGGGAGGAAGATACTAGCCTAGCCTTCTTCCAGGTGTGCTAGGTTTGAATACACTCTAGTATTCTGCTTGTCTAGAACACTCAGTGGTGAGAGATTTAAAGTACTATTTCAGCCTTCCAATCAAAAGGGAAACATTATTTTAAACAACAAATTGATTTTAATATGGCACTTGTGTTGTACTCATAAATAATCTTTGCATATGTTTGTAACATTTAATATGCAATCTTTTTCACTCGGGTTATTTGCAAGCTTCCCTGGTAAATATACCATGGGGATCGCCAACAGGAGCAATTTGTCTGGTCCCTGATCCAAGAAGCCACATTAAGTACATACTTTAAAACACAATTCACGGCTTTCTCAGCTCCAAAGGCTTGATTAGTTATATAAATAATGCATGTTCCCTTCCCTCATTAGCCGGCATTAAGTAAAAGATGTTCTGTAAAACATGAATGACAGAGTTGTGTGTGCGGTACATGTGCGCACAGCATTGATTAGTTATACAAACCATCCAACTGCAAAGCAGAACTGCACAGAAGAAAAAGGCAAATCATCTAGCAAGACGCAATTCTGTATACTGAACATACCTTTACACATATTGGGTTGAGAATCAATTCAAAGATGCACTGGGCAATCTTTGGAGTTCATGATAAAGCACAAGAATGCAGTGGAGTGTAGAGCAGCCTAAATCTGTAGCTGCCAATAATCTGATTTAGCTATTCTTCAAGGCAAAAAAACCCACCCAAGCAAACCAGGAAAGTTCCTCTAACCTGTGTTTGTTGCCAGAATAACATTTGCTTTCGTCAGTATTTCAGTCATAGCAGCTTCCTCTCGTTCTTTCAGTTCTTTTCTCAGTGTTTTAATCTCATTTAGAAAATGGCTCCTTTCTCCTTTGTCTTGGGCTTTTCTGCTTTTCACCTGTATAAAGGGGAAGAAGAAGAGGAAAACAATTTCCCCATACTACAATGTAGCTTATGGCCCAGTGTGTCACTGTACACAATGTTTGGCAACTAAGATAATAGTTAATGAAACAAAATCTTCCTCATTAAAATGCAGCATACTACAATTCAATATCAAGCTGCTCTCTTTTCAGCCCTTATGCCTATACTGACAAAATGTAAATCATCATGAGAAAGGGAAATATAGTTTGTTGATAGTATATTGGGGTGGTGAATTCAATATGAATTATTTAATGGAGGTACTGTTGATGAATGGTGCTTTTTTCTGGTAGTAGCAACAATAATTCCCCTTCCCCAACATAACAAAGCTTTTCATCTATGTGAGGATCCAGCTGGGATTCATTAATCCCTGAAAATATGCAGACAAGCCCTAGGGTTTATTTAATTGGTTAGTGATAACTACTATTCTAACAGAAGTCTCAAACACCCCTTTGCTCCAGATTTTGCAAGCTGAGGACATACTAATTAAAATACACTGCAACTTTCAGCACCTGCAACACTTTCTAATTGTGCATGTCTTTTAAAACAAAACATTACACACAATGTGACCAGTAGGTAGCATTACTTTGTTGTTACCCATGTGGTCATCCTAATGTGGTTTGTCACATCTAAGCAGCATATTGTACAATACAAGACTTCCCAACAGCAATAAATCTCTCACAATATAAATAATCTCGTGATTTGGCTCAGCTGCATATTCAAAGTCACAGGTGTAAATTGGCAGCAAAGCAAGATGGAGGCAAAGTTTCTATATTTCTTCTCATCTTAGCTTTGTTTGGCACGCCTTCATCTCAAGGCAACCCCATTATGCCGTCTAGCTTGCATTGGATGAAAACCTCAGTTCGAAGAGGGACACCTTTCTAACTCTGATCAGGCACCAAATGTATGAGGTAAACTAGGCAACCTACCTAAACTCCTGTTGATATAGATAACCATGAGGTAACCCCTACAGCATTTGTCTGGGAGATGAGATATATAATTTTCAGCATAGATGGGCACAATCAATTCATTTTCAGAGGCGCATGAGAGACTTACCATTTATAAGAGACGGCAGCAGTAGGTTCTCTGCTTTCTTTTCTTCAACACCACCACCACTTAGTCTCAACTACCACCCGCATCCTGGTGGCGTTCCAATGTCTTGCAGAAATGGCCCACTGATGTCACGATGTAATGTCACCACTCCCCAAGGCATGGCTGGGGCACAGGTAGCTGCTCCCCGCAGTGGCCAGTTGGGGAACAATCTTCTTTTCCCCCCACCAGCAATGCCACTGGTGACGATGCTGCCATGATGTGGCAGTGCTCCCATTGGGCCACTCTGTGGGACATGGGAATGTCGCCAGGTTGCCAATGAAGTTCTGCCACTGAAGCAAAGCCATTTTGGTTGAAAGAAAAGAAGGTGAAAACCCTCTGCCGACTACTCTTATAAATGGAAAGTCACCCTTGTCCTCCTCTGAAAATTAATTTATTTTGCCCTCCCTTCCTGCATTATTTGCTGAACATCCTATACCCCCTTTTCTGGGGACTGGATGGCCCCGTGAAAGTTGGGGGTGGTGGTACTAGCACAACTCTCCTTCTGCTCATGGAGAAATTAGGCTCTAAACCAAGAAACCTTGTGCTCACCACCAGCCAGCCACCAGAGTTCTCCAGGGGCATGGTGTGAACTAATAATCAACTTCATGCTTAGTGCAGGAATGCACAACATGCACTCTGCAGCCAAGTTATTCTTGGCCAAGAGATTGCTGTCAAAATGGCCTGAATCACATCCTTTATTAAACACAAAGTTTCTAGTCCTGGAAAGGATAAAAGGGGGTAAATAAAACATAAACAAATATCTAGAAACAACTTCATTTTTTTTATGGCCTTACAATTAAAATCATATACATACCAACTCAGAAGCTTCATTCAGCTGAATGAAACTTGCTCCCAGCTAATTTAATTTAGGATTGCAGCATTAATATCAGTTCTTGTTCAAAAGGGGCAACTATTGGTGCAGGATTTTTTAAACTACAAGATATTCCAGACTTAAATATGTAAGAATATGAAATCTTCTGAATTAATACAAGTTGCCCCTTCCCCACTGGCTTTGTCTCAAGTCCTCACAAATAATCTTGTGACATAATAATAAAATTGCTAGCCTTTATTACTGTGATACTGCTACCCTTCTGGGCCAGCGCAATAAAGTGGCTAGAAAGTTGGGGCTGGATATAGAAGGCCCAGGTTCACTCTCCTGCCCAGCCACGGAGGTCACTGGGTGGTGTTAAATGAGTCTTTCAGCCTATGCTATTGCCTGCGTGTCTCATTTGTTGCCTCCTTCAAAATGCTATATCAAACATGCCTAAAAAGTCTTAAGGCACCAAACCTGGGGGGGGGGCATGTTTAGAAATCAAGAAATATCCCATATAATAGAAAGTCTTTCATACTCCTGTGCTAGGAGATGATCCAAAAAATAATAATAATCTTACCTATTCTGGATATTTTATTTTCTTGGGACACAACAAAATAAAATAAGAAATAATGAAATAAAGTAAGAAAGTAAAAAGTGAAGCAACTGCAATATACAAAACCTATAAAGTTGCTGAACCCTTTCCATGATTGCTGGCTGTGGAGACACAGGAGAGATAGGCAAGCTACTTTCCATTGCAATTTGCTTTGGGAGGGGACTAATTTCTCAAAACAATTACACTCTCCTGGATTCCTCCAAATAGGGAACAACTTCTGAGCTGTTTTATTGCTCCGGCAATTAAAGCTTATTATAAAGAGAAATCTGAAAATGCTGAAAGAGGCAAACTCTGTAGCTTTCACTAAAGGAGAACATTTAGCTCCCAGCATATTATTACAGTACAAGTAGAAACTGCAACGAGATGTTGCAGTATATATTCATCTCCTAACAGGGGTGTTCTTGTCCAATGTGCCTTCCTCCAGGATATCATAAGATGTTAGGGACTAAAAAAGCTAATTCATTCTACTGCTTTAGTTTTCTCTTCCAACTGACACAACATTCTGCAATGCCTGGTGTCCACTGAACATACTGAGCCCTCATTAGGATTTTGGTGGTTGCAGTAGTTTTAATTTTACTTCTCCAAAACTTGGGATTTTCCCTCCCACAAGCATGCCGATACCTCCCTCTTGTCTCTCAGTGGGTCCATTTTGGTTCTGTTCTGATCGGCATGAGGGCACTGAGACTTCATTATTGAGAGAGGTTGATGACTATTACTGTATACCCTAACCTTCCCATGAGAGGTGCTTAAGGTGATGTACAGCCACCAGCACCACAATTATATCCTCACAACAGCTGTGTGAAATAGGCACAGTCGAGAGTGAATAACTCAAGGTCACCAGTGACCTTCATGGATGCTGGTGTCTTCCTCCTCCTAGTATACCACTCTGGCTCTCAGTGCAGTGTGGGGTATTACACAAATAAATTGCAGTTAACAGCTGAGTTGTCTGTTATCCTCTAGTTTAAATAGTCGGCCGCTGTAGTTTAAGGGAAGATTGTACATCAGAACACCACTGCTCCAGAGAACACAATGGATAGCTCTCATCTCTGAACATGCCAGAAAACATTCTCATCTCAGTTTGCCTGTTAGGTGTGTTTTTTTTAGTTTCGACGAGGCAAACATAATTCACAAACAGGCAGCTCTCCTACAGAGCAGTAGAGAAAGTGAAGGCAGCATTTATGTACCTAGACACTGGTGGCCAAGAGGCTACTTTTTGTAACACCAACCTCCCCCCACACCCACCCAGTAAATAACCTTGCGGTATGTAGACTTCTAAACCTCTTGCGGCCATGGACTATTGGAGAATGTAGTGTGACCAGCAGCCTGCATTGGGTTTGGGAAGTCAAAACTGAGCATATGTTCCTTGCCTTATTTCTTGATATACAAAAGAAAAAGAGAGGGGGGTAGATTTGACTTCAAAGGATGGACTCTGTCTAGTTAGTATTCACACCTGCATTTGATTCAATTAATCTATGCATCCAGTCGGTGTGTGTGTTTTTTGCTACCCATGGCAAACATTTTGTTCTGGCCCCCACCACACTTCTATCAATTCCAAATAAAAACAAGCACTGCATTCATTTCATCCCCTGCTCCAACTTCATCCCTCTGCAATGCCAACACCACGCAGGAAATCCCCCCACCCAACCAAACTCTGTTCTAGATTGCCACTGTCAGGTCTTTAAATATATCTTTAAAGGATAATAGTGACAGAGGAACATGTAGAGCAAACAGCATCTCAGGCCTGGGACCCTCCATCCCAATACTCTGAAGTGGCTCTCCAGCAAAGTCAGCTGCTAACCAGGGATTGGATGGAAAGAGATCTAGAAGGTATCACTAAGAAAGCTTATTTACAGTCAAATGAAAGCCAGACTAGCCAGTGAGCAGCAAAGTGTATATAAATCTGGGTGACCTGGGTTAAACTTCCAGTTCCAACGCTTGCCTGGGGAAAGTCACTATCTCTCAGCCACAGCCTGTCATCTGTAATATGAGGAACAGCCACCTACCTATGTGTGCGTGTTGTGACAATTTGCACAATAAAGGTTATAAAGCACTGTGTAAATAAATGAGAATAATACTAATTATAACTAGTAAAAATGCTTTTAGGGAAGCTTTTAATGTTTAACAGACTACTGTATTTTAATGCTTTATTGGAAGCAGCCCAGAGTGGCTGGGGAAGCCCAGCCAGATGGGCGAGGTATAAATAATAATAATAATAATAATAATAATAATAATAATAATTATTATTATTATTATTATTATTTTGAGGGTGCTAAAGAAGCAAAGGTATTAAGGAGCAAACAAGACAAATAAAGATCATTACTGCATCATTTCCCAGAGACTGAAGGGGCTTAAAGGGGACAGGCAAAAGTGTGTGCCAAGTCCTGAAAACCATTTCAGGTATGCCTCTATGTGATAGTGGACAAATTCCCAGCATAGTGCATTTAATTTAATTATGAAGCCATTTTGTAGAATGTCACTGGGAAAGAAATGCAATAATTTGTAATAATAAATAATATCCCAATTAAATTAGTGCCACATTTTGAATTAAGTTTAAAGCAGGAAATTAAATAAAGAGGATGATAGAGAACTCTAAAACTAGGCTGCGACGAGTGGAACATGTAACAAATTGAGCTACCAAGACTTTTAATGAATTTTCTTCCAATACTTTTAAGTGGTAATGCTATGGGTGGGCTGCATTCTCTACTTGGGTGGTGATCAGGAAAAAGAAATATGGAAAATTCAGAAATTACTACCCCATTCAGCCCCAATGAGCTTTAATGGGGGGGGGGAGTTCCCTGAAAGCAGATGTCATTTATTCTGTTCATCCAATGACTCAGCCTTGACCTAAAAGCAAAGGCCAGAGCTAAAAGGGGGCAATGCTAACACTTACTAAGCTCCAGTAAGGAAGAGGTTATGCTTTTTAATCTCTCCTTAAGTATTTCACTCTTCTACTAAGTCCAGCAGTCATATATACACTTGTCATGAAAAACTGAGCTAGGTCTGATTATATACAGCTACTTCACAGATCACATTTTTTCTAGACATAGACCTAAGACATAGACTCATATCTTCTGAATCAGTGCCTGGATGAGATAATAGGCCGAATGAGGGCCAATAAATGTGCATTTTCCTAAGTTTGGAGAGTGGGCCTTGGTTAAATCTGCTTTGGTGTTTCAGGGCTATGTGTATTATGCTATTATTCCTGTTTGTAGGAATAATAACTCCAGAGGTTTTGGGACTGCAATTCCCATCATCCCTGACCACTGGTCCTGCTAGCTAGGGATGATGGGAGTTGCAGTCCCAAAACATCTGGAGGGCCAAGTTTGGCCATGCCTGCATTACACTGTATTGCACTTATACCTTCTCAAAAGTATACATTCTGCACTTTTTAGAAACATATTCTGAAGAATACTTATCCATTAAAAAAAAGATTGTGGAAAATAGAATACAAAACTCACAAATGCTTGATCAATATCTTTCCTGATATCTGCTACAATCTGGGCATTATCCCCACGTGCCAAGACTGCATCAAGTGAATGGCACTGTATGGACTCCAAGAGACGAGCCGGGTGACCAAGGCGCAGGATCCGCTCTTTACAGCCAGCGAGTCTTTCTACCAAGTTGTCAACTGCAATGTTAGATGGAGCACAGCACAAGATCTAGGAGAGGAGCACATTTTAAAAAACATTAATTTATTTCACTAACATGGCCAAAAAAGATATGCAAAAAATGAGATTAGGAGAGTTTGAAGAAGCAGCTTCAAAATAGAAGGGAAAGGAGATCCTTTTATAAGTGCCAGGGGAAGAGCCACATTTAAAAATAATAATGATGATGATGATGTTTCTCATTATTCCAGAGTCAAACCCAGGCCTCAGGATCTGACATGTAATTTTACTACCTTCTTGGGATCTCTCCCAGTTTTGCTTCAGGAAAAAATACAAGGTCAGTAGGGAGGATGGAGAACCTCAAATTAATGGTTAGAGGTGCTTCAGTAGTATGGACAAATGGGTTCAAACAACAGCTTCACCCCAGCCAATACCATCTATTGTAATCTTGGAGGAGTCTTGCAACCTATCCTAGGTCACTCCCCAACCTATAACTAGGGCACAAGAGGGCCACACTGTCATGGGGACAAATACAAGATGTAAAGGGTGTAAAGATTCTTACATACTCTGCTAATAAAGTGATGCTCCCTCTTCCTGCTATTCAAAGAGACACAGAAATATGTCTTAAAATGCAGAATGGCTGGGATGAAGTAATGGAAATGGTGAGACTCAGCTATGTTTCCCAACCTTTGGGGACATGAAACCCCTGGACAGCTGCTGCCAGATCATACAAAATTGTCCAGGATTAGGCGGCCATCACTATGTTCTGCCCTCAAGCAGCTCCCTTAGAATCCATACCCACTCACTCACTTTCAAGCCTTGCTGAACAGCTTGGAGTATTATCTCCACCACCGTAGTCGTTTTGCCTGTTCCAGGTGGTCCATGGATGATGGCAAGCTCTTTCTGTGCCAGCGAGAAGCAAACAGCCTCCTTCTGAGAGGCATCCAGTGATTCATTGTAGTACTTCAACAGCTCTGCGAGAAGCAGCAGGAGGAGCATTTGTTCAGTTCTCAGTCCCGCAAAGAACATTTGCAAAAGAAAGCAAGTGCAACAATGCAAATAAGAGGCTGCTCCTGGAAGCAGATTTGATAGCAAGAATAACCTTTGCAACAAAGGAAACATCCAAGTTAATACTCAGAGGAGTCAGGATCCCTAGTGTGAGCCCATACTGAGTCCTGGCTGCCTTTAAGACAGACTATGTTTAGCTGCAAATATTCCCAGTCTTCAAACTCTATTTCAGAGATATTCTGCATCATTATCTAAATCTGTGTTGGAATAGAAAGTCAGTGTGTTGTGCCAGGATGTATTTTAAAGAAGCGGTACATTTACAAAAATCCCACCATCATAATCTCACTAAGAAGTTCTTGGTTTTTTGCTTTTGTTAAAAAAAAAACACCTTCTTTGCTAGAAGGCCAAACACCAGCACTGCTTAAGTAGGTATGACAGGGCTTCTTAGAATGATTAATAGCATTAATAGCATCCTACAAAAGTGGGAAGAGCAATATGCACCATGGCAATGATTGCAAAGGAGCTTGTAAGTGCAAGAGGCATGTTCAAATTCCTGCTTAGACAGAAACCCTTTTTCTTTGGCCGTAAGCAAGTCATACAATCTATCAGCCTCATTTTATCATCTGCAAAACAGGGTTACTAAATAATATCCTATCCAGCCGTGCAAAGATAAATGAGATCAAGATTTCAAAAGTAGAGGTACATTTGTCTTGAACACAGTGAGAACACTTTCAGAGCAGACTTGAGACGCTAAAAATGTTCTGCACAGCAAATGGTACAGGAGTTCATATAATTAATATCTAAACTTTACCCTTTCAACTGCAAAAGATAAAAGAAGATGGCTTTGGCCTCTATCCTGCTGCTTGTTTCATGTCAGAGTGCTACAGTAATCAGCAGAAGAACATTTGGTCTCAGAGGTCCAGAGGAAATCAAGTAAAATATAAAGGAGGGTGTTTTGGATTTCTTTTTTATGAAAGAGGAACAGTTGGCAAGTAGGAGTTCTCATTGTTAGTTTGGCAAATGATACATGGAACAGGCATTTGTAATTTCAGGCTGGCAAAAGACACAGAACTAACGATTTAATTCCTCTGTATCTGCAAGAAGCTGGCACATCAGAAGGGGCAGTGAGCGTCACCTTTGCTAAACCAGGTTGCCAAGAGGTTTCTCATTCTAAACAGCAGGAAAGGGAAGTACCCCAATTCATTCAGTTTTTAGCATTTCCACCTGGATGACCCATCAGGTTGCACGTTTCAGTTTTACAGAAGGCACACTTTACACTGACCATTCAAAGACTGTCTTAAGGTCCCATTTCTTCCAGCCTTCTTTTGATTTGTTTTACAGTTTTATTAGTAACTGCAACTGCTTTATTTGTTTTACCATTGGAAGCACTTCTGAAGGAAATGGTTTTCCCCTCTTCAGGGGGGAAATCGGCAAGGCTAGGCTAATGCTTGTAGCTGATTCTGTGGTTTTGTTTTTAAAAATGGGATTTTTTTAAAAAATTACCATACATTCCATGTGAATTCACAGGTTACTGAACTCTGGAAAACATCCCACAACAGTAAGGTTGAATCTTTTATTATAATGTTGCCCTGCCCTATAAGAATTGCCCAGTCCCCATCCAGCATTCTGAACCGCATGACAACCAGCCAGCTGCCTCTGAAAGCTCACAACCCATTGCATGTTGTTACATCTAGCATTCAGTGTTATACAACCCGCTAAGCTTGCCTACAGCAGCTGCCAGGTACTCTGACTAACCACAGCTGCTGCTACCTTAGAATGAACTAGTTAGATCACTGGCATCTCAGGTGGTCCTTCTGGGTCTGCAGCAATGCCACTGGTGCAGGTTGGACTTACTTAGTGAGTAGTAGTGGCTGGCTATGCTCCTGTATGCTGCTACTTCTAGGTGATGTGAGACTGACTGGCTGGTCACAGCAGCAGGGAGCAATGGGGATTCCTCACTGCAGCACACTAGGCAGAAGGCAGTATGCTGAATAATGTTGCCGAAATAAAAGGAAGTACAATGTGTGCACACTATATGTACATAAGCATTCTGGGAAAGCCACTAAGCAGCAGCTCAGAAAAATGGGCAGGTGCCATGACTCAAGCCCAGCCAGGCCTGACCAAAGAGAAAGCCACTTTGAAGCAGCACAGCAATGCAGATCTAACAAGCTTCTCGCATCCTCCTTAGCAGCACCAGAACGTTCACACAGCTGCACAAAGACATCCTTCATAGAGATTCCTTAAAAAATGGGATAAGTACTTTTCAAGAGACGATAGAAGAAAAGTAAGAGCAGTTACAAGGTGGCTTAAGCATATGCTGCTCATAGGAGAATGCTGACCTCTGGTGGTTACCAGCTATCATTATTCCTTTTCCAAAAAGCCTTTTACGTAGAGTTCTTTCCCAGCCTGTATCTGCATTGAAATGGTTCAAGATGCTTTTTATTGTTTTGTTGTCTGCCACCCTGGGCTCCTTTGGAAGAGGATATACATTTAATTAATTAATACAGGATTCACAGGTGCTAGCCTAGGCCTTGCTGTCCCCCTGCTGAGCTAGTCTTGATGTGAAGATAGCTTTTTATGGAAAGGGGAATGCAAATGTGTGCTACCACCTGCTTTGGAAATGGGATAATTGAGCTCTATGATACAATTCTTCCAAGCATGCAGATTGGCCCTGACACACCAACTAATCTTCTGGCAAACATCTGCATCAGAAAGTATGTGCCACCTTTCTCCAGTAGTTGAATTAGATAAGCAGTTGTGTACTGCATTGTTCACTAGAAACAGGATATTATAGGACTGTGACCTTTTCGTCCCACATATTATTTTTGAGAACAACTAGACTGCTCAGTTCACACAATAAGTAAAAGTACCTGTAACATGCAGCTGAAACTTAAGACCTGTTATATTGTGTAAGTCATGGTGTTTTTCTTGGCACCAGAACTGTTGGCCCAGGTGACTCCTGGGTGACAGAGAACAGGGATAAGTAACTGAAACTGGAATGTTTAAGACTAGCTGGTGGGGGACACTACTGTGAATACTGGCACGGTGCCCATTAAAATGAATGAAGGATGCAGAGCATGAATGCTGGTGGGTTGCCTCTCATGACAGGATCTTGCAACCATTCTGACAAATTGCCATTGTCTGTCTGTCCTCTATTAATTTCTGGCCCCACCACGTTCTAAAGATGCCCTTTTGAAAAACATCTAATACCCCTGTTGAGTTTGTGGGTCCATTATGAACTCCTCAAAACTCCAAGGGTAAACTATGCTTCAGAACTCCAGGAATAATGTTTGGTAGCCTTGCTCACCAACAAAAATTGTGCACCAACCAAATGCATTTGGTACCCCCACAGCCTTCAGTCTACAGGAGGGTGATAGCTGCGGGTGCTCCTAGCACTGTTCCTGCTTTCACCAACACTTTACATTAAGGAATCATAGCTGTGTAACCTCGCAGCTGTACTCAGTAAGGGTTAAACTGGAAACAAGAAAAAGGGGAAACCACGCATATGACGGTTAGACAGCCACACAAACATACCCTATTGAATATTGGTTAATAGGAATCACTGCGCTATTCTTCTGTTGCTGCTGAACAACCACACAAGCAAGTTCCTCTACTTTCAAGTGTAATACTTACCAGCCTAGCCAGCAAGAACTGAGCTCCTGCCACTGCACCTTAATCTAAAATGGTGACAACAACCCGCCCTGCCCCCCACCTCATGAGTAACCTCAGTGGTGCTGCCTCATACTGGGAAAGACATGTGGAACAAGAGTGGCCTCTCCACTTGGTGTCTGGCTCCACTGACTACTGAGGACATCAGGATTCTAAATCTATGAAGACGCTCCACAACAATATTTTGTCCTGATGCAAGCTCCTTGCACAACAAATGTTTATGCTACTGTGATGCACGTGTAAGGGAGTGCCAATGCCAGAGAGCAGTGGTGCCCGATGCACTTAGCACGGCATCAGATGTTCCAGTGATACTGTTCCTCAACTGACACAATAGATTGGCGAGGCTGTACTCTCGGAGTTGCTAACAAAATATATTTGTACATCATAGTTGGAACAGTATGTGTTACAGTGACTTCTCCAGTCTTCAGAATTTTTCAGCATGGTATCCACATTCTATATAGAGAAGGAAAAGTTCTTACTTATATTGTTGGCATCACTAGGTTCAGAAGAGCCGAAGAGGACGTCGATAAGACCAGATGCAGGCCCGGAGCGATATTGACTAAGTGTGTTTAAGGCCCTGCCACAGAAAATAATACAAAGGGAGTGAATCTTTAAAACTCAGACAATATTCTCAAACATGAATAAACTTCTGCTGTAAACTTCAAGAGCTGGGTGTTGTTCATCTCTGCAGTCTTTGGATTGAAGAGAGGGTTTTTTGGTGGGGGAAGGGAGAAAAAGCTGAACATCCTCTCTCCCTTGCATTGTAGTGGGTTGGACTAGATGACACTCTGGATCTCTTCCGTTCCAACTCTATAATTCTATGAACCCATAGTACTAAACTGGGTAAGGAAGCCCACTACTTTGCTTATAAGTAGTGAGTACCTACATCACCAAATCTGGCATCTGGAGCCCTTGTACAAAGTTTGTTGTCCTGTGATAATATGGAAAAGGGAGAGGGTGGGAGAAAACATACCTTCTCCCCATTATTTTTTTTACAACTTTTGAAAAGAAAGGCATGCTTACTATCCGTTTCAGGCACACAATAAAACAAGACCTGTCCTATATTAGTAGCTTTACCTTTTAAGCCTCTTGTATGTGACATCGTTGGTAAGTTTCAGCAGACGATAGGAGTTCCCCTGGTCCAAGCTCACAAGGTTACTTTGAGGCTCATCAATTGCAATCGTGATTGATTTGGGGGCTATACGGGTGACAAGTCCTGTGGAGAGCTGATCACCTTGGCCTGCTGTTTCATAAAGTCCAACAATGTCACCTGCAGATGAAACAGAGAAGAACATTCAGGATACAGAATAGCAGGCAACATGGCCCTATACCAGGTTTGGTTATTTGCCCATCAAACCCACCATTGTCTACAGTGACTTACAGTAGCTCTTTCCTAGCAGTCTCTCCCATTGTCTGACACAGCTTTATTTAACCTGGGGGGGTTAAACCTGGGACATAAGAAGTATTCCACTGAGTGATGGCTATATGGAGCTCTCTACTAATAAACATTCCAGTCCTCAGGAATGACTGCAGGAGCCCTCTGCAATCCACCCATCCAGCTCCACATAACTGGCTGCCTGCACCCCCCAGGATCGATTTCCACCTCCCACATGTCCACCAAGATCCTGACTAATCAGCTGTGAAGCTTCACCTTGAAGCCAGAGTAGAAAAAGCACAGAACTTGGCACTGAGTTGAAAATTCAACACTCAGCTATTTCATTTCAGCAGGTTCATCCCACACTGGCTGGTTGTTGTCTGTAATATGGACTGGATGGGAAAACACAGACTAGGAGGAATCCTATTACAGATCCACCAATGGTACCCGCTTTTTTAAGGTACCAACTTTGTTCACTTCTGTTTTAATAACACAGGAAATGACTGTTTCAATACATTCTTAAAAGATAAATAGCCATATTGCATTAATAAGCAGAAGTTGTGCAATCCGATATGCTCAGTATGAAGACAGGCATTGTAGTTGACCTGGCAGCAACATCATTCAGAAGATTGGGTCTTTAGTTGAACACTGAAACCTGGCATGCCATCAGATTTTTGTACATCTCAAGGAAGCCAGGATCTTTGAGAGGCTTGATCCAGTTCTCATCTTGGCCCAAAAAGAATTTAGATCAGCATACCAGGATGCCCTTAGTTAATAGTAAGTCTCCAGAATCACACAGTATATATAGAGCCCCCAGGACAGACATTATCAGTTTTAAAACACACTCACAGATTTATATTTCTAAAATATAGCAAGTGTTAGCCATGCAAGCACCACTTAGTTCCAAAAACCAATCAACAAACCCCTATTGATTGTATCCAGCAATGAGAATACATTCTGCTTCAGTAAATAATTCAAGTACCAATGAAACTCATTTTATACCAATGAATTAAATAAAGATTGTTATGCATCTTAAATTGTTATAGGAATTGCCAGTTTAAATTGCCAGAATAAAATCAATCCACTGTGCTTGTACCTGAGGAGCAGGGCGGAAAGTCACCTTCTCTTAGATTCACATCACTCAATTACAACTACAGGAAACCACATTTTCATCTGTCTTTTTCCACTCTCCTGTCTGCCTCCCTCATCTTTCTGAAATATTTATTCATTAAGAGAGAAACGCAGCTTTGCATAATTGAAAATGATCACTCACTAGCAATTGTGAACCCAACGGACAATTTCTGTAGCCCATGCTGGCATTTCAGAAATGAAGTGCTCTTTCAGAAACAATGCAGAGGGAGATTATGTGCTTCTCAAAGTCTGGGGCGGGGGGGGGGGGGGCGCTTTCCAAAGTTCATGTTTCTCTAGCTTCATGCAATGCACTTCCAAATAGTATTTTGTTTTAAAATAGCCAAGGATGCAATGCCATGCTGCTCCCCGATTACTATTATCATGCACAACTGAGGGGTTTATTCTGGTATACAATTAACCATTTGCTTGATTTCCTGTGGCAAGAAAGAATTGGCCCCAGGTGAGTCTCCAATCTCCCTCCTAGCCTTAAAGAGCTAACCTGCCTATCCTCCCCCCTTTTCTCCTCCTCAAAAGAAACAGCCCCAAAGGATTCCCTTGGGATGCTGTTCAACACAGGTTCAGATTTGAAACATGTGCCCAGTATGTCTGGGCTATCTGTCTCTCTCTCCTTCACATATCTGAAGAAGTGTGCATGCACACAAAAGCTCATACCAAGAACAAACTTAGTTGGTCTCTAAGGCATAGCTGTCAACTTACAGATTTGAAAACAAGGGACCAACAGCCTCGAAAATAAGGGATCAGCAGCCAAAATAAGGGATTTTAGTCAACCAGCAGTCAAATGAAGCCTCAAGCGGTGGTTCCCACAGTGCAACAACCTGGCAAAGAGGATGCAGCAAGGAAAACCACTGTCACCTCTCCGCTGGGAAGCACTGAGCAAAGGCGAGTCCACAGGCAACGCAGCCGATTTGATCGGCACAAGGCATGCAAGCTCCACCCCTCAGTCGTTCTTAGACTCCTTATTGGGTGAGCAACGCAGCCAAGCAACATAGTTGGAGCCTCCCTCCTCCCTGGCCAGCAGGGAGGGAGGGAGAGGAGCTGCTTCCTTTGAAACCCGGGAAATTTACAGGACATCATCAATCTGGGACAGCAGCGGGAAACGGCGCTGGGATAAGGGAGTTTCGCACCAAATAAGGGACGGTTGACAGCTATGCTCTAAGGTGCTACTGGACAATTTTTTAAATCTTTTTTATATATTTCTACTGTGTCAGACCAACATGGCTACTTACTTGTCTCTCTCCTTTGAGGGTTGGGGTGAAAGAGAGAAAAAGAATGCTCCCCATGTGCTGCGGCGTTCTATTTGACTCTTCCCTCACCTGTACATATTGGAATGGAAGCTTGGAGCCACCAGAACACAAGTTTGTGCCAAACAGCCTAAACAAGGCTGCATTTCGGAAGATGAAAGAAGAGCTATCTTCCTTTCCAGCCTTAGATTTAGGTTATCTAAGACTGCAAAGCAAGTCATACCCAGTCCTGTTTTAATACAGGAAAACAGAGGGTGCATGCAAGGAAGAGCCACCATTACTGCAGCAAAGTGCAGAAACAACAATCTCAGAGGTGACTGCCCACTGCTTCCCTGTCATCTTGGCTTCAAGGGGAGAAGAGCAACACAGTGGGAGGAGGAAAGAGCTAATAAAGTGCATAGAGCTAATAAAGTGCATAGGAAGGAGAAAATAAGGTTTCATCAGTAAGGTTTCATCAGTAAGTTTCATAAGTAAGGATGGTTCTCCTGCCGCTGGAACAGACAGAGCTCGTGATGTCATGCACCGAGGCTTAGCTTTTCTGTCTGCTTTCTATTGAAGTCAACAACAGATTACTCACCAGGACCAAAATTATTGCAGGGCAGCTCCGTCTCTGAGCTATGCTTTCTAGGTTGTAAAGTTACAAGCAGACGGCCATACAACCCCGTTCTTTGACTGGCTACTTCAAGTTTCAGCAAGCAGACACCTTTACGCTGCAGCTCTTTGAGGGAGAAACTTTCCTTCCATGCCCTGGAAAAACACATAAAATTGTTATAGATTCAGAAGTTTGAGAATGGTATGAATTAAGATCTGGTCTGTTCCTCTTCCACTCTCCCTCTGCCCATGAAGAATGTGAAGAGAAATGCTGGTAGACAACAAAGAAACATCCCCTAGATTGAGTGGCCATGTGTCCTATTTTCAGAGGTCCGTGCTCTATGTAAAGGGCTGTCACAGGACAGTCCTTTATTGGAAAGAGTCCCCTCTACTTGAAGGGCTGTCCAAGTCTACTTTAAAGATACAGAACTGTAAGAAAGAAAAGCAGGGTCTTGCAGGAGCCCATCAACCATTAGCACCAGGGCAACAGACTGAGCAAGTCCACAGTTCACTACCTTCCCTACTATTGTTTCATGAACTGTAGTATATTTCTATTTAGATTACATAATTGATTTCTAAATTTGCAAATATATACCGTATTTTTCGCCCTATAGGACGCACTTTTTCCCCTCCAAAAAGGAAGGGGAAATCTGTGTGCGTCCTATGGGGTGAATACAGGCTTTCACTGAAGCTTGGAGAGCAAGAGGGGTCGGTGCGCACCGACCCCTCTCGCTCTCCAGGCTTCAGGAAGCTATCCGCAGGCCTGGGGAGCCCGCGGGAGTTCCCGCAGGGCTCCCCACGCTGTGGATAGCAGCCTGCCACCCGGCACGCAGGGTGCCCTTAAGCAGAGCGCCCCACGCGCCGGGCAGACATCGGCCAGCCTCACAAGCTCGGGGGACAGTGGGGAGGCGCAGTGCCGCCATACCGCTGTTCCCCGACCAGGTTTTGGGGGGAAATAAAGGGGGGGGAAATCCTTTATTTCTCCCCCCAAAAAACTAGGTGCATCCTATGGGACGAAAAATACGGTAATAGTGTATGCAAAGCTTATTCAAGTCTCTTTCCTCTTTTTTTGCAGCACAATTCTTCTCTTTTGGCACCCTTCCAAAGAAGGATAATAATATAAAACTATGAGACAATGTAGGTGTGCATTCATGTCTGCTGGGGAATTGAGATTACAGATTACCGTAATGCTTTGACCTGTACCTGGAGGAACCTAGTACCACCACTTTCTAAGCTACCTCAGGTTGATGTGTGTCTACACAAGGGTCTTACTGTGTATTCAGGGATGTGGAAAGTGTCAAGACTACCCAGACCCCCCCCTTGTCACAGTGTCCATGTATGCTAGGCCTGGGTAAATTAAGATTCTTGCTTGGGTAGTTTTACAGCAATCCGAACCGTTTGGCATCTCTCCACCCACCTTTTTTATTTTAGTTTAGCCTCAATACTAGGAAACGGACACTTGGTAATTTGCATAATATAAATTAACATTTGCAAAGGATCAAAAGACTCTGCAGGGGAAAAGGAGGTGCCAAATTTAAGGAACACAGAAGTTACAAGCTGTACAAAGATTAACAGACTCTATGCACATGTAGAATAAAAGAATGACTCCAGAAATAAGAGATACCACATTTACATTTATCCAGAAGTAATTTACTGAACAACCGTGCACTAACTGATGTACCATCATACACTGGCTGCCTGACAGGCCATGGGCAACTGCGCGTGGCCTCAAAGGGGGAAAATATTCAATTATCAACAGGAAGCATTGAGATATCAGGGGCTATTGACAGGTAGCAGAGTCTTTAATATATCTCAGGGCTATTCTGCTCTATATGAACTTTCTCTGAAAGTTCACTTCAGAGCAATAAACAGAGGTGTTCAAGCCTCCTTTCCCCTTGGCCCTGGAGGGAATGTAAGGAATGAGACTTTCAACTAATAATTTGCTTCTGGCTGCTGTTTGTGAAACAAATCTAGAGTTCCCTTGGGTGTGAGGAACTGAGTGCATGGTTCTTTTGATACAGGCCTTAGCCTGAAAGTCTGATTATTTCGATACTTACTCAGGTAATTTTGGAAAATCTTCCAACGAGTGCTACAAGGATTACTCACCTAAATAAGTGTTAAGACATTTAACTCATCTTTATGGAGAAGAGCCCATTTTATTTATAACAATAAAATAATACTCAGCATCTAAGCCCATGGTTGCACAAGTTTGAAAACTTCAGTTTCTTTTACTATGATGGGACGCGGGTGGCGCTGTGGGTTAAACCACAGAGCCTAGGACTTGCCAAACAGAAGGTTGGCGGTTCGAATCCCCACGGCGGGGTGAGCTCCCGTTGCTCGATCCCTGCTCCTGCCCACCTAGCAGTTTGAAAGCACGTCAAAGTGCAAGTAGATAAATAGGTACCACTCCGGCGGGAAGGTAAACGGTGTTTCCGTGCGCTGCTCTGGTTCACCAGAAGTGGCTTAGTCATGCTGGCCACATGACCCGGAAGCTGTACGCCGGCTCCCTCGGCCAATAAAGCGAGATGAGCGTCACAACCTCAGAGTCGGCCACGACTGGACCTAATGGGCAGGGGTCCTTAAGGAAACAGGATGGTATCCTCCACTTAAACTATATATATACTTTCACTGTGAGAAACAGAAACCATTTACAATAGCAGCTGGTTACTAGAAGAAGAAGAAGAAGAGTTTGGATTTGATATCCCGCCTTTCACTCCCCTTCAGGAGTCTCAAAGCGGCTAACATTCTCCTTTCCCTTCCTCCCCCACAACAAACACTCTGTGAGGTGAGTGGGGCTGAGAGACTTCACAGAAGTGTGACTGGCCCAAGGTCACCCAGCAGCTGCATGTGGAGGAGCGGAGCCGCGAACCCGGTTCCCCAGATTAGGAGACTACCGCTCTTAACCACTACACCACACTGGCAGTGCATACTAGCAGTGCATACTAGCCTACTCAGAAGTAAGTTCAATGGGACTTACCCCCAGGTAAGTATGTACAAAGCCCAAGGTTTGCCAGGCTTGACGCAAGACAGGGATTCTGTACCTTTGATAGTTTTGGTTCTAGAAAGGTGCTCTAAGGTCACATGCACCACAATTTGAGTAAGCGAAAGGCTGCTTCTGTGCATTGGCATCTTTACTAGTATTATTGTTTACACACTGCCCTTCAGAGAAATCCAGAGCAGCACACAACCCAGTAAAATGTTATTCTTAGGACAACTTTTACTTCATTTAGAGCAATAACTAAACCAAACAATACAGTACAACAGTACAATACTAGCACTACTAAATTCAGATCAGATCTTTCTACCAATTGCCAGTCAGTAGGCCCAACAGCAGCTCATGAAAATAAATTATAAACATAAATTATAAAATCTAGTTGTAATCTTTACCCTGCAACATAAGACTATGACCATCTCCTGTCTCCCCTGGGCTTGTATTTGGGACGGGAGCTGAGAGCATGGCTTCCTTAAGGCCATCAGGAGAAAAATAAGGAAGAGCTGTTTGATGGTAAAACTTGTTTGACAGATGAACAGACTCCTTTGGAAGGTGGTGGGGGACTCTCTTTCCTTGGAGGTTTTTAACCAGAGGTTGGATGGTCACCTGTCATGGATACTTTGAGATTCCTGCACTGTAGGGGGTTGGACTAGATGACCCTTGGGGTCCCTTGCAACTCTGCAATTCTATGATTCTATAGTTAATTCATGGCAGAGACACGACTAGAACAGTGGACTTGCTGATTAATAGCTCAATCTCTTAGCCATGTACACTACCCCGGTTCTCTTGACAGGCACTATATTTGGGGGGATGCAAGCTCCAGGATCAATTAAGTAGCCCATGTGGGTTCTTTTGTACTCCTATACAGTGGTATCTCGGGTTAAGAACTTAATGCGTTCTGGAGGTCTATTCTTAACCTGAAACTGTTCTTAACCTGAAGCACCACTTTAGCTAATGGGGCCTCCTGCTGCCACTGCGCCGCTGCTGCACGATTTCTATTCTCATCCTGAAGCAAAGTTCTTAACCCAAAGTAATATATCTGGGTTAGCAGAGTCTGTAACCTGAAGCGTATGTAACCCGAGCTACCACTGTTCGAGCTCTTGAGATCTTCAATGCATTTAACTTTTCAAACTACAGGTCACTGCTAGCCAAACAGCATAGCCATTACTTTCTAGCTCATGAAGAAATGCTACTTGTATTTGGCTCTATGCTTTACTCCCCCCAGCCCTTCTCTAAAGTCCTGGACACCCATCACCAAGCAATCCTACCCATGTTTATTCAGAAGCAAATCCTAAATTGGTCAGTGTGCGAGAGCTTCTTCGAAATGCATAAGTGCAGGACTGCAACCTTTGCAGTCGTGCTTAGTTAGGGTCATTGAATGTGTGCAAAGATAGGCAAACAAAACTGCATCGTGTGGGTCGGGAGAGATTAATTCAGAAGTGCCAAAGGGAAGCTGACTGCATGGCGGAAAAAACTTTGGACGGACTATGTGCATAAAGGCCCCACGGGCAGCGCAATTCCCTATAAACATATTTCCTCAGAATAAAGTTCCACAGTATTCAGCGGGGCTTGCTCCTCAGCAAGTCTCCTCAGGATGTTTTGTAAACCAATATATAGTATGCCAAACCAGAGGTAACTGGGAAACCTTTTTAATATAAATTTCAAATTCCGTACTTCGCTTTAAATAGTTTTATTTCCCCTTCGGGAATATAAGTCACACTGCTTCGTTTGTGAGGGGACCTTAGGAACCCTACGAAAGCAACTGTCCACTAGCCGCCGGCGATACCTGGCTTCCGAAATCTCGGCCTCCCTTTCCTCCTTTAGCATCTCCAGCTGCCGAGAGACAAAATCCTGAACCGCCGCCGTCGCCATCGCGGAAACCTCCGTGGGAGTGAGGGGTGGGAAGGCTTCACGGCGAAGGATTCCGCGCGGGAATAGGCAACGGGCGCTCCCTGGACTCCTGGGCTTCTGTTTCCCGACGGCCCCGCTGCGTCGCTGCTCCGGTCCCCCGTCCCCCACACGACGCTGTATTTCCGGTTCCGCTGGGGCGGCAAAGAAAAAGGGAAGGAGCGGAGGGAATGGCCGCAGCGTGTGCACTTGCGTACCGGCGCCTTGTGAGCCGGGCGGGAACGCGGGCAGGTGAGGTCGCCTTCCATGCAGGTTCTTTCCAGCTGCTACTCCGGGACTGCAGTCTCCGTTGTAAGAAGGGGAGGGGGCTCTTCTTCCTGCTTGCAACCCCTTCCTAGTTCTTTCCCTGCCTTGCTTCTAAAGTGCCATTTACCGCCTTCCCTAAATTGCCTGAGTCCCTTTCTGTTGTTAAGTTTTCCCCATGAGCTCATCCAGTTGCTTCCGTTGATAATATTTAAGAGAGAACCAGCCCTAACCTTCACCGTTCCTTACTAAAACAGTTCCGTTCTCAGTCCTCGCATCTTTCTGACCTTGCTGGGTTTCTGTAGGCGTTTTCCAACGTGTGCGTTCCATTGTCTCTCTTAGTTGGGCTTGAGGGTTGTATTATTATTATGACTTCATCGTTGCTCACAACGACGGTGTAATTCCTGTTCTGTAAGGCAGATACAATAGGGTATCTGGCTATTTAGGAGCTAGGTAAGGTCATTTATCCATCCTGTTATAGTAGTAATTCAAACAGTTATTGGTTTTGTTTTTCTGTTTCACTCCAACCTGGATGTTTTAAAACTTTCCACACTCAGCTTAATTGAAAATGTATTGTGTATAATTCTTATTGCGTATTGAAGAATAAGAGGCCTTGAGTAGTTAAACTAAAAATCATTGGAAAAAGTGTGTTTTTATTTTTAAGATACTTAATAATTTTCTTAAAAACCTGAGGAATCAACCTTTGCAAGCAAAAGTACCCTACTAACACAAACTACAGGAGAAGAATAACAATATTAATAGTGATGTTATAATTGAAGATCTTTTGTGTTACTTCAAAAAAAATTCATTAGTGTTCGAGGGAACACCTAGTGAATTAAAGTGTTAAGCATGCTGACTGATAGAAACAAATGATTCTAGGATTTATACAATTGTATAAATTGTATAATTTATACAATGTATTTATACAATATAAACAATATAAAGAAGGTTCTAGCAGACCAGCTGCAGGTGTTTCTAGAGTTCAATGATTATCTGGATCCATTTCAGTGAGGTTTCAGGCCTGGTTTGTGCACTTGGTCACCTTTATTAAGAGAGGAGCAGGTGGAATACAACCCTGTTACTCCAGCTTGCCCTTCAAGTGGCTTTTGTCGCTGTTGACTATGCATCAATTACTCAGGGTGATTATTGGAGACACTGTATTACAGTGGTTTCATTCCTACCAGCATGGTGGAGTCCAGAGAGTAGCATGGGGGAAGGCTTTCTAACTCACTATTACTTGTGCTATGGAGTTCTGTAGGATGTTATTTTGAGAACCATCACTGGGCATTTTGGAGCGTGATGCCAGCAATATACCCAAGTGACTTTTGTGGCTAAGAGTGCCTTTTACCAGCTTGATCTGGTATGCCAGTTAAAGATTTCCCATATTGTTGTCCTTTCCTCAGTCACCCCAGAAGTAATGCAATCATAAATTACAAGTATTTTTATACTGCCATTGAATCATATTGCCAGGATAGATTGCAAGAATGAAATAATGAAAAAGTCAATCCAAATGAAACCTAATAAACCAAAAGGTCACAAGATCATAAAAGCAGATTAAAACAGTCCTCATGTTAAACCATTGTGCCCAGTTTATTTCTCAGGTCATAATGATTAGGTGAAAGTCACTGTTCTAGAAAATACCACTGGTTTAAACTGGTTCTGTTATCTCTGTCAAGGTCATAATAGTGAGGCCAGAAGTAGCCTGCGTTTCATTCTCTCTCATTCTGTCTCTTTTTACAACTGATGTGGTGTTCTGTATATAGTGTTAAGGTTTAGTCTTTTGATAAAGTATTGTCAGTTTAAGTTAAGTCTGCTGCAACTGGATTTCTTACGGACAGTGCCAATCCTGAATGTATTGGATTTGTGACCATTCTGCTCATTTGCCTTCAGTAGCAGTAAAGCTCTGCTGGATGAAATGCCTCCGGTCTATTTTGGGGGAATCCTGCAACTATACATTGGAATCTACTCTGGATCAATATTGAGTAGAATTTCAGTGACGTCATCTGTTCAGCTTCCCTGTTCTCCTACATCTGCTGGTGGAATCCCACTCCAAATCCAATTCATGCCTGCCGGTTTGCACTATCATATGCATCTCCATAATGTTACTTAATACCTTATACAGGAGGAGACCTAGCATGGCAGGCATGTGGGAGAAAGAATGAGGAGGCCCATGTCCACTTGAGAGCCCACCATTGCTGATTCCAGCCTCTCTTCTTAGTTCCATCCCCTCCCCTTTTTGTAGCCTGGTGCAATAGGCTGGGTACCACTACCCATCCCTCCTGCTGCTCATTGTGACACTGCACACATTCCCCCCCCAGCCCCCTGTTTAGTTTGCAAATCAGACAGCCAAGTGGTGTATATGGACCCAGATGACCCCTCAAATCCTGGTGTTGGCCCAAGCTCTATAAAGGAGCAAAATATTCCAGCATGCTGTTGAACAAGGCTTAAATATAAGCAGATGTAGCAGGCGTCATCACATACATATTGCACTTAAAACATGCATGCTTATGAACTTACAGTTAGAGGATGGTAAAATTAAAATTTGAACCAGCCCAGCATTTTCCACATAATAATTTGTGAACCCTCTCTATGCCTCTAAACTAACTACAATTCTCATGCACCAGAGGACTGTCTGAATAACCAAGGAAACTTACAGCCTGGAAGGTCTACTGGAATCAGAGTAATTTATAGAGTAAGAAAGATTAGGATTGTGCTTTTAAGTCTGTATCTGTTCACCTAATTCTTAACGTGGTTCCAAGCGTAAGATCAGCGAGAGCTTCTTGGATTCTCCTGTGTGCTCAAAGTGTAGTGACAAAATTATATATTTTTATATATTTTTTTAAATTTTTATTTTCAATGCAGAATCATAACAAAAATTACAAAAATTGAATCCAAAATAATACTATACAGACAAAAATCCCTGGAACATATAAAAAAAAAGGAAAAGGGGGGAAAAAAGCAAAGAAAAAAAACTAAACTAAACAAAAACGAAAGAGCACACATCTACAGAACAAAACCATATCATTACTTACATAAACACAAATTGACTTCCTTCCTTTCTTCTAAGACCTCAAAAAATTTACTCTTACTGTATTGTTGTGTCTAATTAGATTACTTCCACCTTGGTACTTTTTTTTTTTTTACACCATTTTTCTTTTTCTTTAACCCTGTAAAGCATCATTCATTACATACCAATATACTAACTCCAGAACAGTGTTTTTTCATATACTCTTTAGCACAACCCCATTCTTTTAATAATTTCTGGTCCGATTGTCCCCTTATGTAAGCTGTGAGTCTTGCAAGATTTATGTATTCACAAAGTTTAATTTGCCAATCTTTCACTGATGGAATTTTTCTGCCTTTCCAGTTTTTAGCTATAAGCATCCTGGCAGCTGTTGTTGCATAAAGGAATACTTTCCTTTGATTTTCGGGGATATCATTTGTAATTAAACCTAAAAGGAATGCCTCCGGTTTTTTTTAAAAAAAATAGTAAAAGACAAAATTATATTTTTGTGCTACTACAAAAAGCCAAGAACCCACTGGCTATGAAATTTATTGCGTGTATAAAAGTTTGGTAAGTATGCCATCAAATAAGCAGCCAGACTTCTATAAATAAGGTCACCACTGGTAACCAGAGATTTAATTCTGGCAAATAGGGAAATCCTTCTGTATATTGCACTGCAGGAATGTTGTATCTTTTGAAAGCTGCTGCTAACACAGGAAAGTGGAGAGTAACTTCTTCAGAATGCTGCAATGAACCATTAATGTCAAGGGTTTAAACAGAGGGGCTGCTTTGTGCATGTATGCATTCAGATACACACAGCTGCTTGTCCCCTTTGGAAAAAAAATCTCCTTCACCGAGTAGCAGGTTCAAAAGGGATCCACTCAAATGCAGTGAAAGCACTGAACCTCATTGATTAATTAGGAGCAGTGGTGGGATCTGGAAACCTGTAAAAGCTGATTTCTTCCAGTTGCATCCCCACTTCCACATTGGACCCTCTAGGGCAGCGTGCAGTGCAATCAACCCTCAGGAGCAGCTTGTCAGAGAGTAAAAGGGGCTGCAGTAGGAACGAGGAGCCATTATAGTATGAGTGCAACCATTTGTGTGTTTCACAATCCAAACCAGTGGTTGGCTGCCAAGCAGATTGAAAATTTCTGGAGCCTTATCCCCAGGTGACAGGATTTTAGATCATTAGGAAGGAAAGGACTCTGGTAATAACTGCAGATTTTGGTTTTTCTGCTTGTAATCAAATGTAAAATGTGCTGATTAGGCTATGGATACTTCATGGACTCTTAAAGCCTAATCCTGTGCAGAGTTAGAAGTGCCCAACTTCTTTTGACTTCAGTGATATTAGGCATGCCAAGTTTTCATTGGATTGAGCCCCCAAGACTATGACCAGAAGGAAAAGGGGTCTCCAAGGTTTCACTTAAGCAGCTGCTTAAAGGAACTGCTGAAAGTAACTTCCCTCATTAAATAGTCTACATTTTCATGTTCAACCCCTGTAAATAATTACTTAGCGCAGGTTGTTTTTTCCTTGCAAGGAAAGTAAGTCGAGTGCTATGACTTCAAAATGTGATTAAACTAATAAGCTGTTAGGAATAGCTGCTTCCAAGAATGGATTTTGACTAATCTTGCCATTAATTTAGTCAGGTTAATGGTCATCATTTTTACTCTGCTCTCATTATTTCTGAGGCTTGCTGTCTGCAGTAGAAGGAGTTATGTTTAAACTATTTTTAATTTGATATTTTCCAGCTAACTTAATCTAGAAAAGCTAGCATTGGAGTGCTGGAGCCAAACTCACGAGGTGGTGGCCTCATATGCCTTCAGGCCAAGTCTCAGGATATTGCCTCATGAAGGCACATGAGGCTGCTACTTTGCTAAAGCTGATCAGGCCTGTGTCTGGTCAGGGCTTGAATGGGAGACCAGCTGGGAACAACCTGTACACCACCTTGACTTCCATTTTGGAAGAAAGGTGAAATATAAGTGTAATCAGACAAATAAATCTCTGCAAGATTTCCTTGAGCCCACTTCTGTTTCACCAGGTCTTTAATATTGAAGGACTACAGGGACCTTTTGAGGCTGAATCTTGGTGCCTATTAATATTTTTGCTGTTAAGAAAAAAATACCCCAATAAAGATCTTAAAGAAAGGGAACATTCGCATCCCAACTTTCTTTCCCAACAGCCATTCCCACTAATTATGGAAATGGCACAGCTTCATTGCTTATTAAAAGCAGGTTCAGGTGTGAATCTAGTGCGATTCCTTTGTTTCTAATTTCGTGTTTCTCTTTCAGCCTCTCTGCTATGGTCTGCAGCTCGGAATCAAAGTTCACAAAACACCTCATCACAGCAAAGGTAAGATCTGTTTGTGGCAGAACATGCGTCATCTTTCACCTCTAGGATCCTGACCTTCCTCTGTCAGAATTATTTTTATAGCATTTTTTACTCTGCTCTTCATCTGAAAAGGCTCCTCAAGCTGCTTACAGATATTAATAAGGCAATCCCTGCTCTCAGGCTTACAGTGTAAAAGATCATAGAATTGTAGAGTTGGAAGGAACCCCAAAGGTCCTCTAGTTTAACCTCCTGCAATGCAGGAATCTCAACTAGATAATTTGTATCCAATGGCCATCCAACCTCTGCTTAAAAACCTCCAAGGAAGGAGAGTCCACAACCTCCCTAGGGAGACAGCTCCTCTGTCAGACATCTCTTATAACACAAAAGGAAAAGGGATAATGAGGGGAAGAGGGAGAGAAAGCAAACACTGGCATTAGATCTTAGTTACAGAGTTATTGTAATGATCAGCTGGAATGGAAATAGTTCAAGGAGAAGGCAAGGCAAGCATTGTTCTCTCAGCTGAATGCACAGAGTGGCTCTCTTTCTCTTCTCTCCCTCTGCTGTGGCATGATGGAATGTTGCTGCAAGATGGGGGAATGTTGAGGGGAAAGGGAAGGCCTGATGGAGCTGGCTTCTCTGAAGAATTGATAGTTGGAGACTCACCCCCCCTCCAATCTATCCTTCTGCTTTAAAAACAGAGTTGCCATGTTAGACCTAGGACCTACTAGAAAAACACTGCACCATAAGGGTGCAATTTCAGGAATCTCATGTGCATGCATGTTAGTGCCACACTGGAACTTTAGGAATAAGTTCCCCCAAACCTCCTTTTGGGGGTGAGAGCTACACAAAACAAGATAAGTGTTAAAGGAGAACTGTGACGCATGCGGAAACTCCATGCTGGTATGCCTCTTCTTGGGTGGCATAGGCCATGCTGTTCCTTGGCCTGTCATGAGGACAATAAAAAAAACAACAACTGTGGCTTCACCACCAGCACTGCATAGTTTGCAAGATTTGTATGTGCATTTTCAAGGCTTGGGTGTACACACACTGAATGTGTTATACTTGAAAAACACCTCTTGCGAGAGCAGCCCTAGGAAGTGTGCTCTAATAGAGGCAACACAAAGGAATTTCATTTAATATTTCCCATCATCCTCAGCTTGGCTCTGTGCACTGGTTCTTCTTGAGCAAGAGGCCTTCATCAGTTTTCCATGAATTATTCCCTTCTCCTTATCAGACTCTTGTATAAAGAGAACTGTCAAGGTAGGGAAAGATACTCCACCTCGTAATAATCCTAATTGTTTTAGCTAACCTCTTGGCTGAAAGATAGAAAATTAATATTGGTGTCCTTGATTCTTAGCCTAATCATGTTTCTTCCTACTTTAATGCAGTTCTAAAGAGTAACAGGAAATACACCCTAACTCCTCGAGATTTTGAACTTGCTCGCAGCTTCGGAGTACCTGGTATAAAAGAGACAACTCCAAAAAAAGTTACAGTGCTCCAAAGCATCACCAGTTGCATAAAGTTGCTTTAGAGAGAGCATTCATGATCATCATTATCACATTACAAAATTGGTTGGCAGCTAAGCGGTGAACAGCACACGGAGATAAGGGTGAAAGCAAGTACTCTGCAGCCTGTGCCTCTCCCATCCCTGTGCATCATGAGTTCAACTAGTACAGAATGTAATGCAACCAAGGACAGGAAAAGCAAGAGGGGCAGTCGCAACACCTCAGCAAGACCTCGTAATGCTCTGGACAAGATGATGGGGGGAACTGCTTCTGAACCCTGTATCCCTTCCTCCTCCTCCTCCTCCTCCTCTTTGCCTTCTACTTCCTCCCTGGCCTTACCTTTACAAACTGCCCTTGCTGGCTCCCCTCCTAATGCAGGCCCGAGTTTTATGGAACAAACTACTCCTTTAAGTGATAGCAAAGGAACTGAGCATCAGGACATTCAGAGAAAGTACTGTGGAGGCAAGACTCACTCTATGCAAACTCGTAATCAAAGGAAAATAGTTGCTGCAGCTGCACAAGTAGAGCCACTCAGACTTGATGATAGAAGTGTTGATGAGGAAGTAGTTGACCTCACTTGCGAAACTTCAGAACCTATAGTTGTTGATCTTACACATAACGATTCTGTTGTGGTTGTTGGAGAGAGTGGACAGCAGCCCAGTAGAGAGTTCAGACGTCAACCATTGTCTGACAGTCTTATATTAAGTAGTGATGATGATGATGATAGCAGGCACACAGAGAGTGATGCTCTTGCCACTAGAGAGCTGCCCAGAGAAGTGGGAAGGAATGAATTTGCAAGTTCAAGATCCTCAGGCACTGTGTGTTGTCCAATTTGCATAGAGAGCTATGCAGAGATTGTGCAAAGTGGACGGCTTATAGTGTCAACAAAATGTGGCCACATCTTCTGTAGTCTGTGCCTCAGCAATGCTCTTGGGCATTCAAACTTTTGCCCAACTTGTAGAAGGGAACTCACTCAAAAGGAGTATCATCCAATTTATATATGAAGACCTGGGTGTTTCTGAACACAGTCTAATGCGGCCTTCATAAACATGAGTGAACTCCAAAGAACACACAAAGTATATATGACTTATATATGACAGTTAGCAATTTCACTTTTTTGCAGTTGACCTCCTTATGGTCCAGTTGTACTGTTTAAGCTTCATTTTGCTTTAAGGTTTATGCAGCTCACATTTTTTGAGGTCTGTAGAAGTTTGAAGAACAGCTTGAAGGATATGTCTGCTGTTGCCACGTTGCTTTGTGTAGATATCTCATTTCAATTCTTCTAGTTCTGTTGCTGCTTTGAGAAAAGATTGTTATCTAGTGAACTCATTTATTCAAGACTAGGCCATTCATAGTCATCTATGATAATACAACCTGCAGCTTCTTTTTGCAATTTGCCTTGTAAAAAACTAAAGCCAGTCTGTTCCATATCTACTTGTTTTCTAGTGGCAAACATCTCTTTCTGTTGATGTCGCCCCTATAAAGTTCCATGATCTCATAAACAGATCAAGATTTATAAAACACTGTGGCTCATTTCTAACACTGCATGCATAAATGATTTATTACAAATAACTTTTGGTGGTCCGAGTCTTCTCTCTAATAGAATACAGCCGTAATGTTAGATCTGAACAGCTTTTCCTGTCCAGGCATATGCTTATGGAGGAATTCATAATGGAGTCCGTACCAATGTTGCCACTTGGGGCAGAATCAAATCAATATGAGCTAAACCATTTATGTGAAACACTCCTCAAATGGTTGGAAGAGGATAAAGTAATGATCTGCTTCTCATAAATGGTTTGCCGTGGGAAATCTACATCCATAGGGACATGTTTCAAGCAGCAAGCATGTAAGACTTAAATAGCACATGATAAAATTAACTTGAGTTGCGGTAACTCACTTTCTTAGCCCTGTTATGTATTCATAGTAGAACTATGAATGGCTTGACATGTTGAACTTTTAGTTGCTGCTGTACTAATAGGTCAAATTGCTTTAAAATGTTTTATGTTGCTAACTCTTAAATTAAAGGCTTTCTCTTCAATGTATGCCACCCAATCTTCAGTTGGTAGAAAACATGGGATGTCCAGCATCTCATCAGGCCTTAATCTGCAAGGTATATGGGCTGCTGTGAGTCTCATAATATTTTTTTCCATGTTTCTTCTTTATTAGATTTTAAAGGAGTCTCATAACATAATGAAACTTCACCCATTACATCTTGGAGAGCCAGTGTTATGCTTCCAGTTCAGCATTAGATTGAACACCTTTTTAAAAGGGGATGTTTCCTTAGTCTCCCTGCAGCCTACTGTAGGGGCCTAGCTGCACCCACCCCATATTAGACTTGCACATAGCCTGTCAATCATGTGGAATTGTTAGGACTTCCACAGATGGAATTGTCTCCCTGAACATGGGCTATGGGGATCAAATACTCTCTGCAAATGCACCTGATGTTACCAAAACCTAGATGCAGCCACCAGCTTTTGAATGGAGGTTAAGTAGAGTGCTAAGTGGACTGTCACTTGCATTCATCCCTACCATCACAGCTTCTGTTCTGTTTGCACGGGCACTCTTATTAAAGAACAAATTACACTTTGCCCAGGGACAGACCTTGGTAATCTGGTGCCTTGGGGGGGGTGTCAAAAATTTGACACACACCCTTCCCTCGTGGTGCCTTCTGAAAGCCAGGTAAGGGAGGCATCGGGCTTTGGGATGGATGCACAAAGCTCTGGCAGGCTCCTAGAGCTCTCCCATCTCATTTCCAAATCTGGGAAAGTGCTAACTAGGCTTTGGGAAGGAGGCAGGGAGACTCCCTTTTGGCCCCCACATCCTGTGCAGGGGAACTGGTTCACTGCCCTAAATCCAACTCTGCCTCACCAATAAGGCATTTTACCCATTGGAGTAAGTTGCAGAATGTATTTTTGAGGTCACTTATTTGAGTCGTGATGGGAAAAACTGAATTCCTGTGCAGAATCCTTAATGTGCACCAAACTGGAGGGGTACAGCAATCACTACTGTTGGCCGATGCTGTATGGAACCTAACACTTCACCAATCTAGTCTTTGCATAAAAGTTTTAGCAAAATTATGTGTTAGGGTGCCTCAACCCCTTACACAGTTTCCTGAATCCTTGCAATGAAAGGGTGTGGGGTTTGGGGGGGGAGTGTTATCTAGTGGCAGTTGAAAAACTGCACCCAAGTTAGCAAAATGCAGTAACAAAAACTACATCTCCATAATGGACTGTTCTTGATGGTAGGCCACAATTGCCATGTGACACCATGACAAGGATAGAAGAATATTTAGCAAGTGAGTCAGAACTTAAAACTATCATATTCAGATGGGTTCTTACATGCTGGACAACTCCCCCACAGGACACTACACTATTACTTTTGTGGCATATAAATAAAGCCATAGGCTATGCTAATAACGGATGGAATAATTGACAGAATTTTCTGCTAGGTTTTGTGACCTCTGCCATTTCTCAAGGACAAGGTCACAGACATCTGAATACAATTTACCCGCATTTAAAAATAAATGAGTTCTTAAAGGACTGTCAGTTTTTATGTGTGGTTTTCATTTGGTGATATATATATAATTGTTTGTGAGGTGCCCCCCCCCCTCAGTATTCATAAAAGAATTTTATTTTTGCAGCAAAAAAGTAATTTGAGTACTCCAGTAGTCTTTTAAGGGCATGGCAATTAAATTATGCTACTCTAATTTCTTTCAAATACTAATTCTTTAGCATTCCTAATATTAATTAACCCCCTCTTTTTATTGTATTGCTCATTTTTCATTTTTGCCCACTGGAGGTACCTTAGCAGAAGCAGCTCAAGACCCATAAGCGGTTCATGCGTAGGGAAAAATATTCTGTTTCCTGCTTAGGCTTATTATTAGCAGGTGAAATCTTTAGACCAGATTAACTGGCATTGTTCTCTGCCATCTTTAGCAATATGTGTTCTTGGGTTCTTGATCCTCGTGAGTTCTGAAACTTTTGATCTACAGAACCAAGCAATACAGTTCCAAAGTTTTGAAGGTAGTACTTATTTATATGGAGTTGCTGATTTCCAGAGTTTGTGTGAACCTGCAGGAATTCACGCCATCTGACAGAATACTGATGGATAGAAAAGGGAATGCATATTTGAGTTGTCATTCGTCAGTTTTATGCCAGCAGCCTAGGGTCTCTTGCCAGGCATTGCATCTCCAGAAAATGTGTGCTGTCAAAAGCTGTCACTATACTAGAATTTTTAGGTAAGCTAAAGTGCAGCTAGTTTCTGGGAAAGCCAATTCAGCTTGGAAACTGACAGCCAGTTGCCTAGGTAGTTTGAGCAGTTGTTATTTATTTGACACCTGCCCTTCAACATGAGGTTTCAGGGTGTGGGTTACAATAATTTAAAATACAATATTAAACACCATTAAAACACATCATGATCAAAATAATATGGAAGATGCTATGAAATTTCCTTATTAAGAGTGAGCACCCTTGGGGAAATTTATTGTACTGACATAGGGACGCAGCATTCTTTCTGAATGTGTGTGACGACTCTTCACAGGAGTACAGCTTACAGTGTTAAGGGGGAAGCCATATAGAGAAAGGAGGAGGTATATGCAAATATGTGACAGGTGTCTACCCTCTAGATTTCACTGCATGAACTGTATAATGTCTTAGGTAAGTCAAGAGATGGCTTAATCCTGTCTTCCAAAAACCAGTACATGACTGCCTGCAGAGCCTTCCTCAGCCAGCTCCATAGATGGGTTTACAGTCAGTGGCTATTCAAGATAATGCTGGCCTCCCTTTTTACTTGCTTCTAGCTCCTAGCCAGGTAACCAGTTAATATTCTATTATTCACACAAAAATCTTTAGCATCACAGGGCAGGTGTATCTGGTACTGAACACTTCTTGCCTTAACAGATTAAAAAACAACACAACAGCTCTTTCTATTCAATGTTCCCTGTTTCGTTACTCTACCCTAAATTCCCTTGCTTAGTTAATCTAGTTCATAAATAAATAAACACTTTGCATCTTAAACAAAAATCCCATCAGGATCCCAATAGTAACCAGTTTTGAAAGGGGTGACCCAAACCCAGTGAATCTATTTTTGCTGGTGCTAGAAAGCATTACTGAACTCCCTTAATCATGGTGAGTGCAAGGGTGTGCATAAATTATGTTGTAATCCATGCATTCACAAATCACCATTGACTTATGGTTGTAAGATGCATGTGGCCATTGCTTCTTTTCTCCCACTTGGCTCCACTCCTGGCACAAGTAGGATAAACAAACCTGGAAGCTTTGTTTTCCCCATTACATCTGAACTAGGGCTCATGCTTTGTTGCTCCCTAAAAAGCCACCGTCAGCAGGCCAACCATAAGCAGTGACTTAAGATTGGCAGGCAATTGTTGCTTATTAGAAAGTATAAGGCCACAGTCCCTGGTTCAGATGTGGTGTGGTGCCAAGGTCGTCTGCTTTGCTTCTCCTGCTTGCTCCAATAGAGAACAGAATGAGGAGCAATTGGGCAGCATGTACTACATAATACATTATGAAATTACCCATAATGACCACTGTATGGTTACAGTGTTAAGGAAGCTGCTTTGTATGCAATCAATCAGTCTTAACTTAGACTAATCAGCATAATAACAAATCACCATTTAGTGGGGAATGCATGTTTTAATGCTCCCTAATGGCAAATTGCTTGCTTGTAGAAATACTTTTTTAAAGGGAGGTACCAGGGTATAGCCTGAGATAATCCTATCTGAATGGCATGTACTATGGTCCTACCCCGTTAATTCTTCTGGTTCTACTTCTCCCAACAATCTTGTTTCCTTCATAATCAGAAATTTTATTTATCCCTCTCTTTCATCATAAATAGATTTACCATTGGCTAGGTGAGGCCTTTCCAAATTGAGGTGGGGTTATAGCAGGTATGGGGAACTGTTGGCCCTCCAGATGTTGCTGAACAACAAGTCCCATCAGCCCCTGCAAACATGGCCAGTAGCAAGGAATGATGGGGGTTGTAGTTCAGTAACACCCGAGTGGAAGGGGCAAAGCTTCCCTAGACCTGCTCTATAGCACATGTTCTTGCTCCAAGTAGTGATAGCTGGTCCCCATTGGGGCTGGACACAGAGACCAACCGTAGGTGGAGCCAGAGCCAATGACAGGCAGAGCCAACTAATTCTAGTGTTGTCCCCATCCTCCTCTCTGCTGAGTTTTTCAAGGGCACAACTGAGACTAAGGAGAAGGAAGCTGACAGGCAGTGCTACCCTCTGGACTTTTTGTATGTAAGAAAGCAGGTAGGGTGAGGGCTGGCTGTGAGTAGAACCAAGTAAGTGAGGCAGCTCCCCAGTTGTCCTACTAGACCAACCTCTGCTGGTTCCAAGTTTCCAGTGGAATTGTAGCACTTATGCATTGATTTCTGATAATTTGCAAAATAACTGGCTTACACCTGCATGTTTCCAAATTCCAATTCCATGGACACATGCCTCAGGTAAGAAGATCTCCCTGTTGGGTAAGACCAAAGGCCTACCTAGCCCAGCATGCTTTTCTCACAGGGGTCAATTGAAGCAAAGCCTATGGGAAGTCCACAAGCAAGACATGAGTTCATTAGCACTCTCCTGTTTCATAATCCTCATTCACTTGTTCTACACAGCCAACATTTTGCCATCAGGGCCATTTGCACCACCAGTTTTTTTGAAAAGGAAAATGCCTCTGGTTTCACACCAAGACAAGCTTTGAATCTCCATGCCTCAGGTCTCACTTCGCCATTGCTTCTTATACCCAACTTCCCCATCACGTTCTGAATTTTTTTGGCTGAACTGCTCTTACTGATTCCTGACTTTTGGGAGCAGCCGTGAAATTGGCTAGATGGACAGAAAACTGACGTCTATTTCACATAAAGATTCCGTAACGGGACAGAACCTATCTCTAGTTGTGGTTCTCACTGTTAAAAGATATGAGGGAAATAGTTTTGGAAAACAAGATGACAAAGACTCTTGGACTAAGTTTGTTTTTGCTTTCTCTGTATGGTATTGTTTCCAAGAGAAAGCCATTTTCTTTCTTATTTAGGGACGATATTTGAAATACCCTTATAGGCTCAAGGGCTTGGCTATTACATTCATAAGAGTATATTCTTATTTCGCAGACTCCTTCCAAAAACATCCTTAACTTCTCCCCCATATCCTGAAATCAAACTCCCTGATCCTCTAGAAGAGGCAGAAGACCACAGAGGTAAATACACGTAGCTGTTCAAAGGCAAAGGGTATGGTTGTACCTATTTGCTGTATTTGTTTTGTTTTGATTTCTCATTGTCTTCATTTTTTTCTGTTTTGCATCTTTACAGTTTGCATGCCTAAAGAGCATTTGCTTTAAGAAAAATTGAAGCAAAGCAATGCAGTGTCAGGGACTGGCAAGGGTCCGAGGAGTGTGTGGCAGAGGCTGTGGGGCCAGAGTCAGATCCAGTGGAAGAGGGCAGTGATTTATGAGAGTTGGTGCCTCCTGCAAGGCAGGAGCTGGAAGAATGGGGAGAGTCCGAGCAGTCAGAGATAGGGAGGAGGTGCAGGATGTGGGGAAAGAGCCTGGGATTGAGGAAGGGCAGAATCCCCTCTGTCTTCCTCTCCATTGTCCTCCAGCACCAGGAGGGGCTTGAAGAGGGAGGCAAAGCAACAACTTCCAAGTAGGAGAAGCCACAGGTTGCTTGCATGCATCCCATCAGGTGCATAGGCGCCGACTCCATGGGGCTTGAGGGGGCCCGAGCCCCCTCAAAAATTCGTTTGGGGGGGCTCCGCCCCCCCAATAATCTCCGGCGCCCCTCCAGCAGAGTGCCATCGCCGCCCCTCCCCCAGCCCAAAATGCACAGGGAGGGGCGGGCTGCATGCCTCCTGCCCTCCCTCCCGAGCAAAAGCTCCACCCAATTTCCTTTGGAGCTGATTAATAGGCGCAGCACGCTCTCCCCTATTCGCTCACGAGGAGGCGGCGCCACTTTATTTGCATATTCATGAGCTTATTTATTATTCATGAGCTTTCCCGGGCCCCCCCAATATTTTTTATAAGTCCACGTCCCTGATCAGGTGAGGGTACTTAAGTTTGGGTGAAGGCATGGTCATACTGTTGCTCCAACAGTCCTGCTCTGAGCACAAGTCTGGAGAGGGATGCCAGCTACTTAGTCACCAGAAGCATGTGTGCATGCTTTGCGCACCTTAGGAGCTACTGCAAGTGTGTGTTTTGTTAAAAAAGAATTAAACTCCCAGCCACCTGTCCTCTTTGGGCTGGGTTGTGCTCAGGACATGCAGTAAGAGATAAAAGAGCATGGGGACTGCCTTACACAAAGTAAGACCATTGGTCCATCTAGCTCAGTTTTGTCTACAGCAGGGTTTCCCAAATTTGGGTCGCCAGCTGTTTGCACTACAATGTCCATCATCCCTGACCACTGGTCCTGCTAGCTAGGGATGATGGGAGTTGTAGTAAGCAATTGGGGCAGAAGGAATGGAAGTATAGAGAACATGACGATGAAGTTCATAACATGGCAATGGCTATTATAAAGCATGCTTATCGATGAAATGGACAGCAAAATAAATGTTCAGCCCTGGAACTGCTCATTGCAGACCAGAGTAGCCACTGAGTATACAAAAGGTTTAACTTCAGTGGATCTTAAGAACCACTCACTGCAACTTAGGCCTTAGAACCAGTTTTTGTCGTCATTGGACAATGAGGACTGTGACGTGGATTATGACGTTATTGTGAAAGAACTATTTGCTTTATCGACAGCTAGTATCACACACACATACACACACAAAATTCCCACCTCATTTATTCACTAACTTACCATTTTTATCCAGAGATTGTTCAAAAAGTAAATGAACTAATTGCCACGGGACAATATGGAAGACTGTTTGCAGTTGTTCACTTTGCCAGCAGACAGTGGAAAGTAACCAGCGAAGACTTGATTTTACTTAATAATGATATACCAGCTGAATGTGGAGACAGAATCCGAATGGAAAAGGTAAGCTTTATATTAGCAATTGCTTTATCCTCCTATATCAGACATATTTCATTGGTGTCCTCCTTTTTTAAAGTGATTGGATTCCCTATGTTATTAGATGGGTGTCAAATAGGATGTTAAATATCACATCACTAAGAATGTTTGGGCTGATTCAGACAAGCAATGATAATTTTCTCCATCTTTTGCCTGTAAAATTGGGCATGGAGAAAATTTAGTGGGAGCCAGCTGCTTATATGTGGACAAGGTCAGTAATGCCACTGACTGTAGTAGCTTGAAAGAAAGGACAGCTGTGATCCCAGAAATGGCTGCACCTGTCCCCATGTAAGCAAATGATTAACAATAAAATTTCTCCATGCACACACAACACTAGTTTGTATGCCCAGCCCATGCTCTGTCTTCAGAACGATGAAATGTCTAGACATATTAAAGTGGTTAATATTTTGGGTGAACACCCTTGTCTTGTTAGTGCTTTGATTCTTACTTTCATCTCTTCTTGTACAAGCTGGTTGACCTTCATAGGCTCCTTTAACCTGTTGCTATGGAGGGAGGGATGTTGTTTTTAACTAATTAGTGCTTCACAGGCATTGGCATCTTGGAAATTATATGGAAAGCCAAATTTCAGATTCAGGGTTTCCGATCCCCAGAATTAGATTTACGATGGTACTAGAAAATCACACACACACCATTTGTATTTTGGGAATTAGTATCGTCTTGCTCTTCTCTTTCCATATTAGCATTTTATAAGCATTAATGCTACGTAGTTAACTTTATGAGTCTCTCCTATGCTCACTGAAAAGAGATGCTAGAATTCTTATTACTAGGAAATGACCTAGTATAGAATAGAATTCTAGCCACAGGTATCAGCTGATCTTTGATTTTACTTTCATTATTTTTTGGAGGAGGGGTAAACCAAATATACTGTGAACTTTCATGCAGACCAGAGGGGTTCATTTGCCTAATTCAAACCAAACCAGTCCAATGTCATTCTCTTAGATACTGCTCATAAGCATGCTACCCATGATCATGTTTTAAGACTAACACTGGCCTGCTTTGTTGCTGTCCAGATATGGCACACTTACATGTTGACAAATGCACCTGCTCTGATTTGTAAGCCGGACTGGCATTCACATGGAAATTGTGGGAGGTCGGGGTGGAGTATCCTTCAGTATCTAACTTAATACACTTTTAACACTAACACAGCCTGTTTAATCAAAATACCCCAAGTTGTCATGAAATGAAGTTGTGTTTAGTTCATCAGCATGTATATTCTAGTCAGGTGCCCTGTTATGGAATAATTTAGCAAGAGAAAAATACTTCCCACAAACCTAGTTCTCTGGTTTCATTTCAGAGAGGCCTCCCTGGGGATTGTGCTCCTTTCAACCACATGCCACATCCATATGTGAAACGGATCAGGTCTTTGCAGAAAGCTGACAGCTGGGAGTGCTAAAATTTAGATCGGGGTGAAAAAGTCAGGCTTTCATGTTTAAGCCTCCAGTAACTCCTGACCCCAATCCTGTCAGGATATAGCACCGAACTAGAACTTGAGAAGTTCCCAATTATCAGCTGTGTGCAGCATCACAGTGCTTCACTGGCTTGTTAGAGATGTGGGCAAATGTTTTTAAAAGGCAGTTAACACACGATATTGAAGTTCCCTGCATCGGGGTGCTTTCTTGAGGTTACCAGCTCTGAACCCCAATAGCTGCTGCAGATCTGTGAGCTTTCAGTGGTGGAGCAACCACTGGAAAACCGTACCCTCTCCTTTTGCAATGTGTGGCTCTTCCTACAGCAGCTAAAGAAATCACTTCATGTGCGAAAGCAGCTATTCTGTTACTTTCCCCTCCTGTCTCACCATTTCACAAAAGCTAATGATGTTGTCTTTTGTTCGAAGTGAAGAGGGATCTTAGTGTATACCCTAGGTTGGGGCCAAAAACACAGTTCTCACCAAAGAGTATTCATTGGTTAGGCTAGGGTCTGCTTCTCCTCTGTGTTACTCTTCCTTAGTCGGCTATAAGCTGTGGCTAGAAAACTTCATTGCAACTGTAAAGCTCCTTTCCCCCCAAGTATGTTGACAACATTCTGACTGTTATGACAGTCTTGTGGTGACAGATGTGAATTATTTAATCTTGTCCAGGTATTGCTGGTTGGTGCAGATGACTTCACCCTGCTGGGAAAGCCACTGCTGGGGTAAGGCATCCTTTAGAATAATTCTCTCTTGAGGTCAGCTGCCACCTTTATTAAAATGTTTTCAGACAGGTGCAATTAGGGCAATAATAACAAAAACAGAACCCCACAGTAAAAACCCCTAAACAATACCCCAACCAAGAGTTCAGCTGCTTCAGCTTTTGTAGTTGGAGTCAGTCAGGGCTCCGCTCTCCCAGGCTGTGTGGAAAAGGCCTGCAAGGCAAGGAGCAGGTCTTCCAGGACTCACAGCCAAGATGGTCCTGTAATGGTGAGGGAGGCAATTGTTAAATGTTTGGGGCCACTGTGACACATGGTATTCTCCCCACCCTGATTTTGGGTTCTTTTGCACGTGACAAAAGCAACCGTAAACAGCTCCAAACATAATTATGCCTGGGGCCCATTCTGTGATGTGAAAAAAACTAGAGATGTAGCCCAAAATGGACCCATAGCCTTCATGTTTGCTTTTTTCTACTTTACCATTCTCCGTTTGATTAGAATAAAATGTACAATGTTTTCCTCTTTACTATAAAGGAAGGATCTAGTCCGTGTGGAGGCAACCGTCATTGAGAAGACAGAGTCCTGGCCAAAAATACGTATGATAATCCGTCGAAAGTCTAATTACAAGAAAAAAATGAGTAAGATGAAAAATAAACATAAGCCCTTCTCTATCAAGCTGCAGAATGCTATGATGGCACCTAAGCTGGTGCTATGTCTAGAATAAAAGAATGCAGTGTCCTATGTGTCCATAGAATAGCTAGGATGGTGTTCCATCAGTTAGAATCCCTTTCTTTTTGCTGGTCAGTTATTCCTGGTTTAGCTTTCACTCTCCAAATCTTGCCTATGAAGCCAAAGATGTTAACAAGCTGAAACAACATCTTTAGGCTAATCTTAATCAGCATGCTTAGTAAGGAACAAATGACAGCTTATTCCTCAGTGCCTCTGGCACTGAGGAATGCAATGAGTAGAAACTGAAACCTGAATAGATTTGAAAGTGCTTCTCTTTGTTTGGGATTATTTGACTCTCTTTGTTAACATACTTAGGTAACTGAACTCCAAGGCTGTTCTCTGATCTGTGTTTTTCCATTCTCTTTCAGTTTTAATTCAGCCACAAACCGTTCTCCGGATAAACAGCATTGAAATTGCTCCTGTTCTGTCATGACGAATTGTTGGGCTTGCTGTTTCAGGGCAATATGAAAACTGGAAAATATTTCAGTTGCATTTTTTGTTGTTGTTGTCAATAAAGAAAACTATTATGAAATAACTTTTGTTCAAATATGATTTCTAACTTGATATTGATTGTTGTGAAACTACTGTCTTGTGAAATTGGTGGTTAAGGAATGATTGACAAGATTCCCCCTGCCCCGTCTGAGCTTGGTGTAGAATAATGTAGAAAAGACTATGCAGCTTATAACCCCACCAGCTTCACACACACACACACAGAGAGAGAGAGAGAGAGAGAGAGAGAGAGAGAGAGAGAGAGAGAGAGAGAGAGACCCCCTGCAGCAGCCCAGCAGCCATGTGTGGTGGGGTTGACTGATTTGCCTCATGTTGGCTGCCTGAGACTGGTGATGGTTTGATTTTTCCACATGACCCATTTCATGCTAAAACCTCTACCTGTAGTTTAAATATCAGAATGTGTTCCCATAATCATCACATATCAGTGAACTGAAGCAGATGTCTCATTTAAAACAAGCAAACATATTCTTAACTTGTTAACATGGTTGATATTGTTTTCTGTGCTGCAACAGTGCAGCCTAATCACCTCTGATTCAGCTCATTGCCTCTTGTGCTGCAAAGCAATCTGCGACTTTCCCAGTGTTGTTGCAGCTTCAGCCATCCTGGGCAATGGTCAGAGATTACTGCAACTGGGGTTCAACATCTGGAGGGTCCCAGATTCTCCATCCCAGCTCTGAAGCTAATGCTGTTGCTAAAAGTAAGTAGTTTTAAAATGTGCCACAGCATATTTTGTCTTGAGATGAAAATTGCTTTTTACTCACTTTGCTAATGCCATAATTGAGACCTCTACTTCAATCCTTCAGTACTCAAGTTTAATGAGCTGGATTAGCAATAGTGTTAGTTTCTTCCATTTCCTGATTCCTGCTGATGAAGAGAACCATTTCCCTCCTTCAGTCCTCTTTAGAGAACTGCAGAAAAACCACTTAGCCAAATACTAATGAACTGTAAGGAGCAGCCAGCATTGTTCCATGGGAGATTAATTCATTGTTTGTCCGATGAGATATCTGTGGCCATCGATTTTGCAAGAGCACTACATAGTGTCCACCTACTGATCTATTTATTCCTCAGAATGCTTGCATAGCACAGAACAAAGGCTGGCAAATTAGGTAACATTGCACTTTTAACTGGAGCAATTTTCATTGGTTTGTGTACTGACTTTCACCTTTAACAAAGCCAATCGTAAGGGCTGGTTCACAGAGACCAGCATCACCGATTAAACACAACAGACTGAACTTTTAACAATGCCGGTTATGCAGTGCTTATCAATTTACAGTGGTCAGATCATATGTTGCCAATCAAGTGCATAGAAATAGGTGATGTTTTTGCATGTGTGAATCAGCCCTTACTCCTGCTGTTCAAATGTTTAAAGATCTCAGAGGCAAATAATAAAACAATGCACACGCAAATGGAATCGCCTGCTGTCATGGAGGCTGCAGAAGATCTCTGTGACTCATTCAGTCCAAGGGTAGTTGGAGAGAGGTATGACTTCTGGTAGGGACGCGGGTGGCGCTGTGGTCTAAACCAACAGAGCCTAGGGCTTGCCGTTCAGAAAGTCGGTGGTTCGAATCCCCGCGATGGGGTGAGCTCCCATTGCTCAGTCCCAGCTCCTGCCCACGTAGCAGTTTGAAAGCACATCAAGTACAAGTAGATAAATAGGTACCGCTCCAGTGGGAAGGTAAACGGCGTTTCCGTGCGCTGCTCTGGTTCGCCAGAAGCGGCTTAGTCATGCTGGCCACATGACCCGGAAGCTGTACGCTGGCTCCCTCGGCCAATAAAGTGAGACGAGCACTACAACCCCAGAGTCGTCCGCGACTGGACCTAATGGTCAGGGGTACCTTTACCTATGACTTATGGTTAAAATGCTGAGGATTGTGCTCCACCCTTAAAGCCCATGGGAGAAAGAATACAATGTTTTCCAGCTACAAGAAACTATCGCTTGATAGGTGTTTAAAATTCAGAGTCCGAGACTAAGCAGTGCTAGGGGTATACTCTTGGCATGATTTTATTTTTATTTTTTTGTACAACAGCTTTGCTGGGTATCTTAGAACTCTTTCTTCTGTCTGATTTATTTTCTCAGCATGACATGAATTCATTCTAGCTGCAAACAGAAAACATATTTTAACGGCTCAGTTCAGCGATGCTATATAAATGAAAAGAAGCCTGTTTCTGTTGGGGTAAGCGGGGGGCATATGGAGCTGAAATCTTTACTGGGAGGAAAGACTGGCAGTAATCTATTGCCCTAGCACACATCTAGTTGGGGTTCAAGAAGCTAATGCTTAGTTACTGAATGCTAAGAAAAAAATGGGCTTTGGGCTATACAGACCTAAGCCCGAAAGCTAAGAACATACTGCCCATTGTTAATTTCATAAAAGTCAGTGGTAGTGGGCATTACTAATTATTTCCACGTATATAGTGTTCAGGGTGTTTTAGGTAACATTATCTCAGTCATCCTGATAATATTTTTGTTAAGTAGACCAGTATCCTCCCATGGTATAGATGGGCTTCTGAGACTGGATAATCAAACTGGGATAACTGCGTGATCCTAAAGCTTTTAATGAACTGTATCACACACACACACACACACACATATATCACTTGCTTAATATTGTCCTGTTTCTGGTTTTGTTAATGGCCTTTAAAAAGCATGGCCAGTGGCTACTAACAGAGCAGAACGGCATAAACCGCCAGAGAATGCTCTCTTAAGAATCACACGCAGTCTAATATCATTGACCTTAGCGACTTAGAAGAAGGCCAGAACATTCAGATAATTAGAAGTCAAAATGAATGAGGGTACAGCTTAATTAAGAGTTATTCTGACACAGGGAATCTCACAAGAAAATCTGGCTAATCAGGAACTGCAGATAATCATAGTTCAGGTTGGGAGAAACTGCTGCATTAGAATAATTACAAAGATTTATGAGATACATGCTGTGCTGCAATAACAGATAATGGCATTAATAAGATATTTCATTATACCTCCTGTACATCATTTAATTACATGGTGACAGTTTGTCTCCAGGAACTCCCCCCGGCCACTGCATCTTAAAAGCTAGTAATAATAAAATCAATCTCTGTCCTGAAAAAAGCATTATTGACTAGGATTTGGAATAGTATTATGACTACTGGTGCATCACGGTTCTAGCCTGACTCATCTGCTTTGTGATGAGTGGTTCTCTTTCTATCTACAGGATAGATATCTATCTACAGGCCCTTTTGGGGGGGGGATGTATAGAACCACTTTGTTGAGGATCATGGTTTTTGAGGCGAGTCCCTATTTCAGGAATTTTTACTGTTTGGAACAGACATAATTTTCTTGTTACTTTTCTGTAGACCTCAGAAAATTTCCATGTTAGTTTCTGCAAACAAACAAACAAACAAACAAACCACCTCGGATAATTATTCAATCAGGTTAAATTTAATCGTACAAAATGGATGTGACCTTATTCGGAGACATAAAGCCAGCTCCACGCCTGGAGCCAAGACATTGCTGCAAATCATTTACCACTTTCCACTTCTTAGACCTCACCTCCCAGCTCCCTCCAAATCATATTTCTCAGTTTACCAACCCCTTTCCCCAAATAACCTGGATTTGCCATTTTCTTTATGGTATGAGTCAGCCTCTAAGATGGGGTTTGGAAATATGCAGTTCACAGACACATGACTTATTTGTACAGCACCAGCCTCTTGGTAAAATCCTATTTCTTTCTAAGCAACAGGAAATATAAAATGAAAAAAACAATTAAACCATGATGGTGATATGTCTGGATACAGTTTTCAATCTGCTTTTTTTCCCAAATCTGAAGATTTCTATGCATGTCCCATTATTTTGAGAGCTACTATTAATTTTTCTAAGATGCATTTATTTGCTTATTGATTGATTGCTGTAAATTTATAAGCTGACCTTTGGCATAATGCTTCTAGACTGACAAACATTTAAAATGATAAAAACACACGTAAAGACCAGGCACAAAGCAAATCAATAAAGCTGCAGCCACCACCAGCCAATAATGTAAAATCCATCAAAACCCATCAGACACAACTAAAAGCAACTACACAACATGCTGGAATGCTGGGGGAGAAGAAGGCATTTGTTTGGCATTTAAAGAATATCAAACACCCCATCAACACTATACATTTAAACTCGTATTATAACATTGTAAGTCATGGCTTCCCCCAAGGAATTTGCTTCTCCACCCTGCCACCCCCACAGCATGCTCTCCAAATCCCCAATCCTTCAGAGCAGATTTGGGAGAAGGAACACAGAAGAGAAGTTCTGTTGCACAAACAGAAACCCTTGCATTAAGCTACCTCTCCAGTTGCAAACGTTCCATGATATATTAACTCCATCTTGTTTTCAGCAAGTTGTTTTGTCCCATGTGAACCAATCTTCTATTACCACTCATTTTTAAGCATAATAATATAGTAGTTTAAAAACCAGTAATCCAATCCCGCCATGGCATTTAGAAATGAACAAAGCTTTTTCAGTCAGTCTTGGTTCTCCATTCCAAATTTTCCAAATGGTTTTCTGCCACCACTCTAAAATTATTCAGTCAGGCCTCTACAATCATGTCTATTCATACAGAGAAACAATATTTTTTGGTATACATCCATATTGGTCAAAACAATTTTTCCCCCAACCATGATAATGGAAGATTTGCCCAATTATCTTTCATAGCACTTCCTAGTAATTTCTGGTGTTTTTCGCAAGAGCTGAGTCATCAGCATAATGTTGCATTTTCAAGCCTTGTTTTCTGTAAGTTGGGGTGGGCAACTTTTTGGCTCCGTGGGCCAGATCCTTATCAGGATCAGTCTTGTGGGCCAAATGTAACAGGTGGGTGGGAAGGCCTGACATCTTGTGCAAGGTGCTTTGAAGTCCGTAAGCTGGTACTTCAAAGCACCTTCTAAGGCTAAATGCAAACTCCTTGGTAACAGCATACCCTCACAGTCTTCCCTTCTTCGCCCCACAGAAATGCCCTTTCATTTGACCTTTTTAAAGTATTTTTATTAAATTTTATCCCCATAAACCAAATAACAAAATAGAACTTCATGATATAAAACCAAACCAAGGATGCCATGGGATGTTACATTAATAAGAAAAATTAATAATTAAGAACTACCTTGAACTGAGCATAAAGTCACTTGAATACTGGCTCTGTCTCCAGCAATCCACCCGCTCTCAGGACAAAACCTCTACTCCAAACCATCGCCAGTTGGCACTACAGTAGTCTAGCCTTCAGGTTATGAATCAATGAGTGATGGTCGCTATATCTGAACATGAAAGAAAATATGTCAGCATTGCCGGGGATTTTTCTCTCTGTAGATAAGAAACTGGAGTTGGTAACCTGATAGATTGCATGCAAGTTTCACATACCGAAGAGATGAGGTTATTTGCTCAAACCTGTAAATTAAGATCTGCAGTGATAATACAGCTGCTTTGAGTTGTTCCCAATGACAGTACAAGGAAAACAGCTGGGAAGTATGTAAACTACAAGTGGTTCGAAATGACTTGCAAGTTGTTTGGGGTCATCGTTATTTATAATACTCAAAATATAACCAGTCTTCATATTGCGTTTGGGAAAACAGTCAGCTGATGGAATACAAGGAAATAACAGTTATATGAATGTGTTAGACAAAATGTTAATAAAAATGCCTCAATAGCCATAGCTACCTCACTGGGAGTGGAATTCAGGACTCTCTTGTCTTCTCTGTTTTTCTGGTTCTGAAAATGAGCAGGATAAATGTATGAGTTCTAATCGGCCGCCTTTGTTGTAACCTCTTGGGGCTAGCAAGGATATTTCCCACTCCTACAAATGCTGGTGGGATTCTTCCCCCTTTTATTGGCAGCATCAGAACAAGCTGCATATGGAGATAGAACGGAGCCAGTTATAGATGGAAGAATACCTGGTATAAGGCATTATAAAGCATTATGTGCTAGAATACAGGCAATGACCAATTTACATGGGTTCAATATGTGTGTGGCCATGGACGTGCACATCGTGGCGACCCAGAAGTGGCTGGAAAATGGGCGACAATGGGCTTATGTGTGCTCTGCTGTCGCATGTGATGACCTCGAGATTGAAGAGACCAGTCCCCTGTGTTACTGGAGGAATCACAAATCTGGATACATTCCCTGATTGGAAAGAGGGAAGTCCAGAGCAGTGACTATCTCATTGACACAACAGACAGCCCTCACAGGGGTGGTCAAAAGCAGATCATCAATTTTCTCAGCAAAAGAGAGCAAATGCTCCAATCAGTCCTGATGAAGCAGATTTACCTCCCGCAGCAGATACTGACTGGGCAGTGGCAAGACCAGAATGGTAAAGCATGCAGAGGTGCCACAGGCAGCCTCCCTTGTGGGTAGACACGTTGGGCTCCCGGGAGATGTTAATGATGCAGTTTAAGCTAGTGTGTTGTCACGGTCAGAGTGCGACACTAAGGGCAGGGAGACCCAGCTTCAAATTCCCACTCCCCCATGAAGATCACTTGGGCCAGTCAGCATCTCTTACCACAACCTAGCTAACAGGATTTTTATGAGGAAAAAATGGAGGAGGTGGGGACTATGTACACCACTCTGGGGTCACTGGAAAAGTCATAAAGAAAGAAACACGTTTTCACAATGCACAGGGATGAGGAACCTGTGGCGCTTCAGTTGTTGGTGGACTACAAATCCATTCATCTCTGGCCATTGACCATGCTAGCTGGTGCTGATGGGAGCCGAAGTCCAACAACATCTGGAGGGCCACAGCATCCCCACCCCTGTATGACTAGTTCCCTCTTGGTATACAACCTGAAAATGACTATACTTGCCCCACTAATTCTGACATTCTCTGCTCTAACCCTCCTCTAACTCTACTACCTCCATAGAACTATACAGGCTATGATGTCAGCAAAGGAAGCAATTGTCTGAATTCTAAACCCAGGGTTTTTAGTCCATTTGTGTGTGCGCATGGCACATCCTTGGCTGCCAGAATCTGAAGATGAATTGAACTCTGCTTTGGCTTCCTGCTGCCTTTTAGGGGGATAGTAAAAACAAACGTGTGCACATTATTAAACACCCGATGGAATATGTGCAAAGTTGGAGAGGGTGTGTGTGTGTGTGTGTGTGGAGCAAGAGGAGGAAAATGTTACAGTCAGTTTCTGGAGCAAGGTTGCTAAAAGAAATAAGCAGTGCTGCTTTGTAAACAGAATCCATGTTGCACCGTTACAGCCATGCTGTGCTTCATAACCTTACATGGCAAAAGAAAGGCTGCATTACAGAAAAGAAAAGAAAAAAACCCTTGGAGGTAGAATTATGAAACTCTGGGAGTCAGTTTCATTTCTAAATGTCATGCTGTTGTGGTTCTCAGCCCAGTCTGTTCAGTGTCTGCACTATTCACATTGTCCTTTGTATGGCAAAAGGATCCGCTGCCCACAAGAAATGTAATACCCCCCCCCATGTATTGGAATGATTGGAGGGCACCTGAAATGTTTAGATAAATCCTAAGGTTGCCTAAACAAGAGTGCTGCTTGAATAGGGTTACAGAGACAGGAGGAATGCAAGCTCAATGCAGATAACTGGCATCAAAAGTAAAATAAATAAATAAATTCAGGAGCCCTGGGAGGCAGTCTCTTGGATACCAGTGGCACAAAAGGGATCTTTGTAGGAGGGAGTCCTTTTCAGTTACAATAGACCAGGCTAGGCGGGCAACAATCTTTTCTTTTTTTAAAAAAAGAGAGTCTAGCAGCTCAATTTACAATGTGTTTAAGATGGAGTCTTGAAGGCTGCCATCCCAAGTGAAGCAAAATTCTTGCTAAAGACTCACTTCTGAGTAAATGTGCCCACGGTTGGTGTCACATGTCTTGTGCCTCACTTGCCCAAGATCTGAATGCCTGCCCCCAGCTTGACACATCACTCCTCAGAAAATAACAAAGTCCCTGATTTTATTTATAAAGGCCTGTAGAGGTACTGCAGCTTAAGGAACCAGACCGGGAAAGGGGAAAGATTGTGGGCAGTGGGGGAAATGGCAGGAGTAGGGAAGAAAGTGGGATGAACATTCATTTGTAATGTTTTTGAATCCAGAGTTCTAGAGAGCAGGGCTGGGGAGCCTTTTGGGTACAGCATTAATCTAATATTGGGCAGCTGGCTACAAATAAAAATGCACCTGTGATTTCTTTCATAGGCACACTCTCTCCAACAAAGAATTTGCTGAGAGGCTACATATATGGTTAACCAAGCAGGTGGTGCCTGGCTGGGGGATGATTTCTTGAGGAAGTAGAAGTTGGCACTTCCTGCTCTCAGGTTCTTCTCCTGAAGTGTGATGCCTTATGCAAGGCTGGGGGGGGGGTCTGTTGCCTTCCAGATGTTGCTGGGCCACAAAACTCCCATAATCCCTGAACACTGGCCATGCTGACCAGAGCAGGTGGGAGTTGGAGTCCAGCAAATATCTGGAGCGTCAGATTTCCCACCCTGCTTTAAAAAATGGCACTACTGGACTGAACCAAGACAAGCTTAAGAGAAAAAAATGCAAGATCGAAATGTGGCTGATGGGCTTTGTTTAACTTGGTGGTTCACAAATCGTGCAAGTTTGCCCTGAAATGTATTTAGGAACTCACAGATCTGATCACTGGTGAGATCTCTGTGTTATGCTCCTTATGAGTATGCAGAAGCACGAAACAAGCTTGCATCTCACATCACCAGGGGGGAAAAAACACCCAAATAAGTCTTGCCAGTTCTTTTACAAATCCTCAGTGGAGAAAATATGTTCAGACGTTGGATGCAAATGTATTGTAGTCCCCTTTCTCTTTCTTAGGAAGTTCTGTTGGAAACAGACTGCTGGAAACATTTATTCAGGTTCTACTTGGGGAAAAAGCCTTGCATTTCCTCCCTAGGCTTTGTGATTTATCTCCTGCATTTCAAGGCAAATTTGCATAACACTCACTGAACTCCCATCTTCAGAGATGCTGGTTTCCCTCTAGGTCCAAGGAAGGCAAAGCAGCATTTGATGTTTCCTTCTTCACAAGTTGGGAGGATCAGCAGTATTGGACTGAGGGGGTAAGCTCTCTGAACTAATTTTAAATTCATCAGTCAGCAAGAAGCAAGCTTGTTCTGTTTCAGCCTACCAGGGCACAGCCTATAGGATGCAGGGAAAGTTTTGAGTTACCTTAAATCTTAGTCAAGTAAGGACACTTTGGATTATACTGCAGATATATGCAGCACTTTCCATCTCTTCCAGGTAAAGATGTCAAATTTTCCTCCAGCAAACCACCTGCAAAGAAAAGCAGAAATTTGACACCTGAAGTTTTCCTGCATCTGCATGCTGGAACAGCTTCACCTGATTTAATTTCTGTTTGTCATATAGCCATTAAAGGAACAAGAGTACAACAAGGGGGAAAGCTTCACAGGTTCTTTGAAAGACCATTTTGCCATTTGCTGGCCATGGGAAATCTGGCAACACACAACTTCTAACCTATGGTCTTCTGGTCAGCCCATGTACTGTCACATACAGGGCTCAGGTTTGGGCATTCCACTGCAAACTCTCAATATTGATGTTAGTTATGGCATTCCAGATGCTAAATCCTGGATCTGCCTGTGCAAATGCACCATTGCCTAGAATTTAGCATAATTTTGGGTGTCTCCTAGGGAGAGGTAGCATCCATCAGTGGTAGAATGTTTGCTGTGGGATGCCTTCCTAAGAGAGGTTTGCCCGACGGCCAATTTTTACTCTCTCTCTCTCTCTTTTTTTTTTTGCACCAAGTGAACTCTCTCTCCAGCTGTCTCTTTAATTCTCCCAGGCTTTTAAGATGTGCTTCCAGGGCTAATGGGATGTGTGCGAGTGACCATGTGAAAAAGGCTGTTTGTTGGACACTGACACATACTTGAGGAACATGTATCTGGGAAAGAGAAATGTGCAAACCTTTATAATGGGTGTCTCCAAGACCCTCAGAAGAAAGCCAACAATATGGATTCCAGAGCCCAGTCTGCACTTTTTGCATTCAGATTCTCTCAAACCTCCTATAATTCTTCTGCCTGTGCCTATCTGCCAATTTAGGATAACACTTCATACATCTGTTGGTATGCTTATACATCACAGGGATCACCAACTTTTTCAGACCCCTGGACCCAATTGCAAATGGGAAAAACTTTACTGGGCGCTACACACACAGCACGACCCATTATATTAGCTACAATAAAATTCTTCAAGCCTAATCAAAGTGAGGAGGAGGGAACGCTGCGGACATCACGGAAAGCCTCTGTGGGCACTTGTGCGCCCATGGGCGCCGCACACGGACCAGTCTCTAAGGGGCCACAATACTCTTTTATTGCTTTGGCTGCAATTGACCTACCACCACCGCTCTGGAAACCATTCAGTCAAATAAGCAAGAGCGAGGCGCGCTGGCAGCTACTGCTGCTGCTGCCCAGAGATGGGCTGTGAGAGCAGAGCAGCTCCCTTCGCCGATGATGATGATGTAGATGTCACGGCGGGAGTCGTTCCTCAGCTGCCCTGCCTGTGACCCTGGAGGGAGCAGGAGAGATCCGGCCGGCAGCCCCTCCGTTTCCTCCTGCCCGGGGAGGGAGTGCGGCCAGGGCCTCTGGGGCTCTCTGAGGCTTGCGGCTCGCCTGCGGGTTCAACCTCGTGGTCTTGCTGGGATCGCGGGGACTCCCCCCCCCCCCCGTCTCCCTCTCTCGCACTTGGCGCTTGTGCGACCCCGGGAGGAGCGAGCTGCGCGCACCCCAGCCCCCTCCTGGGCGGAGCTCGCCGCTGCGCTCTTCCGAGAGTCGCCGCCGGGACTGCTGCGCGCTCGCCCGGGCAGTGGCGCGGCGGAGCTGGAGCCGACGAGGCGCGCGGAGATCGCGGCGGCTGATCCGCGGAGATCACGCCGGCTTCGCCATGAGCTTCCCTCGGCCCTTGCGCCGATCCGTCAGCCTGAGCTCTGCGCGGACCCTGAGGCTCGTGGTGCTGGGACAGGGCGCCGTGGGCAAAACAGGTACCGTCCCGTCCACTCCCGGGGGTGCGGGTGTCCTTAAGCACGGGGGCAGGAGGGGACGTTTCGCCACTCCTTCCCTCTCGGGGTGGGTAACCCACGTCCCTTCCTTCTCCACGTGGAGGGCCGGCCGGCAGCGCTCTCTTTCCAATCTGTAGAAATTGTCCCCTGCAGGCAGCGCTCCCGCCATTAGCGCCAAGAAGAAACTTTCCGGCTCGGCTAAGATCTTCTTCCTGGGTCTCGGATCTACAAAAGGCGCTGGCTCTGAGACAAGCCCTCCTTTCCCCCCAAAACACCTTAAAAATAATCTTTTTAACAATCCCCAAACTGAGCCGCAAAAAGCAGGGAGGGTCCCGCTGTCGCTCTCTCATCCTTTTCCTCTAGAAGTTAAACTCCCCGCTTGCAAACCGGATTTGCTGCTGGAAAAGAGGGTTCCTTGTCAGTGTGTGTCCCCCCCCCGGCCCGGTCCGCTACCCTTCCTCACTTCTAACGCCTCGACGGGGCAGCCCCACCCGTTACACAGACGTGGGGGTTCCGCGGACGTTTCCCCGCAAAGTGTGGCCCCTTGAACCCCTGTGGACCTGCCGTAGCCAGTCGGGTAGAAGAGAGAGTAGAAGACATGGCCGCTCGCCCTTCTTTCCACTTTCCCCTGCTCCGAGTCTCATCTCGGTACCTGGTGAAGGACCACCTGGAGGGCACCAGGTTGGCAAAGGCTGATTTGGAGGGTTGCAGGCTCTCCATGCCTCATATAGACTCCCCGGGCGTCTGTTGATGTATATGTTAAACTTGCAAAGCAAAATTCCCTACTCAACATCTGTTTTTAACAGTCAAGGAGTGATTGGTTTGTGTCCAGTGATCCCAAGGACTGCCACTGCGCTGCTCACCTCATCCAGCCATCTTTACCAGGCTCCCAGTGACAGGGAAACCTCAGATAGCCCACCAGAAATTGGCTAGTAGTGGGCTACGGTTTGGCTTAGTGTACATATTGCCTTGTATTTCTTGCTTTAATTACTTTTGTCATTTAATCCCACTCGTCCTCAGGGGAGTGCAGGGCGGTGGTGCAGCTGTGTTGCTTTAGACTCCGGACTTAATGGTTTCATGTACCACAACCTCTTTAGACAATGATGTGCATTACTTCAAAATGTGACAAGCCAGTGCTGCTGCATTCGGGGTGGGAGGCTTCTGCTCATTGTGCTGCGTGGGGTCCTGGATGTCTGTCTGTCTCAAAGCCATGCCTTGATAGCACCCTTGGTTCAGGGAAGCATATATGCCGTGTCTTCCTAAACAACAACCCTGTTGGGTAGGATGGCCCAAAGCTTCACGATGAAACAGGGATTGGGCAAAGTCACCCACTCTGCTGCGCTGCCTTGGTTCTCCATGAAGTTAGGCTGAGAGACCTATGGCATGCTTAAGCCCACCCGTTGAGTTTTATAACCAAGGAGGGAATTGAAATGGGACATTCTGACTTAACTTAATTGTTCTCTGAGTACTTCCTACAAAATGTGCCCACCCCCCACCCCTTGTTGACATCAAGAAAGTTGTAAAATGATGTGTGAAAGAAGCACTGTAGAGGAAAATGCCTCCTTCAGCTTCTTTCATGTGTTCAAACATGGGAGGAGATCAAAAGGAAGGGCATTTACAAAGCAGCTTTTTCATCCAGAGGATCAAACGGCTCAGGACCCCAATATCTAATACTGTCCCTCTGTGTTCATCATCTGAGGCTCTTCTTCGTGTGCCTCCTCCATGTGAGGGTGGCAACACGAAAACAGGCCTTTTCTGTAGTGGCTCCCCATTTGTGGAATGCTCTCCCCTGGGGGGTGGGGTTGCCTGGCGCCTTCATTATATATATTTTAGGTGCCAAGTGAAAATATTCTTCTTCAACCAGGCCTTTGGCTGATTAATATTCTACAGCCTTTTAAATGTGTCTGTGGGAAGCAAGGGTTATTGTTTAGTTGTTTCTGTTTTAACTATTCACTTGTGTTTTTACCTTGTATTTTATTCTGTGAACTGCCTTGAGATCTTGTGATGAAAGGGCGGTATATAAATTTAATAAATAAAATAAATAAAAAATCAAGATCCTTTGCAGGTTGAAAGGACATTGAAATCCCATCCCCCGCCACACACATACAATTCGCCGCTAGATGGTTGTTTCAACAGACCCATATAGGCATGTTGCACATTTCCCTGTGCAGTGGGATGTTCTGGGGTGTAATTTATTTGGATAAAAGAGCACTGGAGACATATGATGCCTTTGCAATATATGCTTTATTTACAAATGTACAACTAGAGTATAGTTGAAAGCAAGCAGACTCCTGAAAACAAATACTGTAGCAGATTCCCAGAGGCATAGCAGATTCTCAGAGATCTGTGCACTTCCAGTTTTTCAGATAACTAGGAAAAGCTACATAAGACTTCAGTGCTTTCATTTTGGAGGAAAAAGAAACCGCAATGCCTCCATCCTGAGCGTGCTCTTAGTTTAGATGAAGACCCTGCACTTGTGTTCTCTTGGAAATTGCTCCCTCCTGGCTGCTTTTTGTCATTGAATGTCATGTTTACTGCAAACAAAACCAGTGGGCAAATAGCAGCCAAGTAGATGATGGGATCTGGATCAGGAGCACCTCTTTAGATAAGGATTCCCAGCTGCTGTAACTCCAAAATAACAGCAGCTAGGGTAAGCAAGCTTATGTTAAACTACTAATATCCTATGTAGTTTGGCCCTAACTCTAGCTAGAAACTCTCAGTGGCTCTTTTCCTCTTCATCCTTCTGTGTCTGTCCATTGTTGGCATCCAGTCAGAATCCATAAACTGGCTGGTTCCTGTTCAGGAAAATAACCCACAAGCAATTGAAAAAAAAGTCTTCTTCCTGAGTACTCATGCACAGGGCTCAATCCAGCCAAACTCACAATACCCCTCCCCTATCAAGAGATGAGTTAAATGCTTGTGGCTGCCAGCGTTGCTCAGTAAAAGACAACATAGCATGTTAACAAGAACAAAGAAAATGCAAGACGATACATGACATCATCAATACATGTTTGGTTTGTTTCCTCTGGACTAAAACAAATTAACTCTCACCATTCAGATCACCAGTATTGGCAAAAGGGCAATGTCTAACCCTTAAAGAAGGCTCTTGCCCTGGGCATACCAGTTTATATCCTATTTAATTTCATGTTCATTAGGATGTCCTCAGCCACAGCCAGCCCCTCTCCTAGTCCTCCATCACTTGGGTGAGTTTCTAAGATGAACAAAGCTAACATAACATGACGATGCAGAGAATCTCTCTGTACTGTTTTCCTAGAACTTCATTCCAAAAAGAAGTATCACCTCAGGCTTTGTCATTAACATTTGCTATTTTGTAGCAGGTTTGTATTTTTCCCAGGCACCCACTAACCCCCTCCACCTTATACTATGTATGTAATCAAAATACTTATTTCTGAAAATGCCACCCCACAGTTTCCCCTGGTGAGTATAGTATTTCTCTTCATCCAGAGGCTGCACAAGAGGACTCCGCTTCTGTTGCTTTTCATGCTGCTTGGCAAAGGATCCAGACACAATGGATGTGTGTGTTGCACAGTTTGACTGCAACATAGCTGATTTCTGTTTCACAAATAGCTGGCATGGGGGAAATTGTGGGGGCTGAGTCAGCTCAGGAGCATGGTGAAGTTATTTGAGCACTCAAAGTATTATTAAAATGATACATATATTGTTATTCTGAGATTCCCATTGTGGACATTTGTTGCGGGCTAAAAAGTAAGGTTCAAGTACAGGTTGTCTCTTTAATCTTTAACAGGACCTTTTCTCTTTCCAACTGCTACCTCAAAGGGGAGTCACTTATAATGGCAGGCTTAGATTTCCACTAGTTGTCAAAGCAATGATGTTAAATTAAGCAGCCCTATAGGAATGTGCCCACACCAAAGGGTGGAATTCAGCTAGCGAGTCCCATCAGCGCAAGACATGTGTGATGGGGCTTCTCCTTCAGTGCCTACTCGCTGCAATGCCCTGTGAAATTAGCTCTGGGTGTTGGTAGCCAAATTAGATTTGGCTAATCCTAGAGGGGCCCCAGCAAAGCAACCAAAGCAACTTTAGTCCGCACTGCTTAAAACATTTGGGTCTAGCAGACCCAATTTGAGTGGTATGACTCAAATTGATTATATATATATATAATCAATATATAAAGTTTGAGAGTCAGTTGCACAGATGTTGTAAAGGTGTGGTGATCTGTCATGGAACAACCCCAGATGTTGAAGAAGATAGCAGTGGTTAGCCAGACCTTGTTGCTGCTTGTAAAGGGGCCCCCATGACAGTTCGAGTTTCAGGACCCCCAAAATGTGGGTCTGCCACTGCCTGCCTCCTCAGCTTTATTTGTTTTGCTACCCCCTTGGTTTCGTGGCCTACAGTGTCTAGGTCTCCAAAGCCCCCTGAAAAGTTCATTCTTTCCCTTCCCAACAGCAAGTAGCCCCTTGTGTTCCTCGTCCTGTGTGAAGATTTGATCAGCTGAAGGGACCTTTCACATCTGTCCTAAGGATGGCCCAGTTTGCCAACATTTTATTGTTGACAGCTCTCCCCATCCTTGAGCAGCAGATAACCCCAGAGTGTGGCACGGAAGATACAGGCATCATGAAGTTTTAAACTAGTATATATAAGATTTCCTGATGAAACTGGGAAAACATGCTGAGGCTGAAAATACAACCAGCTTTCCAGTGTTAGGTTTCAAAGAGTGCTCCTTTCCGATTAATTTCCCTTGCTTCAGGAAGGAAGGAAACTTCACAATTCGCTGCAGATGCAATGTGGTTTCCCTAATCATAGCCAATGCAGGTTTCAGTGCTTCGGCTGAAGATGCCCTAATAAAATTGTCCGCTTCCCCATAGAGTGCCAGAAGTTGAATAGCAGGTTACTTTCTTTGATGTAAATGAAAATGTGCCACTTTAATTTGGAACTTTCAGAGGGGTGGTCATGTTAGTCTGTTGCAACAGAAATAACTTCTGGCAACCTGGAGATCAACATATTTATTATGCCTTAAGATTTTGCGGATTAGAGTCAATTTCATCAGATGCAATCCTCAGTGGATAGGTGCTTATACATTGGTGTAAAGGGTGGGGTGGGGGAAAGCAGGTGTTGGAATCAAATAACAATGCAACACAAAATCTGTTGTCTGTGACAGTTACTTGGAGCATACATGCATGTAAAACAAGTACAGTGAGCCCACACAGCAACAGTAATTGTTGGCTTTAATTAGGAAAGCTTGAAAAAAAGTTGAACAATTAAAGTTAACCTTTCTGGTGGTGTAATTTTTTTATTACATTTTTCAAACATTTTCACAATAGTAAAGGTAAAGGGACCCCTGACCATTAGGTCCAGTCGTGGCCAACTCTGGGGCTGCGGTGCTCATCTTGCTTTACTGGCCAAGGGAGCCGGCGTACAGCTTCCGGGTCATGTGGCCGGCATGACTAAGCCGCTTCTGGCGAACCAGAGCAGCGCACGGAAACGCCGTTTACCTTCTCGCCGGAGCGGTACCTATTTATCTACTTGCACTTTGACGTGCTTTCGAACTGCTAGGTTGGCAGGAGCAGGGACCGAGCAATGGGAGCTCACCCCGTCACAGGGATTCAAACTGCCGACCTTCTGATCGGCAAGTCCTAGGCTCTGTTGGTTTAGACCACAGCGCCACCCACGTCCCGTGGTGAATAATCTTCATCAAATAGTTACATGGTTTCATAAACCCTTCTGCAGGGTTTATACTTACACCTTTTCAACTGCATTTTATCCTTATCAATTAAAGTTAACATTTTAGCTGAGCTCTGTATTTTGATATCAGTATATAAATATGGGAAGAAGGCTCATTTTAATCAGTCAGCCAGTTGTTTGATTTGTATGCCTGTTAAAACTATGGTCAAAGTAGCTTACAATATTTGAAGGATTACACAATTAGAAACAACAAAACAAAAATAAAACATCAAAAAGTAAACAACCAAACTGAACAATTTCTATGTAAATCATAAGCAGATATAAAGTAAAGATACAAAAAATTAATAACAGCAACAACCCCCCTATCTACAACCCCCCCTTCAGTGGCCTCAGCTTTTGTAGCTGGCCCTCCCAGTCCACATGGAAAATGCCAGCAAGGCAGGGAGCAGGTCTTCCTGGACTCACAGCCAATATGGGTTTCAGTAATGGGAGTGATCAGTAATTTTGTTTTAAAAGGCAATCCAAACAGATAATTTGGCAACAGCAGCGTGCGCTGCTCACCACTATGGTAGGCAATCCACAGCACTGATGTATTTATTCACCTTTGCAAATCCCCATATAGCATATACTGTACACAAGTGTTGAAGCATGTCTCCCTAGGAGTTGCAGTTGTTGAACTTTTAGACTAGGAGAGTCAAAAGGAATTTCACAGAAAGAAGCTAGACATTGCATTGCACCCATAAACCATATTGAATGTCATAAAGTCCTGAATCAGCAAGAGGTTCCTCGTGGGTAGAGCCACTGTGTGTATTCTCACCCCCTGCCCAGCTGCTTGCTTGCAGCATTGAACAGACTCTTCTGTATAAAAGTTCTTACCACTGAGTAATTGCAAGTGAGATCTTTCAAAAAATAAATAGCAGATGGCAAGTGCAGTTGCTACTATTGTCACCTGAACACATAGCTCATTCAATTACGTCCCCCAGAGAATCCCAAGAATGGTAGTTTGTTAAAGGTACTTGGAATTGTATGAAGGGGAAATTCCAAGATTCTCTGGGGGCAAGCCTTGTGCTTTATATGTGCATTGGATTCACTTTAAATGTATGGGGTGGATCTGCAGATACTTTAGTCAAGAGGGAAATCTAGAATGTTTGAAAGATTAAAAAAATTAAAAAGTAGAAAATCCCAAAGAATTTAGTAAGCGGGGAAGTGTGGTTGATCTGGACATTCTCACCAGTCAATTTTAGCAGTGTAAAGCAGTTACTCTTTATGACTTCAACCCAGGAATGGGGAACTTATTGATTCCAACTCCCACTTGCCCCTTGGCATGGGCGTAGCCAGGATTTTTGTTGGGGAGGGCAGAACCGATGTGATTGGTCAAGTTAGGTATTTCTACTGTTTTAATTGATCTAGGGGGGCAGCTGCCCCTCCGCCCCCCACCCCACCCTGGCTATGCCCCTGCCCCTTGGGGGTCATTACTGGACCATAGGTGGATTCATAAGGTAGATCACAACAACTGTAGCACAACCATACAAATACATGCTCCTCCCCCAATAATAATCAAAAAGTGGTTTCCAAAATGCATGTTTGGACTAAAGGTGAAGGTCTGAAAAGGTGTTTGACTGATGATCTTGCCCAATATGATCTACTGTGTTTGGCAGTATCTTTCCAGGGTCTCAGCTAGAGATCCTTCTTTGCCTTGCCATCACAGATAAATTTAACTGAGATGCCAAGGATTGAGTGTAGGACCTTTTGCATGCCAAGCACGTACGCTTTCACTCAGCTATGCCCCTGTCCTGACATTTGTTTGAGTTGTAGCTTGTAGTGGTAGAGAGAGAAAAATACTAAGACTTTCTAAAACCAGTGCTGGTTGTGGCAATTTACACTTAGACAGGCTGTCTAGAAATGTGGAATAAGCCTTTCTCATGGCTGGAGCATAGAATTGGATTGTCTAGGAGCCGTGGGGAGAGTGCGAGTCTCTGCTCATACCTTATTTTACTGAGATGGAGGCCTTATTCATCTGGTCATTTATGATGTAGGAAAGAGGTGCGATGCAATTCCCCCCCCCCAATCACTTTTGCATGATGAACATTTACAGAAACTCCAGGATAAAAGCAACCTGCTGCTTAACACCACTTGATTTTATAGATGTTTTATTGTCTGTTTTGTAATTGCAAGCCACCTGGAGACCTTGTTTACAGACAAGATCAAGGGATATAAATTTCAAGCAAAAATAAAGACTAGATTATGAACTGTAAATCTAAAGCTGTCAGAGTAACTCAAGTGGAAAAGGATTTGCTCTTACTTCAAAATCTTGACCCAGTTACAACTTTCCCACTTAAAAACTTTTTTCTCAATCGCATTGCTTAAACTACAGGCAGAACTGAGGTTCTCTCTATATGAATTTCACCACCATGCAGGATGCTTTGATCTGTGGAGCGAAGACATCAGTCGGATCAGCTGTTCCCTATAAAAATGCTAGTGTAGGGGTGGGTAACCTTTTTGGCTCCACAAGTGAAATTTGATAGGTGCGCAGGGCTACCCAGTTGTCAGTCAAATGGCATCACTGCATTGTCTGGCCCAGGCTTCCTCAACCTCGGCCATCCAGATGTTTTTGGCCTACAACTCCCATGATCCCTAGCTAGCAGGACCAGTGGTCAGGGATGATTTGAATTGTAGTCTCAAAACATCTGGAGGGCCGAGGCTGAGGAAGGTTTGCTCTAGCTGAAAAGGTTTAGTCATACATAAAGACTGGACTTGTAAGTACCGTATTTTTCGCACCATAGGACGCACTTTTTCCCTCCTAAAAAGCAAGGGAAAATGTGTGTGCGTCCTATGGAGCGAATGCAGGCTTTCGCTGAAGCCTGGAGAGTGAGAGGGGTTGGTGCGCACCGACCCCTCTCGCTCTCCAGGCTTCAGGAAGCTATCCGCTAGCCGTGGGAGACCCAGCTCTCCCACGGCTAGCGGAGCGCTGCATTAATCCCGAAGCTTGGGGCGTGCAGAGCTCAGCGCGCCCTAAGCTTCTGGGTGCCGGCAAGGTCTCCGCTAGCCGTCTAGACCTTGCCGGCACCCAGAAGCTTGGGGCGCGCGGAGCTCCGCACGCCCCAAGCTTCGGGATTAGCGCTCCGCTAGCCGTCTCTAGGCTGAGGGTATCAGCCTGCTTCCCGGAGCGTCGGGCGCCCTGAAAGCAGAGCGCCCGGTGCCTCGGGAACACATCCGCAGCGTGGGGAGCCTTGCAGGAGTTCCCCGCAGGGCTCCCCACACTGCGGATAGCAGCCTGCTGCCCAGCGGGTGGGGCGCCCTGAAGCAGAGCGCCCCTCGCGCCCAGCACACATCCGCAGCGTGCGGAGCCCTGCAGGAGTTCCCTGCAGGGCTCCCCACGCTGCGGATAGCAGCCTGCTTCCCGGAGCGTCAGGCGCCCTGAAAGCAGAGCGCCCGGTGCTTCGGGAACACATCCGCAGTGTGGGGAGCCTTGCAGGAGTTCCCCGCAGGGCTCCCCACGCTGCGGATAGCAGCCTGCTGCCCTGCTGCCCGGCAGGTGAGGCGCCCTGAAGCAGAGCGCCCCTCGCACCGGGCACACATCCGCAGCGTGCGGAGCCTTGCAGGACTTCCCTGCAGGGCTCCGCATGCTGCGGATAGCAGCCTGCTGCCCGGTGGGTGGGGTGCCCTGAAGCAGAGCGCCCCTCGCGCCCGGCACACATCCGCAGCGTGCGGAGCCCTGCAGGAGTTCCCTGCAGGGCTCCCCACGCTGCGGATAGCAGCCTGCTGCCCGGCGGGTGGGGCGCCCTGAAGCAGAGCGCCCCTCGCGCCCGGCACACATCCGCAGCGTGCGGAGCCCTGCAGAAGTTCCCTGCAGGGCTCCCCACGCTGCGGATAGCAGCCTGCTTCCCGGAGCGTCAGGCGCCCTGAAAGCAGAGCGCCCGGCGCTTCGGGAACACATCCACAGCGTGGGGAGTCTTGCAGGAGTTCCCTGCAAGGCTCCCCACGCTGCGGATAGCAACCTGCCGCCCGGCGGGTGGGGCGCCCTGAAGCAGAGCGCCCCTCCCGCCCGGCACACATCCGCAGCATGCAGAGCCTTGCAGGAGTTCCCCGCAGGGCTCCCCACGCTGCGGATAGCCGCCTGCCGCCCGGCGGGTGGGGCGCCCTGAAGCAGAGCGCCCCTCGCGCCAGGCAGACATCCGGAGAGTGGGGAGCCCTGCAGGAGTTCCCGGAGCATCAGGCGCCCTGAAAGCAGAGCGCCCCGCGCTTCGGGAACAAATCCGCAGAGTGGGGAGCCTTGCAGGAGTTCCCCGCAGGGATCCCCACACTGCGGATAGCAGCCTGCTGCCTGGCGGGTGGGGCCCGCTGAAGCAGAGCGCCCTGCACGCCAGGCAGACATCAGCCAGCCCCACAAGCTCGGGGGACAGCAGGGAGGCGCAGCGCCACTATCCCTCTGTTCCTCGACCTGGTTTGGTTTCCCTGACCTGCTTTTGGGGGGGAAATAAAGGGAAAATTTTTTTTCTTTATTTCCCCCCCAAAAAACTACCTGCGTCCAATGGTCCGGTGCGTCCAATCGTGCGAAAAATACGGTAGCTTTTAAATGGCATGTTATCTTGTAACAAATTTCTTTCTAACAGTTTTTAATAACTATTACAGTAGTACCTCGGGTTAAGTACTTAATTCATTCCGGAGGTCCGTTCTTAATCTGAAACTGTTCTTAACCTGAAGCACCACTTTAGCTAATGGGGCCTCCTGCTGCTGTCGCACCGCCAGAGCACGATTTCTGTTCTCATCCTGAAGCAAATTCTTAAGCTGAAGCACTGTTTCTGGGTTAGCGGAGTCTGTAACCTGAAGCGTATGTAACCTGAAGCGTATTTAACCTGAGGTACCGCTGTACTGCATTTGACTAGTAAAAAATATGCTTTCAGTCTTCAAAGCTGTCTTCTAAAGACACACTGCCATGTGTGGGTGGGGGCAGGGTGGGGCAAACTTTGCAAGGGCTGGTGTGTGGGTAGCTTCAGGGTGCTCACTGGGCCTCTTCCATTTCTGCCACCTGAGGCAGCTACTTCACCCTGCCTCATGGGTGGGCCTGCCTTGGCCCTACCTGTCTTGGCAAGCAAGGTTCAAGGAGCCCTGCCAGTGTGGGCCTTTGAATCTTCTCCATTAGTTCCAGAAGCAGGACTTATTCTGCTGCAGAAACCCTCTCTAACTGGGCAGTTTTCCCAGAATCATTGGATTTGCTTAACCGTGTGCATAAGAGTCTGACATGACCAGACCTTTGTTTGGAGAAGTACAAGGATGGGGTGCAGGGGGGGATGGTGAGCAGAAGAAGCTCCAAGTTGCAACTTGGCAGCCCTAAGGGCACTAGTTTGATCTAACCACAAGGATCTCTTTCAACAGGCTTTCGTTTATTATGAGGCTCTTGGTAATAGGATATAACTTAGATAGTTGGATTTACTATATTTTTAAGGTGTGTTTTTTTCACCTGCCTGGAGCTCTTGAGAGTAGGATGAAGGGAACAGAAGTAAGTCACCAGAGCTAATCTATTCTGTAAAGGCTTCTTGGTTTATAAAGGCACCCCAGCTTGATCTCCCTCTAAAACCATTAAGTGTTTGGTTTATCCATCAGCGCCCACATCACACTTTCTTTAAATGTTACCTGCAGCAAATTCTGCTCATGTTCAAGATGAATAGTTGGGCCTGGTCTCCGTGTCAACCTCCACCTCTCTGGCCTTGACTCCTTCCTTGTAATAGGGCCTTCTGTTGTGTGTTTTTCCCCCTTGACATTTTTAATCTGTTTAATTGGGTTCTTAATATAGACCCATGCACTTTAGCTTTGGGAGTCTGCCCAGTTCCTGCTATTGAAGCAGGCACTTCCCAGAACTCTAGATTGATTTGTTCCACTGTCTTCCCCTTTGCCAGTGCAATCTTTAAAAGATGCAAGTAATTACAGGCTGCTGCATTTTGTTGCTTTACTCACCTGTAATATGGCACTCCATGGGTTGTCATTTCATAGCTATTTCTAGAAATTGCTCTCGAACTAAGCCCAACCCTCCTCACCCTGATGTTTTCCTTTGAGTCCTCTTTTTGCTCTGCCATACCATCAAGACTGAATATATACCTTTCTATAGGGCAGAATATTGTGGTGATGCAATTCTGGGGAATGAGGGGTTTGGGGGCTCCCCTTTATCTAGTCTCCACCACCAGCTAAATATCTGCATCCTCCCTTGCTTCCAAATTGACTTCTTAGAGCACGCAGCTTGCCACTGGGGCTTTCTCTTGATCCAGAACTTCCCCTAGGGCCCAGCCTTACCATTAGGCAGAGTGAAGCAGCTGCCTCAGGCAGCTGTCATGAAAGCGCAGCAAATGTATTCAGTTTCTTGTAATGTCACATTGTGTTCGATATTTTTATTCGTAGTTTATTTGCACGCTTTTAATGTATGTTTTATTGTTAGTCTCCATGGGCCTTCCCGTTGGAGGGCAAAATTACTTTTCTTGCAAATGCTAAAAACAAATACCAAGTTTGGGCTGTCTGGTTTCAAGGGGTGTTCTTGTTGCTGCTGCATGAATCATATTTCTCACTTATAACTTTGGAATTTGTGAGGAGAAACATAAATTCAAAATCTCTGTTCAAATGTTACCCATGAAATCCCACTTCCACCACTAAAGCCGGGGGGAAAGCATATTACCTTCAGTAAGCACATAAAGTGAGAAGGGCAGAAACACAATTGATGATACAGTGGGACCTCGGGTTAAGTACTTAATTCGTTCCGGAGGTCCGTTCTTAACCTGAAACTGTTCTTAACCTTAAGCACCACTTTAGCTAATGGGGGCTACTGCTGCCGCCGCGCTGCCAGAGCACGATTTCTGTTCTTATCCTGAAGCAAAGTTCTTAACCCGAGGTAATATTTGGTGGTGGATCAGTTCTTTAGGGCAGTGGGTCCCAAACTTTCCACCTCCCCAGGGACTGCTTGAAAATTGCTGAGGGTCTTTACGGACCACTTAATAACATTTCTGTCTGTTGTAGCAATCGTAATGTGCTTTGCTGTTTGGTTTTCATTTTCATTTGATTGCTTCGTTTACTTCTTACACATTGCATTTCCATAGAATTCTAATTTTAAAACAATAAAAGACAATATGAGAAATAAAAGGAGCTCAGATAAGCTCCCCTGGCTGGGAAGGCACTGCCTGCAGCCTCCTTATGTCAGCAGACTGCCTGAGCAGATGCTTAACTATTAGTCACTTTAGCTGCCACTCTGCTGGGCATGTCCTGGACCTTGTTTAGTGGTCAACCAATCCGCTGCTTGATAGACTCCAGGTTGCTCCTGGGTCCTAGTGCTCATCCTGTCACTGTTTATGTGTGCAAGGTCTACCAATGCTCTGTAGCATCTTGAATTGATCCAAATCTGCCGCCCCTCCCATCGTGTCGCTGAGGTACCTGCCTCACCTTGGCTCATTATTAAGCCGGCCCTGCTATTATATATTCGTTTCACCATGTATTTTTGTATATATTAGAAATTAAATGTTAGAAAATGAAAAATCCAGTGCTTTAAGTCAGCACTGTCTGATTTCGGTCAGTGCCCACTGTGCCACATCACTCTGTTTAAAATGGCAGCTTGCAGACTCAGCTGCCTGATGCTGATTGGACTGCTACCACTGGCTACTAGAGCTTCTGCCAGAGCCCAGCCTTACAGGTGAAGGCTTATTAGAGGGTACGTCACCAAGATCCCCTCAAACCCAAAGTCCTGAAGGGAAAGCTCCTGCAGGTATTCCTGGGCAAGGCAAGATGTTTGTTCCTGCCCATTGGCTCCCCAGCTGCTTCATAGATGAGTGCAATCACGGATACAGATTTATGTCTCATTCTTAGTAAGAAATCTTGCTTAAGCCAACATCTTTTAGGGCTTTTTTTACAAACAAACAAACCCAGTGATATGTGTGAATTGGTAACGGTGATGTATGCCCCTTGCTGCCCTGATTTTTAATGTATCTTTTCACATGATGTGTTAGCACCAATTTCTCTGGTAATGAATTCGTGACTGCACATTTCTTATCTGTGGAGAGGATCATGTTAAATATTGAGCTATATATGCAGATGTATGACACGGTGTTCTGGATGGAAGAAAGATTAATCTGGTGATGAGTCACTTCCCTCCAGCCATTTTTATATTTACTTTTGAAAACAACAACAAATTTATACTGCCTGTTTTCCCTTTTGGATTTTAGGGTGCTGTGGAATCCACTAATCATAACAAATGCAGTAATAAAACAATAAGTAAAACCCATTACAGTACATTATGCATTCTTGGGTTCACAAAAAGAACCTTTGGCAACTTTTGTGAGGAATTGTTGCTGGTGTTGCTCTGTGCTACCTAGAAAGGACCGCAGATTGACACGTCCTGACATTTCCTGAGGCTGCTGTGTTCCTTTTTCTTTTCTTTTTGTGGAGAAAATGTCAATCTGCTGAGTCCATCCAGTACATACCCTTAATATCTCTACCTGTGGTAGTCCGTGGTATTGTGACAAATTGTGTCCTGTTCACCCACCCTAGGTAATGTGTGGTATCCAAGGCCAGCTGGGTTACTTTGGCACTTGAGGCAGAAAGTCCCACAAGTGACTGTCCCACAAGCACCTCTCCCCCTCCCTGGCAGCACAGTTTTGAGGAATAACAAGAATAATAGCCTTTGCTTTGTTAACAGTTTTCTGCCCTTCCCTGACACTCAAAAGTCACCTCCCTGGGGCAGCTGCTTCCCTCTACCTAAGGGCAGGGCCAGCTGCATGAGGAGAGCGTAATAACCATCACCACCTTTCTTTTGATGTGCTTTTGGACATTTGGGTTAAAACCAGTGATATTTCTACCTCTTACTACCTGCAGAAAAGTTTTGAAATTGAACAAGACACGAGCCCTAAAAACATTAAGAGTTGCTCTGCTGAATTAGCCCAGTGGCCCATCTAATTCACCATCCTGTTTTCATAGTGGCCAGCCTAATGCTAATGGGATGCACAAAAGCAGGACATGACCACAATGGCACTCTCCCTTCTTGTGCCTCCAACACTTGACATCCCGGCTTAAAAAAATTGTCTAAACTCATTTTAAAGCTATATATATAATTAGTGAAACATCTTTATACCACTTTTTCAAAAACACCAAAGCAGTTTACAAAAAAATCCTCTGAAAGACAAAAGCATTAATAACAAAGTTAAAACATATAATAAACATGTATGGCCTTTTCAGATGCACTGTATAACATTTCTGGCTCCCTAAACCATGGTTTTGTAAGCCAGGAACAGCTGTCTGGTCTGTACACTTCTCCTTTGCATCCTGACCTCCTCCACTGACTTGGATGCTGTGATCCTAGTCTCGTCATGTCTTAAATGGGGGGACTGTGTTTTAATATTGACTTACCAACTAGGATCCAAAGCCACAGCTTTATCCTGGAGGATGATTATGAGGAGTGGAGGGAAGCATACAGCCCCAGCGCTTTCTCCTGGCTTAATGAACAAGGGTTTATTGAGCAGGAAATGTTGCACCTCAACTGGCCAAAAAAACATGACGAAACAAGAAGTCTTACAACCTTTCCAAAAGGGTATCAATGCAAGAAGTTGCATAACCTCTGTGGGATGGAGGATGCAAAGGTTTGGGACTGCTACTGGAGAAGCTCCATCCCAAGCTATTACTGTCCAAACTTGATGTGTGAATGAAGCAGATTGTATGCCATCTAAGTAGACCTCTGCTGGCAACTGGTCTTGTATGTGTATAGATGGTCCTTAAAATACGAGGGCGTGCAAGATCTTAACATGCTTGTGGGTCCTATTAGCATTTTCTCAATTGAATTTCCAGGCTCTGTTGTCCTTGGCTCAGAAACAAACACCGTGCAGCTACTGTAGCTCTTTCATTATGGGAACCTTATTTCTAAAGTTACTCCCTAAATGATGGGGACCCACAGAGTTTGTGCTTCGTCTGGGCCATAACCACATCTCCCTTTCACAAACAGGAGCCCACCCATCTCTTTTTCTGCCTCTCTCAGCCTCTGCCAAAACCTCCTACATTCTTTGACCTCCCAACCCTGTGTGTTATCTTTGTCTGCAACTCTTCCCTCCGGCTGGCTGGCTGTTCTGTACAGAGTTCTCTGAATGTGTACTTGGAAGGATAACCAGTGCTTGGATAATCCAGTCCTTTGTGTTCTCTCTGGCTGTAAGTGATAGTTTGGTCTGTGGTGTGTGTTTACTTTTTTCCTTACCCCTAAACTTAGAAGAATGAGCTATATGGAATATGAAAGGACTCCTGATTACTAAAGCTGCCCACACAAGGCAAATTATGTTCAAATTATGGTGTCCTTTTTTCCCCTTCTTTAAAAAAAGAGTGTATGGAAACTGTTATTCTGATGGGTCCAGTGCTTATTTCCTTTGTGAGTTACTTACATTTTATACTTTTACTTAGATTTTATAGCTTTGAATCTCTTATATGCTGGGAGATAAGACAATAGCAGAAAGACTAGAGAACCATAATGTTTTAAGGACCCTCTTGGGCCAAATTACTGCTTCAGCAGATGCCTTTTGCACCAAATTAATCCAGCACAAAAAGGATTTGAAATTTAGGGGCAAGCAAGGTACCCCAGATGAAAGGTTTTCCATTACCCTGGTCTATAAGATGATCCCACATCACACTCTTTTTAGACAGACCAGAGAGTCGGTGCACATGAGAAAATAAAAATTATCTCCAAATGGTTTTATTTTTGCTCCCTCTGCCTACCCAGCTATAATGATGGAAAGAAGACCTTAAGTTTTCATGACTCACTCTTCTATTGTGTAGTAGGAAACAAGGCAAACTCCCTCGGGGACGAGCAAAGGGTCATACCAAAATATCTCCTCCTGTTCTCCCCAGAGTGATGGGTACAGATTCCCAGGCATAAAGGCTGTGGGGTGTGTGTGTGTGTGTGTCACGAATGTGGCATGTTCGCTGTCAAAGGCATCTGGTTAGCTTGCAGAGCAGGGAAGAGAAGGGCTGCAGGCTACGTGCAGTCAAGGCGGTTTCCTGCACTGACAACTTTGCCTTGTCCATTCTCGCCCTCATTCGAAATACTCTTCCCACCCTCATTTTGAGAGGGTATGCTGTATCTTCACTGCAGGCTTCAACTTGTACCCCCTTCCCCACCCTGATGTTATTTGTCTCGGCTTGACGTTTTGCTGCTTCTGAGGCCACGCTTCCATATTTTAATTTTAGGTGTTGGGTGGGTTACAGAGAAGGCTTTTGCTAGCTTTTTGAGAAGAGGCATGGCTCATTCTTGCATATTATTGTCTCTGTGACAGAGACAATATTGTCTCTGAGAGAGAGAATAATGGCTACTTCCCTTCATGTGCTTTAAGAAACACTGGTTGGCAGATCCAGTGTCAGAATTAACCTGTACACGCCGTTTGTGGAAGAGCTCCAGATTAAAAGATGTGGGAACGCTGGATTGAACTGTGCAGTGAGCCTCCACATGGCTCCCCTGGTAGCATTCACACATTCCTTTCTGCCCACCGCATTCCACCCCTGGCTGTTCCTGAGTTTTGGAGAATGAGCCACCATTGTGCTTCTTGTGCTCATTCCAAGCTGCTCAAAAGAAAGTTTGGAGCCCAGGAAATCTGGCACTTACAGGTCCTTTACTGCCTTTTCTATCCACCACCTTGCCGCCTCTATCTGTTTACTTCCAAAGTAAATGCTCATTGAAATGCTCATTGTGACGTTATGTGTGTTTTGGAGTTGTATAAGCTCACAGGACTTTGTTCAAAAGTAAATTCCACTTCAGTTTTCATGTGGGAAGCTTCTAAGAAAGTGCATCTCTCTCTCTCTCTCTCTCTCTCTCTCTCTCTCTCTCTCTGTGTGTGTGTGTGTGTGAGAGAGAGAGAGAGAGAGAGAGAGAGGGGATGCATTTGTTTATTCCAGCCCATTACCTGGAAGTGCACCCCTTTCATTATCTTCATTTGTTGTCCCTAAAACCTCCTGCCAACAGTCATATGTCTTGTCGTTAAGACTCACCCACTGATCGGTTCCTTGGTCATGTGTGCTTTGATATTCTCTAGGTGAAGCTTTCCCAACTGGGTGTCCTCTAGATGTCATCCCTGACAACAATGAATCATGCTGGTTGAGGGGGATGGTAGTCCAAAACACTTGGAGGTCATCAGGTTGTGGGAGGCTGCTGTAGACTATTGTTATTTCTGTATTGGTTTATTCCATTAATCATGTTTCCTTTTCCTTTTTCCAATGAAGCTTTGACAGTGAGATTCATCACTAAGCGATTTATTGGTGATTATGACCCAACTCTAGGTAAGTCTCAATTCTGGCTTATGTCTCTCGTACACATTCAGAGTGGTTGTTATTTTATTTATTTATTTATTTTTATTATTATGGAGAGTTGGCTCCAGCACCAAGAGCAATTGCCATTTAGCTCTCAAATACAAACTGTTTGAAGGAAGTGGTGAGGGTGATAGTTTAATGATAGTGCACATGTTTTGCATCCAACAGGTTACAGGTCCAATCTCTAGGTATGGTTGGGAAAGACTTTTGTCTGAGAACCTGAAAATTTGGTACCAGTCGGTGTTAGATAATACTGCGCTAGATGGTCTGGCTCATTATAAGGCAGCAGCCTATATTCTTATGATGGAATTGGGGAGGCTAACTAGTGCTACTACTTTCATACAGCATCAATGGACTCTCTACTTGGTGAAAATAATGTCAACGATATGGTGGTGAGCTGAAGGTTTAGTGCAAAGAGTACCTAGCACTTTGTTCATTTTTCCATTGCCATCTTGCTCCATTTACCAAGCAATTACATTCTAGAAAATGCCTTGATATTGGACCAATCAAGCTGAATCTCCACTGGGCTGAGTGTCTGTTCTTTGAATATAATAATAGAGCAAAGCACCATCTGAAAATCCTTTCATAGTTCCCCAGAAAGCCTACTTTGCCTCCAATTCACTAGTCATTTTGAAAATTTAGGTCATTATGTACATGTTGTCATTTAGCCTAGAGAGGCTGACAGTCTCCCATCTGCAAGGGATCCCACCCCCACCACACCCCAATTGTCAATTTGGGAGAAACTCGTGGAAAATTAGATTAATACGTGTTCAGTCCTACATTTCCTCATTTTTGTTTTGTTTGATGGCGGAGGTATTCTGCACAAAAGCAAGAGCTATCCCTCCCCCAACCTCCAGACTCTTCAGATCAGGTACCTAGATAACATGCATGTGTCCTGAAATTACTGCATTTTCAACAAGGCAAAGAAGCCTGCCTTGGACAGAGCTGGAAGCTGATAACTCTGAAAAGAGATGGAGTGATTTGTGAAGTGTTGGGCTTGAAGAACTAACAGGAACTAGTTTGGGATACTGGAGCCCTCAGTAAGGCTTCCTGCTGTGTTGTTGTAATAGCAACATAAACACCTCCATTTGGAGTTACATATTTAGAGGTTATGCTGTTAGTCCATCTGGCCTTTTGAGGATGGTGTGGGAATAACATTGTGTGGGTTGCAGCTTCCTGAATGGTTACTAAAAAGGTTTGTTGATGTTTTCTTCTTTTTCTTCAGAGTTTTCCGCCCCTCACAGCCTAAAAGCAACTTGCCATTTCTGTCTTGTCTTTTCAGCATTTTTTATTCTTGGGCTGGGTTGAAATCCTATGCACACACTTTTTTTTTAAAAGGAAATAAGCCCTTATTGAACACAGTGAGGATTACTTGCAAGCAAGCATACATAGGATTGCACGGCATGTCACAGAATTCACTGTGCACAAAATAGAGTAATTTGGCTGCTCTGTGGAAGTCAGAGAGGGCTGTGGGTGGGGAGGGTAAGCAAAGGGAAAGACAGAATCACCTTTATTCTTTTCCTTTTGACAGAGAGGCATAATTGCCTGCCTTTGGGTATATTATTCTCCTCACAATGTGACTAGACAATATATGGCATGTCCCCACCGTTTAATCCACAGTGCATATGGACAGGCTCCTTTATCAACACATAGATCTTGAGCAGGAGAAGAATAGCCCTCGAGGCCAAGATGACTTAATAAGGCTTGTGGGAGCCTGGACATTTCATAGTTAGAGGGCATGTGAGGTTTCAAGGTGAGAACAAGGTGTTTGGGAAGAAATATGTTGCTGTGCACAGCTGCCATTCAGGGCATCTTTTGTTCACTAGATGGCCTTTTCTGCCTTCCTTGGGCTGAGTTTTGCCAGAACAACTGGTGCACTTTCGTTTTAAGTCACTGGCAAAGTTCCCTTTACCATCATGGTCCTTCCTCCACCCCACCAAGACTAGTCCCAGAATCTCTTCATTTTGAAGCTTTAGCTCACACTGCAAACAGGAGGCTGGGCTCATAATGAACTTTCAGTGATGATGGGCTATATTTCTATCCACAGTCACAGTGTGGTCAGCTGCCATTGCAGGTAACAGCCTGCATACTACAAACCTCTCTGTCCATTTGCACACACACACACACACACACACACACACACACACACCCAATCTACTTTTCATCTCTCATTCTGGATCCTCACACTTTTAGTTCCTCTCTCCTTCTACATCCCACCCTTCTCTGAGAGCCCTTGTTGTGTCTGAGGTGAGGCAGGGGGCATTTGGGAAGGGGCTCGTCTGTTTTGGCATCCCACTTGGGGAGCTGTCTCCTTTGGAAGGCTCACCTGATGCCCACCAAAATCCTTTAAAAATAAATAAATTATTGGGTTTGAAGGGTTTTGCCATCTGACTTTACCTGTTCAATAGCAGGCTATGGTGTTTTCTTGAGTTTTATATTTTGATTGTAAACGGCACTGGAAGTTCTCGAATAGAAAGGTGGTATATAAAAATTAATGATGAGGTTAATAAAAAAATACAGGTGCATAAGATTTCTCAGCAGTGCAAGACGTGTAGGGGGATTTTCATGCTGGGCTGTGTACTTGCTTGTGAGCAGAACCAGGAGGGCAGACAAAGGAAGAGAGCACTCTCCACTCAGCATACTTTTAGCTTTTATTTTTAATTCTGATTTGTGCATATGCCAAGGGATTTCTCATACATGTTTTATGTTCCACAGAGATGATTTATAGGCACACAGCTGTCATCGATGGAGAGATGGTGCATTTTGAAATTCTTGATACAGCAGGACAGGTAAGGTTCTGGTCACTATATCTCAAAACGAGGGGACTGAGAAGGGGCCAGAAAAAAGCCACCAAAATTTCCTAGAGGGCTTGGGCTATAAAATTTGGGGCCATAAAATTTGAGGCTGTTTATCTTGGAGAGAGGAAAGACAAGTAAAGGGGGGACATGATAGAGATGCATATAATTATGGCTGTTGTGGACAAAGTCAGTAGAGGCATTTTGTCTCTCTTTCTGATAATATCAGAACCTGGGGCCATCCAGTAAAGTGGAATGGCGAGAGATTCGGGACAAACAAAAGGAAGCACTTCTTTCCCCAGTGCAGAGATAACTTAAGGAATTCACAGGCACAATATGTTTTGTCAGCCACCAACCTAGATGGCTTTAAAGGGGTTTAGATAAATTCACAAAGAATGAGACTTAAGAATGGCTATTATTCATAAAGGCTATATTCTGCTTCTAGAGGCACCATGCCTCTGAATACCAGTTACTGGGGGAAAGCAGCAGGAAAGGGCTCTTACCTTCAAGTCTTACTTTGCTGTTGTCTTTTTAATCAGTATTTTTAGGTTTCTTTTCTGTCCAAAGGCCTTCAGCATTGCTTAGACAAGATAGACAAATCCAAAATCAATAGAATCAAACTATATAAAAAGACAGACGCAAAGCAACAGCAAACATTTCCAGTCATTAAAAACCTCAGAGGCAGCTGGTTGGTTGCTGTGCTGAACAGGATGCAGTGCTAAGATGAACCATTGGTCTCAAGCAGAAACATAAACTAATAATAAAGCGGTGGAGGTGGAAGCTGGATGTTCTCTTACCTACTTTCATTCTGTAAATGAAGTGGGCAGTTAAATTGCGTTAAAGGGTAAGTAATCCCACCTGGCTGGGTTTCCCCAGCCCTAAGAAAGAGAGTGCCCTAAGAAATATGTTTCTGAGATGTAAACAGTGTAGTGGCTAAAAGGGTGAGCAATGAGCCTGGAAATCCCCGGACCAAATTTGTGTTAGTTGTTAACTTACTGTCTAGCCAGTGTCTCTTAGCCTTGACCCCTCTACTGGAATTATACTGACTGATCTCACATAGTTGCTGTAACTTTTATTCCGATAAAAAGGAGCCAATGTGCTGGTTACATGGTTAGAGTGTTGGACTATGACCAGGAAGATCTAGATTCAAATCTCTACTTTGGCAAAGTCTCAACATGTTACTGGAAAAAGGACATTATCTATCTATCATCTATCTATCTATCTATCTATCTATCTATCTATCTATCTATCTATCTATCATCTATGTATCTATCATCTATCTATCTATCTAATCATCTATCTACTATCTATCTATCTATCTATCTATCTATCTATCTATCTATATCTATCTATCATCATCTATCTATCTATCTATCTATCTATCTAATCTATCATCTATCTATATCTATCTATCATCTATCTATCATTATCTATCATCTATCTATATCTATCATCTATCTATTTTTATTTATTTATTTATTTATTTATTTATTTATTTATGCATACATACATACATACATACATACATACATACATACCCTGCCCATCTGGGCAGCTTCCAACACAAATAAAAACGTAATAAAACATCAAACATTAATAGAAACAATCTGATCCAATATAAAAAAATCAGAATAACTTTAAAATAAACAACTTATATCAAATAAAGCAATATTCAATAATCCATTAGACTCTAATAGTAAACAGTAGAATTAAACATCAGCAAATAATAATCAAACAGTTTACACTTACCAATTACAATAAAGAATTACTAATCTATAATCAATAAAAATAACAGCAAATCACAATGCCATTATAAAATGGTAGTATGTCCTCATACAATAAATAAATGCCTACATTATTTCACCAATAATGTCTGTTTCCAAGTAAGTTACTTTTAGACACAACTGTACTGCTCTCCCTTCCTGAGCAACATCTAATTTGTCCCATTTTAATGACACAGACAGAATGTAGCATGGACGGTTAGGGAAGGGTGGGAGCTCAGTTACAGAGCATCTGCTTTGCATGTAGGGGGAGGTGTTGGCAAGCGCAGGGGAACTCTGAGGCTTGCAGAAGCACAACAAACTTTAGGGGAAAACACCCAACAGCCCATGATGGCTGAGGATGCCTATTGGGCGTAGAAAGGTGATTGATTGTTGTTGGGGCCGTGGAATGGAATAGCTGGAGACTTGAACAGAAGTTATTCACATTACAACCTTTTGTTGCAGGTCCCACTTGTGAGTTTATAATTTCATTCTCTCTCTCTCTATTGGCCAAAGTAGATGAATTGTGGCTGACCAAATCTGGGACCTGAATGACCACCGAACAACTGTCAAGTGGGCTGGGTGGGGAATGGTGCAATCTGCAGAGGAGAACCAGTGACCGGAAAGGGGGTACATAACCACCATTGGTCATTGTGTACAGATGTTGTGAGCTCTTTGCAAAGAAGGTGCCATGCTTATACAGATTTGCGATTGGTCTCTCTGTCCTAGGAGGAGGACTCTCTACAAATTGAAGAGAAGATAAAGTGGGGAGATGGCTTTGCTGTGGTTTACTCTGTCACTGACAGGTGCAGCTTCGACGAAGTCATGAGGCTCTGCTTCCTCATCAACCACATCCATTCCAGCCCAAAGCGGAGCAGCACGAGTGGAGAACCGCCCGTCGTGATTGTCGGAAACAAGAAGGACCTGCAGTTTGACCGCATGGTGTCCTCTGAGGATGGGGAGAACCTCTCCAAGGCCCTGAAGCATCCTTTCTACGAGATCTCTACCAGGGACAGCTATGAGGAGACGGTGGTGGTTTTCAACACTTTATACAATGAGCTGATGAAGCAAGGTCATTTTTCCCCAGGGTCCTTCAAGAGGCGAGCAGTGTCTAAACTAATGGAAAAGATCCCAAAGATTCATGCCAACTCGACTCTGGCCTCGGGTGGCAGGAGCCTGAGCTTCAATTCCTTCAGGGACTACATCCCGGAATGAACTTCTGCACAGGCCATTGTGAAATGATGGGCAGTTTTCGCAGGGACCAGCTGGAGTTGGCAATGGAGAGTGTGCAGAGCTGGTGAACTGGCAAGTCCAGAGACCTGTGCATTGTTAGGAAAGGTGTTGTTTTCCCCTAACTACCTTTAAAGGCAGGAAGGTCACAGGGTGACCCTAGACCAGCTTTGTGGTACAGCAGTACATAAGACCAACCCGACTTGGTCAGACCAAAGGTCCACCTAGTCCAGTATCCTGCTCTGAACAGGAGCCACACAGATGCTTCTGGGAGGCTCACCAGCAGGATATGAAGGCAATAATCTGCCCCCTTCCCTGTTTCCAGCTGTGGCAATTTGTATACAGAAGTATACTATCTCTATAGCTTGAAGTTCCATTTAGCCATTATGACCAATAGCCATTGATAGACCTACCCCCTGTGAATTTTAAAGCCTTCTTTGCTGGTTGCCATCACCACATCTTGTGGCAGCAAATTCCATAGCTAATGCTGATACGCCACATTTTCTCCTTGTAGAGATTAGTCTTCTAAATCCTGGTGCAAAGGCAGCTGTGAATGTTCCTTTGGTTGCATGGTCTGATTATTCTTTTTGGGCACCCAAGAAAGCAAGGAAAAGTGGATGCCCTTGCCAAGGCTGGACTCTTGATGCGGAGCTCTGCACCAGCGCAGTCTTGTTGAGTCAGCCTTGTTGGAAGTAGGGGTGGTGGGATCTACAACAAGTTTTGCAAAAGGCTGATTAAGATGTGTTCTCATCTTCCCGGCTCTTGCTAGTATGTTATTGCTCATTCCTGTCCATCAGCATAATGGTTTAGGCACCTGACCTTTTTCCATAATGGACCAAGGCCAGTGGCCCCACCAGTTTTCTATACAGTACAGTCAGGATCAATAGAAGAATATGTTGCAAGTGGCTGATTAACGGTTTGGTTAGAAGAGAGTTCTGTTTACATTGAGTAGCAGTGCCATGTGACTTCATGGCAGGAACCACTGAGGTCGCAGAATAGGGAAGTTCATGGAATCGTGGAGCTTCAGGCTGCAAAACAATGCACACTTTCCTAGAAGTGAGGCCCACTGAGGACTGAAGGCTTACTTTTGAGTAAACGTGCATAGGATTGCACTGTTAGTGACCAGAAGCCCATCGAGTGTGTCATAAGACAGCTTTTCCCACCACCAATCTTCCTGTGTAGTTAGTACCATCAGTATTCAGATAACTGACTTTTTATTGGTGTATAGATGTCATAGCAGGGAGCACTTTCAAATCTTTCCTCCTTTCCGGCAGATTTTTTTTTCTTGAAGTAGGAACATATGAAGCTGCTTTAGGGCAATGGTCGAACCAGCCAAGTACTATTTGTCTTAACCAGCAGCCAACTCTCCAGTATCTCAGCTTGGTCCATCGTGTTCATTTCCTGCTCTTTATTTAACTGGAGAAACCAGGGATCGAACCTGGAACCTTCTGCCCTGACCCAAATTAGTTATTTCTTCCTCTTTTAAGGCTGCATCCATTGTCATGCTAATATACTTGTAGGCACTTGCTGTTCTGGAAGGAAAGATGACCAACTTGTTCCACAAAGGCTTCCATTCTACCGTTCAACACTGGAAAATAGCATTCTGTTTGCCTCCTGCTTCCTTCACTGACTTCTGTGTAGGCAACTCAGAGAAGCTCTGTGCATTGCAAACACAGATATTTTAGATGCAGCTTGAGGGGTTCTCCATAGATCTGAAAATAATAAGCATATCTGCCTGCTCTTCAGCAAAACCCCAGGGCCATCTTTTCCTTATTTCTGACAACAAAAGGAACTGCCTTCACCCAACAAGTCTGAGAACATAGCTCCCTCTTGAAACCCATTTGACTCTTAGATCCAAACTAAGCATTTTTAAAGTCAGCTTGTGTGGCTTTATAATTACATTCTGTATTGTAAAATGATATGGTACTCTGCTGTTGACTAATAGCTGTGTACAAGCAGGAAATGGAATCAGAGTATATGAGGTGGGCATGGTGAGGGGAGTACAGCTACAGGGAGAAATACAATGAAGCCAGAACTAGATGATACTGGAGGTTTCCAAGATCTGGAGGCCGCTAGAAGTTGTGGACTAGAACTCCCATCAGCTCTATAGCCAGAGCTTGAAAGTTGTAGTCCAGAATATCAGAAGGGCACCAATTGGGCTATCCCTGCCCTAGGCCTTTTGCGGTGGTACAAATCTATTCCTGTGTTTTATTTCAAAAGTGGGCATTGCCACCATGAATCTACTTAAAATGGAACAGAACTCTTTCGTTTTTATCCAAGGTTACTAAAATAAACACTTTCTTAGATTTGTGGCATTGTCGGCTCAATAGCTGCCACCTGGGTTAGGAGCTTGACTCTCCCTCTCCCTGCAGTTTCTAAATCCTAAATCAACACTGTTCCATGGGGCACCCTGCAGTGATCTCAAGAGAATGAGTAAGTGTGAAATAAAAATCTCTTCAAAGCCCCAATCACAAATCCAGGCATACAGTATGTTCAAAACAAAGGCTTAAAATTCTCTCAGGATGCTTGACTTTTTAAAGGAGCCAGGACTAAAAATTTCCTTTTCCTCTTTTAAGTAGCCTAGCAGAACTATTGTTGGATTGACTGCTAAAGTGGTTTGCTTTCACAGTCAAATGCTATTCTGGTTTGTCTCATGGGCGTGGGGGGCGGTTATACCTATCTCAATTGAAATTTCTAAGAAGCAAATTCTAAATTAGTCTATGTCTGTTTCCACAGGTGAAGGCTGTTAGCTGGAAGATTTTTTATTTGCTAGCCATAGTGTATGTTCAAAAAAGATTTTAATTTAAAGGATGATTTGCATGTGTCTTCAGTAAATTTTCCTGTTGAAGAGGTCAGGAAAGCTAATCCTCATGAGAGCAGCTTTATATATCTGCATTGTTTTATACAACTGTATACCAGCCACTGGAAAGTGCATAGCATCCTTTCTGATACATTCTGTTATTAAAAGATTCTGCTGAACCTGTTATGGGATCTGTAAAATGTACTTGCAGTGGTATATAGATTGGATTTTCTAGGAAAGGGGGTGAAGATTCACATACAGTACATTGTTATAAAAATTAAACTTGTGCAGCTCTTTACAGCCACTTACACCACCTTCATCCAACCTCTCACAGCCACAAAAATCTCACACCCCCACCAGTCACTGAAAATGGCGGCTCTGTAGTTTTCACAAAATACACAGTATTTATCATGCTGCGACTTGATTGGCAGTACATAGTTACTTGCCTAGCTGCCCTTTGCGACAGAAGTAAAATTATCCCCCCTCAAAAAGCAGTTTATGTGCTTCTTCATCAAACGGAAACTTTGATTTGCCAAAATGAAATTTCACCTCCTAAAATGACATGTCGTACTAGAACATAAAAAGCCCTTTTCCTTTTCCGCTGAGGAATCCGTGTGTGTGCTTCCTGTTCTGTTAAGCAACTTTCCACCAGCCATGGAGGTACAAGGAACTGCTGCTTGTTTTATATACACGCTCATACACATAAGAGAACTGAAACAATCCTGCCTCAATGAGGGCCTCCTCCCCAAAAGTACAAACCTTGTACAATTGTTTGCTCCGCAGTTTGTGGTTCCTTGGGCAAGATATTTAAGGGCAAGACACACACACACGCCATTGCTGCTTCCTGCTCACTTTCCCATAGGGCTGGAGGTTGGCAAGCAAAGGAACTGGCTGGGTGAAAGAGGAGGAACAGTATTCATTGCCACTTTTGGGAGAGGGCAGTTAGTGAGTGGTAATAGCTGCTGCTGTTCCTTGGCTCAATGTCACTTGCCCAACTGGATGGCTGAGTGAGCAAACGGATAGCAGCGTGGTGCAGCCACAGGGGACTTGGGGGAGTGGACCCTTGTAAGACACTGGGACCCTTAGCATCTGCCCACGAATACTGGGCAATGGATGGAAATCTCTCTCAAAATGTAAATGCCATTATTTTTAAATACTTCATAATGTATTTTACATGTATATACTTTTTTTCTTTCTTGTAACTTCCGTTGCATTTTGTCGACCTGGTGCCAGAAATCTTAATGGTTTGCTGAGGGTGAGGAAAAGCTGCCATCTTCAGCAACTGTTTGTATATGGAGTGGTGATGATTATTCTGTGAATTAAAAAATAATAATTCTCAGGTTTGTTTCTTCAAGCCATTTCATTTTAGACGTTCAGATGTAACCAGTGTTCAGCGGCAACTGAGAATTCACATGAAAAGAAAAGGGGAGGAACTCAAGGTTGTGTTAAGATGATTGTTCCATCAGGAATGCATTTCAGATTACCCAATGGAACGATGCCCCCCTCTCCTCCCCCTGTATTTGTCCTGATCCACACAGAGCCATTTTTTTTGGGGGGGGGAGAAGAGGAAGCCTGGTTACTCCAGTGGAATGCTGTGTCCATGCATAGATCTCTCTTAGTGGAGATTCCAATATTTTTCTGTCTCATGCAACTTAGTAGAGATGACAAAGTTGGGCATATTTTCTTCCAGAGGCAGTCAGCTGTTTTATTTACTTATTTGCAAAACTTTCTATAGCACCGACATTAAGAAAGAAAATATGGCAGTGCACAACATAAGACTAACAATAAATCTGCATTCATTAAACAAGTACAAAAACATGTTGCAGCTGGATGAGGAGCTGTCCCAGGTCACAACTGATGCACTGAGAAGTGTTGGGGGGGGGGTACATCCTGTGCAGCTGCCATGTACTTAAAAGGGGAATATTCTCTTCAAATAGGTGGTTTATGTTTGCTCTTTGTGCGGGAGAGGAATGATTCTAAACATCTATGGAAATTCACGGTCACATGCTTGGTGTCCCCATGCCGGGGTGGGGGGTGGGAATCAGATGTGGCTAGTGAAGGTATGGCCTTGACTGCTCATGCAGTTGAAAACCAGCTTCTGTCAGCAACAGTAGGATAACCCCTTTATTACCCCCACTGCTGTAGGATAACCCCTTTATTACCCCCACTGCTGTGGAACCACGTGATACAACCCCTGCAGCTCCCGTTGCTGCCACTGTTTGTCTCTCCAATGGAGGAAAGTGTGAAGCCCAATCACGGATGGTTTTCAGCAGTGGTCAACTGTGAGGTCCACACTTGCATTGAGCTGCCCTGTGAGGGTGTTGAAATGAGACAGATTGCTAGTCCAGCTGCAGAATGGCTCCTTTTAGTCTTCTATCACTTAATCTTTCTGAAATCAGCCTCAGCTTCAAGCGGGATAGAAATTGGATAGCACAAAGATTTTCCATTGCTGCCTATGGCAGCAGCCTTACGTTTATGTATATATCTCTCAGGAAACAATGACTTTGCTTTTCAAACTTTTCAAGGACAGGAACACGCTCCTGGGAATGTTTAAGAGTGTGTGTGCGCGCGTGTGTGTTCCTCTTCTAGTCTGAAGAAAGGTATCAGGACAGCCAAGCCACAGATTTTACTCCAACCAAAACCTTCCATTCCCATAAACATGCACATAATTGTGCCGGATCTCCCCCGGCAGCACTTCTTATGAACATTCACAGCCCTGATAGATTGACACAGATGATGGGCATTACCATTCAAATACTGTGTGCATGCTGCATCTTGTGATCAATTATGTGTGCTGGGGCTTACCTGCCCCTCCAATATTTTATTAAAGTTGGCACTCCTGCTTTCATAGAAGTCGATCTCCCCACCTCTACCTACCTATACACAGGCACGCATGCACATACATACATAGATGAACACCACCACCAATACCATCCTTTTGCCTGGTAGCAGTCCTGTAACTCAGAAACTGTCTTTGTTTGCACATCACAACAATCCACATTTGCATTTGGGCTTACTGGGATGATGTGAATATCTTCTCAGAGAGGCACTCACAGCTTGCTTTGCTGCTCTGGGCTTGGTTACAGTTTGTGATCAGTGAGGTAGAGAGAACTCTGAGCCCAGGTTCTGGCAACACACTAAGACAAACTTTGGCTTAGCTCTACATGGTGTAGGAGAAAAGAGGACAGGGAGGAGTTAAGCAGCTGTGGGCTCCTCTCCACGCGCCTGCACACTCACAGCATCCTGGGAAGCCATGCCATGGTTTGGCTTATGATGCCTTGCCAACTAGGCCTATATGGAATTGTCACTTTTTGTCTTTCTGTCGTTTTCTTTTGTGGCCTCTCTTTTTCAGCTGTATTCTGCATGTGTATATATTTTCAAGTAAAAGGCCTTTTAATGAAAAGCCCACTTCAACCCCCTCCTTCTTCCAAATGTCAGAAGATTATTTGTCCTTTTCTTGGCTATAAAGAAGCTATGACTCGAGCAAACTCATGGTATTCGAATTGTCAATCTGCAATGAGGGGGTTCTTGATACAACTCTTGATACAAGAGTTAGAGAAGAAGCTAAGATCCAACCCGAAGTCTCAGCCGATTCTGAGAGAAATTAAACTTCATCAAGCACAATACTCTAAACTGATAAACCAGGAAATAGAATGGAAGATTAAATTAATGAAACAAAAAACTTTTGAATCGGCTAATAAATGTGGAAAACTGCTAGCTTGGCAGTTGAAAAGGAGACAAAAGTTAAATACAGTGACAAATTTAGAGATAGAAGGAAGAAGTATCCAGAACCCCGGAGAGATTAGAAAGTGTTTCCAGAAATATTTCAAAAAATTATATACCCAAGGGCCACAAGATGAAACTGAGATTAAACAATTTTTGGAGATAAATGGACTAGCAAAGCTGTCAGAAGAAAACAGAACAATCCTAAATGGCAAAATAACACGACAAGAGATTGAGCAGACCATCCAGAACATGAAACAGGGCAAATCGCCAGGACCAGACGGGCTGACCTCCAAGTATTATAAGACACTGAAAGACTATTTGATACAACCGTTGATGGAGGTCAGCAATGAAATTATGGAGGGGAAGAAGGCGCCGGAATCGTGGAAGGAAGCTTTCATCACATTGATACCAAAATCGGAAACTGAAAAGACACAACTTAAGAACTACCGTCCCATCTCCCTTTTAAACGTGGATTACAAAATATTTGCAGATGTTTTGGCAAGTAGATTTAAGAGGGTTTTAAACAAAGTAATTCACAAAGACCAGGCAGGCTTTCTCCCAGGTAGACATATGTCTGCTAATACAAGGAACATTATTGATATATTGGAACTTTTACAAACAGACATAAACACTAAAGCAGTCTTAATTTTTATAGATGCGGAGAAGGCCTTTGACAACATATCCTGGAAGTTCATGAAGGGGAATTTAAAAGAAATGGGAGTGGGTCGGGGGTTTGAGAATGGGATTGATGCAATATATTCAGAACAAAAGGCTAAATTGATAGTTAACAATGTGGTTACAGAAGAGTTTAAAATTGAAAAAGGAACACGACAAGGCTGCCCGATTTCCCCGTTATTATTTATTTCGGTCCTGGAAGTGCTCCTGAATATGATTAGAGGGGACCGGCTGGTGGAAGGGATCCAGGTCGGAGCGAAACAATATAAACTTAAAGCATTTGCAGATGACCTAGTTTTGACATTACAGGAGCCAGAATCTAGTACGAAAAGAGTATTACAACTGATTCAGGATTTTGGTTGGGTGGCGGGATTCAAACTAAATAAACAAAAAACTAAGGTGTTGGGAAAAAACTTGACAGATATTGAGTCGGAACGGTTTCAGAGAGAGACAGAGTTAACTGTGGTTAAGAAAGTGAAGTACCTAGGGGTAAACATAACAGCAAAAAATCTGAGTTTATTCAAAGATAATTATGAAAAATGTTGGTCGGAAATTAAGAGAGACTTGGATAGTTGGTCAAAATTAAAACTTTCATTGTTAGGCCGAATAGCTGCCATTAAGATGAATGTATTGCCAAAAATGTTGTTTTTGTTTCAAACATTGCAGATTGTAGATAAAACGGAGTGCTTCCGGAAGTGGCAGAAAGACATTTCTAAATTTGTCTGGCAGGGCAAAAAGCCCAGAATTAAGTTTAAGATATTAACGGATGGGAAAGAAAGAGGGGGCTTTGCCCTGCCAGACTTAAAGTTGTATTATGAAGCCGCAGCTTTCTGCTGGCTAAAAGATTGGCTACTTCTTGAAGACACGGATGTACTGGATCTGGAAGGTTTTAACAATGCATTTGGATGGCATGCATACTTATGGTATGATAAGGTTAAGATTAATAAGGCCTTTAGGAACCATATTGTCAGAAAAGCAGTATTTAATGTCTGGACAAAATACAAAGACTTATTGGAGAACAAAACCCCGAGGTGGCTGTCACCCTTGGAGGCCAAGGCCCGAAAAAGACCCAATATGGAGGCCAATTGGCCAAAGTATTGGGAAATATTAGAAAGAGATGGAGACAATTGGAAATTGCTGAGTTTAGAGAAAATGAAAGATAAAGTGCGAGACTGGTTACACTATGCTCAGATTAAAGAAGTGTTTAAGAATGATAAAAAGTTAGGATTCCAGGTGGAGAAATCGAAGTTGGAAACAGAATTGTTAGAACCTAAGACTAAAGTACTTTCAAAAATGTATAATTTGCTGCTGAAATGGAACACACAAGACGAAATGGTTAAATCGGCAATGATAAAGTGGGCACAGGATATTGGGCATAATATTATGTTTGAAGACTGGGAAAGGTTGTGGACCACTGGGTTGAACTTCACTGCATGTAATGCACTGAAGGAAAATGTAATGAAAATGATATATAGATGGTACATGACCCCAGTTAAACTAGCCAAAATATACCATTCGTCGGATAATAAATGTTGGAAATGTAAGGAAAATGAAGGAACATTCTTTCACCTCTGGTGGACATGCCCTAAAGTGAAGGCCTTCTGGGAGATGATATACAATGAGTTGAAAAAGGTGTTTAAGTATACCTTTACTAAGAAACCAGAGGCCTTCCTCTTGGGCATTGTCGGCCAGAATGTGTTAAAGAAGGATAGAACATTTTTTATGTATGCAACAACGGCAGCAAGGATACTGATTGCCAAGAACTGGAAAACTCAAGATTTACCCACTCTGGAAGAATGGCAGATGCAGCTGATGGACTATATGCAACTAGCTGAGATGACCGGCAGAATCCGAGACCTGGGAGAAGAGAGGGCTGAAGAAGACTGGAAGAAATTCAAGATTTACTTACAAAAGTACTGTAATTTGGTTGAATGTTAACAAGGATGCCAGAGTAGAAATAATCGTCTACCACTAAGCTAGATTTGAGTTTAAATATAAGGGAAACAAGGAAGATACACATTTCTTCTAAGAGAAAGGAAGAGACTGTATTTTAATGACTGAACCTAAGACTGTGAACAAAATGATAATTTGCTTGGAAATAATTTTACAACGATGTAAGTGGGAGCGGGAGACGTGAGGGAGTCCAAAGTAGCAATGAAAAGATGTTAAATAACCAATGTTGTTTTATTAAATATGCATTTGTATTGAAAAACCTTAATAAAAATTTATATTAAAAAAAAAAGAATTGTCAATCTGCATTTGCTAAACAGGCATTTCCTGTTAATATTTTAAGTGCATTACTGCTGAGCACAGGATTTTCTGCAGCCAAAGAATCAAATTTTTTTTATACCAACTGGATCAGCCACCTCCTGTGTCAATTATTTTTTGTTGCCATGTGATTGTAAACTGGATGGTCTATAGGCAAAACTGAATCAATCAGGGCTTATTCAGGTATCACAGCACCAGACAACCTTCAGCCTTCTCACAGTTAGACTAAGAATCCAGAGAATGGAGAAAATTCTTAAAGAAGACAAATGTTAACTTCCCAAGTTTTATATATACAGTGTATATAAAAGAGAAAGAGCTGACTGAAAAACTTCTGTTCCCTTTTGTTATGTGAAATGGCTTATTCATATAAGAAAGAGTAGTTTGGGTTTTTGCAGAAAATGTTGTTTCATAATCTATACAGTGGAAGCAGTGGAAGGCTTGCTTGTCAGTTCCCCCTTCAAGTACATACAAGTTTTTGACTATCAAAACATTCATAAATCTGCTTTGCTGAGACTTCAGCATCGGCGAGTCTTTCCTGCTGCTCTGCAGTTACTGTGGGAATGAGGGAGAGCCAGAGGCTGCCTGAGGACACAGCACTCCCTCAGGGAGGGACAGTCAACGAAAGAGTAGAGTCTGAGGTGAGGAGGAAAGCTGTGCTCCCACAATACAACCAGCCCCAAAAGGAGCAGGGGCTGTACCCTGGAAGAAGCAGAGACCGGCTAATAATACTATAGAATGATGCCAGCCCTGTAAGCTCTGCTGCTCCTATTGGTTGATATGCTCTCCTTATACTGCATGACTTACAGTACATGGATTCCTGTATCAAGGTTTGAAACAAACTAATATAACCATGCTAGAATGGGGATTTACAAACACATCTCAACTTTTCTGTGGTTTTCATGACCTAGGGATATAGGAAGCTGCTGTTAACTGACTCAGACCATTAGTTCACCTTGCTCAATATTGTAAAGGTAAAGGACCCCTGGTCAGTTAAGTCCAGTCAAAGGGTGCGGCGCTCATCTCACTTTCAGGCTGAGGAAGCTGGTGTTTGTCCACAGACAACTTTCTGGGTCATGTGGCCAGCATGACTAAACCGCTTTTGGCGCAACGGGACAACGTGAAGGAAACCAGAGCACACAGAAACGCCGTTTATCTTCCCACTGCAGTGGTACCTATTTATCTCCTTGCACTGGCATGCTTTTGAACTGCTAGGTTGGCAGGAGCTGGGACCGAGCAACGGGAGCTCACCCCTTCGCGGGGATTCGAACCACCGACCTTCTGTTTGGCAAGCCCAAGAGGCTCAGTGGTTTAGACTGACTGGCAGCAGCTCTCCAGGGTTTCAGATAGGGGTCTCTCCCAGCCCTACCTGGAGATGCTGGGGATTCAACAGATGCTCTGCCACTGAGTTATGACTCTTCTCTCTCACCTATGAGCAATGGATTTTTATCGGCAGCACATTAATTCTCCACTTTCTGGTTGTACATCCATGTTTCTACTCTCTCCACATACTGATCTATCCTTTCTGTACCAAAGTGTATTTTTCATAACTATTAACAGGTATACTAGGCCCCCTACACAATTCTTTCTCCTTTTCATAAAGATGAGCATCTGCTGTGCCTCATCTTCTTCATCACCTCCATCATTCTGGTCTCCAACTGAAGTTTTCTCCTGCTTCTTCATCTCAGTTGATTAGAGCCAGGTGCTGATAACACCAAGGTTGCAGGTTCAATCTCTGTATGGAACAGCTGCATATTCTGAGATGATCCTCAGGGTCCCTTCCAATTCTACAGTTCTAGGTATCAGTTCAGCAGAGAATAATAATAGGCAATAGTGAAATTGATAAGATTTTCCTCAACTTAATCACTTCAGTGGAAGAGGGGAGTTAGGGTGATCAGGTGAGAGTGAGGAAAGGATAAGCTCTTGTACCTCTGGTAGTCTGTGCAGAAGGGTTTCTTTCATCAGAGGTAGTTTGTCATCACCAGAACTGCACCACTATTAAGAGGTGCAGAAATCATGTCCTTTGTTGCCTCTAACCACCCTAAAGAATCCTCTGAAGGAATTGTGTTATGGTAGGAAATACAGAAAGGGAAAGGATGCCCACACACTATCAGTCTGTTACCAACCATGTAATAAGAAGGTTGTATCTAAGTCTAGTCAAAGGGCAATATATAATGAGCCAAAATCCACAGTTGGCAGGCAACTGATTTCCTGTAATTTAGGTGGAGGACATGTGGTTCCGAATGAAGCTGGAAAAAACACCATTTGTGACTGGTGTTAATGGAAATTCGCTGAAGTGGGAGAAGATTCATGAGTGATCATTTAAACATTTGAAAACGCTTATTTGATTTTGGGTGAGGTAGGTAAAAGTTGGAAGAGGGTTTTCCACAGCAACATGCCCAGCTCAATACCTTGTTCATTTAGCACTGTGGGGACTCTACTCTTCCTCACACAATGCTCTGTCTCAGTGAGCCAGCCACCACAATATGTTTGCACGGGTCTAGGTTAAGAAACCACAGGTTTATTAATAGCATATAATATCACATAAGAAGAGCCCTGCTGGGTCAAACCAAATATTCATCCATTCCAGTATCTCGTTTGCCAGAGTAGCCCACCAAAATGCTTCTAAGAAGTTCATGGCGCATAAATGCTGTTTCTCCTCCAGGTACTGGTATTCAGAAGACTAACAGCTGTGAAACCAGATGTTCATTCATTTATCTATCATGGCAAATATGTGTTTGCCAGGTAATTTTTTTAAAAAAACCACACATATCACTTTTGAGTTTTAATAGCTGTGTAGAAGAAAGGATTTCAACGGGTGTACTTTGCATGACAAGCTACGCCTCTTTTTTAATTCTGCCTAAGCCTGGGGCCATCGTCACCTCTTGTGTGACTGAATTCCATAAAGAACAATGTGTAGAACAATGTCATGAGAAAATTAATAAGGGTGCTTGGAAAAAACAAACAAAGGAGCAGCCCTATTTGAATCCTCTTAAGGAGATGTGAGCCAAGCATGGTCTGCTCAGCTTACACATTGAGAACCCACTTCTGAGCCCATTTGCACTATCCATTTAAAGCAGTATTATACTACTATAAACAGTCACAGCTTCTACTTAAGGAATCCTGAGAACTGTAGTTAATGGTGTTTCGAGTTGTTAGGAGACCCCTATTCCCGTCGCAGAGCTACAGTTATCAGAGTTGTTTAACAATCCCTTTCCCCGGAGAAGTTTAGAAACTGTAGCTTTTTCTGAGGGAAATACGGGGTCTCCCAACAACTCTCAACAAATGACAGCTCCCAGGATGCTTTGCTGGAAGTCATGACTGTTTAAAGTAGAATGATATAACTTTAAATGTACCCAATCTGGGTGGGTAGCCCTGAGTTCTATTATTATTTGATGGTGAAATTTCTCTTTCTCCACAGCATGCATAATTCTGTAACCCTCTATCATAATCCAGTACACACACATACCCAATGTTTAAGGCTTAATCTAAGCAGCCCAAAAAACCCTTTATGGGTCCCAGGGTCTGTTCTCCTTCCAAACACAGAAAAACTAAACACAGAAAAAGGAGCAGCTGGGTTTCTGCAGGAAGCAATTGGTGGGGTGAGCTGACAGTCTCCACCCACTCACTGGTGAATCAGCTGAGTGGGGCATAATACGAATTTCTCCCAGATTCTTTGGCTGGTTCCAGGCGCAGTGGCTTGGTAAACATAAAAAAACCAGGAATTTTTTACATTTCAATGTGTGGGATGGTTAGAGAGAAAAATATGTTTCTCAGTCTTCTTACTGTTTAAGGCTCTGCTTTGGCTGACAGCTGCTACAGTCTTTGCCCCCTACATGGAAAAAAGCTCAGTGTACCAAGCTGCACATGGACCTTAATAGCATGATAAAGTGTCACATGTTGTTTGCCTGACAACAGCCAACAGAAAATCAGATTTGTGTATCAGCTCTCCGTGTAGGAAACTGAATAATATATGGCTCACACTGCCTACCGTGACAAAACACAATTACACTATTTTCTTTTAGATACTAACCTACTAGTTCTGGGAAATTTATTCCAATGTCTAGGCACAGTCAGAAGAAACTGTTGGGGTTTTTTGTACAATAGAGTTCCCAGGATCAGCTGCCACCAGATACCCAGTGCCTTTTCTTTTTCAGTAAGCAGACACTGAGAACATTGCCCTGGTGTGACTATAGTTGGTATTGCATCGCCTGAGCTCTACGAGTGCGGCTTTCTCCCAACTGAAGTGCAGGGTGTTATAGGACTAGGACATTTGCAGGGAAACCAAAATGCTTGTTTACAAAGCTATTGTACTAGAAATAGAATAGAAATAGAAATACTTTATTGTCACTGTACCACTTATTTACAGTGAGATTAAACGAGCCTTACTGTATGCTTGTGAAACATGGACCACTTATAAACACCATCTCCAACTCCTCGAAAGATTCCATGAAAGGTGTCTCTGGAAATTTTAACACATCACTTGGGAAGAAAGGCAAACTAATACCAGTGTACTGGAAGAAGCAAAGATCATCAGTGTTGAAGCAATGATTCTTCAACATCAACTTCGTTGGACTGGTCATGTTGTGCAGATGCCTGATTATTGTCTTCCAAAGCAACTACAGTGGTACCTCGGGTTACATATGCTTTGGGTTACATATGCTTCAGGTTACAGACTCCAGAAATCGTTTTCTGGCGGCACGGTAGCAGCAGGAGGCCCCATTAGCTAAAGTGGTGCTTCAGGTTAAGAACAGTTTCATAGTAAGCACGGACCTCTGGAACGAATTAAGTACTTAACCCGAGGTACCACTGTACTCTATTCCGAACTTTAAAAAGGAAAGTGTAATGCTGGTGGTCAATAAAATAAGTTTAAAGACTGTCTCAAGGCAAATCTTTAAAAAGGTAGTATAAACACCATCAATTGGGAAATATTTGCCTGAGAGCACTCCAGTTGGAGAACAGCCTTTACCAAAGGTGTCATGGGCTTTGAAGACACTCAAATTCAGAACGCAAGAGAGAAACATGCTAAGAGGAAGGTATGCTTGGGAAATCCACACTGTGATCAACTCCCGCCCTAAAACCTATGTCCTCACTGTGGAAGAACATGTGGATCCAGAATTGGCCTCCACAGTTACTTATGGACTCATTGTTAAAACCATGTTTATGGAAGACAATCTTACTCGGCTACGAATGATCGCCAAAGAAGGAGAAGAGGTATTGCAAACACACGCCTAACTTTTGAAGGACTTCAGCTGCGTACCCATTTGTAAAAGAAAAATGCAGTTTTTCTCTCAGTCCAGAATCTTTCATGCTCATACTCAACATGCTGCTTCTAAAGTAGATTGATTAGAGATCCTGCCATCTATAAGGGTGGGTGTGGTGACTTGATACCTACTGTATTTGAAAACCTTCCCTTGGACTAGGTTATCCAAACCTCTTCCTTCCTGCACATGCACCAGGAGTACAAAAATGGTGGTTGCAATCCTTGGGCAGATGTGAACGCATATACCCCAATTCTGGCACCGCCTACATCTGTATTCATCGGTTTTCAAATGGACACACTGCAGGGTAATGAAGAATCAATCTGCAATGGTCTTTTATTTTTGGAATGAAATCAGTTTCTTAATAATTTTTTTAAAAGAAGTTTTAATTAGTTTTCAAAAATAATTATAATCTGAAATACTGAGTACAGTATTTCTTTCTCAGAATGGGAGACTCATCAATGTACGTACCCCCAAATTGCTAAGCTGTTCTCACCCTAGTGAAAAAGCAGAAATCTGATTAAACTGCCCAAAAGGAGGAACTTGTTTGTTTAAAATATTTTTATCCAGCCTTTTAATCAAAATACTTTCACAAGCATGTCATAAACTAAAAACAATAAGAATTAAATCCCCTAATCACAAAAACAAAATAAACGATAGCATTTCTTAAAAGAGCAAAGTTTTCTAAAAGCAGTAGAATAAGCAATAACAATCCAATAAAACTCTAAAAATAACCAGCAGAGGAAAAGGTGACATAGCTCTTTTATACAGAGTTATGACCATTAGTCAGCCTGTCACAGTCTTGCCTACTCTGACTGACAGCTGCTTTCCAGGGTCTCAGGCAGCCACAGAGGCCTTTCTTATCACCTGCTGCCTGACCATTTGACTGGAGTTGGATATCACCCACAGGCAAATAAAACTGTATCTTCCTGGTGTTTATAATTATTAACAGCAGGCACTCATTACTGGGGATGGCAGGTGAGAGCTATTTCAAAGCCTGGGCACCACAAATCATAGGAACATAGGAAGTTGCTTTATACTACATCATACTATTAATCTAGCTTGTTGGCTGGCAGTGGCTCTCTTGGGGTTTCAGGTTCTTTCTCAACCCTACTTGGAGTTACAGGGGGTTGAATCTGGGACGTCCTGCGTGCAAAGTGGATGCTCTCCCACTAAGCTATGACCCTTACCAGGTGATCCACCCACCTCATTAGACGGATCAATTGAAAAGTGTCTGTCCACAGTGAATGGGCAGGTTTGTTTACTGTATATGGAATAGGCAGACCTTGAAACTTTGGCCCCAAGCATACCGGGCATTACTAAAACCAGTACTAGAGATGTGAATAAATCTACCCCCCTTTTTTATATACAAATTGGGAGGAAAACATTCCCCTTCCAATTTTTCTGGGCATTGTAAATTGTGGGGGCAGAACACTGGGCCTTCACATTTCTAAACACTTTGTACAGCTGTCTCTCAATGTCTCTCACAGGCCCTGCTTGTAACTTGCCATCAATAGTTGTTTGAGTCATGGGCACCAGAAACATGGTCTCTTCAGTGGTGGCGCCATAATTGTGTCGTTTCCTCTCTAAAGAGGTGCATATGGCCCCCACTGCACTGGCTTTTTAATGGACCTTAAAGATTTTTAAATTACGTCCAACTGATTTTAATTAAGATGCGTGCTCTTCTGTATTGTTTTAACTGCTATGGTTTAATTTTTTTGTTTTTTGGATGAAAACCAAGGAACACCCCTTCTCTGAGCAAAAGTAACAAATATTTGGGCACAAATAATTCAGATTGATTAATGGAAAGGAAAATATACAAATGTGGGACATTTGTACCTCATTCCCTCAAACCCAGAAACATTAATTTTGTCAGAACAAAGGGCATAAAGGTAAAGGTAAAGGTACCCCTGCCCGTATGGGCCAGTCTTGCCAGACTCTAGGGTTGTGCGCTCAACTCACTCTATAGGCCGGGAGCCAGCGCTGTCCGCAGACACTTCCGGGTCACGTGGCCAGCATGACAAGCTGCATCTGGCGAGCCAGCGCAGCACACGGAACGCCATTTACCTTCCTGCTGGTAAGCGGTCCCTATTTATCTACTTGCACCCGGAGGTGCTTTCGAACTGCAAGGTTGGCAGGCACTGGGACCGAACGACGGGAGCACACCCCACCGTGGGGATTCTAACCGCCGACCATACGATCGGCAAGTCCTAGGCGCTGAGGTTTTACCCACAGCGCCACCCGTGTCCCTAACAAAGGGCATAGAGGGAGCAAAATCATATTCTTTGGCAGGCTTTATCAACCTGGTGTTCTTCAGATGCTTTGAACTACAACTCCCATCATCCCTGACCATTGGCAATGCTGGCTAGGGCTGATGGGAGTTGGAGTCAAATAACATCTGGAGGGCACCAGGTTGGGTGCTCTTGACATAGACTGTAGACATTTCATGTAATCTTCACACATTTGAAACAAACTTGAGGAAATGTCTAGCAGCAGACAATAGTGCTCAATGAAACTAGAATTGCTTGCAGAATGCCATCTTGATTTATTAGTATTTGCACTAAAAGCTTTGCTTTGACATTGTTGCTTAGATGCGTGAATTGGGAACAGCCAGATCTGGTTCCAGAGTCTATGGATGGGGTACAGTCGCTGGCTGAAAGAAGAGAACCCTGTCACATTTTCAACATGCCTCTTCTGACATAAGGGTTACAATTCTAACATAAGGGTTACAGACAAATATATTTGGGGAGTCAAAGCTTCCAAAGGTGTACCACACAATTCCTGCATTGCAGGGGGTTGGACTAGACGCCCCTCAGGGTGTCTTCCAACTCAACAATTCTATGATTCTCTACTGCTACAAATGAGCACACAGTGCCTTCCAAGATAAGCAAAACTTTCCCTAGCGCACACATAGAAGAAAAGGATTTAAAGGTCCCTCACGGTTCATTCAAAGCTTCACCAATTAAAGCATAAGAAAAATCAAGTATTTTTAAACATCTTTTTTGCAATGCGTTGCAAATCCTTTAATAAAAAAAATAAAGTCACAGCCTTTGAAAACTGCATTCACACTAATCCCTCACAAGCAAGCTCTGCTCACAGTGCTCTCATAAGCCTTCATGATACCAACTACAGTAAAGGTGGTGAAAGCTCACTGAACCGGCTTAAGTCTGCAAATTCCAGGGCTTGGTAGGAACCCAAGACGGAAGACTCCTGGGCCTCTTTATTTCCACTGATATCCACAAGCAAATCTAAGCTGCCTGCAAGTGCTTGAGAATCCAAAACTGGAAGAGGTTTTGCACTCAAAGAGCTTTGCCCACAGTAAACTGCGGTGTTTGTGTGTTGGGATGATGATGATGCTTAGAAGGCCACGTCTTTCTCAGTGATGGTGTCCTTTTAAAGGAATCTTCCCCCACCCACCAGAAGTTTGGTCATCCCACACGTCAGAGGCTGTGTCACACACCACCAGCTTAAAATGCATCCAAGTCATTTTTTTTTCCAATTTGGATCACAGGGAACTGCATCAAAACACAGTATTTCATAAGCAATGACAGGATAGATAACAGGATAGATATGGATCCCTGTTTAGGGAAGCTTTTAATGGTTGATCTTATACTGTGTTTTTAATATTTTGTTGGGAGCTACGCAGAGTGTCCAAGACAACCCAGTCAAATGAACAGCATATAAATGATAAAAATATTATTATTAAAACGCTAGATGCAAAATAAATGGGAGCATGTACACTGGGAGCATGTCACTGTCCAGTCCATTGAAGACACTTTTGTTCACCCAGGCTCATAGCACGTTCTTGGAAACTGGAGACCTAGGTGCTGTGTTAGGTGCTTGTTTTAGTTTAGATATGCAGCTTTAACTATTTTAATTATTGCTTTCTTAAAATTTGTATTTCATGACGTTGAAAACAGCCCTAGGCTCCAGTGAGAGGAAGGCCAGTATAGAAACACAACAATAATAAACAAGACTAAAAGGGAAATCAATCGCAACCAACTGTAGATAGGATGGGGGAAAATGGGATACAATACTAATCGAGTGGTATAGTGTGCACAATATAGGAAAAGTATTTTAATAAAAACCAATACCAATTAAAAACAACATCTGTCTCTAATAATGTCCGAAACAAAAAAAGTGCCAAATTAAAATAATGTGGAACTAGCAAGTATCCACAAAATAGTTAGCATAGCTCATAAACTGTCACAAAGTACACAAGAATGAAAAGAAATGAACCAATAAAGTTAACAAAAAGACCAAATGTGTTTTGACCAACATCTTCCTCAGTGGTCAGAATAAAATAACTATAGTTCAGCAGATAGTAAATTAAATATTGTAGATGTGAATCACCAAATAGCACCACAATCACCAGTTAGAGGGTTTTGTTTTTTAAAAAATGATAATGCTTATATAGCCTCAGTGCCACTTACAAATGTAATCTGATAAGCATGCAAGAAATAATTTGTTTTCCTCCAAATGGGGCCTCAGAACAAAGTATTCAAATGCTATCTGGCTGGTAAGCCTTCAAGGCCCTGAGCTATTATCTCTATTCTTAGGACTTAATTGATAACACTGTTCTTTTAACTATTTCAAAAGCTCACACAGGCCTTGCCACTTATAAAGAAACTTCACATTTGCAGATTCCTCACTTGGAGGAATATCCCCAGTATTTGTGCAAACATTAAATAAATCCAATGCACATATACAGCACATGTACAGATAGATAACATAATGGCCAATCAGGAATTAAGGTGAATTACACATTCTACCTTGCTTGTAGCCATTATCACCATCCAACCAATCTCCTCATTGAGGTCAGTTGGTGCTTTAGTCTTAAAGTTGTAGATCCAAAACAATTCCCTCTGCAGTCGCCTTTGATGTAGCTGGGTGCCTTGAGCTTTCATCTTTTCAAGCAGAATCTTAAATCCTGAACATTATGCCCATAATCAACAAAAAGTTGGATTAAAGGAGCTTGCAACCTTTGTGTTCTAATACAACTTTTATGCTTACAGAGTCTGACTTTAACAGCTCAAGATGTCATGTCCACATATACTTTATGGCATGCACAAGTAATGGCACCCGCGTGTGTGTGTGTGTGTGTTTGTGTGTGTCTTCAGCAGTATTTCTTTTAATTCATGCTGTGAGCTGCCCTGGGTACTGCACTGTGAAAAAGCTGGGATAGAATAAACAAATAATGTATATACTAATACAAACACATTGAATTATATGCTAGTAATAGCACTTTTGGGACGCGGGTGGCGCTGTGGGTAAAACTTCAGCGCCTAGGACTTGCCGATCGCATGGTCGGCGGTTCGAATCCCCGCGGCGGGGTGTCGGGGCGTCGTTCGGTCCCAGCTCCTGCCCACCCAGCAGTTCGAAAGCACAATTAAGTGCAAGTAGATAAATAGGTACCGCTTTCTAGCGGGAAGGTAAACGGCGTTCTGTGTGCTGCTCTGGTGCCGGTTCGCCGGAGCATCTTCGTCACGCTGGCCAAGTGACCCGGAAGTGTCTGCTGACAGCGCTGGCTCCCGGCCTCTAGAGTGAGATGAACGCACAACCCTAGAGTCTGTCAAGACTCTACGGGCAGGGGTACCTTTCCCTTTCCCTTTACCTAATAGCACTTTTATATATTGACTATGAATGCTTTACAAAAGTAGCTATTTAAAAATTTTATTTATATATATTGGTCACAGTATTGAGGATCAGCAGATAGGTCCCATTATCATCTTGTGTCCTGGACAGATCACCGTGCTGCTGCTCCCAAGCAATATTCCTGGATTCACAAAGAGATTTGAGGACGTTTCTATGACTTCTGTGCTCCAGCAGGTGGTGTTGCTAAACCAGGAGGTTAGGAGAAAGGCACGTTTATCATCTTTCTGCACTGTAGTGCTGGGATAGACTAGTTGCTGTTTCAGTATAGAAAACAAAGTGGCTGTACACAAAGTAGACTATCAAAACTGAATTTGTGTAGAAATTAAATGATGCATTACAAATGATGACACTTTAATGTACATAAACCCTATGGGTGGTGAGACAATTTTGTCTGTCTGTCTGTCTGTCTCTCTCTCTCTCTCTCTCTCTGTGTGTGTGTGTGTGTGTGTGTGTGTAAGGGGGGGGGGAGAGAGAGAGAACCTAATTTCTTGCAATACATTTTGGTATAAAGCATCTTTTTCAATAATCTTTTTCACACTAGCGGTGTTGATGGAACGATTGTAGAGTTCTTAGACAATTATTTTGAAACTGTATAGTTTCAACCTGAATATTTGGAAATCAATGACAACGCTATAAAATGCCAATAAACCTCCTTGACATCTTTCAAAAGGGGAACAAACCCAGGTAAGTGCTGCACTCCTGGAACTTCTCACATTGCTCAGAGAAATGGGGTGAACAGTATGAATATACAGCTTTTGCCACATAGATATAGTGACTAGATCTGTTCCAGCCACCATCATGTGAGCAGTCTTGTGTCAGACTTGGCCATGAGGGTTCAACCAGAACATTTTAAAGAGGCAGAAGGAGCACAATACCCTATGAGTTTCAGTGATTTGCATTAAATTAAAAACAGCATTAAAACGAATGGATAAGCATCAGAAGCCAATGAATGGCAACAACGTTCAAGGCTGATTTACACAAAGCTGGATGGGAGCCAAATGCAAAGTTCTCCACATGATGAAGCAATGGTGGGGTTGGGTACAATGCTAAAATGTTGACATGCCTTGAAAAATCGGGCATTGGACGAGCACTAAAACAATGTTCCCATGTACAAAGAAGCTGTTTCAGCACTTATCTAGGGTTCTATGATTTGCCCAGGCTGGTTTTTTCCTTCTTCCCTGCAAGGCATTACTATTTCATTCTCATGTATTTATTTGTGCTGAAAACTGATGAGGCATAATGAGGGACATCATGTTCTTTCTTAAAAAAAAAAAAAATGTCAAGCTCTCAATGTGGAGGAGGAATGTAAAATATCTGAAAACATGCACATCAGCAAGTTCCCATTTCTTTCTCACAACACTGAGCCTATTACAATAAATTAAGTTATAGCTCCCATTTTTTGTACATTCTGCTGCTCTTCAGCGCACCTGTCAAACCCTCCTCCCATTTTAAAAAAGAAAACGGGTGTGAAATCTTCAGTGCCAACATTCTCACAGAAAAAGCTAACACGGCAACCCTTGGGAGACGGCCAAAGGGCAGGCTTCTAAATCAGAAATGCTCAGTGACTATCCAGAGGTCTCCAATGACCATTAGAAACAACACACGAATGGAGAGCTACATCACCTTGGCCTTATCCACACTTAACCTTTTCCCCTGCTCTTTCCAGGCATAGGTCTGTGCTTAAAAGCCCCATGTCTGAGTGTGGGTTTGGGGTGTGTGTGTGTTTCTGCCCCAGAGTTTTCCCCACAAAAACCCACTCTTTAGCACTCAGTTGGAGCAAACATCAATTTGGGTTTTAAGCGGATTCCTGTTTGCTCTGATTGAGTTTAAAGAGCAGATTCAGAGCAAAAAAAAAAAAGAGGGAGCTGCTTCCACACACAGCTTTAAAGCACGGACCATGCCTACAAAGCACAGAGGAAAGGTAAGTGGGCATAAGCCCTCACATGCAGTTCACCAGCCTGCAGTTCCAAGCTGTTTAAATTGGCCTCATTTATAATAATTATTGGCATGGCCCTGTAGAGGAAGATGCCATTAGATCTAAGGGCTGGTAATGAAGAACTGGTGCTGTTTTGCATAGTGAGGCAATCTAGAAGGTCATGGGGCTTGAGGGAAAATGTGTTTGTGAATAAGTTACAAAAATATATTGGGAATAAATGTTTTAATTTCACATGAAGGTTTTATTTTGTTTTGTTTTTTACCTAATGTGTCAGCCTACTAATGGGACATATCAAGCTAAAAAGTCAATGCTATATATCTATGGAGAAGCACCAGTTTGACATACAGTATTTTGATTGGTGAACCAATGACAGGCACCATTTGCCCAAATCTCTGTGGACCTTTTTTTGAAGGATAGAACTTGACTGTTGTTTTAAGACTATGATTAGATTGTAGCCAAATAGTCATGATGAATTATGGTAAATGTAGTTCAGAATCTATTAGCTCATAAGCATTTTCTAACTGCTATGAACCATAAAACATATCTGAGAGAGACATGAGTAAAGGAAACCCTCAGGAAAAAAAATAGTGGCAATATAAGAGTGTATGGGAAACACTTTGTTATATAGCTGCGTGAGAATTAAGAATATAATGATGGCACGTGAACAATCACATCTTAAAGAAGAGATGTCTGATTTTATCCAAGATAAATACAAGATGAGATTGAAAGAGAAGGCAGGCCTCACTCTAAGAAATAAGAGAAATGCACAAAATGTTTTTCCTTAGTCAGGTCAAAGGAAAGCCATTTTTCTTGGCCACAGAAGGTAAACACAGAAGACCATTCAAGGAAAATATAACAAGATGAAGTGCCATTTTGAGCATGCTGCAATTTATCACGGGTAAGGAAAATATTCTTACTCCCCCACCCCTGCCCTCAGGGTGAATGTGTTTCAGAGGGATAAGAGCTGGATTAGGGATGAGAAGAGACATTTAGCCCCAACATACAGACTGAAAATGGTTCCCTAATGAGGAATCATCATAGAACCAACAGCTCTAGCTGAATGACTTTCCAATCATAACCAGTCATTGAAAGGGAAATATATCTTCTTCCCTGGCTTAGTTGCAAAGTGGTGACAGTTCCTAAATTCAGGAAAGGTTTGTCAGAGCCATGCAGCTCAGCTGGCGCAACCAACTTAGCCTTTTCACACACTGAGTTTATCAGCTGGACTGGGGGAGAACACTAGGCCTGATTACCTATTTCCTCCCAAGGTAAGAGAAGTTGGCATAGCTAAGCCTGGCAGGACAGCTCACTCTATGGAATGAATGCATTGATTAGACTTCAGCATGTTGGTTATATGAGGCTGGTTATCCCATACAGACAGCAATAATGCAATAAACTTTGGGGAGCATTGCAGAAAAATTGAATGATGTGTTGAATGACCTGACCAAAACAGTAGCCTGGAGGGCCCCTAAATCAGATTGCATATAACACCCCATTATCATCATGAGCACAAATCGTAATGAATGCAAAATAAAAGGGGCATCTATTTATTCTTTGAACCGCCCTGAGACCCCCGGGTATAGGGCGGTATATAAATTCAATTAATCATCATCATCATCACCACCATCTAGAGGGCCCCTGCAAGCCATAGCGGTCCTAGCAGGAGTATCTTCCCTAGTATGATTTATCCAGGTATTTCTGTAGATTTTCCATAGTATAAAGGCTTATTATTTTACTTGCTCATCTATTGTTCTCTAACATCCTACTTAAATTTCACTGTTTCTTATTGCTACTTGAAGACCTTCTCATTATATATTACTAAAATATCACAGCAAAAGAATGCCTTTCCCTTCTTCGTATTTATGTACCCTTTGCATATTTGTCCAGTCCTATTCTATCCACTGCCTAGCCAAACTATGCAATTAGGTCTTTTTATTCATCCATCTAAACTCAGCATGTCTGCTCTCTCTGCAGTCAGCCCAATGCTTTTCTTGGGATAAGAAGCTGCGGTTTTCATGTGGGAAAGAACATACCGGGCAAAGAACTTCTCCTTCTCTCTCTCAAGTCTTCAAAAGGTGCCTTGATGCTCCACACAGGCATTGCTCAGTAAGTTATCAGGAATCAGATATACTTTGTAAGAACATTTGTAAGGCGTTGCAGACCCCAGGAAAATCCACACACAACTCAATGAAGACTCCTGTACTGTAAACAATGGGCTGTCCGATGGCAGAGCAAGAGGAAGGCAGCTCATGCAACTTATTTTTCTCTTCCTTTCTCTCAGTGTGGCTCTCAGGACTCTCACCAGTCTACCCTTCCTCCTCAGCCACACTCCTCTCCCTAGGTCACACCCCACATCAACTCCCCTTTGCACCCTCCTTGGATGTTTTTGCTGGAAGTGTAGCTATCATTAAAAATAGCAGCTCAAAAACTCAACTGGGCGAGACTAAAAAAAGCTCAACAGCTTTGGCAAAAAAATGGCAACCCTTACAAGCCGCACTCCCGAATGAACAACTTTTCCTGCTCCCTCCCTCACCTGAAGCATATTCTGCTCAGGACTTCTGTTCATCTCACTGTTTGGAGGAGATTTGCAAGATCAAACAAAAGTCCCATCCTGTTTCCCCACAAGGCCAATCAGATGCCTATGGGAGGCCTAAAAGTAGACCAGGAGCACAAGGCCCTCTCTTGTTCATGATCCCCCAGCAACTGACAATCATACTACTACCTTTTTAAAGGACTTGTTCAGATTGATTAGTTAGTGCCTTGTTTCACTGAGGGTGGTGCCTCTAACTTTGAGATATTGGTTATCATTTTCAATTTGTCTTTTGCTCCTCTCTTTTGCTCTCAGGTCTCCTTTCCCATAATGATGAATGACAAACGCCAATAATAATAATGAACCCAGGGCTTGGCATGTAAGTAGAGGAGGAACTGCTGGGAATCAAGCTGATTTTATGTGCACATTTATCCAGAACTAAATATTAAATACAGCTTTCAGCATGTGGGTTAGCAGCAATAAGTCTTCCTGCTCTGAACAGCTTATACGACATGCAGATGACTATGGTTGCCAGGCCTACACACACAGCCTGTTGCTCCCAACTACTATAATGGGATTTAGGTAGCCTAACTGCAGGCAAGACTGCAGCCTCTGAATCTAGAATTCCAGCACGAGCTCCAATTTTATTCATTGCAGTTCTGCTAATTTAAATTTCTCTATCAAATCCAGTTGGGAGCATCAGGAACCAAGGGCCTCCTTTGGGATGATGAAATTAGTTGAAAGGGGAAAGCAAAACAGAAAGTAGTAAAGGCAGGAATGTTTACAAGGCAGGCTTTATTGGCCAGTTGCTGTACGCCTGGCCTCAGTTAGCATCCGTGTGGATTAAGGAGCAGGCCCTTTAAATGTATTTATCATGAGTTAAATCTGATACAATGAGCTTTCGTGCCTTTGAGTTATAATTTTCCCTTATGTTTTCATGTTTTATGTCTGACTCTGGTTCCTTGTATGCTAAGCCCTGTAACTATTAACGGGCAGTTCTAAGGGGATTCCATTATACTGCTTTTGAAGAATATGGGGTTTGAGCCTGAGGCAATCTGCTGCTGAAACCTTTAAAAGCTTATAGCCTCCTGAAAGGGGAGATGGAGGGGAGAAACCCCAACTACTTCTCTCAAAACCTGCAGTCTTTGAAATAGCAACCATCAGGTGTTGGAATGAACAGATGGCAACTGTGAGATAATTCAGAGTTTTAGATGAACCTGAGGACATACCTCACTTTCAATGAGCACCACTCAAGAATGTAAGTGAAACACAGCTTTCTTGGAATATAGGACTAGGAAATCCAAAGCTGAAGCAAGCTTGTTTTCTTCTTCTCCAAAGCGTAGGATCTGAACATATGGATTTAAGTTACAAGAAATGAGATTCTTGTAAATATCAGGAAGAATTTTCTGATGGTAAGAGCCGTTCAACAGTTGGACAGACCCTCTTCGAAGATAGTGGACTCCTCTTCATTAGATGTTTTTAAGCAGAGGTTAGATGGCCATCTGTCATGGATGCTTTTGTTGAGATTCCTACACTGAAAGGGGTTGGACTAGATGTCCCTCAGGGTCCTTATTCTACAGAATCAATTTTATTATTCTACAGGGAACAACAAAAGGAATAACTTGCACCATTCTGAACAAGCCTTCCCCCTGAATTCATCATCTGGCTCCTGTGTTCATCATCTGAGGCTCTTTTCCATGTGACCTCCTCCAAGTGAGGTGTGAAGGGTTGCAAGATGAGAATCTACTTTTTCAGTTTGTGAAATGCTTTCCCCATTTTTATACTTAGTTTTAATGTTTGTCTTGTACGTTGCTTCAGGTTACTTTTGTGAAAAAAGTTAAATTATTATTATTGTTCCTGGGAAATGATTCACCTTTCGTTTGTAAAAGGGCCAACTAGAAGCCTTTCCCCAGTGCTTTTGCTTGTTTGTTTGGGGTGTAGTTAACTCTTTTAATTTTTTTTAATTACCGCACTACTTCTGACATGTGTATGTTAAGTTACATATCTGGTCACTGTAGCAGCTTTTGTCATTTGTGGGGTGAGAGCAAAAAGTAAATGAAGGATTCAATCTTTCAGCTTAAGTGCCATGTTCCCTGTATCAAGGTCAATGTTGTCATCTGAGAGCAGCAACTCAAATCAAAGAATTGGTCATAAAACTAGATGTTGGAAGAGCTTGGCTTGCTAAGGACACCCCAGAATCACTGGGTCCTGAGAATATTTCTATCAAGCACTCTATCTATGCATTTGATGTATTATTCAAACAGTCACAGGAACATTGGAAACTGCCTTATGTTGACCATTAGTCCACCTAGCTGCATTGACTGGCAAAGGCTTTCTAGGGTTTCAGGCAATAGTCTCTCTGGGCCCAACCTGAATATGATGGAGATTGAACCTGCTTGGAGCGTGTGTGCTCTATCACTCACGTTTGATAAATTTGTTCTGCCCTTCAAAGGGCTTGTCAACAATGCTTCAGCTGGGTCCAACCTCATAAAGATTCATAAAACATAGCTACCACTACCATGGGTTTCATCCACTGGAAATCTTGCAATTATGTGCATATCAATACACATATAGACTTGCAACTCTACACAAGTAGAAATGTCATTGAATAACAATACACAATCACTTAACTACAGAGTAATCGTACCTCAGTAAATTGGTGCAATCTTGCCTGTTCTTTGACTGTGTGTTATTTCTGATTAGTTTACTGGGATGCATAAAACGAGTTGTAACATATCTGACTAGCTTGGATGACTGGGTTTTGTCTTGGGTCTGCTGCTCTGATGTCTGGATCAGGATGACATTATCATGGCAACCTTTAGGATGTCACCACATGGCATCATCACTTTGAACGCACAATTGTTCCACCCACAGCTGTTGTTGATGCATTTTGCTCTGAAATCGGCACTAACCTTCCTGTTTTTCTTCAACAGCGTTTCCAAGATTTTGCAAGCAGTTTTTAGAAGCCTTGGATTACACAGAACCAATCTGTCTGAGGAACAGTCACATCTACTGCTTTGTATTTTTTACCGTAGCTTTTGGCTTCTGCCAGGTGAAATTGCTGATCTTCCAACAGCTTACAAAAATAAGGTAAGATTTATTTCACTAGAAGTCTATTTAATTGAAACTGGAATAATCTGGTAATGTTTCCTTCTTAATTATTTGTTGTTACACCACAGAATGCAGAGAAAGAAGTGTTCATTTTTTCCATCTCTGTATCCATTTGTCTATAGTCAGGATGTGCTAATAACCACTTTCCCCTAACAATAATTATCACTGTAATAATTATGATGAGGAACACACACACACACACACCAACTTTCAACAATTATTTTTTTAAAAAACAGTCACAATATTAGAAAATAATTAATAGGAATATAAAAGACTACCTTACACTAGGTCAGATGATTTGTCCATCTGATTGTCTAGTCAACTCTAATGACCAATCTTTTCTCATTTTAACCCTAAAGTGAATTAATTCATTTTTTATTATTATTGCTGGGCACTTTTCTAAAGACTTTCTTCAGGAGCTACAGTTCTAGAACTATTTCCATTACTAAGAACTTTCACATTCTCAGATGCAAACCTGCCTGACTGTCTTGAAGACATCAAGTACCTTCAGAACTACCTTTTCATTTATTTATTTTACTATTTATTAAATTACCACCCTTCACCTGAGGATCACAGAGTGGTTTACAATATACAGACACAAAAATACGCACCGTAGTAACAAACAAACAAAAATAATTCCCACAAACCTACCTGTCCAATAATCTGAGAGACGGTATGGTGGAGTTGTTATAGTGTCAGACTAGGAACCGGGAGTCCTAGGTTCAGATCCATACTCACTCATGAAGTTCACTGGGTGATCTTGGGTGAGTCTTTTTGAGCCTAACCTACCTTATGGGCCAGCATTCAACTACCTTGTCCCACCAGCACAAGTATTTTTTTGCGCAATGGAACTTCTCCCTCTCCCCATGCATGTCCGGTGGCCTTGCCAAACCTGTTCCAGAGGATTAGGGGGAGGGAGCCCCTAGAACAGATTTATGGGGTGCACAGGGGGAGGAGAGGGGGGAAATGTTCCATTGCACAAGCAGAAATCCTTGTGTTGATGGAATGTTCACTTAGCACTACATTGGATTCTGCACAGGGTTGTTGTAAGGATAAGCAGACGTGGTGGAGGTGATGGGAGAAACATCTTCACTTCCCTAAGCTACTCAGAGGAAGAGTGGGAAATTGAATGGAGATAGCTGGCTTCCTTAAAGCCGCAATTTAGTCTTATTGTTTATGAGAGATGAAAAGAATCCAATGCACACACATTTATCAGACAGCAATGATTTATTGTTAAAACACACAATAGAAGCCTTCGAGTTCTGTGATGGGACGATGAGCTGCTTGTGCGTAAAATGCAAGTCCCTCAGAGTTTGATCAGGTTTTCAAACCTCTGCCTGTGACGGAGCCCCTCCAGCATGGCTGCGTCAATCACTAGTAGAATCCGAAAGTGGCTGCTTTCGGAATCTTTTCCAACATAAAAGCTCTTTAACGGAAACACGTCGTCTGGCCTCTCGGCGTGACAGTTTCCGGCGAGGTGTGGGTGTCCCTATAGGAGGTCCTGAGACCTCCCCACTGTTTTCGCTGGAAGTGTCTCTGAGCCATCCCTCCGACTCACTTTCCCTTGGAGTTCTTGCTCGCCCTCTACTGGTTCCCTCTTCCGCTGCTACTCCTCTCTCAACCTCAGTGAGCCTTTGCGCCCCCGGCGCTTTAGATGGCAGTTCCCTGACATCCACCTCCCCTCCAGGGCCCCCTTCACCCCCTCCCGTCTCCTCCCCTACTGGCGGTGAGGAGGTAAAACCCCTGAAAGAACCTCCCTCATCTTCCGACGTCGCGAACACTTCCCTCCACTTGTTGCTGTTCCTACTCTCTCGGTAATCTTCGTCATCGGAGTCCACTCCCTCTTCCAACTCCGACTCCGCGAACCCTTCCATTTCCTCTTCCTCATCGGTGGTGCCGAAATAGTCCCTCATAAACCTTGCTATCGGCTGAGGTTTCCTCGGGAACCTTTGGTGGAACGTTTCTGTTAAAACCTCGTCATTGACTTCCTCTGCACTTACCCAGGTGTTTTCTGACTCCGGTTCCCCTTCCCACGCCACCAAATACTCCACCTGATTTCCCTTCCACCTGGAATCGAGGATTTCCGCTACATGGTTGCGGCGTTCCCTCTCTTCCAAGGCTGGTCCCCTGACGTACTCCCCTTCACGTCCCCCCCTGTATGGTGACAGTAACGACCTGTGGAACACTGGGTGCAATTTCATGTGGTTGGGTAATCGGAGTTTGAAAGCTACCGGGTTGACCTGCTGAATGACCTCAAAGGGTCCCAATCTTCTGGGCCTCAATTTCTTACAACCCCCTTTGAACGGCAACCCTTGGGTTGACAACCACACTTGATCCCCCACCCTTCTGGTTTCACCTTCCCTTCTGTTCTTGTCTGCCTGCTTCTTATATTGTGCCTTAGCCCTTTCTAAGTTGAGCTGGAGCTGATGATGGATCGCTTCCATCTCTTCTACAAAATGTTCAGCCGCTGGGACGCTCCATCTCTCCCCTCCTTCCCCTGGAAATGCCCTGGGGTGACACCCGTAATTAGCCAAAAAGGGACTCATCCCTGTGGACACATTCTCCGCATTATTGTAGGCAAATTCTGCCAACGCCAACTTTTCGACCCAATCGTTCTCTCTGTCATTGACATAACACCTCAGATATTGTTGAAGAATGCCATTTGCTCTTTCCGCCTGCCCGTTGGTTTCAGGGTGCCGGGCAGTTGAAAAATTGACTTCCACGTGCAGCAAGCTCATGAGCTTCCTCCAGAACCTGGAAGTAAATTGTTTGCCGCGATCTGAGATCACCCTCAAGGGAGCCCCGTGCAACCTAAAGATGTGTTCTACAAACAACTTCGCTGTTTCTTCCGCTGTGACTGCATGTGAGCATGCTACAAAGTGGCACATCTTAGTTAACAGGTCTACTACTACCATGATGGCTGTTTTCCCCTTGGACTTTGGCAGATCCGTCATAAAATCTATTGATATCGCTTCCCAAGGCCGTTCTGGTGTGGGTAATGGTTCTAATAACCCTGCCGGCGCCCTTCTTTCCCCTTTGGCTCGCTGACATTGGTCACACCCTCTTACATACTCCCTTACATCTTCCCTCACCTTAGGCCACCAAAATTCCCTGGTAACCAACCACATGGTCTTGTGTTGTCCAAAATGTCCCGCCGTGGGGCTATCATGCAACTGCTTGAGTACTCTCCCCCTCAATTCACCTTCGGGTATATACAGTGCCCCTTTGTAATACAATGCCCCATTTCTTTCCTCAAAACCTCCGGGACTCTCGCCCTCCCCCCTGAGACCTCTGAGCTTATCCTGGGCATATTCATCATTTTCCGTTTCCTCTACCAGTTCTCGTTGCCCCACCAGCGCCGCCCCACACACCCAGCGGTCCTCAGGGATGACATGTCTCTCTTCGATCACCCCCTCCCCTTCCCAATACTCTGGTTTGCGTGAGAGCGCGTCCGCCCTGACGTTTTCTGGGCCTGGCACATAACAAATTTCAAAGTTGAATTTGGAGAATTCCTGTGCCCATCTCACTTGTCGTTGGTTGAGCACTCGAGCTGTTCTCCAATACTCTAAATTCTTGTGGTCGGTGCACACTTGCACCTTGTGTTGTGCCCCAATTAATAAATGTCTCCACCTCCGGAATGCTTCGTGAATGGCAAGTAGTTCCCTGTCATACACCGTGTAATTCCTCTCGGATTTATTCAGCTTCCGCGAGAAGAAGGCACACGGTCTCCACTCCGACGCACTCCTCCCCGGTTGAAGAAGGACCGCCCCTACCGCCCGGTCGGATGCATCGGTTTCCACTCTCATGGGTTTTCATAAATCCACATGCAGAAGTTGTTCTTCCGAGGCGAAAGCCCTTTTCAGTTCTTCAAAGGCTCGATCCGCCTCTACCGTCCAAACAAATTTCTTCTTGCTGCTGAGGCAGTCGGTGATGGGCGCCGTCAAGTGGGCAAAGTTCTTGATGAACTTCCGATAAAAGTTCCCAAACCCCAAGAATCTTTGCACGTCCTTCTTGGTCTTCGGTGTCTTCCATTCCAGTACCGCTTGGACCTTGCCTGGATCCATGGCCAATCCCTTGTCTGACAAGCGGTACCCCAGGAATTCCACCTCCTTGGTATGAAACTGGCACTTCTCCAGTTTCACCCACAGCTGGTTGGCTTGCAGCCTGCCCAACACTTCTCGAACGTCCCTCACATGCTGTTCCTCATCTTCCGAATACACCAACACGTCGTCTAAAAAGGCCACACAATTCTTGTAGAGCAAAGGTCCCAGAACGTGGTTTATAAAAGCTTGAAAACACGCGGAGCCCCCTTGTAGACCGAAGGGCATAACGAGGTATTCAAAGGCTCCCAAAGGGGTAAACATGGTGGTCTTCCATTCATCTCCCTTCCTTATGCGTATCAGATTGTACGCCCCCCGCAGGTCCAGCTTTGTAAAAATCTTTCCCTTCCTTACTCTGGTCAAAATGTCATCAATTCGGGGCATAGGGAAAGCCAGGGGCTCCGACACTGCATTGAGGGCCCTAAAGTCACACACCAGTCTCGGTTTGTCTGTGTTCTTTTTGTCCACAAAAAACACTGGGCTGCCCCCCACCGCTCGGGACTCTCTGATGAAACCTCGCTTCAGGTTTTTGTCAATGAACTCCCTCAGCTCCTGCATCTCCCTGTCTGACATGGCGTACAGCTTGCCTACTGGGAGTTGGGCCCCAGGGAGTAGGTTGATTTGACAGTCAAAGGGTCTATGCGGTGGCAGTTTGTCTGCTTCCCTTTCGCTGAATACGTTGCTCAGATCTGCGTATTGCGGGGGCACCTTCCCTTTGTCCATTACTTCCATCCCGGCTAGGGTGACTCTGTCTCCTCCCGAAACCTTCCCCTCCTTGCAGTGTTCTAGGCAATGCGCTGACCCAAAGGAGACCACCCTCTGATGCCAGCCCACTAGCGGATCGTGTAGCGCCAGCCAGCTCATCCCCAAAATGATGGGCGCTCCTCCCAGGATGGCCACATTAAACGCTATCTGTTCGGTGTGCCTTGCCACCCTCATTATCATCGGGACAGTCTGTTGGCTAACTTCTCCCCCCAACAGCTCTCTGCCGTCAATCGTAGTCACCTGCAAGGGGTTACTTAAAGGGATGGTCTGTATCTGATGCTCAGCTGCAAACTCCTTACTCATGAAATTACAGGAGCTGCCTGAATCCAAAAGCGCCTTGATCTTTAGTGGGTGTCCGTTTGGCAGTTCTAGTAACACCTCTATCACTAAAGCGGGTCTGGGAGGTTCCGGCGTGGGCACTTTCACTGCTCTTTGGCCTGGCTGCTGTGCCCCGACGGTGGCAGCCAGGCGTTGGCTTTTACTTGCTCCTTGCCTTCCTCTTCCTTTCCCCCAACAGCTCCTGCCATCCCTTGCCATTCCTTTCTTTGTGGGCAGACTCTGGCAAAGTGCCCTGGCTGTTGGCAGAGATAACATCTCTTGGCGCTCTTTCCCTCCTTCTTCCGCCCTTCACTGGGATTTGAAACTGCGCGCGCCCGCGCTGTTCCAACTTCCATCGGCTCTGCCGGCGGGAAAGGTGGCTCTGGAATGTCTGGAATGCGGAACTCCCTCCAACGGTCTCCTTTCCCTTCCCGCTTTTCCAAAGCCCTCGCCTCCTGGCGCGCTCCTATGGACAGCGCAGATTTGGTTAACTGATCCATAGACTCCGCCCTGGGCCCCCGGGAAAGCTCATCTTTGACGGTTGAAGAAAGCCCCTCTTCGAAAAGCATTTGGATGGGCTCCGCCGATAGGTCCCACCCCAATTTATGAATCAGCATAGTAAATTCAGTCCAGTACTCACGGACAGATCTGCTTCCTTGCTGGCAAGCCATTAACTGCCTTCGCACCACCCCCTGCTCAATATCGCTGGAAAACATCAGGTCCATGGCACGAAAAAACTTCCTCGTGTCCTTTAGGATCTCATTATTCGCTGCCATCAGGGGTCTAACCCAATCTTTCGCCCCGGATTCGAGATGGCCAATCACAAAAGCCACTCGCGATTCCTCGTCGGGGAAGTCATCAAACTGCAAGTTTAGAGCGTATTGCATCTCTGTTCTAAAGGCATGATAGTTCCTGGGATCCCCCCCGAATTTCTGCACCAATCCTGGTACCTTTCTGGCGAGCGGGGTGGTTTTCTCCTTTCCCTTTTCTGCATCCTGAGCCCTCCTCTCCTCAAGCCTCGCCGTTTGCAGCGCCAACTGGATCTCCAACGCCCTGTACCTTTCTTCCAGGCTTGGACCCCCTCCAGCTGCTCCTGCTCCTCCGGTTCCGGCTGGGTTGCTCATGATGCTTCTCCCTGCACAAGCTGGCTTTCGGTGACTTTCGGATTGCTGTGATGGGACGATGAGCTGCTTGTGCGTAAAATGCAAGTCCCTCAGAGTTTGATCAGGTTTTCAAACCTCTGCCTGTGACGGAGCCCCTCCAGCATGGCTGCGTCAATCACTAGTAGAATCCGAAAGTGGCTGCTTTCGGAATCTTTTCCAACATAAAAGCTCTTTAACGGAAACACGTCGTCTGGCCTCTCGGCGTGACAGTTTCCGGCGAGGTGTGGGTGTCCCTATAGGAGGTCCTGAGACCTCCCCACTGTTTTCGCTGGAAGTGTCTCTGAGCCATCCCTCCGACTCACTTTCCCTTGGAGTTCTTGCTCGCCCTCTACTGGTTCCCTCTTCCGCTGCTACTCCTCTCTCAACCTCAGTGAGCCTTTGCGCCCCCGGCGCTTTAGATGGCAGTTCCCTGACAAGTTCCTTGTAAACAGCTGGGCCTTGTCCTTTTTCTTTTACTCTTAACCATGGGTAGGCAAACTAAGGCGCAGGGACTGGATCCGGCCCAATTGCCTTGTAAATCTGGCCCGCGGACGGTCCGGGAATCAGTGTGTTTTTACATGACTAGAATGTGTCCTTTTATTTAAAATGCATCTCTGGGTTATTTGTGAGGCCTGCCTGGTGTTTTTACATGAGTAGAGTGTGTGCTTTTATTTAAAATGCATCTCTGAGTTATTTGTGGGGCATAGGAATTCGTTCATATATTTTTTTTCAAAATATAGTCCGGCCCCCCACTTTAGCTTAAGTTTATGACTAGTTCACACTGACACATGGATCAGAACCATCTGAGGTCAATAAGACTTTCTGGATGGCTTTGCATTATGGTTCAGACTCAAAGGCTGCTTTGTCATATTTCCTTAATCCTTATTTGCACTTACTGGCCCTTTAGCTGTTGTACCATGATATCACCCGCTAATCAAGTGCTATTTCCTCCCGCCGCAGGAATCCAGTTAGCTCTGGAAACAATGCCAAATTGCTGCTCTGGAACCTTGATTGGTTCCCTTCAGTTTCAGGTGAGTCAATTGCTCTGGGACTGATTTTAAACTTCTGTGGATTAAGTAAGCATGTAGTTCATTTGTATACTAGCAATGCAATCTGATCCATGTTTTTGCATGCTTCGAAAAGCAAACTGTGCATTCATGTAAATGACCAGCATGCTGGTGCACATTGCTTAGCAGTTTCTGGGGTGCTCCTCCCCTGCTGCTGTGCCATGGATAAAACAAAATGTCTTGTCGTGTTGTTGAAATCCAGACTCATGGTTTATTTCTTCCAAACCGTGAGTGGTAGCCAAAGTTGGTTCTTGGTTTACCACTTATGGTTTGTTTGGAGAAACAAGTCACAAGCCTGGGTTCAGACATCCCAACAAACCAGACTTGAGCTTCTTTCATCTATAGCATGACGGTAGCAAGCGCAGGAATGCCACTGGAACTTTTGAGCAGGGTGCTACACATTAGAGTATAGTTTGCTTCAAATTATTGTTTGATGTGATATTTGAACTGTGAATTGTGTTTATGAGGCCACAGAGTGGAAACAAGTTGTGATAGAACACTCTAAATGACTTCCATGAATATGGGACTTGGAACGGCCCAGTTCAGATGTTTGTCAGTCCTGGTTCTGGCAGGTTAAAGAGATCTGTGAAGTTATTAAACTCCACCACATTTAAAGCTGCTGGTTTTTATTGTGCCATTCTTGCCTTTATTTATTTTGAAAACAGTGCTTGTGGAGGAAGAAGCATTCCCTTTGGCAAACCCTGCTCTCTTTAGGAGATGGTAGTGTTTGTGCCAAAACTATTTTCTAAGTTCTACCTGAAAGCAAATGAAAACTAGTCCAGATCTTTATGTCCTTCCCAGAATTTTGATGTAGAAAAAGAACATTTGGAAAGAGAATGAATCGTATTCTTCGTTGTGTAACCAGCATAGTTCTTTCAGTTGAGCTTATCTGGTTTATATTAATGAAAAGCTGATCTTTGTTCGGTTTAAATGGAATATTTTAAGTAAAGATTTTTCCCTTTGCAAAAGAGCCCCGAGAGCTAAAGGTTCTGCCTCTGTCTTTAAAATTAAGAAGTGGTTAAAAAGAGCGAGAGAGAATCTCTAAAACTTTGGGGGTTGTGTATGTGGGGGTCTGTTCTTCATTAGAAAATAATTTCAATTAAGCTGCCATCCTAAAACAGATTTATCAAGGAGTAATCCCTGTTAAACTTACTTCTGAGAAAACATAAGATTGCACTGCACGGCCCCTAAAAATAATAGTGTTTAATGCACTCTGTGTGAAATCTGACCAGAGCCAAGAAGACCAAATACATAACGGTATCTATTGTGCATAATGTAACACCGTGACATCTGACATCTGTAAAGTATTCTGTTCAAAGGCTCAAGCCCTCACTAATGTAAATGCTAAAAATTCAATTTGACATTCAAGGACCCCGTGCTTATTTACATCATCAAAGATTTATGATTAACGCTCTTCAAAACTATGATAGCTCAACAGAATATAATAAGACATTTATTATTTCAGACTCCTGGCTTGTAATTTTGATTTGGCAACCATATTCAGGGCTAATAAGCTTTAACGATGCTTTCAAAGTAAGCTGGTCGTCTGTGGGTCCCTGTTCCGGTTTTGGGGGCTTCAAAAGGTTGAGTCCAAACCCAGAAGTGGAGCTGGATTGACAGTTTGTCGTTTCTTATAACACAGATGCTTCCCACTTACCTGTTCTGTGAGCAGGCTGTCTCTCATCTAGGATCCAGGGTCTCACTGCGTATGCGCGCTTCTATTAAGCTATGGACAGAGTTCCTGATTGGGCACAGTCCGACAGGCCAAAGAAATGTCATGGCTCAAGAACCTAGGACAAATCTGGCAGGGGCAAATGGATCTGACACCACACATTTGCAGCTATATTTTGTAGGCTTCTAGCGCAGAACTGGCTAGAATCACTTCCCCAGACTTAAGTCTCTCTTTTGAATGTAATGCAGTGAGAAGTGCTGGGAAAAGCTTTGAAAAGTTGTACCTTTCCCCACTTCTTTTTTGTTCTCTCCCTCCCCTGGGCAGGGATAGTGCGAAGTTACTCATGGACAGCAGGGGGGGAAGAATCAAATCTGAACTGAGCTTCCTGCAAAGCTCTAAAAAGGGGAGAGCTCTGTGCCTTGAGAGTCCTTCCTAGATCATATGGGGGGGGGAATATTCTTTGTGTGAGTAAAATGCCTCACAATCGTCCCAGGAACCCGACTCCAGTTCCAGAGGTGACGTGGGATTCTGGGCTGAAGGAAATGAATGAGACCTGGAAAGGAGCAATTGCCTGCCTTGGGGTAGCTGTGTTCTTTGTGATGACCATTGGGATTATTTACTGGCAAGTGGTGGATCAGCCAAACAAAAATTGGATCCTGAAAGGGAATGCCAGTGGTCTTATTTGGGAAAGAAAAGCTCATTCCCTCATCCTGCAGACTCTGAGTGAGGACAAAACTTTCCTGGAGATTCACATGGGAAGACTCTCAGATGTGGAGGTACCTTTAATGAAGAATCTGTGTTGGATAAACAAGACAGAATTCTGTTACACCTGGGAAGCCACCGCACATTTGAATATCTCCATGGAGTCCAGCCTTTCTTCCAACACGGAGTGCTACAGCATCGCTTGGACGCCTCTGCACTGCCAGGTTAAGATCAAGGTAATTAACTACAGCCTCAGTTTATTTCACTAAATATTACGCTTATGTCGCATTCCCAACAAACTTTACAGAGTGTGAATATCAACACTGATAAAGATGCCAGTAATATGCATGCTAATCAAAACAAGCATTGACATCTTAAACTTGGTCCTTGCAGTAAATGTAGATTTGCATTTTTTGTTGTTGCCTATTTATGAAAATCCTGGTTTTTTAAGGTAAAAGTTCAACCCCCTAAAAGAATCTCCAGGATCCCTGGGCAAATACCAAGATATCTGCACACAAAGACAAAATTGCAAGAATACAAAAAGTAAATCAGCCAGCTAAATCCAAAATCAGTTCTAGCTCTGCACCGTTGTAGTGTTGTGGATAACCAGAGAGTGGAAGAACCACCTTTCTAAAAACGAACCAAGTAATACCTAAAATCATATCGGTCTCTGAAAATTGCAAGCTAAGAAAGTTCCCTTGCCACCATAGTCCTGACATAACTTTCCAAATTATTTATCATGGAATGACAGCGGGAGTCTTCAAAACAGCTTTTTTTCTGTGCTCCAAAAAAGGAGGGGGGTGCTTTATAATTCTTGTGAAAGTAACAAATCTATCTGCGCCAGCATTGAAATCTAAGAACTGTGTTTCTCTCTGGATATACTGAAAGCTGGATAGGAGTGTTTTGGCGTCTCCTGCATGTATGAACTTCTTCAACAATATAGGATTTGGGCAGCAGTCCCAGGCATATGAAACATCATACTGAAATGTGTGGGATTTTCCTCCAAGTAAATATGTTTATGAGTCAGCATTAAACACATATTTTATGGACAGGATTTTGCAGCAATATCTAGAAATTTATTTATTCTTGTACTTGGCTTTTCACCCTCAACCATCTCAGGATCTGAGACAGGTTAAAAAATATTTATGTGGACCTATTGACATATAAGAAATTAGAACAATTCAAAAGAATGACTGGCAGAATCCGAGACCTGGGAGAATAAAGGATTGAAGAAGATTGGAAGAAGTTCAAGACTTATCTACAGAAATATTGTGATTTAATGGAATGTTAAGAAGGATGCTTGGTTATAAATAATTGGCCATCATTAAAATAGTTTAGAATTTGATGATAAGAGAGATTAAGAGAAACAAATTTGTAGGGGAATTATTTTATTGTATTTAAATAAGCGATTACAAACTTGGAAATAAGATGATAAATTGCTTGACAAAAATTTATTAATGATGCAAATGGGAGCGGGAGACGTGAGGAAGTTCAAGGATGTTATGAAATTTTGTTAAAACAAAACAACATTGTTTATTATCACTGTATTTTCTTTTCTTTCTAAAAACTTTAATAAATATCTTTTTTTAAAAAAAAGAACAATTCAAAAGAATGTGATCCTAAGCTGACATACTTAGTTGGAAGTAGGGGTATTTTCTTGAGTGATGTAAATAACTCTCTTGAATCAGGAATGCACCACTCATTAGCAATGCTAATGCAGGAATGCTTTTAAATATTTTTTTTTAAATAAAGATACATTTAAAATACAAACAAACAGAATGTACATTCCAACTGAGGTTTTATTTTGGAATTAAAGACATAGGAAATGCAAACCTAACTATCTTGAATGAAAACAGCTTTTTAAATCAGTGGGTGATCTGCTTACTTTGACTATCTGACCTATTTTTGCTCTCAATGCACAGCATATGCCTTGTTTGTTTTAGTGTACTGGTATGCTAGCAGTACCTGAAAGAAATTCAAAATCTGTGCAGTCATGTTTTCTATGTAAAATACAATTTTTAGTTCAGGATCTTGGGGAGGAAGAGGCCAGTTAGCATAAACAGCTCTAATTAAACCACTCAGTTTTAAGCATGAGGCTCACACTGGGTCAAATTCTTTGACCTCAGTTAGGCATTCTGGTTCATGCTAGAATTTCTGCAGACTTTCAAATGGTTTAGCAATCATAGGAGTACCCTAATCAAAGTCTCAAAAATGAAGCCAAGCCTTTTTCAGAGATTCGTAGATTGAATTGAAAGGACCACGCCATAGCTTTGTGTTATCATGGTCCCATAAAGACTAAGCATATGGAACAAAAGACTTCTCACTTGTACAATGATACAGAGAAACTCTTGCACTGATTGCATTAGGGGGCTGAGAATGCCCAGGGAGCAACATTCAGATGCATATCAAAGACTAAGAAAGAGGTAGAGAGTCAGACAGGAAACATGCAATTGTTTTTTAGGAGAGTTCTCAGTGAGACAATAAAGGCAACTTGCTTTTGGTCTACACAACAGGCAGGTTTCTTTTATCCTGCTGTCATCATGATCAAACAGACTTTTTGGAACATTCTCCACATCTGCCAAACCTGTTTATCGGAAGCAGTCGTAGCACAAGTGTGCATGGTATAATCAGTTATGCTCCTTTCCCTCTACTCAGGGAAGGCAGGGGGGAAATGACATCCAGTTTTGGTTATAAAATGGGAAAGCCAAACCAGAATTAGCTTTATTAAATATATTTCAAGACAACAATCTGGATTTACATAATAAAGAATTAATGAACCACTTATTACAAGCGTCAAGACGCAACAAAACCAGACACTGGAGAGGCATTTCTGGCACAATGATAGACAATTGGTACAAAACAGTTTGAGAAATATGACTAGAAATCTTCCCCTCATTAGTGGCTGATCAACCTTGACTGTGTAAAGGAGACGACATAAATGTTAACCCTGATGCCTTCAAAAACTCCAAAATCCCTTTTGAAATGTGTTTGGGCTTTCATCTAAGAGGCCTTGTGCTATTAGCCAGTGATTATGCAATCACATGGGAAGTAAAACTTGCTGATCTCATTTGTTCAGTGGAAGTAAATGCTTTTAAAAGGGTCTGGGGCAACCTGAATATTTGAGTAAAAATAACCCCACAGCTGGGTGAATAAGGTTGGAGCAAGGACAGGTCATATGGGCACAAACATGTACCCTTGCATATTTTATAGATTTAACCTAGGCTATTCTTCAAAATTATACATTAGTTTTTCTGTAATATTTTGCTTTCCAGGACTGCTTTTCCATGGTAAATATTTCCTGGTATGGAGGAGCAAGTGTCAGCAGCCAGCATTGGCCTCTGAACAACGTGAGCATCAAGTCCCAGCCATTCATTATCAGCAACCTCGCCAAAACCCCAGCTGCTTATGGCTCTGTCTTAGAAAGATATTTTTTGGGATCAACTGGTAAGAGTTGCCTTCCTCACTTGATTTCCCAACACTGTTGACTGTAAATAGTTTTTCTATGGCTTTAGTATTTTCTTTTCTTTTTAATACAGTCCGACTGAATGAAAAATTAAGACGGTAACTAGGGTTGTATCTTCTCCAAGAAAGGTGGCTAGCTACATCAAGTACCTGCCTCACTGATACAGTGAACAGAGAGTGATGTATCATACCTTAATAGTTGGATGGCCATGGACTCTACTTTACAGAGGACAGTCCTCTGTTTGAATGGCTGTCTGGTCCAAATCTAGTTTTAAAGAACCATAAGAAGGAAGAGTGAGCAGGAGTCTTCAAGCTGTCCACCAACACAGGTCACCTGGCCACATTCTTTCCCATTACAGTGGGATTATACATATATAAAGTAGCATATGCAAGTTTTATGCAATCCTGTGCCCTCTTTTTTGTTGACACAGTTCCTCTTTTTTGCAATGTGTACACGGCCATCTTACTAGCGCATTGTGCAGCAATGGTTTCGAATATTAGCTTTTGATGTGGGAATTCCTCTTGATGTGGGAAGTCTGGGAGCTTCCATGTCTCTTTGCTGTGCTGCATTTTAGAAGGACAGGGAATGACCGTTCCTAAAGGAGGATAGACCACGTCTCTGGGCTGAGAATCACCCTATGAGGAGGATTCTCTGTCAGGATCAACAACTTTGGAAGGCCGGGCTGTGTTCAGTTTGATGCTTTGCAAGTTCATGATTAAAAGAAGAAAAAAATCTAATTACATTGATAGTATTCAATCAGTTATGAGATTTTAATACCTAATTATGGTTATTAGACATATTATGCAATAAGTAAACAACAGAATGTTTACGATCTCAGCCATGAGCAATATAACTCGCAATCTCTACAAGGCTTATGTGCCTTTGACAACAACAAAAAGCAGAGCCACGTGGAGTCCCTGTTTTATTCCTTAAATAAGCAGATTTGCTAGAATGGCAACAGCCAGTGTCAATTTTCTAGGACAATTAGGATGGCACAGAGAAATGTGCACCCTTGGATGCAGGCAGAGAAGTCTATGTAGGCTTATGCCCTTTTGTCATCATCTGCACAGAAATGGAAGTGAGTGAGTTCTGATTTCTCACACTGGATTAAAAAAATGATACTGGAATTTCATCAAATGCATGACAAAGTAAAGCACAGTCCTAACTGTCTGATTTCTTTTTTTATACGTTTGTGTGTTTGTTATCTCTAAAGGAGTGACAGTGATGATTGCCTCAGACATACCCATCTTCCTCTCAGTAGAGAGGAACAAACATTTTTGCCTTGAGAGTACCCTTGGCGTCAACATGGCATCCCTGCAGTACACAGTGTGTGTCAGTCAAAACATCACGTCTGCCCATCAGGAAGTGGGAAGCCAGCTTTCAGGACATCAGCGGAAGCTGCCAGATACTGACATACTAAGGTAAGAAAGATATCAGAAAAGTTTGGTCTGACATTAAGCACCCAACCAGCTATAGGGTGGCAAGATCTTAAGGGTATGGGTACATGCAAAGGTGTATAACAGAAATCCAAAAAGGCAGACTGTAAAATAGAAGTAGTTGGTTTTGTTATTCCTTTTATATATATAACCCACTTTTAGGTCCAGTGTTATATGGTTCTGGCAGCTGCTCCCAGTCACCAGTCTAGCAACCACATTCTGAATTAATTGCAGTTTTTGAGTCACCTTCAAAGGTAGCTAGCTGCACATAGAGTGTGCTGCAGTAGGGCCAGTCCTGATTAATATTATACTGTACTATGAACCTGAGAAGGGACTCGGCTGATGCTGTGGTCTAAACTCTGAGCCTAGGGCTTGCTGATCGGAAGGTCGATTGTTCGAATCCCTATGACAGGGTGAACTCCCATTGCTCAGTCCCAGCTCCTGCCCACCTAGCAGTTCAAAAGTACGTCAAAGTGCAAGTAGATAAATAGGTACCGCTCTGGCGGTAAGGTAAACGGCATTTCCGTGTGCTGCTCTGGTTCACCAGAAGCGGCTTAGTCATGCTGGCCACATGACCCGGAAAAACTGTCTACGGACAAACGCCGACTCCCTCAGCCAGTAAAGCGAGATGAGCGCTGCAACTACCAGAGTCATTTGTGACTGGACTTAACTGTCAGGGGTCCTTTACCTTTACCTTATGAACCTGAGAAATGGAATCAAGTGGGGAATTTGCATATCCTATTAGACAGGAACATAAGTTTTCTGCCGACACGAGTCCCCTCCCTTTTTAAACATCTGCAGGCATATACTAGATATGCTGGTTTAACCTAACTATTTTAGTTTTTTGACTTCCTTCTCATCTTGAAAAACCTGTGGGCCAGATAATAAATAGGTGTTAAGTTCAAGCAAAGCTTCTTTCTTTAACTACACCAATACAGGTTGCCTGTCTGGAGCTATTACAGAGCAGCAGATTCTGCTGCCAAGGTGGAGCGAGGATTAAGATATTTCTTCAACAGACTGCAAAGGCATCACCTCGGGGAGGGGCTAATCGCTCTCAGTGAACTTTCCACAGTGCTACTTGGTAATACGGTATGTGCATCTTTGGAGGTCACGGGCAAGCTGCAGAGCTAGAGGACAGCATTTTCACCCACTCTGTTAATTCCTCAAATATATATCTTTCCCAGCATTCTGCATTAAATTGTAATAGCTACACTTTTCAAAACCTTAGCCAGCAAACTCCCATTTTCCATGTACAGGAGTGTTTTCACAGACTTTGACAACAGCTAGATTTGGTGTTTGATATCACCAGACAAATAAAATACAGAGTCCAGTTTTTCAACAGGTGTTTTGCACAGCTACTTGGCACACAGTTGTACACACACACACACACACACACGTGCACCAGTAGTCCAATATGTCTAAGCATGGGAGGCAAATTTATAGATGCAAACCCACAAATACAGGTGGGTTTTGTGGGTGCACATTTCAACTGGGATGTGGGCCATTGTGTGTGTGTGTGTGTGTGTGTGTATGTATCTGTGTATCTCAATTTGATTATAATGAAACCTCAAAGTGTTTTTTAAAAAATTACAAAAAAAATTGTTATACTTGTCTTAATTCTCACAAAACTTTTTATCATCCATATCCCTCTGTTAGATTGAACCCCAATGAAATTGGCAATTGCGGGTAGATGAGCAAAGCAGCCTATTTTTGATCCATGTCAATTTCACATACATTTATTCACATAAATTAATATTTAAATACTGTATCTACTTAGGTACATGTTTTACCACAAAATATGTATTTGAATACATGTTTTATCTAAACATTTCCCCCCAAAACATCATTTTTATTTATTTATTAAACTGATAACTATATTGCAAAATTCAGGGAAGTGAAAAATCAGCTATGTTCTGATTGGTATTTTAGCTTGGTAAGTGTGTATTAGGTCAGTTCACTTACAGACCAAATAATATTTTTGTCCATCCCTAGTTGGGACTGATTCCTTAATAGATTCCCATTAACACCATATAAATGTTATTGGACTATCTCCTATTTGAATCTATCTCCTATTTAATCTGACTGTTTAGATAGCAACTGGTGAACTTAACTTATTAAGGCTTAAGCTAGTGGGGCTCCTATTGGCATTCCATCTAGGCTCTAACTAGGTCCATAAACCCTTATCTTCTACATTCCAGACCATTCACTGGAATACTGCAGCATTGTTCAAGCCAAGGCTATGTGAATCTTGTGAGTGGAAGCTCCATCTAAGCCACCTTGACTTTAATTACTGCTTTAAGAGCCTTTATAGCTGTTACCAGCAGCAGGACTGAAGAGCTTTTTCAAATTATGCCAAACCCGGTGTGGTGTGGTGCCTTTTTAAACACACACACACACACACACACACACACACACACACACTACTTCCTGCACTTCTGTTTTTTGTGCTGAAATATTAAACAGAAGTAGGGTAAGATTTCTTGGAGATGTCATCTTGAGACCCTGTTAAATAAATAGCAGAGTGTGTTTTGCTGCTTAGTCTTACCTTCCAAACATTATAGTCCCTGGTCCTATGACAAAATCCTTGTCTAATGGTGCACACTATTCTCTCTCCTTTCAGGAACACAAGTTTTTACCTGTGATGAGACAAAAAGGGTTGCATAGTCCAAGGCTTGCCATGGACTCCTCACTTACAAAACATCTAAAGCTTTCCATAACTGTGTCCCCTTTTGCAAGCATCAACTCCCAACTTTTTCAGATGTCTCTACAAGAAGGCAAAGAAGACTTTTGGCTGAGCCGCCACTCTGAATCTGGTGACTACTCGGTACAAGTCCCTAATACAACATCTTGCACTTGACCAATTACCTCTAGAGGTTCCTAGCCTGGAAGGAACCAGTAGGTATCAGGCTTTCTCGGCTTGCTCAACATACATTAGCAGACGTTAATGAGCCAAAGCACAAGTTATGTCGGAGATGCGTGATTGGATCCCCCCAGTTGGTAGTACGTGAGACTCTTAATTGCAAGGTTGTGGGTCCGAGCTCCACAATGGGCAAAAGATTCCTGCATTGCAGGGTTCTGGACTAGGTGACCCTCATGGTACCTTCCCATTCTATGACTCTATAGCAGGGTTGAGGAGCTGTTTCCAGCCTGTGGATTGGATGTCTAGGTCCCTCACCCTGCCCCCTGCTGGCCATTCTGACAAGTAGATGGGACTGCCCACTTGTCATTCAGCTGGCATCACAGTGATGTCAGGTGACGTGCTTTATTTTGCCTGGGCAGTTTGAAATCACATTCAATGGACCAAGACACAGGAGTTTGCAGGAGCTGACAATAAGTTGAGTGTTTGCACTTGCAAAGCCCTGTGCCTTTGCAAGCACTGCCAATCAGCATTTTTCTTCTCCTGATAGCAGCTACCACGACCCCTGTTTGGATGGAGCCCTGACATGGTAGGAAGGGGGTCTTACCCTCCTTCCTTGTACCAAAGCCTTGATGCAAATCACCCTCCCTGAGCTGCAGAGGCGAAAATATGCAATACAGTCATAGAAAGGAAGCTGTATGGAGGGGAAACTTTTAGCTTCATGCCGTAAGCTCAATCTAAACTGGGTGTGTGAGTGTTGGGTCGCTTACAGCGACTTTTAGGAAAGTAAAATCATGGCAGGATACCTAATCATTGATTTCCCACATCATGTCTAGTAAGGCCCTTGTAATCAATAATCAAGCTGTACCTAAATAATGGTTCTTGGGCCTATAATCAATTTCAGGAAATTATAGCTATCCTGTATCTTCAATGGTGTCTGCAAAAGAAATATATTTCAGGCCATGTTTTATTAAGCAATGTAATGTAGCAGGCTATCATTTTTTAAAAAAATAAAAATAAATCTATTGCCTAATAAAATTGTCTCAGTGCCCATGATACACATAAATACAGAGTGATGCCTTTGTTTTGAAAATGCACATTAGCTATAAAATATTCAATGCTGTGTTCATATGATTCTGCTCAGAATTTGAGGCAAGGAGTACTGCCATTCGGAGAGCATAACCTTGAAACCAAGTGCTCACAAATGGTCCCTGCACTCCCCTTAATCTGGCGCTGCCAACTATTAGTTTAGGCAGGGAACATCCAATATGGTAGCTTCTAGATATTGCTGGATTGTAACTGCTATCATGCCTGACCATTGGCTATGCTGTCTGAGGCTGATGGGAGTTGGAGCCCATAACCTTCTGGGGGCCCCCACATTGGTTACCTGCACATGAGGTGAACCAGGAAGTCAGCCTAGCCCTTTATGCTTCTGCTGTTCTCTTCTGATGGCTGTTTCCTATTGCAGGTGCCGCTGCTCACCAGATGGAAAGGGCAGTTTTCTGCTCAGCTAAATGTAACCAGCTGGCCTGCGGTGCTCTGGTACATGCACCAAGTGAGCCTCTTGAGGCAGCGACTGGGAGCAGAGTATTTGGTTTTCGAAAGTGGCGAAGGCAATTGGTTTATGGAGCAAGCAATCCCACCTCCCACAGAACTTGGAGGGGATAAGTACATTCACATTTTAGCCTCAATGGCAGCTGCATTGGGAAACTCATCAATAATTAGCGCTGGCACAAGGTTTGTCTCAGGATAACTCTCCTAACTGTCTGTTTCTGAGGGCATCCTATTAGTGTGCACCATCTCCTGCCCCTTCTTTTTATTTCGTTAAAAAAATATTTTAGGGGAAATCTCACATCCCCCTCTCACCCCTTTCTCTGTCCTTGTCATTTGCTGCTGGTGCTGCTGTAATCTGAAGGAGAATCGTGGGGGACAGTGTGAGCTAATGAACAGAGGCATGGATGTGCGTTCAGCATGGGCTCTTCCTTTCCAGAAAAGTGGCTTCAGCTTGCATGAACTGGGTTGCCATATGTCCTCCTTTTCCAGAGCATGTCCTGTTTTTCATGGGTGTGTAAAATGAGAGTCGCTGTGGTCTAAGCCACTGAGCCTCTTGGGCTTGTCGATCAGAAGGCCAGTGGTTGAAATCCACGCAACAGGGTGAGCTCCCGTTGCTCTGTCCCAGCTCCTGCCAACCTAGCAGTTCGAAAGCACACCAGTGCAAGTAGAGAATTAGGTACTGCTGTGGCGTGAAGGTAAATGGTATTTACCTTCCTGTTGCGCCAGAATCGGTTTAGTCATGCTGGCCACGTGACCCGAAAAGCTGTCTGTGGACAAACACCAGTTCCCTTGGCCTGAAAGCAAGATGAGCGCTGCAACCCCATAGTCGCCTTTGCCTGGACTTAACCATCCAAGGGTCCTTTACCTTTTTTTTTTACCCATAGTTAAAAGTAGAAGTTGACAGATGTGTCCTCTTTTTTGCTTTTCAAAATATGGCAACCCTAGCATGAAGCCAAGCCACCAGCTGCTATGTGACAATGCGTCCTTAGAACTGTCTATGACTTTGATGCAATGCTGCACCTGTGCCTTAAGTTGGCCTCCCTCAACCTGGTGCTCTCCAGGTGTTGTTGAACAACAGCTCCCAGTGGCTCCAACCATCATGGCTAAGTCAGGGCTTATGGGAGTTGTGATTCAACAATATCTAGAGGGCGTCAAGTCTGGGGAAGGCTGAATGATTACTGTGCCTTTCAGTATTTTCAGTTTGACTCCTGGTCTGTTTCTGCTGCTTCTAGAGCCAGCCACCTGCCGCTCTTTCTCCAAATGAACCCCCGCCAGTCCGACTGGAGCTATGCTGGTTTGAAAGGGATTATTCCATCGGTGCTTCATTACAGTCTTCTTGGTTATAACTTTTTTATTCCGGATGCAATAGGTAATGTTATTTTAAGGTCAACTTCTCCTACTTCTTCTTCGAATCCGTTTTATAGAAGGGCTGAAGATGCCCCTGAGAGAAAAGGCAGATCTCATGGGCAGAGCCCATATGCTGTGTGTTAAGAGGACCCAGATTCAATCCCTGGCATTTTTGGGAAGGGCTGCAAAAGACCCATGTCTGAAACACTGGAGAGAAGTTGCTGGTCAATGCAGAGTCTTGATCAGCTACCATCCAGATGTCAGGCTGCAACTCCCATCAGCCCCAAACAGCAAGGCCAGTGGTCGGGGTTGATGAGAGTTGGAGTCTAACAACATCTGGATTATTATTATTATTATTAATAATATTAATAATAATAATAATTTTTATTTATACCCTGCCCTCCCCAGCCAAGGCCGGGCTCAGGGCGGCTAACAAGCAATAATAAAAACAAGTTGAATGAATACAACTTAAAAACAAGATTAAAATACAACATTAAAATATTGGTACGTAGGTACGAGGGTCCTAGGCCGTGAAGGGCTTTAAAGGTCTTAAATCTGACCCTGTACTCCACCGGGAGCCAGTGTAGCTGGAAAAGCACTGGGTGAATATGCTCCCATGGCAGAGACCCCGTGAGGAGCCTCACTGCAGCATTCTGCACCTGCTGGAGTTTCTGGGACAGCTTCAAGGGCAGCCCCGCATAGAGCGAATTACAGTAGTCTGGAGGTGACCGTTGCATGTATCACTGTGGCCAGGTCGGGGCAGGAAAGGTAAGGGACCAACTGCTTGATGCGGCGAAGGTGGAAAAATGTCGCCTTGGCTGTTGCTGTAACCTGCGCCTCCATGGAAAGGGAGGCATCAAGGATTACACCCAAACTCTTAACAGAAGGCAATGGCACTAATTGGGCCCCCACAAGAGAAGGGAGTTGGAAGACACTATGTTGGCTACTGCCTCTCTAAATAATACTGTGCTAGATGGACCATTAGGCAGCTTTCTATGCTCCTGCAGGGGAGATGAATGCATATAATCTGCTCACCTAATCAACTATGTTCATGAAAGCTACACCAAGCAGAACTTGAGGAACATCAGTGCCTGAAGTTCTGTTTGGTGCACCATTAGATTTAATTGATTTTCTGTTGACAAGAATTGGCCAGCACATTTCTTAAGCATTAAAAAATTTAAGCAGGAATTGCATATACATTCAGTTCTACCGAAATTAGAGGGTGTTGTTGTTGTTTTAAAAGTGTTTAGAAATAGAAGTAATGGCATTCCAGCTTCATTCATCTGGTTAGCAGAAGCCCAGAGGCTTTTGGACTGCAACTGATTTGTAGCATGGATCACATCGACCCCATAGCTCAGCGATTGAGCGCATGCTTGGCATGCAAAAGGTCCCTGATTCAGTCCTGCACACAGCCAAACACCCTTAAAACCTTTTAAAGTTCTCGTTTATGTTGACGCTGATGTAATGAACTACATGCAGCAGGTTTAAATTTCTTCATTTCAGACTGCAATGTAAAGATCTGGATTCAGCATTCAGAGTTATGCATACCTGGGGGGAAACTGTGTAATGAGAACAAAGTTTCCAGAGCAGTCCATTTGTAAAAATTCAGGAGATGCATCTGACAAATGGGAAGGCAGCTTGGACAACCAATCTTTCTCTTCCCCTTCAGAAAGTTGATGAGGCCTAGCAAGCATTGAGGGCTGTGCCATAAGGGACTGCAGTGAGAGAGGTGGATTCCCTGAGGTGGAGGAATTTTGCACCATTTGTACAGGGCTCCCATTTTGGGGCAATTCTCCCTTCCTACTGCAGTCCTGTAAAGCCCGGACACAGTGGCTTTTTGGGGGAGGTACAGTACTGTATACTGAAGAAGCCAGAAGTGAAAACATTTGCTTTAAAACTTTAATATCTCTGTGTTATTGGTTACTGTAATAAATGTATGATATTAGGCTTGTATTTTAGCAAGCAGAAGGACTTCTGTTACACAGTTGGACTTCCCCCCACCCCATGGGGCTCCTAAATCTGTTCTGGGGGTTCCCCCAACCTTCTAGTGCAGGTTTTGGGATAGCATGGGACAGAAGTCCTGTTGCACAAGTGGAAGTAATTGAACTCCCACATTTTTTAGTTGAATATCATCCTTCTGGTATTGCATCTAACTGCATTCCTATGGGAGCCAGCACTTTCTGAAGTGCTGTGTGATGCCTTAAAAATCCTATCCGTACACACACATACCCATAACAATATCTATGTCTCTTAGAAGAGAAGGTAAAATTTTGTGGCAAGAGATATAAAAATATTAATAGTTTTTTTTAACAATAGACTTGAACCCTGTAGTAAATCCTTCTTTTCGTGCTGAAAAGAGGGAGCTCATGCACTCCTTGTTCTCACAGTGAGCTGTCACTTTTGATAAAATGTGAGGCTGTTTCAGAACGAAATATTCTGTTTTGGAAAGCAATTCCCCTTTCTGAAGGAATTGGGCTCCTTAAGCCCAAGGCAATATTTTTAATAAGAATCCTCTCTTGACCCTCACCCTTTCGCCCGCTAGCCAGCACCTAGTATTTCACCAGGAAATCTGCTTGCTCCCCTTTGCAGCATGCTTTCCTTATTTCAGTTTTCTGCTCTGGTGGAGGAAACCTCTGTTATGATCTCCAACCCCCTTCAGGATTTATGAAGCTAGATGAAGCGGTGTCATGTCGCATTACATGGCGAAGTATTTTGGATGTGTTGAAACGCTACATAACCCTGCGTGGGATGACAGGACACAATATTTCCTATTGCAAGTGATATTGGTAGCATCTGTGGAATTGCTTTATCTTTCTGGATATGCATGGATTTTAAGATGGTCTCTGCAACCTGCTAATATGGATGGGTTTATGTTTCAAGGTTATAGTTCATTCTTCCCATTTGGCAAACAAGCTGCAGGGGTGTACTCTTCAGCATCTACCTTCTGCGGGTGGGTTTTGGCACAAGGCTTCCCAAGACTTTTCAGTCTATAAGTGCCCCTTCCCTACATTTCTACCTAGAAGGTGTTTCTTTCATGTTGGATTAAGAAGTCATGTCTCTGCAGATCATAAAAAGATTTAAATTTATGTATGTGGGGGCCTGACACTTTTCTACTTTGATAAAGAAACTATGCAGCTGGACAACAAATTAACTTCCTTGCACGGAATTTTAAGTCAGGGTATCCAATATGGTGTCCCCAATATGCTTTTGGCTCCAGCCCCCATCAGCCTCAGCCAGCATGGCCAATGATCAGGGAAGGAGGAAGTTGTAGTCCAACAACATCTGGAAGGCATTATAATTATAATTATTTATTAAATTTGTATACCACCCTTCATCTGTCGATCTCAGGGTGGGTCACAACATAAAACGCAATATAAAAACACAAAATACATGATAAGAACAAGAAACACAAACCAATGAACCCCACCCCTCCTCCTCCCACAAACCCACTTAAAAGGGAAATAAGATGTTAATCAGCCAAAGGCCTGGTTGGGTACTCCTCTCTAGTTAATGTGTTTCAAGATGCCCCTGTGGTCCTTAGTTATGATGTCATAGACATGGGGTTTTCCCCTGGTTTATTGTGGTAGGCTGGAACGGCCCCTAAGAGCCCCCCAAACCCAATCACTTGCACTGATGTGAATTTAGCAGTTACCAGGAATAAATGAGATACACAGGAGTAGGGAACGTTTTCTTTTCAGGGTCTTTAGTACAATATTATGTATTTTACCTGCTGTGTCAATTCCAGGCTGCTGACTGTTGATGTTATAATACGCCAGCAGTCAAGCTGCTAAAGCAACGAATGCAAAGCACGCGCCAGAAAGAGAGATGAAAGATGTTCTTTCTTTTAACAGATTATCTGGATTGGCCACTATTTATACTATGTACTGTTCCTTTCCAGCTGGAAACTGCCCCCCATTTGTTTCACATCTCAGCTTGAATCCTTCATAATGTGCTCCAAGCCAATTACATTGTTTTGTGTTAGGAGTCAGATGGTCAGAAATGTTGTTTCTCTGTGAAATCTCAATATACTCAGTGTCCCCGTCCCCGTCCCCCCGACACCCCACTTTCCCACTGCTTTTGAAATTCTTCCTACAACTTGTGTTTCCAGAATGCCAGCAATGCCAAAATGTGAGTTGGATCAGGCCATTCTTTAGTTCCACTTGCTTTGAGCCGTCGAGACTGTTTAAGCATCTGGCATGTGTCTTTTTGAACAACGCTGGCTTCTCTAGCCTCTTCTTTCTCCCTTTGGATCTTATTGGCCCCTGTACCAGCAAATAGGAGACAGAAGCCACTTCCAAGCTGTCACTCTTTTGTGGGGAATGGCCATAGTTCAATGGTAGGCCATCTGCTTTGTATGGAGGAAGACCAGGTAGAAACGGGAATGTTCCTTTCCAAGACCCCAGACTGCTGCTGCCGGACAATGAAGACAACATTGAGCTGGACTGACCAACATATAATGACCCCCTAGCTGTAAACCAGCAAATTTAGATTGTGCAGTTAAAGTGGTTGTGGTGCTCTTGTGCAGCAAACCTGCTTCCAACCCCCCTGGAATTTTCATGATAAGAAAAGTGATTGTGGCATCTAACTTGCACACAAATAAAGCAGCATGAAGTCTCAATAAATAACAGTGTTGTAAAACATTCATGCAGATTTTGTGCACCTGGATCAGGATGAATGCTCAATTAACTGGCTGTCTGGAAGAGCCCTGGGTTGAAGCTATTGTATTTTATCATTTTGTACTATTGTATTTTAATATTTTGTTGGATATAAATAATAATAATCATCATCATCTCAGCAATGGCCGCAATAGCACAAATGAAGTCTATTGCAATGGCCCTCCCCTTAAAGCTATCCAGGGAAGTTTCACTACAGGCAGAGTTGGCATTCTGCAGTGGACGCAGCAGACGCCACTGCCAGAAGACCCAGTGCAGTGCAGGAGAAGCTGAGATACATGAGGCCTGGTGGTGACTGGGCAGTGTTTTAATAGCACCTTGATTATGCAAGAGCACACTGAAGCCTTGTTAGAAATCTCAGGGTTTATCATTAATATAACATTCCTAAATTACTGGATCAAAGATTAAAGTTGAATTCTAAATATTTATAACGGTTTTCCTATTGCCCAACCATTTTTATTTGTTTGTGCTGTGCAGGAGGAAGTCTTGCAAATGAATTTCTGATCGATGAAGAGCTATATATTAGATGGCTGCAGATTGTGACTTTCCTTCCTGTGATGTCTTTCCGTACTCCACCTTGGGTCTGTTGTGATGACTGGGTAGGTATATCAACTACCACTGGTATGCTAATGATAATATTCTGTTCTCTTGGTTCCCGAATTCTCTCCCTCAGTTCTTACAAATTTTTTTTATCTCTACAATGTCTCTTTTGGATGCTTCACCACCACCAAAGTTTAAGGTGGATTAAAAAGTATACTCTGTATGTCTTCTCTGAAATCATCACTTCCATCTTCCTTGACACATCATCAGTACTCTCATCCAGGACTGGCCCAATGCATTTTGCTGCCTGAGGTGAAGGACAAGATGGTCCATTTCACATACAGAAGCTAACTGGACCAGCAGTTGAATCTTTATCTAACACTGGTGCTAGGACAGGGTGCTCTGTCACATCTGAGATAGCAAGTTAGCTTATGGGGGCCAGGACATGCCATGTAGCATATATAGCTCTGTCCTCTAACATAGGGGCTTAGGAGGAGCAGCAAGGTGGCTGTAATTGCTGCCTCTCCACCCAACATCTGCTGCCTAGGGAAGTTGCTTCACTTTGCCCAAAGGTAGGGCTAGCTGTGAGCTTCAGTTTTGCACATGGGGTGTGGGTGGGTGTTATGGAGAAAGGGAGGGGGAGAGAAATTTGCCTCTGTGTTGTTCATTAGCAAAACATTCTGGTGCCAGATCTTGCAATATTTTTCTTCTTAACACTGCCAACATTTGCTTTTTCTGATTTCATAGAAACTCTGGTTCAAGTTCTTGTACTTTCTGGCCTCAGCTATCACCAGGACTTTCTTATACCTCATCTTAAATTCTTATTTCAGCCCTAAACTCTGCCACATACCTTGCTCATGGCATTCTACCATTCAGTCTTCTTTTTTGCTTCTCTTAATCAGTTCAAATTACCCCCTCCTCCTAGTTGCTTCATGCTGTGTGCCCCATCTCTCCTTTCTAATTCCCCTTTCACATTCTTTCTCCCGCTATTAATTCTGCTTATACTAATCTTCTTATCTTAGTCCTTTAGCTATGCTCTCTTAGTCTTTTAGCTATGTTCTAGAGCTCAGCTGAAACTTCAAAGAAGGCAGTTTTCTGAAAAAAGAAGGCCACCTTACAGAATTTGCTCTAAATATTCTATACCAATTTGTTTGCGGTTGCTGCCATTCTCCTCCTCTCAACACAATGCTGGCTACAGGTGTAGTGGTAGTAAAGACTAGCATGATAAGAGACTGAAGAGATGATTTTCATCCAAGCTCAAGGATGAGAGATTTAGATAGGCTGGGATTACAATACCACTAAATTAATATTTTCTTGGCTACTCTGGGTTGGATTCACCTAGGCATCCCTGTCAGGAAAAGACCTGCGCAAGGACTTTTGCTTATACAACACAGCTCCCCCCCTCCCTTCCCCGTACACACTCTGAAATTGGCTCAGGCTGGAGAACCTCCATTACAGCACACAGTGTGGGGGAGGGTGGAATCCCAGTTGTGGAAGCTGCAATGCTTGTGCAGATGGAATGATTAAAAGAGTGTGACACTGAATTCCACCCTCTGTATCTACTCCCTTTGGGAGAACATAAATCAAACTAAAATACCTGCTTCTCTCTTGTCTTTTCCACAGCGTATTAAAATAATATGCTGAACTTCCTTTCTTTCAGGTGCTGAATCTCACCAGGCACTATGTTCAGACACATCAGAATTTTGTGGTGCCTCTTGTTGAAAAATACAGCAAGGAGTGGCTCTCTGTAGGATACCCTATTTTTCGACCTGTATGGTGGCTCAGCCCCACTGAGTCCATTACCTTTACAATTGATGATGAATTTCTCATAGGAGATGAGGTAAGAAATAAATTTTACCCCAGCATGTTTTGGATCAGGAAGGGCATCTCAGGGACTGAATATTTTCTATAAGGCATTTGGATTTATATTATAGTACTGAACATTTCAGTTCTCTACGGGTTTTGAAAATTCATGTAAAGTTATGAAGGTAAAATAGAATACTTGATGATAGAAAACCCTCATAAATTAAAATTGGCAGAAAACATTTATTATAGCTGGAATTCTAAAAACATGGAAGAATTAACTTTGCTGAGGAGTCAGCATGACTTCTGTAAATGGAATTCTTGCCTCACTAAACTTTTGGAACAAGACACATTTAGACTGTCCAGTCAAAATATAAAATCATACAATGATAGTGATGGAAGTGACCTTGAACATCACCTGCCAACATCTTGCTCTGTGTAAGAAAACAGAGACATATGTGATCCAGTGGACATTATATATTTGGTGTGTGTGTGTTTGTGTGTATCTGTCTGCCTCTATCTCTATCATCTTCCTCCTAAAATGTTACCAGAAGGTTCCAACATTAAAGCATTAAAAACAGAAAAGAGACTAAGAATAAAAGTGTATTACTAACAATGGATGGAAATCACCCATGAGGTCTTCCAATGATCTGTGTTGGGATTCATGCTGTTTAACTTAATCATGAAGGACTCGGAGTCAGAGGTGAACAAAAGTGTAGAAGATGACACAAAACTACTCAGGATGGTGAAAACTCAAGCAGTGTGTGAAAGCTTTCTTCTAACTGAGCAAATAGGCAGTAGAATGGGCAGTGCAAGGAGGTCCAAAGTGATGCTTGCTGGGACATGAAAATCCTAATATATGAAGTCTAACTTGGCTGTGACTATTCAGGAAGGGGATCATGGAGTCAGAATGGAAAGTTCATGAAGAACAGAAGCTCACGTAGCGGCAGTGTATGGGAAAACATAAATCTCATGTTAGCTTTATGTTTGATCCCTTAAAAAAAAATAATCCCTATCACAATGCTGTTACATAAATTGGTGGAATGCCTGTATTTCACTCCAAATGAATACTACAGGACAGGAGAAAGATGCAGAGCAGGCAAGTAAATATTCAAGAGGTTGGAGTACCCGCCGCATGAGGAGAGTCTAAAAATTTTGCATGTGGATATTTTTAAGTTTACAAAAAGTCAAGGATGACATGATTGAGATGTACTTATTGTATTGAAAGAGGTGGGGGGAGGGGAGAGCCAACCAAGAGCCAAATTTTGATTTAAGGTTTATTTGGCCCATTAACTTCTTGTGCTTGGAAAAATAGAATGGATCTAAACAATTTCTACATGTCCTGACATCTGGCAATTTTAGCGTCAATATATTAAGTGGAGGTGAAGGAGTGGCCAACTTCTTCATGTTCAGGGTCTGATGTATTTTCCAGACAATGAGCGGGATGCTGATGGTATAAAACATATGCTAATACTGTAAAGGACTGCAAATTTTTTTGTTGCAAAATTTTACTTCTGTGTCAAATCTGCCTGGCAAGCCAGATAAAACTGCTTCAGGGTCTAGATCTGGCCTGGCAGCAGCCCATTATCCATCATGAGGGCAGAGCTGCAAACTGGATTCCTCACAGGAATGCGACTGTGATGGACATCAGAAATGGAGGAGAGAGATGAATATATGATCAGTTGTCCAGCTCCAAAGGTTATAGCATGATTTCTTTATAAAGGTGCAGGTATCTGACTTGTTTAAGGTAGCATGCCTCAGAATCTACTCATAACCTAAAGCACAGGGTCTGCACCAATAGTCCCTAAGTATTCCAGAATGTCCTCCCAGTACTCCCTAGCTATAACTTGCTACAGAAAACAACACTTTCTCCCTGACTTTGGCCTGTCAGATATCCACTCCCATCCCCGGCACACACAATAGTCTGTTTTGCATGGTGCAGTAAGCCCAAACTATGGCTTATAAGGACTGCAAAAAATGTGCATGCTCCTGGAGAATGTCTGATGGGTCAATGCAGCAGCAAAAAGGGCCAGGGAAGAGCAACTGATTCTCAATTTAACAACTAGCTACCTAATTCTCACTTCCAGAAATGATGTGTGAATTGAAATTGGCACTACTCCAAATTTTGCAATGCAGTTTTCCAATCAATGTATAAAATAATTAAAAATAAATGCATATATTGGGGGAGGTGTGCATAAAAATGTGTATATTCATAAAAATAACACAGCAATGCATTAAATCAGGGGAAACGACGTGCAAAAATGTGTGTATTAAATGAAATTGCAGACAAAAATGTGTTTATTAGGAAAAATTCACACTAAAAAGTTGATGAATCTTCATGTGGGTTAAAAAAAAGAAATTTGAAAATTAGATGCAGAAAGTGGAGAACTGAATTTAAGATTTGAAAAAAATGAGCAACAGAGAGAAATCAAAATGCGACAGATTCATGCATCCTTCTGTGTAGTTTGACTCTCCCTGTCATATGAACCAGGCCACTGTGACTTCCTTACTAGGTCAACCATTAGGTCAGAGAAGTAAATAGCACTTTTAAAACTTTCCCTTTCAAGGCCGCCTCTTTCCAGCCACTACCTCACATTTATCATTCCTCGCTGGTTTCCCACCATTGCCTTCCCTTTGGCAGAGGGTTAACTGGAGTGATTGTGATTTATGTGACATTTTCCACAGCCTCACAAAAGCCCAGCAACATCAGTATTTCAACCGGCAGGTTTACAATGCTTTTAGCAAAGCAAGCAAATGCCTACAGTACCAGAGTGAAATATGGGGCTTTCCATTCAGTGACATTCTAGATCTCACTTTCACTTCTCTCATTTCCTCTCACGCTTCTTTCCATCTCCACCCCGCTCCCCCTTCTATGGCTCCTACTACTGTCATCCTGGAAAATCCATCACCCATCTGTTGGTTTACTTTAGAGTCTTCTACAATAGACTGGGAAAGCCTGTTGGACGTAGCTTTTTCTGTGTGGCTAGTTATGCAGGAGGTGATGTTTTATGGGGCATTCTTAGTTGATCAACTTGATTTATTAATATATGACTGGCTGCATTTCCAGTGAAGCTTCTGGTTGTTGTTGTTTTGCTAGCATGGAAAAAAACAACTTTCACAAAACTGAGGAAATGAGGATACTATAAGAACATGTGTTCTGCTGATACAATAATCACAGATTACAGTGGCAGGCTTTAGAATCTACTTGATAAAGTTCTACATTGGTGACTGCCCATAGATTATACCCAAAGGTTCACCTGTTAATTCATATGATACTTTTCAATAAAAACATGCTGAATCACACATTATTCCTGAATCATGGTCTGCCCCGCCCCCCATAAATAAATGAGGTGGTATAGTATAGGGATTCAATACTACAGTCTTTTCTTCAATGGACTGAAACCCTTTGGAGATCAATAGCAGTTAGAGGTCCATTCTGTGAAGACCACTTTCCATATCAACTCTGTTGTTTGGGTAACAATCTAAGCACATGTCTCCATTGATTCTGTTGTATCTTGATTAGTTTCTCCTTGGCTGCTTGTGAAAAGGAACTCTGGATTACATTGATGGAAGTTTAGGAATGATGGGTCGCAAACAGACCCTGGCCCAAAGAGCCACTGAAACTGGCTGGGGTCACACCATTGTAAGCATTGTAAGCTCAGTAAGCTAATTCTTCATGTTGCTCTCTTGGTGACGGTGGCATATGGGTGTAGCCAGGAATTTTGTTGGGGGGGGCAACCAAAGTTGTTGAGCTTCCCCATTGAAGCCTGAAGTCTGTAGCTATCCAGGTGAACCACATGAGGTGGTTGAGAGGGGTATATGTTAGAAGAGGAAGGAGACATCCTTTCAAATATTATTGTTTGGGTATGCATTGGAAGCACCACATGCATAACAAAGCCATTGGACTGTAGCAATCATCTTGACTTTGCATTGGTCATAATGAAACCCTATAACCTGCCCTGTATCCTAGAAATGTAGGACAGTGACCATAGCTCAGAAGGTCTGTGGTTCCATCCCTGGCATCATGTCCTCTGCCTCAGACCCTCAAAAGTCACTGCCAGTCAGAAGAGCAGACAACACTGGGCTAGATGGGCAAGCAGTCTGACTTGGTGTAAGTTCCTATAAGAGATTGGAGGGAAAAAATGCAAATAAAGAACTATAAAATGCTGCCCCCTTCTTTTGTTCACTGTAAAATTTAAATAACTATCTCCTCCATATGTGTGTCTTTGCGTGTTGGAGAAGAATCTTCCACCGCTCTAGGAATACCCAGCTCCTTTTCTCTATGATGCCATTGACTTGGGCAAAAGGAGACATGGGTGGTGGTACTAGCTGTCCACACCTAGAGGCATCTTGAAACAAGGAAGACTGTTTATGAGATTGATTTCTATGAGATGTTCATGCCAATGATGCCTCCAAGTATTTCAGATCTTGTTTGTCTAGATTAATAAGACAATCGGGTGCTCCGTTAATGTTATAATCAATTAGCATTAACAAGCAACTGGAAATAAATTAAAGAGCAGTTAGCATTCTAATTCCCTTTGCTGTTAGCATTTCAAATACAGCCAATATCTAATTAAATCTTTTGAAGCACTTTCCTATTTGCTGAACTTATGATTAATGTAAAGACTTAAATATTTCTCCCAGATCAAGGCAACAACACATTGATCTTTAGTGTCTTAAGTTCTAAGGCTGGTGCATGGTAGGATCTAAAGTGTTGCCTTTAATCATATTATGAAGACTCTCACTGAGGGCTCATTAAGCGCTCAAAGGGCAATGGAGTTTTGTGTGCATTTGAAGCCTTCTAAAATTTACAGTGACTGTTTTAAGAAGAGCAGTAGTTGCAATCTTTTTGATCAATATTTCTGCTTTGATGCTTTAAATTGTCTCGATTACTACTGTATTAGAGAATGTGCAGGGTTAGGATAGTCTTTACTGTCCAAAGTAAAATGTGAACCTCATCCCAGTGTGATCCTTGACCTTCCGCCCTTTAAAATGTAAGATGTAAGATGATTGACAATCCCTGCATTTACAAGGGAGAAAGGTCCAAGACAAAAATGGGGGTAGGACTGACATCATGTGGATACTCCTACAAGCCCCAAATACAGTGGCCACTTCTGCAAATGGCAACTCATGTGAGCAGCCGAATGGTGTGAAAAATGTAGGCAACCTAATATCTTCTGGAAGTGAAAAATCACAAGTGAGTGGAACGATGAGTGTGTCTGGGTGTGCTTAGTCTTCTTAGACAATGTTATTTACAGAACTTGGAACGTTTTTAGTAGGTATGATACACAATTCTCTCTGGTGGGCCTGCATGTTTCTCATTGTATTCTGTTTCACATAACTGAAAACGGCTTTTGCCTGATTGTGACAAGTTCCATACACCTTGGAGCAGACTATGTAGACGTGCAAGTAATCAGAACATTTGCTCTCACAGACAAATGGACTTTGGGCTGACAGCGAGGGTGTAGGAACAGCTAGTTACCAATTAAACCTTGTGGCAGATGGTTGCTAAGCCACCATTGTGTGGAACGCACAATGACCTTGCTACAAGTCCAAGGGCTATTTTCAGTCATCGGATCTTCCTTGTCAAACTTGTTAGGATATTTCCGTTCCACCTTAAAAAGGGAGCAGGTTGTTGTGCCACAGCCTGCATATTTCCTGTTCACAGGATGTTTCTGTTTTGTATATAGCTGTTGTTTTTCTCTCTCTGTGCCTGGACACGCAGACAGGCAGTCGTGTTTTTCCTTTGTTCTGATCAACGCTGAATAAAATTGTAAATAATGCTCTCCTGAGTGCATCTTTCATTGTACGAACTCTGCTGAAAGAGCGTGCACAAGCCCTGGAATGTGGCAAGCTATTTCTGAGGCTCGTGTCGCTAATTGACTGATACTGTATCTACCAGAGGTCGATGGATCGTCCGGAATCGACGTGGAGGCATGATGGCCTTTGTCTCCCTGGCAGTGATCTTCCTAGGCAAGGCACTCTTTGGTGCCGGTTGGGAACATCTGAAGATGATTTCGGTTTCACTATCAGGTGTTCTGCTTTGAGTCTAGCTGATCCAGCCAGGTGAACAAAGAAGCAAAGCTGCAATGAGGCAGAATGGCAGTGCCTTCTTAAATGGTACGGTACTACCTTGGTTCTCAAACTTAACTGGTTCTGGAAGTCTGTTCCAAAACCAAAGTGTTCCAAAACCAAGGCACACTTTCCCATAGAAAGTAATTAATCCGTTCCAGACTTTTAAAAACAACCCCTAAAATAGCAATTTAACATGAATCTTACTATCTAACAAGACCATTGATCCATAAAATGAAAGCAATAATCAATGTTCGGTACTATAAAATAAATAGGACAGTATTGTAGATGATAAAAATTAAAATAATTTTTTTTCTTACCTGCAGTGATGATAGTCACTGTTTGGATGGGGGGCTTTTATCCATTTCCACAGTCACACAATCAATCAATCAATCAATCAATCAATCATAAAACAAAGCAAGCCACAGCCACAAAAATGAAAAAGCCACACAAACAAAAACTCAAAAAAAATAGCAAAAACAAAAGCACCAAATATCACCTCAGAACACTGCAATCAGAAACAGAAGGCTTTAATTACGATGTGGGGAGGGGACTTAAATTAGCTGTGCAAGGGTAAAAATGGGAGGAAAAAAGCCTTAATTTCGATGCGGGGGACTCAAATAAGCTGTGCAACAGTGAAAATGGAAGCTCAGGAGCACATTCGGCTTCCGAGGCAAAGTTCGAAAACCGGAACACCTACTTCTGGGTTTGCAGTGTTTGGGTTCAGTGTTGTTCCTGAACTAAGCTGTTCGAAAACCGAGGTACCACTGTACTAGGCTTATGCTTGTGTCCTTGTGATCTTTAAATATTAGTAGTAAAACACAGAGGCCCCAGAAAGGGAACAAATCAAGTATGTCAGAAAGCTGTCATCTCCTTTGCATCTGTACATGGAAATTCTGTGAGTGAAAGAAATATAATACCCTTGTGGAATGGAGACATTAGTATAAACATTTATATTGACTTCATATTTTACTACCTTTGTTTATGGTTATAAACTCAGGAATAGGTGGCCTTTTCTGGTTATATTGGGGCTAGTTAATATATTCTTCTGGGCCAGAATCCATTCCAAGTCAGGTCTGCACTCCAGAATCCCACTGCCTCATCTGATTCAGTTAAGTGAAACAGACACTCATGACCTGTCCTTAATTCCATAAGGTGAACTGCAACTCCAGAAGGGTAATAGTGTCAGCATCAATTACAGGTTTCTTATCTGTTGCATAGAGGCCTAGGGCAAATGTCCTAGCATCGCTGTAGCAAGATCCTTGTTCTTGGAAGTAGGTACATTTTATTGGAGGTGAAATGGAAATCATGGCCATTTGTAAAAAGCCATTACACTTTCCAACATGAAAGGCTCAGAGCTTTGACATATATCAAGTCCTGAGACCTTGGTGCTTTTATATTGATTTCAGTGGATGTATTCAGCTTGCGACAAATAAAGGTGGCCATTTCCTCAGTTTTGAACTAGACGTGATGGTGGCAGGACCTAGCTATGAGTCTTCCTGACTCCTTCTAAATTGGTGTCTGGGTCAATTTAAAGCATGGCATCAGTGGGGGAATTAAATATCCCCATCTATGCTTTTCCAGGTGAATTTGAAATGTGTTTTCCTCTTAGCCAGTGTTCCTTTTAGCCATGGAGGTCCACTAGGAGAAAAATCAAGGGGTTTCAGAGAAAAGGCATAGGCAGCAGAAAAGGACATTTTCCCACTTTAAATCTGCTTCACACTTTATAGAAATGGAGCAGCAGATCCATTTCTGTAAACAAGGCAGGCCATCATTCCACTAGTTTGGCCCTTGCATTTTAAAAAGAACATAAATTCAATTTCATGGCAAACATTATTTGTAAAATGCAGCCTATGGTAAGCTGACAAGTGGAATCTGCACTTACAAGATATCATCACATATCTCCTCCCAGAAAATCACTTAAATGGGGCAGCGGGGGGAATCTCTATAAAATTGAATCGGACAGTTTCCAATGCAGAAATATGGCCTGCATTAACAAGAAGAGATCTTTTCTTACGATACAGCTAATGCAAAACCAAAGATTGGACTAAGAACATCAGGCCTTTCTGCTGAGCGGCTGGGATCCAAATTTGTGATAAAAGATCAGTTCTGAAAATACAACGTAATGTGTTTGCAACTCCTGGCAATTCCAGTTAAAATAAGTATGGGCTCAGACTCAAGTCCGTCACTCATAAAGAATCGTTCATGAATTTGGAAAGAACCATTGTGCTCTAATGATGAACATTTGTGCACTCTAATTCCTTAGAACTTAGCGTTTTAAAACAAACCAAAAAAAGGCTGCCCTCATCTTCCTGGAACCTCTCTTTAGATCAGTCTTTGCCCAGTTTGCATCAGTCTTGGAATTGTTTTAAAGACGTTCGTAACATCTTTTCAAGATTTTTTAATCGTTTTATCACTTGTTGTTTGCCGCCCTTGGATCTTTTGGGAAGAAGGGTGGGATTTTAATAGATGGCGTCAAAGCAAACTTTATTAATTTCACTGTTATGATACAAAGTCATTATTAGAACAGGTAATAGTGTGCTGGTTTCAAGTGAGCTTTACTTTATCAGTGAGGCGACGGCCACCCTGTAGCCAAGGCGGGTGGCACCCTGGTCCCGGGAAGCCCTGTGCAGGATCGTAGGAGGGGCTGAGCGGAAATTATCAGTGTTCTGACTACATACTCTAAGGACAAAGCTACAGCCCTGGTAAAGCACATGCTGCACATCCATTAGATCCCAGGTTCAATGCCTCCAGATAGGGCGGGCAGGCAGTGTCTACACAACTGAGCTTGATGGACCAATGGTCTGAGTATAAAGAAGTCTTCTGTGTTCCAATGCCTCTAACTTTCCTTTTTCAATTCAGGTCCTTGTTGCCCCCATAACAGAACAAGGGCAACGTCAAAGAGATATTTACCTGCCCAGCGAAGGTCAGAAGTGGAAGGACATCAACACGGCCCAGGTGTTTGATGGAGGGACCTTCATCAGGAACTATTCAGTCTCTCTCATGGATGTGCCTGTTTTCGTTAAGACTTTCTAGATTCCAAATCTGACTCAGATCTCAGAAGGTTTCCCTGTATCTCGGAGAAGGATTGCCAACAAGAGCATCCATGTTGACAAGGAAGTTCTCTCTTTTTCTGAAAAGTGTTTCCAGTCCACTGCAACGTTTCCAGGATCTGTATATTGAAAGAACTATTAAATGTGTGCATTTAAAATAGACTTGACTCCCCACTGTCTGTTTTCCAAAAATTATAAAGTTCTCCAAGGGCTTCTGGTAGGACTACAGCAACTGCTACAATTTTGTACCTTGAACCCCCAGGCCTGTTCTCCTCTTTGCAGAATCAGTTGAAACACCCAGTTTGGAGGGCGGGGAGTGGTGAGTAGGATGATGGGGCTTAGGATGATGGGGAACCTCAGGCCTTGGACTGAAATGTGGTCCTCCAGGCCTTTCTATCTGGCTCTCAGAACATTCTACAGGCCACACCCCTCACTGGCCAGGCTCTTCACCTTCCTGGAGTGCTTTTGCCTGGCTGGAATGTGTCCCTGAGCTCTGATAATGCTTCTCACTTGGCTGGATGGAGGACAGAGAGGGGTATGTGAGCTTCCTGTACAAAAGTTTACATTTGTGACTCCACTCACATTTGCCTCTGGCTCTGCCCCCTGCTGGCTTGTGGTCCTCAGAAGGTTGCTCAGAGGGAATACAGTCATCGAGGCTGCAAAGGGTACCCCGCCAACTTAGTCTTTCCCCCTGCCCCACCAGCAGATTGCTGTTTGTGATGAAATCCCATGGCAAAATGCAGTCTCTTTTCCAAGACGGATATGATCGTTTAGGATATTTTCCATAAATGTCTCCAAAATTTGGTTGTGAAAGGAGAACGAACTTTGCAAATTAGGAGAGGAATTCAAGGCTGCCTATCTTTCGAGCAAAAGAAAAAGGAGGGCAATTGCCTTTGTGGGGATGCCTTTAAAAAAAAGTTATGGGGGGGAAGCAAAGGGTTGTTCTCATCATTTCATGAACCTTTCAGCATTTTTCTTTTTAGACGTTCTTTCAAGATTGTGTGCTCCCCTTCTCCAGTGACAGAACATACATCTCTCATTATTTACTTTTGTTTTGAAAGCTATCGGCTGACTATTTCTCCCTTTCTCTACTCAAAACAAACAAAACAAACATCCACTGGTGCTGGATTGGAGCTTGTTCTAAGAAAGCAGTAAAAATAAAATGTTTTATTTCATCTGTAAATCCTGTGAGGGATTAGCTGTCTAAGATGAGCATTCCATCAATATGAGTTTGAAAAAGTGATATGATTTTTTTGGTGAAAAGTTTTATTTTTTTAACTGAGATGCACGTCACCTTGGGTGTTTTTATGAGGCAAAAGGGTGATGAATAAACTTAATAATTCTGACTTACATGAATCAATGCACCTTGCTGCTTCCAAGACCCAAAGAGCAAAAGATCTAGAAAGCCACAGCCAAAATTATTCCTTTTCATGTTCAAGAGCCATCAAAGCACCTTTCTCTTGCGGCTGATTCAGGTATCAGAAGCATTAGCACAAGTGGAAGGTTGGTGTTGCTGATGAGAGACTTCAGATGACCTTCCAACGCATGTTTTCAAACAAAACATGGGTCTGACAGAAATATTCTTAAGGTGCAATCTTATCCCCTCCATGGGAGCTGCCTCTGACTAGACATGTAAAGGATTGTGCAAAAATTCTAAACCGTTCAATTGTAGACTTCCCACAGCAACTATCACACTTTGCCCGCCAACCTCTTTTTAAGCAGAGGTTGGCTGGCCATCTGTCAGGGATGCTTCAGCTGAGATTCCTGCATCATGGATGATTGGACTAAATGACATTCAAGGTCCCTTCCAACTCTACAATTCTATGATTCTACCTCTTCAGCAGTGGTACAAACTAGGCCCTCAGGGTGTGGAGGAAACACCTTCTCTGTGATGCAGTGTAAATAAAGCAATATAAATTACAGGGGGTGGACACAGTTCAAAAACAAGAAACTCACATTTCAAGCTCTAGCCTCAGAAGAAGAAACTTACATTAAAGACACAGACATCAAGTTATCAACAAAACATCTCTCAGAAGTACAATCTATAAGCTTAAACAATGACATTGACAAACCAGCATTCTCGCTTTTGTCCTGTTTTAGTTGCATTGGGTGTCCTCATAGCTCCTTTGCTTAGGCAGCTTATGGATGAAAGACTCAATTGCTGCCTTTTGCTTTTCTCATACCCAACCTTTATCCCTTGCACAATTTCAATTTCTTTTCTCCAGGGGCCTTCTTTCAGTCCTGTTAACAAATGTTGTGTAGTGGAGACATCTAGTGGAGAAATATTTCTTAGGGCTCCACTTTTCATCCCTTTCCCCTTCATCTATAATTCCTCATGTTGTAAGAGTTCTTTTTTTGCAGAGGTTTATCTATTTGTTTACATTGTAAAATAAACTGAAGAAGTATAGCATCAAGGCAACTAACTGCTTATGTAGTGCAGTCCCATACATGTTTATTCAGCAGTAAATCTCACTGGGTCAAGTAGACTCACTAACCTAGTAAGTCTGTTTAGATTTGCAGCAGTCTTATTCAATTGACGTGTAGAGATTTCCTAAAAACTAGTTGTCACACACTAAAGAATGACAGGCTAAATAAATAATGTCTATTTATCACCACAGATTAAAAGACCTAAAGCAGCCCTTTGTAAAATGTGTTCCTTGTTCCTTTTTATATTATTTGTTGTTTCTAGATTGTTAGCTGCCTTGGACTTTTGAGGAAATGGATCTTTAAATAAACACATAATAGCAGATCATAACAAACACCCGCAAATCTGTCCACCTAGAGCAGGAGTTGATCTATTGCCAGCGGAGAGGAGCCATCTTGGAAAGCTCCAGCTGTTGGGCTCCAGCTTCTATAACTCCCTGCCAGCATGGCCAGTGGTCAAGGATGATAATGGGTTGTGGTCCAATGACATGTGGAGGGCCACAAGCTTCCCATTTCTGCCATAATGGGCCCATTGCCTTTCAACAGGGGTGGCTAACCTGTGGCCCTCCAGATGTGGCTGGTTTACAACTCCCATAATCCCTCACCACTGACCATGCTGGCTTGGGCTATTGGAAGCCTTGAGTCCAACAACATCTAGAGGGGCACATGCTTGCCAGCTTGCCCTACAGTAACATCAGAAATTAGCACCCAGGTCACAGTGTAGTGAAAACATGGCAGGGCATTTATGAAACACAGTTACGGACTATAAACATCCAAGTCTTCCAACCAATTAGCCCCAGAATACAGCCTAAGGACGATATCAGACAAAGCTTCACTCTGGCTTCCAAGTGGTATGCTTTAGATCTGAGCAAGATAAAATTACTCTGGCAGACCTTTGTTGAATACCCCTGCCTAGTCTATTATCATAGTTTTTCTACTGCCTCACTTCAGATTGAAATTTCCTGCCATTGCTGCTGCAGTTTCTACTCCACTTTCCAGCCCTGGTTACGATATTAAAAATACTACATTGTAATGTGAAACTCCAATGGGCACTACAGCTAAGTTCAATAGGCTATCAAGGCCATGCCACATGGCTGTGCACACCCTTACATGGAAACAAGGATTAGGGATATCATATGTGGCTCCCCCCCCCCCGCCCCCAATTCCTGCAGATGATTCCAACTGGCCTGGCTATCGTAAACAGCAGAGAAAACAGAGTGTGTCAGCTACAATGGGGCAGGGTCCAAAGTCAAAACAGACAACAGCCAAGAAAATCCAGGAACTCGGGAGAGAGGACGAAAAATAATGTGGGGGAGATGGAATTTGACAGTGGGGTGATATTTGGAATGGGAAGGCAAGAATCTAAGGGAAATGGGACTGTCTGATCCTCCAAAATGCCTACGGTCAGCCCTAGGAGCCATTAAAAATAAAATAAAAGATGGGTCTGCATTAATCCACATCAAAATCCAGACTTGATTTTGACACGGTGGCTAAGAGAGAATTAACACTGCTATGGTGTAATTGTTGTTTTTAAAATTCTTTATTAAATTTCAGTATAAACAAAATTACAATACAAACTCATAACTGAGTGGGAAAGGCAGAAAATAGATACATATAAATAAGAGGATTGGAAAAACACACTAATGTAGAAAACAGAGTTACAGATAGGTAGCCGTGTTGGTCTGCCATAGTCAAAACAAAAAATTTTTTTCTTCCAGTAGCACCTTAAAGACCAACTAAGTTAGTTCTTGGTATGAGCTTTCGTGTGCATGCACACTTCTTCAGATAAGAAGAAGTATCTGAAGAAGTGTGCATGCACACGAAAGCTCATACCAAGAACTAACTTAGTTGGTCTTTAAGGTGCTACTGGAAGAAAAAAAAAATTGTAGAAAACAGAGAACAGGGATAAGGAAAGGAAGTACAAGTTATTTGCAAATGTCATACATGACAGGTTATTTATTTTTGTCACTATTGCACCCTCACTAATATACATGTTTTTACAAGAGGTAGCTAGCCCAAGACCCCACCTACAGTTTCCAATCTTATTTAAGAGATGGCAAGCATTCCAAATACTGGCTGCCTGGAACAGTTTGGATAATAGTAACATCATTTATGTACAAAACAAAGCTTTGCCAGACACTTGAGGAATTATCTTTGCTTAATTTGTCCCCTACTCAACCACATTTCCCCATAATTAAGAGAACACACAACTGTCTACATCAGGCCCCTTTCAGATGTTTCCAGTTTCCCGCTATAAACCTTCCTGCCACTGCAGTAAGCCTGTGCTGAATTAGACCTTTGTCTGGACAGTCCTCCTGGATTGTGAATGCTTCTGGTCTCTTTCCAAAGGTCCACTGGGTCTCTTGGCACATTTGGAGAAAGGCTTTAGCTATTCTGGTGCCAGAGTGGGAAGCTGGAAGACAAGATAGGGTTCTTGCACCTTTGAGAATCTTGTGAAGAGGGAATTTCAGCAAGTGTAGCTTGTCAAAACAATTCCACACAACCATCTTAGGCATGGGAGCCTATTTCCTTGTGCATCAGGCTAATTTAAATGAGGCATAGGAATATCATTGCATCCTTTTGGAGGAGAGCATGCCCAGTAAAGCTTAAGGCAGCCCAGAAATGTCTCCAGAACACAAAGACTCAGCCCACATCTGCAGACAAAATCACCAATGTTCTGGAGATCTAATACATGCATGGCAAAGCCTAGGATCCCTTCCAAAATCTATTGAGGCGTCTAGAGTAGAGTACAGATTTGATACTGGACTCTGAAATCCACTGCAGAGTTTCTGATGGGTTTTGGCAGAGAGACTGCACCCACCAACCCACCCACCCACAAGATTTGTCAAAACTATCATTCCCATCCCTATTTTTAGCCCTCCTCCATTTTTTGTTTGATAATTTTTGGGCAATTAAACACACAGCCATTTAAAGTCAGTAAAAGTTACTTCACGTTGCTTCTTAACGAAATATCTGCTTAGAGGACTGGGTAGTTTTATAGCATGAAATTATGTGCATTGCAGCACAGCACTTCAGTTGATATGACATGATGTTTAAGCAAAAATCAAACAGCCATATTCTAAAAATAAACAGAGCTTTTACTCTTTGCAGACAAGAGCCTGAGTTTATGCCAGCCCTCTGACTTCCACCAGCATAAATGGCACTTTATCTAAATGTGCACCTGATCACGCTAATGTGCAAAATAAGCAAACATCTTAGTTCTGCTTCCCCAGTTTTCAGAGTATTTGCCTCATTAGGCCATGCGAAGAGACTGAGTGGAATGCAGAACCCTTTTAAGTATCAGATGCTTGCTTTTGATATGCTGCTGTCTCACAATAGGGAAGATTTTGTGCAGCTGTAAACAAAGATGATACTAAGCTACATTCCAGTGCAATAGTGTACTGGCACAAAGATTAGAGAAAAGCAGTACCGTATGCATCTCCGGCTAGAAGGATACCCTTGTTAAGACAGAACTGGTCCACAGTTGCTCTGCTCCAGGATTCCTGAGCATGAAGTATCTCGCAAGAACCAAGTTAAGGGTGTGTGCTATGTTTTAGGGACTATCCCTTTATCGAATCTGATTTCAAGCTCTCCGGGCTGAATATTAAAATGATGCCCATTCTTCAGGCAATGGATCTTCAGCTCAGAGCATTGTAATTCCATATTCGCTCAGTCCCCTGGGATTTGCCAGGGCTTTCATTGCCCCACAATTCATCCATCCATTAACAGCTAGCCATAGTTTTAGCCTGCAGCTCAGCCTCTGCACTTTTGGCTGCTCGCTCCAGTGAAGATTTTAAGAGTGCCATTCTCTGCAGGTGTTCAACAGGGCATTCTCCTAGGTAAGTGTGCATCGGAAGCAGTGCTTGCTGTTCTTTTTCATTCTTTTGTATATTTTGTATTATAATGGAATTATTGTTTTGTTTTGATGTTATAGGTTTTTTTAAAAAATCATTTTGTGTTTTGTTTTCCTATGCTCTACCCCACCCTAGGACCCTCTGGTGAAGGGTAGGTAAGAAATGAAACAATGAGGATAATGATATATATTTTTTGCATTGTAAGTCATCTCAATATGTTTTTGAACTAATCCTCTAGCAAACGAAAGAAATACTCTAAGCCTTACACTTGCTTATTCAAAGTATGCCTCCTTGATCTTAATGGAATTTATTCTCTAGTGACTGAGGTTAGGTTTGCAGTCTTAGTGAGTTACTTAGTGCCACAAATCTTGGGCTGTGCCTGCCCTGTGGAAAGCCCTTCCATCAGATGTCAAACAGATAAACAACTATATGATTTTAAAAATACATTTGAATGCAGCCCTGTACAGGGAAGTTTTTGATGTTTGATGTTTTATTGTGTTTTTAATGTGGCTGAGGCAACTAAGTCAGATGAGGGGCTTCTCATTATTATTATTATTACTACTAGTAGTACTACTACCTTGTTTTGGGAAATGCAAATTTGGTTAACTTTGCCTTTAAATGCAAACTAAATTGAGTTACTCTGCCATCCCTATTAATGCAAACTTGGTTCATATAAGGCACAGCCAGGCCTGCTGTTACCTCACAAGAATGGAGAGTGTAGTCAAAACACACCACCACTATCCTGCTTATACATACAGTGGTACCTCGGGTTACAGACGCTTCAGGTTACAGACTCCGCTAACCCAGACATAGTACCTCGGGTTAAGAACTTTGCTTCAGGATAAGAACAGAAATCATGCAGCAGCGGTGTGGTGGCAGCGGGAGGCCCCATTAGCTAAAGTGGTACCTCAGGTTAAGAACAGTTTCAGGTTAAGAACAGACCTCCAGAACGAATTAAGTTCTTAGCCCGAGGCACCACTGTATTGTAGATAGCAAGCTCTAAGCTTTATTTAAGATAAGCAGGTCAATCATTACTGATCTCACCGTAATGATGCTGATGCAAACTTCCAAGGAATCCCGGAACATAGTCTGGAAACTATCCATGGGTCACCTGGTAAAAAAGCTGATCCTCAAGTTTCTTACTGAATGTTAGGATCCAAAGTTATACATTAGCATCAAAGAGTGACAAATGCTAATCCTTAAACAGATATTTCAGACTAAACGAATAATTTAGAATGATTCGTCTTTTTAAATGGATTTTCTGTATCAGAAAAATAATTTTAGGGTCAATTGTTCCAGCTAGTTCCAGTCCCAGCACACAACCTGTTTTCTTGGAGATAATTTTAGTAATACTGATAGCTTAAAAAACAAAACAAAACAAAAAAACACCTCAGATTAATGCTTCCATATCATCATGTGGCTGATATATTAGTGGTGTTTCATCATCAATTTCTTATTTATTTTCTTTGGGGCAGTGCACGTGCCTGTGAAGTAAAAAGTTGAAAATATGATAATGGGAACAAGTACAAAATAAAGTGAAAAGGTATCTGTCAGATCACTGAGAATAGATTGTAAAAGATACATGTCCACTTCAACTCTTTCATTCAATAACAAAAAACCAAACCAAAAAGCTATCAGTAACTACTGATAGCTCTTATGAAAGTGGAAGTTAGTTTTTCTCTTGATATTTGAATCACTACATTTTCTTTACAATGTATTCAGGACCATGACGCAGGCAACAAGTGAGGGATTGGCTCATTTTCTCCACTGCCATGTTTACAGTATTTAAAAAACATTTGGGGAAATGTGGACATTTATCCAAAGTTCATCTGATTTCATTTAAAAGAAAAAAGCCAATGTGTACAAAGTGCACTGCAGTAAATTCTTTGTGTACACACCTATAGATAATTTGCAAAACATGTTTACAGCCAGTGGTTACAAAACTATGTATTGGTTTTTGGATCTTTATCAGCGTCATGCTTTTCAGCTTTAATGCGTCAAAGCTGCTCCTTCCACAAAACTGCAGGAGTCAGACATATTACACCAGGGGCAAACTTGATGCCACCAGTTCAGTTTCCGTTTGCATAAGGACAAAGTCCATTGAACACTTCACAACAGTTCACCTACTACAAAAATATATTTGAAAGCTGGCCCCTTTGACGGAATCTGATGTCAGATTGCATGAAGTGTAGACAAGAAGCTTAACCTTCTGCAACTGTGTTTGGAACTGTGTCGGTTCTGAAAAATGTGACAGTGTTTATATATTAGTCTCCCTAAATCCTCAACAAACTGGTTAAATGCAAGCAACAGTGTTTATTCCTGCTATGAACAGTCTACAATAATGCCTCCCTCCCCCTTTAAATGCCTTCTTTTACATAAAAATATTTCATTTTAGTCATGATAAAAAACTAAACAACCGAAAAGATATTGTTTAAACATGAAAAATAGTATAATATTACCCTGAAAAATAATGTCATAGTTTCAACTTTAGTTTGTTGTTCAGTACACTGATTAATTTTTCAGGGACTTTTGACCTGCCTTTTGAAAACAGAATTTCCTCGAAGGCATTTCACAATAAATGTAAAACAATTTTAAAACAACTTTAGTTCCCAGGCTGTTAAAGTTGCAGAAAAGGGCCTTTTAATTCAAAATATATTCACCAAGCAGTTTTAAAGAAGAATCACACCTGGGAAGAAGATATGCTGCTACTGCTGCTTCAGTAGCTCAATGTCCACAACAAAAGCAGGACAACCCCTCCCCACCTCTCCATGAGCATTTGTGGTATGAAAAGTTATGAGAGTTCAGCAGGAACTTACAGAATATGCACTGATTGGAAATGATGCCACTTCAAAACATTTGCAGGTGCAAACAGTATTTGAAAGCGGTATCTTATATGACCACCCATATGTGTGATAAAAAGCCTATAGCCCCTCTGAACGATGATATTGTGATAGCATTGGGGAAGCATCACAAAACAACTAAGGCCACATATTCACCTTACATTGACAGCACAAAGAATCCTGGGAATCCTATGGTGTGTTAGGGATCCTGAAAGTTGTTAAGAGACCCCTATTCACTTCACAAAGAGAGTGGTTTAACCATCCATCTCTCTTCCCAGGGTACTTTGTGGATTGTACCTCTGTGAGGACGACTAACAACTAACCTATACAGATTTTCAAATGTCTATTTCAATATACGTACAGTGGTACCTCGGGTTACATACGCTTCAGGTTACAGACTGCGCTAACCCAGAAATAGTACCTTGGGTTAAGAACTTTGCTTCAGGAAGAGAACAGAAATCATGCTCTGGTGGCGCGGCGGCAGCGGGAGGCCCCATTAGCTAAAGTGGTATCTCAGGTTAAGAACAGTTTCAGGTTAAGAATGGACCCCCGGAACGAATTAAGTACTTAACCCGAGGTACCACTGTATACAGTATTCCTTCCCACTGTGAAGTATGGGTTATCATCAAGCAATTTCATTATGATTCTGTCCACTAGATGGCACTAGGAACTACCTAACAACCTGGTCTTATTTTAGTCCAAAAACTGTTTCATGTAGGTAGTAGTAAGAAAAAGGTTTGGGTTGGGGAGGCAGGATTGGCATATTATGGACATACATACCAACTTTCAAGGAAGGTATGTGTTTCAGCAAATATGCACCTGTCATTGTATAAGTATTATTGTTACATTTTAAAGTCTCACCATGATCAACTCCTGCCCAGAAACCTATGTCCCTACTATGGAAGGACATATGGATCCAGAATTGGCCTCCACAGTCACTTATGGACTCACTTTTGAAAACAGTGTTTATGGAAGACAATCTTACTCAGCTACAAGAAGAAGATTGTTACATTTATATTCCACCTTTTCTCCAAGATGCTTAAGGCAGTGTACATAGTTCTCCTTTGCCTTAGTTTATCTTCACAACAACCCTGTGAGGTATGTGCTTTATGGCTGAGTGGAAATTTAACCCTGGATCTCCCCAGTCCTGAGCATTACACCAAAGGAGCACTAATTGCAACTCATTAGGCTTGTATGGCAAATAGCTCCCATGTCTCCATATACTCACTGGTACAGAGTACTGTTACCTCTGTTTTCCTGCCCAGAGCAGCCATTTTGTGCTGGCATCCACCAGCCTTTTATCGAGAAGTGGGAACCAGCACCTCATTTACTTATTTTGCCAAAAAAGAAAGGCACTGCCTGGAAGTGACACCGGTCTTCTGATTTGGTCGTGTAGTTCAAAGTAATTCAGTGAGAATTTCACAGCAAATAAGAAGTTAGCATTAAACAGCTTTTGCGAGTGCACCAACAGAGCAACAAGGTTTGAAGATTCTGAAGTTCCACAGCACTCAGCAAGAGTTTTGGTGAGGGCTTTAGAGCAAAAAAATACATTACATTATCTCCCCACTTTCATGAAGGCAACCATGCATGTGGGGATTTTCAGAAGTGTTTCAAAGAATTTGTGTGAGGGTAGCATAACATTACTGATGAGGTGACAGATTTCTACTTCCCCACCCCAGATCGACTTTGCTGCTGGAGAAGCCCGGCAGAATTTCTCTATAATTTTGATTAGAATTATCCACTTCAGAAGAGGAATATCCGCTTCAAAAGAGGAAATTTGCTAAGGAATGAAGATGGCGAGAAAAGGGTTAAGTTACTCCCACCCCCACTGGAGCAATCTGCATTTTTTAAAAAAGAAAAAGAAATTAAAAACCCACCTGCAGTTAGATGCAAAGATGTACTGTATTTCATAGTCACTTGTAGTTCAGCCCTTAGGCAACAACAACAAAAAGGATTTCCTTGGGCTATTTCACATATTTCATTCCGCAGACAAGGAACAGTTAGTCCTGTGTTTCCCATGCCATGTGAAACCAATTACTTGACAATCCAGAAGTGGAAGTACAACAGGCTGAAATGGAAAAGGATAGAAAGCAAATAAGATCTTTTGGGTAAAGGACTTATATGCCAGGAGCTCCTCGGTGCATATTGTGGCATCTGCTGGCACGCTTACAATTCACCCTGCCAAATGTCCTCCGCCCTATGAATGATTCCCTGAGTCACCACCAGCTCCCACCCTTCTGGCAATAGAGCTTCCAAGCGCTCTTCCAACTCCAGCTCCTCCTGTCTCATAATCTCCATAGATGTGGCTGAATAAACGAAATAGCCATCCCATATATGTTTTGTTTTTTAAAAAAACGACAACAACCCAAAACCCAACATAGGTAAGCATGAGGACTTTCATCCACTTAAACAACCCTGTGAGTCCCGGTGGTGCTTTCCCATTGCTAGCTGCAAGAGGGGAAGCCGTGAAGGCAGATAGGGATGAGAGCCCCACATATCTACACAGTAGAAATCAGGACACCTCTAGCTTTGCAGCAGGGTGTGTGTGTGTGTCCTGATATTGCTAGTTCATGTGTTGTGGGATGCACAGCTACTTGACAGTGAAGCCACGTAAAATTAAGTAGGACTTACTTCTAGCAAGCATGTGCACGTAAGGACCAGGGTGCAAGAAGACTCTTGAAAGGTTCCCATTCTTTCACCCATGCTGCCTTATTTTTACCTCTTCCAAAGATATAATTGTTTAAAGGATTTGCTTCCTAAACTACATAAAAGGCTGGCAAGAATACAGTGGCTAATGGGATTTAGCTGCAACATCAGCTGCAGCTTTCATTATTAACTTGGAGTGGCATTTTATTTGTCATTACCTTGATCTAGGTTTTGGCTGCATTATAGTTCAGAAACAGCTCAGGCAGCTATTGCTTCCTGGCGAAAGGGGTGGGGGATTCATTCTGGTTTCTTTGGAACTGTGATGACATTTGCCACAAGTACAGGTATTGATGGCAAACCAGCAGCTGTAGAAAGTAGTTTAAAGCAGTGTTACTGGCTGGCATTGTCCTTTTCTGTTTGCAAAGAAGAAGTCAAGAGTGACTTGCAGTCATTAATTCCATCCCTATGACTTTGTCACTTTGTTAAATGCCCAAAGGTATTTTAATGCTCTTACTAACCCTTTGCATTCTGCTTATATGGGAGACTAGTAGAAGTGGAGCCCTGTGATAATTGACAATGGATAAAATGAAATGGGGGGGGGGGAGCTCTCCGTACATCACTCTCCCCCCCCCCCCCGCATGTCTGCAAGGGCTAGTCCTACTCTTTAAAAGGCAACTTGTTCTGCAACCAACCATGCCTTGGGCTCCACAATCTCTCTCACCACCAACAAAAACTAAAAAACAAATTGATGAGGAACCTATTCACATGACAATGGCACAAAACCCTGCCCATGAACTATGCAAAAGAAGGAAAAATAATTACCCCCCCTTTCTCCCCCTGCCCAACCTCACACAGCCTACGACAGCAATGTCTCACACCAAGTGTAACTGATCTGTAGGCAGGACTCTATGAACAGAGACAGAGACGTTATATGTGCCTTTATTATCCATGAAAATCTTTCCATAATTTTTTTTTTTAAGGCAGCTTGTTCTTTAATCTGCTTGAGTGAAAGCAGGCACTTTCCTTTGGGGATGGCAGTGAGGGCAAAGTCAGGAATCAGTTGTTTCTCTCTCCACACCCCCTCAGTATTTTTGACAAGCATGCAAGCTAGGCTGCCTAAGACGGGCTCCCAAGTAGCACGCATGACTATGCAGTTGCTTTTTTGTGATGATGATGCAGATACTGCTGTGGTGTGTGCATTGGTGTGTAACTCTTCAAGTGCAACCAACTCATCACTTTGGCTGGGGTGCTGAAGCATGAAGAAAGCTCTCAAAAAGACACAGCACTTAGCAGTAATAGCAGATCAACAGCTGATTATATCTTCATGTGGTCTGCCTCAATCTTGTGCTTCCCAGGGGCTGTCTTCAAGTTGTGTGGGTACTCAGTCACCATGTTCCAGGTTGTAGGAGCAAATAATCGCCATGTTTCCAAAGCTCAGCAAAGACCAGTAACAGAAGAGTAAATAGGCAGGGGAGCAATGAGACATGGTAACCCACAGGGCTCTGGTTCACAACCAGATTATCCTAGATAAGCATCAAACTTGGCAACAGATTAATAGGAAATATAGGGGGGGGTGTAGTCACTGCACTGCAGGTTGATCAAAGAGCTCCGGCTCTCCCATGTACAGCCAGGAACACGTCTTGCCTGAAACCCTGAAGAGCAGCTGCCAATCAGTGTAGACAATAATACTGAGATAGATAGATCAGCAGCCAGGCTCAGTAGGAGGCATGTTCCTGCGTTCCTATTTAAATCAGCTCTTTATTCAGAGCCTCGAGAACTAGAATATTTAGTGGAAGGGCTGTAGCTGAGCGATATAGCACATCTTTTGCATGCAGAAGGTCCCAGGCAGTGCTGCTGCCAGTCAGTATAGACCATACTGAGCTGGGTGGGCCAGTACTATATAAGGCATCATCCTTTGTTCCTGTATAATGGTGGGTTGAAATTACAAGGCAGGCATTTGTAGATTGAGACCTCAAACGTAACAGAGCATTGGGGATGAGGTTGTGTGTGTTTTATTTATTTGTTTAGTTTGTAATTATTATTTTGGCATGCTTAGAACATAAATCATATTAACCTACTGACAATGTGCACATATAACACAAGAAAAGTTTCTTGCAGATGTGATCACACAATGTAGCTGGATTTTCCACGTGGCTTTTTTGTCCCAAAGTGTGCAGGGATGGGGAACCTATGCTACTCCAGATGTTGGTGGACTCCTTCTTCCATTAGCCCCAGCCAGCGTAGCCAATGCTTGTGGTCGGGAAAGAGTTATAGTCAACAAGCTCTGGAGAGTCATAGACTCCCCACATCTGCCATCCTGGGTGCATTGCCCCATTCTGCAGCAAAACCAAGAGCATCCCAAACATCAGCTAGGCCACATTCTACTAAGGCATAAAGAGGCATTGTCAAAATGTTATGGCCAGTGGCCTATACAAATACAAGACTTTCAACCTCTCAGGCTCAGAGTACGGCCTAAGGACAATGTCAGACAAGACTCAATGGCCTCTGAGTGGTATGCATTAGATATAAGTGTGATAAGTCACTCTTACTATATTTGCCAGTGGCCACATTTTGCTGTCCTGCAGGTAACTCACATTTTGCAATTCAAACTTTTAACTCTTTCATCCATTGGAGAAGCTGTAATGTTGTTCTCTAGAAGTTTCCTGTGATTTCATGAAAGGGCGGCATGCAGTATTTGCATATTGACAGATTTATAGAAAAACCTATTAACCTAAGTAGCTGAGCAAGTACTAGAACAATTCCAGTACCTTTGACCTACATTCTTGAGCAAGCGCGACAGTTCAGTTAATGCCAATCTACTTTCCAAACAGGTCATTCATTACAAGGTACGTTGCTATGGCGACATCCTAATTCTGAACTGTAACTGCCTGTTGCAAATAGGAAAATGGGTTTAATATATAAGAAATTATTGTGATGTTTATACTAGCTAGGCAAAATAAAAACTTACTTGCTCATAAGAGCTAATAAACTTGATTTCATTCTCTAGAAACATGTAAACTGTGAAGTCACCCAAGGTGAAATGCCTATCCCTGGTACATTGAATTGATTCTTGTATTGTAGGCAATTAAACTAGTTCAAGGACAGAGAAGCCTATGAGTTGGCCCTCAGTCATGGTGTTAATATGGGGTCCATTTCAATCAGCTTTCTCACGCCATGACCCCCCCAACTGTGTGATTCTGGTTGTGGGATGTGGTGTTCTTCAGAAAACTAAAATTCCTCAAAATATTCTCAGCCACCTCAGAGCAAAAGACAGCTCTTACAGCAGGACCAAAGAGCCCCAACCCCTCACATGGGAAGACATCCCAACTATCTCCTCCAAACCGCCCCTACAATCTAGAGTGTTGGTCCAGAATCTGGGAGACGATGGATCAAATGCCACAATGTTTTGGATTACAACTCCCATCCATCCTAGTCAAGCCAGTCCAATGCTGACTGGGGCTGATAGGATATGCACTCCCAAAGATCTAGAAGAGCATTGCAGATCTCTTATCACACAACACAGATCTACCTTTTGCAGGGGCTCTGAATGGGCCCATAGCTATGGTATTAATGTGGGGTTTGCTTCAGTCTGCTACCCCATTTCACTATTTTACTCAACCCACAAATGACAGGCAAACACTGTACTTTGAAGTTACAAATCCGCATTCCATGACAATAGTTTCTACTACACTTTTCAACAGAGGAATCAGAAGCATTTGTCTTCCTTCTGAGGACAATGGTTCACCCAACCTCTAATCCAGACTGTGTCATGCCCTTATTCTATTTGACGGTCACTGGCGATCCCTAAACGGAGGTCCCTAAATGTAATTTAAGGATCGCATTTCAGGGCTCTTATTATTTAAAGTACAAAGAAGTTTTCATGTACGGAGAGGATCCAGGTGGGTTCTCATTTCATCCATTCCATCATCTGGCTATAAAGCTTTAATCACTGCTCTTCTGCTGCAAGCTACAAAAATCGCAATAGTACTTTCTACACTGGGGGGGTTAAGATTGCTTTGTGCATGTATGTTATCCTGCCTTACTAGCATGACACAATTAAGCGTGGCATGTCTGAGCAGCATTCGGGGAAAGCAGTTCTCCTCAGCACCGCGAAAGGCATCATTTTCTGGAGTGCCCAGCTTGGGCGGAGGCCCAGAGCCTTTCTCCCGTGTCAAGGCCGGCAGCTCGCTGCCTTTCTATACCGAAGCCTCCTCGCTTCCCGCCCCGCCAGGCCCAGGAGCGCCACGCTTCCATTCCCGGGGCTTTGAGTAGGGACTGCGGGACTGTGCCGCTTCCTCCGCGGGGAGAGAAAAGGGGCTTGGAAAGCCGGTCCTCTCTTCCCTCGGACTACCAGTACTGCAGGCGCGCTCCGGCATGAGAAAGAGGGAGCCCTCCTCTCTCCTGCCAAGCCCAGAAGAGCCCCGCTTGCTTTCTTTGGGAGGCGCGCGCGAGGGCAGAGGCCGCCTCGCTCCTCCCTCTCTCCACCTCAGCTCCTCCGAGCTCCGCCCCGCTGCTGCCTTCGCCCTGCCCGAACGCGCCCCTGCCGCGCCTCCTCCTCCGCCTTCGCACTTTGCGCCCGCTGCTGCTGCTGCCTCCTCCTTCCCCGCCCAGTCACCCCGGAGCGGCAATTCCCGTTTCTCGGCCCCGGCCCCGCCCTTCTCCTGGCAGCTCGGCCAATCCGGACCCAGCCGGTAGCAGCAGCGGCGGCGCTCCAGGGTGCTGCACTGCGCGCGTGCTACTCTTGCGCGCTCTCTCTCCGTCTCCTCACAGCCGTCTGCGAGGAGGCGCCCCTTTCCCTCCTCGCCGGATAGCCCGTAAGTTGTGTCTTTCTGCCCCCCCCCGTCCCCCCACCCGCGTTTGGTGTCTTTCGGTTCTCGTTTAGGGAGGGTTGCCCCGCGCACATCTAGATGAGCACGCGAGGCTCGGAGGGGGCGGCGATACTGGGGCGGGGAGTGCCCGGGGGTTCCCGTGCCCGGGGGGTGCTCCGCTCGCCGTCTGAGGGACTGTCTAGGAGAGAGAGACGGCGTGCGCGAGAGAGTCCCTTCCCACGTGAGCGCCTTCCTCTTCCGCGGCTCCCTGGCGCTTAGCGGGAGGAAGGACATCCCAGGGTGGGGAGCAACTTGGCTCCTGGGTGTTCAAGAGGGGCCACTGGAGAATCGCGGTTTATAATCTTCCTTCCGTTCATGCAGCAAGCTGGGACAGGAGGAGGGTCTTCTGCTGCCTAACGGAGCAGAGCTCTTTGCTCCCCTTGAGCTCATCGAGCCCTGTCAAAGATTAGGAAACGGAAATTTAGACTGAAGTTTTGCATGGTGTCCTCTTAACTTGGATGCAAGCCCAGCTGAACACAGCAGGACTTCTGCTTGTGCTATTAAAATACTATTTTTCCTTCCAGCTTTTACTTGAACTTAGCTGGTATTTTGCATTGGAGTGAAACCTTTTGCCACTACGTAAGAACTACTGAGCAAACAGTGCTCCGTTGTAATCTCTTAAAGTCCAGGTTGCTCACAATATGGTCTTCTCTGAGGAGTGGCTGACAACATATAATAAACAAATGCTGTCTCACCTTGACAGGAAATTATACCCTTTGATATTATCAATGGCATACAGTGATGTACAAACATTGGGGGTTTTTTTGGGGGGGGGACTTCATTAGAAGTCAGGCAATCAAATTGTTTCTTTTTTTAAAAAAACACACACACACACACCTTAAAATCACTGGATAGTTTACAGTTCAGTCTCAAAAGTAAGCCCATAGGGTTCAAGAGCCTTACTCCCAGATAAGTAAGTGTAGAATTGCAGCTGTATTTTTCATAATAAAGAATGTTTCCCTAGTACAGTTAAACCCTCTGTTTCCCTAGTGTGCATTTTGCAGAGGAAGGGCAGCTCTATACAATACAAATAGTGGAAAAAATGAACTGGTTGCACCTCTTGAGAACATTGCTTTCAGCGATGAGTTGACAGCAGTGGGGGTGTATTTTGGAATTGGGTAAATAATACATAATCTTTGGACATTGTGTACAGGTAAACCTATCCCTATAAACCACTAATGCTGTAATTCTGGAGCCTGCAGCTGTGCATATTGCCAAGAATCTGAGCCTTGCAGGAACTTGTAGACCTTCATTTAATACTGAGGAAACACAGGGCATTATGCAAACTTTGGTTTTAAGGAAGCTTTTGTTTTAATATGAATTTCTCATAATAATGGCTGAGCTTATATCTTGGCTACTGCTTAGAAAGGATGATGATGGCTTCTTAGTGGGCTCTTGTGAGGAATTTCTAAACATTTTATTTTAAAATCATTTACTGCACCAACCCCCTGACCATGGCCCTATACATTTGGGATAAATTGTCGTGAGCAATGTGGTAGTTCTAGTATAACTGGAATAGCTGGGTGAGATATTATAAGCAGGATCCTGTTTCTCACACCTTTAAATGGAAAGTGTCTTCAATATTAGCTGCAAGCATGTAATTGATTCCTCAAATAGCTGCAGATTAGGAATAGTCTTAGTATGGACAAAATAAAAAGTAGCTATTGTGGTGTTAACACATGTGCAGTGCCATCAAATGTGTATTAAGCCAAGTGCTCACTGCTTCCTAATGCTTGAGATTTCTGTGACCTAGCCACATCACCTCTGCAACAGAGGAGCCAATGACCATCTTAGCGTGGGGTTTTGAAAGTCCTGAAACACTTCATTCTAATATAGGGCAGGTGGAAGCTTACACATTGGATCTTCCCATTCTGTGCAAAAACCAGACTTGAAAACTGTGGAATACCTTGAAATGTCAACAGTGCTGAATTCAAGGCAGGGGAGATTTGAAGGCGGCAGCAGCAGCAGGAGGCGAAGTGAAACCATTTGCCTCAGGCGGCAGATCCAACCCCCTCCCTGCCCCCACGGATGCGCCGCTGCCAGTCCCACTACAGCTTCCCACACCACTGGCACAGCACCATTGTCTGCTGTGCCCTTGCCACTGCATTGTGGAGGCTGTGTGGGCAAAGTCGCAGGTGAGAGTACAGTTGCAGTGGTGGGGATGGAGTGGGGATCCGGAGGTGGGGGTGCGGGCATTGGGGTGCTGTCAGGATGTTTGCCTTTGGTAGCAAAATATCTCAGGCTGGCCCTGTCGTGGGTGGGTGGGGTGAAATACTAGACATAAAGTATTTCACCAGACAATGCACACTTGGCATAGGGAGGCTGGGGGCCATAACAATGAAGCATTTGAAAAGCGGGGGCATCTCGTGAATGCATCGTGCTTTAAGAAGGGTAGGCAGCACTTTATGTTCCCAAAGTTGAGTGGTGGACGCCCAAAGTGCATGATGCTGAGAGAGAAATAATAGTAAAAATAAGCCTAGATGTTACAAGAAACCTCACAGAAAAGGTTTTCATGCTTTTCTCTTCCATCCACAATGGGAGTCTCATTGAACTTTGTAGGTCTTTGAGTGAACATGCATAGGATTGTGCTATACGGATTTTTAATCCTATGCAAAGTTATGTGGATGTATGTCCTTTTGAAAGCCCTGGGACCTAGAATAGCATTTGGGCGCAGGACAGGGACATAATCAAGAAATGAGCAGCACAAGAGAGAGAGAAGTGTATCCTGTTCTCTCACTCCCTGCAGCCCATATTGTATATCCATGTTATACTTTTATAAATCTGAGGGTTGAATTTGTTGCCGGGTTAGCTTGTGTTTAAGAAAGCACCGAATTTTAGTCGTACTGTGAATTTCCTTTTGTATGTGTGAATCATTCAAAGTGCTTTATCGTTTTCTTGGGACATTGATGGTGCTTCCCATTTCTAAGAATTGGGAAGTTGAAACAGAATCAAGGCTAGAGCGTGAAAGGCAAGCGGAGCTTTTGTAGTTTGGTGGTGTGTTGTGTTCATCAGCGTAACCTTTTGCCTACTTTTCTGAGTCCGTCATGTGATCTTTCTTTGCTGTGGAGGAAGGGCGGGGTTTCAAGAAGTACGCTGCTTTGCAGAAGTGCCTTTCAGATGACATATTGCATGACTCCATAAAATTAAATCACCAGGGCCTAATAAAACGGGGGGGGGGGGGATGAGAGGCCGGACTGAAGAAAAGGCACAAGAAGGCACTATTTTGGGAACTCGTTGTAGGTCAAGTATGTTTTCTTGCGTTGCTAGAAACGGAAATACTGTAGTAGACGCTGTCTTCCTGCTTGCAGTATTGCTTCTGGAAAATACTCAGTTGTACAAAAGCAAAAGTAGCAGCGTGCCCTGTTGTTGTAGATAAGTCGTCTTCACTGCCAGCTCCAAGGATCTGGGGACATATTTCATGGAAGTCAGTTATTTTCCTTTTATATAACCTTTTTATAAAATTGGGTATTCTGATATTTGACAGTAAAGTTTAGTTCTAGACATATTTCTATCTCCTGTTAGACTTCCGCATGGGTTGCCATATTCCTCTGTTGTAGCCAATACAAGCAAGAGTTTGTGCTCCCTTAGAGATTAACCAATTATGTCACAATACATTTGTTAGACTTGAATGTGTTTTGTGCTTGTTAGATTTGTTCGTCCAGTAAATTAAATCTGTGTGCCTGCCGTCCTTGGCATGATACCCATGATTTCTTGCCCTTTTTGTTCCTTTTGGTGCAACATAGTAATTAGGTTGAGTACTTGGGAAACACAGTTCAATCTTTTACAAAATGAGGCTATTTAAATATAGAGAATAACTGTTGATTTTTTCTGTTTATTGGAGAATTCTGTAAACCAGTGAAAGGAACTTATAAAAAGTTAAATAATCAAAGTGGTTTGGTGCGTGTTTCTTCAAATCTGTCATTCTTTCTGCTATCTCTTTCTTTGCATATCTGAAACTTGAGAAATATTTGCAGTGGTCTCTTAAGAATTATGTGCATACACCCAAAGTTGTAAAGCCAAAGTTCTCTTCCTTTATTCTCAAGTGGAATATTTATAAGAGAAGGAGAAATCTGAGGAAAACTGCTTTGAAATGCAATTGAAATTACTACTGTCTATAGTGAAGTTAAAAACAAACACAACTTACTTTTCAGCATGTCCTGCAGACGATAAGCCTCGTTTCTATTACAACAAGGAAGGGGTGGTCCCATTGTCTTATTCTGAAAATTATTAACCGCTTTTATGAGAAATCTAATGTGATAGCCTTTTCATACTGGATCTTGTGTGTGCATTCTGACCTATAGCCAGTTCATACCTTAATGAAATGGGTGTTGCATTTACATGGCTGCTTCCCATGTTTTCGTGGTAATGTATGTAATGGGGAAACTGTACTCCAAGTGGTTCTGACATTGGAGGCAACAGTAGACACCTTCCGTGTGGTCTCACTGTTAACATATGGGGCAGCAACCACACTGAAGCAGTAATTATTAACTAGTGTCTGTTCTTTCTAAGGAACGCATAGATAATAGATAATTCTTTATGACCACTACTCTTACAGTAATTTGACAATGCTCAGTATCAGGAGTACACTTCTTATCTAGATTTTATGATTTGCCCCATGGAGAAATACCAGTTCTAATCAAGGCAAGAAATTTGTAACCTCGGGGAGCATTAAGAACCTTGCTGTTACCAGCATGCCTGTGGTGGGAGAGGCCAGTTGACATAAAGTGGGGAGCCTCTCTGCTTTCTCTAGTTATGTCCTGAACCCCTTAGTCTTAGCCACCTTCTCTGGGATGGGTATTACTAATACCAGCATATCACTTGTGAGTTGCAGACAGCATTCTGCAAAGGATCTTGGGGCATGCCACATTGATTATGTTGCCCCCTAGAAGTGAATGAGAAGCTTGCAGATTTCAGAAAAGAGAACAGCATCTCTGCATACCCATATGGCTTTGCATTAAAATATACCTGTTCTTTCATTAAAAGAAACAACCAGTTGTTCTAGGTTTGAGTAAAGCCTATTGATCTATTAACCTTTTAATGTTTATTGCAGCTTATGATAAAAACAGGGTGCCTTCAAAGAGTTGCTTACCTTTAGACTATTGATGGGAAAGCGCAAGTGAACTTGCACAGCTGTCAGTGACGTTGTCCTTGGCTGACCTGCTGTTTTGTACTACTTTGTTTTCCTTGCCACGTAGGGTTTCTGTTTGTCCGTTGGCTCATGATGTGACTTGCAGAGGCTGTGTAGCTACATTGAGAATCTGAGTTTAGTTCTCTGACATTGGCATATAATGTGCTTCATTCCAGAAAAGCACACACAATATTTCTAGAGTTCCAAGCCATAGATTAGTTCCCAGTAACTCTCTACTCATTTTCCTTCGCTAGCTTGTGCAAGCCTTTTCAGGTTGGCATTCTTTTCTACTGTGTTTTCTTTGTAGTCATGGTAGTACCTCTTTTGGGGGAAGCGTTGTGCTTTTTCTTGGGTACTTTTTCTTTCGTCCCAACCCACTCAGCTCTCACCTGTGGCTTCTAGAGGCTGTTAGCATGTGACAGTGGCCACACACCAGGAATGGGTTCAACTAGCTGGCTAAGTCAGGTGAGGGTAGCTGATGGGTCTTAAACCCTTGATGAGTTAGAGCAGCGGTTCTCAACCTGTGGGTCCCCAGATGGGGCTTGTCCACCTGGGAAGATAGCCCATTTGGAGAAGAAAACACTAATTCAGAGTGGAGTCCCTAAGACAGTTGGATGGTACTGTGTACACCTTCTGGAAAATCCTGCAGCCAGGCTGGTGCCAAATGTGTTGCTCTTTGGACCACATCAACGAGGTTGAGGGCAGGGGGCTTGTCGTCTGGGCAGCTGAGAACCTCCATACACACTGGCCAGGCTTGTGCCCCAGAGAGGTCACTTGGGTGCTGCTAACACAGTGGTTTGACTTCATTCTCAGAGGCGCACTCCATTGTCTCTCGAGACAGGTGGATGCCAACAACCTTGCTCCTTCTCCCATTTTATTTCTTTCTAGTTGAAGGCTTCTAGTTCTTAGAATGTGCCTTAGTAAATGTGATCACCTTCTTCATACTTGTGATCAGGTTACATCCATCTTTGATCTTATCCAATTATTTTTATTTTCCTTTTAGCTCGCTCACTTTATGCCACACTTGGTTGAGGACCACAGCCTTAACAAGTGACATGAAGGTGGGAAAACTTCTGGCAAAATTAACCAGAACTTCCCACCCTAGGATATTAGGATTTTGATACTATGTTCAACTTATACGTTTAAACTATTTCTAGACTGGCAGTTATTTAACATTGTTTTAAAACAGTGTCAAAATATACAAAACCAATATAAACATAGCCATTGCGTTGCCACTAAACGAAACATGCTATTTCCCCATGAAAATACTAAAACATTTTCTACCATCTACTCTGCTTTTTTCTAAATGGTGCTTGTATTATTTTAGGGGTACTGAATGTCAGGCCTGGGGGTTAAATGCAGCCCTCCTGGCCTCTCTGTGCATCTCTTGGCAATCTCCCTAGACCATACTCCTCACTTGTCCTGCTCAGCAACCTCCTCAAGTGTTTTTGCCTGGTTTGATTGTGTCTTTGAACTGTGACAATGCCTCTTTTTTGTTTTGCTGAAGAGAGGTAGTGTATTTGTGCAGAAACACCCAACTTTCGTATGATTCAACTGTTGCTCTGACCGCACCCACCACAGGTGTGCAACCTCTTGAAAGTTGCCCTTGAGAGGCTTCATCAAACTCTGCCCTCCAGATGTTTTTGGCCTACAACTCCCATGATCCCTAGCTAGCAGGACCAGTGGTCAGGGATGATGGGAATTGTAGTCTCAAAAACATCTGGAGGGCCGAGTTTGAGGAAGCCTGTCCTTGAGGAAATGTGGCTCTCCACTTCTGCATTATTTGAATGCATTATTAGTCTTTTCCTATTGTTTGAGTCCTTGTTGCCCTGAATTTTGCAAACACTGCAAGCACTTAGATCAGCAGAATGTAATAACGTATCCAAAACTGCAGGGAATCTTCTGATTTTCCTAGCCCAAGGTCAGTGACTGGATACCTAAATCCACAGGGAGAAAGCAGTTCCTTGGCAGTGGAGTGAAATGGCACAGTAATGGACTTCACCCTGTTGTCTAATGGAATACAGTGGTACCTCTGTTTGCGAACGGGATCTCATTCCAGAGGCCCATTCGCAACATGAAAAGAGCACAACCCGCAGTAGCGTGTGTGCGCATGCGCGGGTTGCGATTCACCGCTTATGCGCCAGCGGCGAAACCCGGAAGTAATCCTTTCTGGTACTTCCGGGTTGCCATGGGACGTAACCTGAAAGAACGTAACATGAAGCGGACGTAACATGAGGTATGACTGTAGTTCTAGTTTTCTAGATCTGACGCTATATAAAAGCTTCATTAAGCACAAAACTTTGACATCAGTTTGGAGGGAAACCAAAATTCTGGGGTTATAAGTTAATGAAGCCGCTATAAAATACATAGCTTTCTAATGTCTCATGTACTAAAGTCTTCAGAAGGGTGTTCAGTATGGATCAGGGGCATGTTGGGTTAAAAGATAACCATTGTTGGTAGCAGAATTGTAATCAATATGCGTATTTACATATATTAACAGAGATTGGACATTTTGCTTCTTAAAGATATGAAATCTGTTCTGTTTCGTATTCCTGACTGTGTGCTTTTTTTTTTTTTGTATGTTGTGTTTTGTTATAGGTCAGTAAAAAATAACTAATACTGTTATTAGCAGTAACTACTTCTCTTTAAATCATTTTTACTTGATACTGCAACACACATATTGAATTGCACCTTTGATCAGTTGAGACAGTGGAATAGTTACATCCATTCCTTCTGAGAACACATTGTGCTATTTTCCCCTAAAGCATATTGGTATGACTACAGAGGAAATCATTCAGATGTAGCACAGATGCTGTTGGCATTGAGAACTTGGGAGAACTATGCTAAGTGGAGAGATTGTCTCAAGCCGTGTGTGTGTGTGTGTGTGTGTGTGTGTGTGTGTGTGTGTAAATCTTTACTCTTCCTTTAGCAAAGCCTGGCCAAGGGTACTGCCAAATGACACGCCGGCAACCCAAATAAGAGCTTCCTCATTTTTTCAATTGCGTAATTTTGTATAGCTTTAGCTTTCCCTGCAGTAGTGATCTGCATTTCCCCCCCTGCATAAACGCACATGCTCTGTAGTGCCGTGGCCTTTCACCCACTTTTCTGAGCAAACATGTGACTGCTTTAGAAATGTGGAGGTGGGGAAAAGTGCTGTACAGCAGACTATTTAAAAAATCTCATTTAGAGAGCGGGAGAATAATCTTAAAAGAGAAATGATAGTTCAGGGTTTCTTTAATACTCAGCTGTCTGCTTATAATACTAAGTCATATTTTGTTATTTAAGGGAGGGAAACTACAAACTCATGTAAGTGAAGTGTTAGTGACGCTGCTAGGGCTGAAGGCATATCCATACTTACCTTTGCCCTGTACAGTTCTTTCCAGGCACAGGTCTGTGCTTTAAAGCTATGTGTCTGAGTGGGTTCTTTTTTCCACCCTGGAGCTTCCCCTGCAAAAACCCACTCTTTAAAGCTGAAGCACAACAAACAACAATTTCGGTTTTGCACAGATTGCCATTTGCTCCAATTCAGCGCTAAAGGGTGGGTTTTCTCTAGGAAAGCTACAGAGCACAGTGCGGATAAGCCCACTGCCATATCCTTTAAGTTTCATATATTTTAGCCTTCATCAGAGTAGCATTTTGACTTCTCATATTTGTCCATGAGTGCAGAGCAGTGATTCCCAATTTGTGAAATACTGCGGATGCCCTGTTTTTCAAAAGCCAAGCTATGGACTCCCTACTTGTGAGAATTTTGATATCTCTGTAGTAGTTTTCGTTATGTGAATGGTGCAGTGGAACCCCTGGGTGGGTTACGTAGAATCCCTGGTGGTCCGTGGACCTCCAGTTGATAATAACTGGTGCAGAGAAATAATAAAGTGGTACCTTGGGTTACATACGCTTCAGGTTACATACGCTTCAGGTTACAGACTCCGCTAACCCAGAAATATTACCTCAGGTTAAGAACTTTGCTTCAGGATGAGAACAGAAATCGTGCAGTAGCAGCGCACAGCAGCGGGAGGCCCCACTAGCTAAAGTGGTGCTTCAGGTTAAGAACAGTTTCAGGTTAAGAACGGACCTCCGGAATGAATTAAGTTCTTAACCCAAGGAACCACTGTATTGAGTGAGCATTTTCTTTGGGAATTCATGTGGTGGAAAGGAAAAAGCATTCAGTTTTAAAATTTAGAGGGGGGGGCTAGTTTTCAACATCAGTGTCTGAGACCCTAGTTTTCTCTTTACATGAAATACAATTAACTCTAATTTTCATGCAACTATTCATATATCTTGCCTAGAATTCATTGCTTAAGAACTTAGAAATGAGAATCAAACCAGCCACTAAGAACACTGGAAACTGCTTCATAGCAGATCAGAATATTTGCCCATCTAGAGCAATTTTGCCTACTCACGAAGCAGCTCTTGAAGATTTTGGACAGACGTTTTGCAATCAACTGCTACTGGATAATTTTAACTGGAGATCCTAGTTTTGCATGCAAAGCCACAAGCTCTGCTACAAAGCTCTGGGCCCTCCTCCACCGGGGAAGGAAGCAGCTCTCATTCTGCCAGTGAACAATAATGTTGTCACAGACCTTGTTAAGGGCCTGATGTAGAAATGGAAGCTTCCATTTAAACTTGTATCATGCTTGACTACTGCAAAGAATGTTGAAGTCCTGTATTCATTATAAGAGGAAGTGTTTGGTCCCCAACTATTTTTCATTTGTTTCATTTGCCCAGTGGGATATACATGCGCTTCCAGGGTTAACACTGACAGCAAATATGATAAAGTTGTCCTCTGCATGGTCATTTCATTCTCGTGTCTTCCTTTTAAAGCCAATCTTCCCTTAATCCTCTCACTCTTTCCTGGCTATATGCTAGTCCCATCCCCAACCTGTGACTTTGTCTGTGGCTAATGTTGTATTGCTACATGAAGATCAGCTTTATCTACGCAAATTTGTTTTAAATAAAGCTGTAGGTCAGTTGTGGGAAGCCTTTAGCACATGTTGTTGGACTACAACTCCCAACGTGCCTCACCATTGGCCATACTGAGTGGGTTTGGAAGTCCAAAATCATCCAGAGGCCTACAGGTTTCCTTACCCCTGCTTTAGGTTATAGTGTACCAAAGAAGAGAATGAGATATAAATCAGGTGGCACCTCCTCAGCCATGAATGTGCTTATCGATTTTGACAAGCAGCTATCTTTTCAGCAGCTTACAATATATTATCAAAACGTTTATGTTTTATTCTCCTATGTGAGGAACCCAGTTTCTTTCCACTATGCAAGATTTACCAGTACATAGCAATTCCAATGCTGATTCAGCCATCAATCCTGCCCAAAGGGCTGTCGGCCTCATCAAAATACATTTTAAAGCATTGTATTCAATTAAATGTTCATTTATCTCTTTTTTAAAAAAGAGTATTCATTTTATTGTGGCAAAACTTAATCCAGTTATGGTTTGGATGGATTGGGAAATGGGGAGAGAGGAGCTGGGCTGCTGTTGGGCAGTGAACCAAATTGCCAAATTTGCTCTAAAAGAACTCTGCTTGTTAATGGAAGTGGATGTTCTAAGTATTCGTTACACTGGAGTAATAGGGTGTTAAATCTGTATATGAAAAACAGTTGCTTAAAAGCTTTACTTGAAATATTTCCTGTGGGTTTATGACCATCAATAATATCTTGGTTCTGGCAAGCAGTGTCTGGCTTCACTATAGCACTTGTTCTTAATGAGAGAATGTGATTACTCCAGAGCATGGACTTCTTGTCAGTTGCCTTGTTGAAGTTATTGTGGGCACTCATGCATGATGAGGCATATCTAGGCTAAGATATGACTGAGCCTTTTGGCCACACACATAACCGAGCTGTAAAAGGTGGAAAACATACCATTAACTATGGCTTACTATTTTGGTCTTCTCCAAATCTGTTAAATCAAAGTTTCCCAGTTCCAACAAAACTGGAAACTTTAGTTAATGGAAGACTAGCCAACATTTTTTGCTTACATGTGCAAGGGCTGTGTGCATGACCAAAACGCTCACCCATAGTTTGGCTTATTGGTGGAGGTATAAATGACTGAATGCTGCCTAATGATGTGGACTGGAGTAGCACTCAAGCAGTATTTGATACCTTCAGTAAACAAAGATGATGATTAGTCGCCTTTACAAATTTGCGGTAGATATCATATTCTTGGTTTCTAATTCTCTCATGCAAATTAAGTAGCTACGAATAAACATTTGTTTGTTTTTCTGTTTGCCAGGTAAATTCTAAAAATGGCGGAAGCCCACCAGGCAGTTGCTTTTCAGTTTACTGTAACCCCAGATGGAATTGATTTGCGTATGAGCCATGAAGCTCTCAGGCAGATCTATCTATCTGGTCTCTACTCATGGAAGAAGAAATTCATCAGATTCAAGGTAACTCATATTGCAGATCTGAAACTATACTTGGGACTGAGGCATATATTATGCAGCAAACAAGGGTTTTTCTGAATACCCAATTTTGCATTTTAGCACTAGTTTTGGTTGATGTGTGTATATACACCACCCCTGTCCATTTCCCCCCTCCTAGCTGTAATCCCTCCTGGCTATTTTTCTTTAGATTTAAAGACCAAAATGAAGTCTGGTAGGAGCAGAACCAGAGTAGAGGTGTGGTTAAGCAACACTCTGCTGCTTGCCAAGTCTTCCTCCTCCTGGGTTAACTAGCAACCACATGTTTCAGAAATGTGGGAACCAGATACAGTAGTGTGAATCTTACTCTGAAATGTTGAAATAGATTTAGTGAAAACCCTTGAAATGTTCCCCTCACTTTCTTTACTTTCACTTCATCTGAACTGCCTACTGCCATGGAAAAGTAGACCCTTAAGAAAGTGATGCATTGTATTGGGTGTTGATCTTGGACCAGGCAGACCTGGGTTCAAATCCCCGCTTAGATATAAAGCTCATTTGACTCATCTGGTATTGCTCACTAGTGCTATATGAGCAAGAGAAGGAAATGAAAGGGCTTTCCTGTATGCCATCTGATTGCCAGATAAAGTTATCTGGCAATCCATGAGCTCTTCCCCTTTGTTAGGGCCTGCCTTTCTATGCTAGGAGATAGTCCAGGTGAGGAAAACATCCATCATAAGGGCCTATCATAGTTGTGGGCATGTATCACCCTACCCCTTCCCGGTTTGGTGGGTGCAGTTTGGAGGGTCCTGTGCTGATTTTTAGCTTCCCAGATATTGCCATATTTACACTATTGCCATATTTACCAGTCTCCAATACATTTTAAAAAGAAGTTCATCCACACGTCATTCTTGCTAATTATACATAACAGTGTTCCATAAAGAACACTGAGTTAGTCTGCCGTGAGTTAGTCTGCATTCACATGGATATGTTCACTAAATATGTTTGAGAAGTGTTAAATGGGTGCATCAGAATCCAGAAAATTAAAGTATAATATTATTGTGACTCAGTAGGGCTCTTTTATATGTTCTTGCCTTTCCAGAATGGCATCATCACAGGAGTCTATCCTGCTAGTCCATCCAGCTGGCTTATTGTAGTAGTAGGAGTTATGTCAACAATGTATGCCAAAATAGATCCTTCATTGGGACTAATAGCTAAAATCAACCAGACCCTTGATACGACGTAAGTAAACTCTCTTTTTGCATTGAATAGATTTTTCTGGTTAGTCTTAATGATGGGTGGTACGTCATTTCTCAGTTTGGCTCAAGTGAGATAATAATGATAGAGTAGAATCCTATCTTGTCCTCCCCCCCCCCTTCATATGCTTACCTTGCAGTTACTGCTGTATCAACAGTGTTGGGGAGTGAGAAGAGTTAAGTGTCTCTATATCCATATGCAGAGACAAGTACACGGTGCACCAAGCTATTCTGGGTCTATGGACCACAATATAGCTCTCTCTGTGTGCGTGTGCAGCAAGAACTCACAAAGAGCTCTGAGAAATTTCATTTCTTGGCACTAGGAATGAGGAATGAGGAAGAAATTTGATCCAGTTCACATTTAATTTGCGCTTTCTTAGAAAAAAAGCGCAAGAACTGAAACACAGCCATCCTTTAAAATTAACGCTTCTCGGAATTTTGCAGTGCAGATCTCCAGCCATGAGACAGTGTACCTGCCCTGAAACAGTGTACCTGCCCTGAAATGTGTACCTCTTCTGAAAGAGTGGGTGCAGGTGGAAGGTGGGGTTGAAACATGGTAACAAGGCATTTACCATGTTAGTATTGGCAGCTTCCTCTTCCCCCACCTCTTATAATTTTTAAAAGGCTGCCACCAGCACTAGCCAAGGGTAATTGACTTCCATGTCCACCCTGCAAATATACTAGTGTCACATTCTAAGGGAATGAGGGGGACCATGATGGCTGGGGCTCTGTTACAGCCACCACTGCTATCAATGTTGTTTTTTAAACAGTAAAAGAAAAGGGGAGGCTGCCATAATAAGTATATTCCTCCTCCTAATCATTTGTGCCATTTTGGGGGCCTAGCCTGGAAATAATCAAACAAGCCACCTTGGTGAATTTGGGGGTCTATTTCAGCACAGTCCTAATGTTCAGAATGATCTCTTCTTATTAACAGTGGCTTACTTTGGTATGCTTCACTCTTTTACATTTGTCCAGAATTCTTGGAGTAACAGATGCTCTCTCTCTTTTTATTTTTTAACAGAGGCTATATGTCCAACCAAACGCAAGGTATTGTCAGTGGGATTCTTTTTGGGACGGGGCTCTGGGTGGCCCTCATTTTCTCCATGCGCTACACGCTAAAGATGCTGCTTTCCTACCATGGGTGGATGTTTGCTGAACATGGCAAACTTTCCACAGGAACCAAGATATGGATGGTAAGAGATTTTTATCTCTCTATATTTTGGAATATGTAGTTGATGTGACATTTACTTGATTATATCTGCCATTAGTAACTTAGTTTTCAGGGGCGCAGCTTCAATATTTTTCTTCCCAGTTCCTCCTTATTTCTGCCCCTTAATATTTAATGGAAACCAAGGAATGCCACTGAGGTGCTGCTACTTATTCTTCAAAAATTTTCCTTTGGTTACATTTTGTGAACTGGCAGAATAGCCCTCCACTTGGGTGAAGCTTGGCTACTCTTGACTGCAATATTTGAATAGCTAGATGTTCAACACAATTAGCCTTCCCAAAGGACCACAGTGTGACTAGTTTCTCTCAGTAGTGGAACACAAGCCTTGGTAAAAGGACCTCAAGCCAAATTCCACTTCTGTCAGGAACTTGCAGCTTCCTCAGTGTTACAGAGAGGCGGATGGTGGCTTACCATTCTTCCCTTATTTTGAAGAAAGCATGAGGAGAATGTGTCGGGTGGTGTTGGGGAAGTAGCTGGGAGGAAATACTCCCCCCCACCCTTGTGTAGCCTTGCAGCATAAATAGTCTAATGTATCCTGTTGGTAAACAGGTCTTACCAAGAACGTGGTCTTGTGGTCATTACATCCTGTCGCTTTTATATGTTACTTGACTGTAAAAAGGAGTTCAGGGGAAATGATAGATTGTATGTTGAATGCTTCTGTGGGAAATAGAAACTGGTTGCAAATTAAATGTCTGATAGTTTTCTTCAGATAGGATCCCAAGAGCTTTCTCATTTGAATGCAGGTTCTATCTGAAGGGTAAGGCTTTAGAGTATTGTGTCAGCCTGGCTTGGTGTTTTCATTGGCTGGAATTTTTGGCATGCTCTACAAATTCAGTACTTAAAAGACCAGTTTTTCTTATACTGTAATGCTAAGCTTGAGCAGTGTGAATAGTTATGACTAATCTGTTTTGCTGTCTTGATTTTTACTCCTGGACAGTGGCAGGAAGCTGTTTATTATAACTAAAATGGCAAGTGTGCTAAGAAATATAACTAATATTGCTTCTCTTCTCCCAGGACTAAAATTCTCAGATATTTGAGATATTTTAACCTAACTGGCTTACTCACTAGGTTGCAGCATTCTATTTCACTACAACACGATTGACCAGTCTAGCTTTTCCCCCAAGCTTCTTTCCTTACTGTAACTTGTTTTCACATTTTTTCTTTATTTCCCTAATTAAAAAACCTTGGGAACAATGGTTGATTGTGTCATTATTAATCTGTGCTCATTGTATGAACTTCTGTGTTCTGCAAAAGTTTAGAAAATGAAAGTTTAATCCAGCTGTGGTTGGTGCCCACTGGGACTGCTAAGGTGGAAGGCAGGGAGACCAACAGTAGGCAGAGCCAATGCCAGGTGGGGGCCAGCTAATAATAGTTTTGTCCCTGTCCTCCTCCCTGCTGAGCAGTACTAAGGCAACGCTGAATCTAAGGAGGAAGTTGATAGCCTTTACCCCCCCTGGATTAGTTGTAAGTAAGAATGCAGCTGGGCGGAGGCTAGCTGAGTGCAAAGAGAGATTGGTGGAGCAGTGCCTCGTTTGTCCTAATGAACAGTGGAGGTGAAGCGAAGCAGCAGAGCAGATAATTGAAACAGGCAACATAGAATACCAAAATAAACAAAAAAACAAAAACCCAGATGAACAAAATGGTCTAATAAAACACCGAAATAATCTAAAACGAACATAAATACTGCTCTTGAACGACAAATACCAAGCATTAAACACACACCAGCTTCAACTAGTTTCCAAATCCCCAAGCCATCCTCAAATGTATCCTGAGTGCACACTTATAAACACACTTGGACACACACAAAGGCACAGCCTCAGGCTGCAGTTCCGGAAGATATAGGTAGTCCAGTGGAAAGGCCAACATGCTTCAGTGTTGTCTAGATGGTCTACATCTGGTGTACATGCCTCACCCCCTTCAAAAGCTTTAGCTTCCAGGGATGTAGCTGTCCTGTCCTGCACCGTGAAACACTTGAGTGTTCTGGCTGTTCATGTGGAATACCTGCGCTACCGAAAGTATTCCAGTAAAGCAGCCTTCCTCAATTTGGTGGCCTCCAGATGTCTTGGACTACAATTCCCATGAGGTTGGTGGGAGTTGAAGTCCAAAACATCTGGAGGCCACCAGGTGGGGAAGGAAGAGATGATTAATAGTTCAGTACTGTGCTGTCAATGTACACAAAACCTTACATGAGTTAGTCGGGTCCCTGACCGGAAGGAGATTACAAGGGTAAAGATGAGTTGGGAGGAAAGAATGCAGGGAAATGTTGCTAGGGTTAGCTTGGTACAGTAGGGGATCTGAATTAAGACGATAAACCAAAAGCCATGTGAAAAAGAACTTCTGCAAGCTTTGAAAGCCGTAGGCTAGCAAGAGATCATGTGTTTTATGGTTACCTTGTACAAAGGAAGTCCAAAGGTTTAGAGTGCACATTTAGGAAACAAAATATAAATACTTATTTCAACTGTTGCTTTTTTCTGTTTCATTTTCAGACACTAGTGAAGCTTTTCTCGGGTCGTAAACCAATGTTGTACAGTTTCCAGACATCTTTGCCACGTCTTCCTGTTCCTGCTATTAAAGATACCGTAAATAGGGTGCGTAATTGAACCCACCCCCAAACTTTAATCCAGATGAAATGTTGCCCTTGTTTTCCTTGTCCAGAAACATGCATCAATAAAGATGTAACATGATTTCTAATTAGTTCGGTTCTAGGTGAAGGTATGTCTGTATCCATTCACAACAACCTCAAGAATACTCAAGGGCACACCTTTACTTTATCTTATATTTATACCCCTAAAGGCAAGATAGTCAGTCTTTACATTTCCATGTCTTTTATCTTCTGTCTGCATTGTGTAATCTTTAAATGGCTTGGAGTCTTGTGATTGTTTTCTTCAATGGACTTTGTCCTAAGAATTACATTATGAAAATCACCAGTACGTGATGATGAAAGGAAACCACGATAACAATTTTAAAAGTGCAATTTTTTTCCAAACGAAATAACCCCCCCCCCAGCATATAGCATATTATATTATTTCAAAAGTCTATAACATTTTGCTACAATATGAGTGCAAATTTCAGCACACAAAATTTATTACATGGGGAAATGGGCCCAGTTGGAGAAAACATACTGAAACATCTGTGATAATATCTCTGGGAATTTGATCACAAGTTATCTTTTATATATGGACAGTGTAAGGAATTACTATAAGATCTTGCTTAAATGTTGTCATTCTGAAAATGATAAGTAATACAAACATATTCAAATTTCTGGCAATATCACGAAGAGAGAGGTTTTTGTTTGTTTTAACCATTTGTGGGAATTGTTCAGAGGTATATTCATGGATTCCTAAACTGCAGTTTAGTAGATGGAGAAGGTGTATTGGGTCAAAACTCTTCCTCCTTGCCCTTCCATTGTCTTCTTTCGTCAAGACACCATTCCTGGCTAGCTTAACTATAGTTCCCCTTTACAATAGAAATGAGAAACTGATTTAATGTTAGTTTACTACCCAAGATCTTAAACAATTGTTTTAACATGGCTGGAACAGTTTCAGATGTAACAACGAATGATAGTTTAAGCCCACCAGGATCAGCATGCTGATAGAGATGATGAGCTCAACACACACTCCAGACTTGCAAAAAAGAGTTTTGCAATGTAGGAATATACATTGAAACTGGGCCAGAGAACTGATCTCTTTCATTGCTGCTGGGAGAATGGTTCACGCTAAATTTTGGAGGCAAATGGAAGTGCTGATAACTAAAGAGTAACTGTGCAAGTTGTGGTGCTGTGCTTCTATAGTAAAATGAAATTTGTATGTGCGAAAGAACTAAAAATCTGAAAACGTGTTTAATAGCTAGAGACCTGGAAATTTGCCATAATCTTTAAAATGTGACTTGATAGCTTACAAGCTAGAGCTCAGTTAATGGGTTAGTTTCTCTCATTTCCTTTCCCTTATATGTAATTCCTCTTCCACTCTTCCAGCTTTTTCTCACTTCTCCTTTTTCCTCTCCTCTCCTCTGTCAGCTGTGCTGCTATTTCCTCCTCTCCAGTCTGTTCCTGCTCGGTCTTCACTTCATTCCTTCCCCTATTGTCTCATTTGTTTCTTTATCTCCCCACATACCCTGTTCTTTTTTCCTACTTTTGTCATGCCTCCTTCCCCTTCCCCCACTAAGCTTTCTCTGCTCTAAACTCTTCCATCTTGTGTCCTTGGCCGTTCATTCACCTCCCCCACCCCCCAGTTTTCCTTTTACCAGCACACACAGCCTCATGCCTGCACAATGGCTGTTGGGGCCTGCCACACGAACCTTGTTCCCACACTACTTTGTATGATGAGTCAGGTGCAATTTATGACCCATGTGCAGTTGTGTTAACCTTCGTCGGAGGTGAAGGTTTTCCTCCTTTCACCATAGGTTGTTTTTTTTTTGGTGCTTTTGCAAGCTTCATGTCTCCACAGCGCATGCTAACACTTTCCTCTTATGTGCATTTGTGCGGTGCTGTTTATGCTGCACAAACATTGGCACTCTCACCTGAACATCAGAATAGAGAGAATGACACCTTCCAATAAAGAGCCAGTTCTTCTAAACAACAACATGATCTGCTTCAGGGATGGCTTACCTGTGGCACTCCAAATGTTGTGGGACTCAAACTCCCATCATCCTTTATCACCTACCACCCTCTCTGGGGCTGATGTGAGCTGGAGTTCCAAACAATGCATGCAAACAATGTCCCGGTTAGCAACTCCATTTGGAAGATCTTCTAGTCAAAACAAAACAACCTACAAAATATTTCCAGGTATTTTCTACAAGGTGATGGTAGATGCAAACCCTTTTTAATCGTAGTTTGAATGGAAATATAAGCAACAGATAGTTTGACATTCTTCGAGTCTCTCTTGCTCGCTTATTTTCTTACAGAGACTTGTTTCCATCTTCTTGCTGTTGCTCTTGTTAGCTTGTTTCTCAGGTTCCCAGTGATGACTTGCAACAGCATCAACAAATCCTGTAACTAGGGTTTCTCTTGATCATCCCACTGTATCCCACTGGCAGTTGCTGCTGATCTGTTGTAAATTACTGACTTGGTTTTGGTATACCCTTCTGCATTGACACCAGTTCTTCTTATCAATTCCAGTATTTGGAATCAGTTCGACCACTTATGAACGATGAGGAATTTAAAAGGATGGAAGGCCTTGGCAAAGATTTTGCACATAATCTAGGACCAAAGCTACAATGGTACTTGAAACTGAAATCCTGGTGGGCTACAAACTATGTAAGTAAATGAATTGAATGCTTTCATGAAGTCATGCAGTTAAAAGCTTCTCAAATCTTCATTCCTGAATTTTAAAATTTTCCAAGGTTCTCTACTTAGAATAAAAGATAGCATTTCAGTTCTAGAAATTCTGTTTCTTGTGTTGACTGCAGAGACTGGAAATAGTCAGGACTTCTAAAAGATTTTTATGGAATATATTTATAGTAATCCCACAATTTTCAACGAATGGCATAGCACTGGGGCCGGTGCTTTTTTATGCAAGCATTATCTGTATTACTGCTGCTAGGAAGGCTGATAACTGTATTGACAGCCTACAGGTATATTGGGTCATAATAAATTACTAGTTTGATCTCATAATGAAGCTTAATTATCTTAAGTTGTTGAACCCTTATGTTAGCCGCCTTTTCCTGCATGGTGAAAATAAACTTGTAAGCCACGTGCAAATGCTGAAACTCTTAGGTTCTCCCTTTGACTCTAGGCAAAACTGCCTTTTGTTCTTGCACCTGTCTCAAATGTTGTTTCCACAGCTCAGGGCTGATGTGGCAAACCAGTTTGGCATTGCACAATGCTACTGATTCACAGATGCTTCTCTGGTTAATCAGATCCTTAACTCTGCCTTAGCCACTTGTACCAAGCATCAGGTACCTAGAAGCTACTTGACATTGGGAGTAGGCTAGTTGAACAACTCAGCTAATTCTGGTGAGAATCAGAATCAGAAGAATCTTTATTTGCATCAGCCACTTGCCATAGCAATAAAATAAAATGTACTGAAGACAGAGGTTAAAAACTTAACTAGACAAAATACATTTTGGAGGTTTACATCAATAATAAAATAATATATCTTACTCTAATTGCCCCCGCTAAAAACCTTGCAGTTTTTGCTGTCACTTGATCTGCTAAAAGAAAGGAAACAGTAGCAATGCATGAGTGACCTGGCATGGACAATAATAGAGGGGCAATAACCTCACTCCTCAAATCTTTATAAAGAGTGCAAGCCAGAAGCACATGAGCCACTGACTCAATACTGCCATCTCCACATGGACGTAACCATTTTTCCAGTGGAATGTTTTGAAATCGACCTTCAATAATTTGTACCAACATTACTAGTGAGATCTTTCTAAAGAAGAACTCCATTTGGTTATTGAATATCAGAGAAATTGCCCTTCAGACGCTCTTGATAATTTTTTGTTTTGCTCTCTAGCAAAAGTAGAAAATAATACTGAGATTGTATTCAGTTTTCATTTTCAGAATCAAAGTGTATCCAGGTGTTTAGTGTATTGATGTCCCAGTAGCTGGGGCACTTTGTTTTACTTGGTGAATGTCACTGATTAATTATTTTGATCTCTTTCACTGTTCTTATAGGTTAGTGATTGGTGGGAAGAATACATTTACCTCCGAGGCCGTGGACCAATTATGGTGAACAGTAATTATTTTGCAATGGTGAGTAAATGGTACAATTTTGAAGGCATCGTCATTTCTCCCTCAGAGCCACTTCCTTTAGGGCTGAGATGGGAAACCTGATGCCATCCAGTTGTTGCTGGACTACAACTCCCACCATCCCTGATTATTGCCATGGTGGGGCTGATGGGAGCTGTATTCCCAACAACTGGAAAGCCATAGGTTCTCTGCTCTGTGGGCATGTAATTTAGCTGGCATAACATCCTTAGTTGTACACCAAGCCACATGCCAGTTGCCTGAACTGGAGCAACTCACTTTTGGGGTTGCTTCATTATGCATAATCTTCCCAGCATGTGCACTAAGATAGAACTTCTTTTGCATTGTAGCATTAGATTCTGGTATGACTAAGAGGCTGTTTTTGGGAGGGTATTTTAAAATCATTTTTTTCTGCATGTCTGGGGAGTCCCCCTGCAAGGGTCAAAAATGGCTTCCTTGTCTATGAGACGTAAGGTCATCAAGTTTGCTGTTAGAGGAAACAGTATGAAATGGTACAATTTAGAGTCCTCCAGTGTGCCAGCCATGCCCCCTTTCAGAATATTCCATTCCATTCCTTGATCCCTATTTTCCATTTCCCCAACCCCAGTCCACCAGATGCTTTGTTCTGTGACTACAAAGCACATGCAGCCGACAGTGAGCTCTTTTGGGATTCCGTCTCTTAGGATTTTTTCATTTTCATTTTTGCTAACCAAAGCGTTTTGCAAGCCATTCCACAATGGTCAGTCAGTATTCCATGTCCATCCTCATTTGGCTTGGGTGTTTGTTTGTTTTGAAAGGGAGGGTTATCCTGTTAAGTTGTATGTTTTTAAATTATATGTCACCTGCTGATAGCTCCTTCTTGTTCATGTATGTTTTGACTACATAAATTCAGGAACTCTCCCTGAGGACTGGAAATAGGATACTAGATATTGCCCTGTTTGCATGTCACACTAAGCCAAACTGTGCTAAGAGTGAGCCCCAGGCATGGGGATCTCAACCTCTTCCCTCCTGCCTAGTCATTTTGCTGCTGTACCACATTGAACTAAGCCTAGGTTTAGCGTAACGTGTTAGGCTTGCAGTATGGCTTTCCTGGACAAACCATGGTTACAGCTTGTATTTAGTCTGGAGAGAGCAAAGCCATGAGCCCATCTTTGGACAGCTATAGCTTAACTCCATGAATCTCAGCAGCAAAATTACCAGGGTGGAGTGAAGCAACTCCCGTCTCATCTCTGGGAGCACACATGCTCATACGTTCACACTAACCCATGGTTTGCCTTAGTGTGATGTGTAGACCAAGTCGGTGTCTTGATTAATAAGGTGGAAGTTGTTTTCTGAAGATGACTTTCAGTGAATGTCATACTGACCTGCAACTCTACATGCACTTTGGTGCAACAGAAGTCAAGTAACATATTCTTTATTACATGTGAATAAGACAGTGACTACTAGCAAAGGCCTAACAAAGTAGAAGCTTGTGTGCAGCTGGTGCTGTTGTGTTGTGTGAACTATATATAAATGAAAATAAATACATGCGAAGCTTTCCTTTCAACAGTGAGCAGGTGGGTTGTGTGCATTTGTGATAACATTTGTGTTCTTGAGCACATACGGCTCTGCTAACATTCATCCCTGTCCATTCTCTTTATCCTTTAGGATTTCCTCTATTTTACTCCTACCAGTATACAGGCAGCTAGAGCTGGCAATGCTATCCATTCCATACTGCTATACAGAAGAAAACTGGACAGACAACAAATCCAGCCAGTATGTACATTTAAAAAATAATAATAGTCACACGTTTGGGTCTGATGGATATAAGAAAAGCCTCATTACTTGCTTAAAAGTAACTCAGAGGAGGAATGAAGCCTCCTACTTTCAAATGTAAGACATGATTTGTCCACCACAGTTAAATGTGCATCCCATAGCAAGCAAGTGAAACCATGAGGTTGTTGAATTGCTGGGGAACAAATTGATGCAAATAAAAATTGGTTTAAAGGGCAAGCCAGTGGGGATCCCTTGGCTAGGGTCCCACTCTTCTTTGGACTCAACACGGCTTCTAATGCTGCCTAGCTGATATCAATAGAATTCCCATCTGGGCCTCATGGGGACATGGCTCCAGAACTTTGGAGGGGTTCTAATATGTTCATTCAATACTCCTATTCATTGCAAGCCATAGGGCACCCTCCCCCTGTTCGCACAGCAGGTATGGAGAATTCTGTCCTGTGCATGGAGCAGGACCACTTGAAAAGTAGACTACCTTTCAAGTTTCCATGAACAGTCTATATAAGGAAAGCTACTTTTCCTGTCCTGTTTTAGTATGTGATTTCTATATTTCTTTGTAGGAGGCATTTTAGTGGCAACTTTTAGTGGTACCTGGGGCCAGGAAAGTGAATCTTTACTGTATTACGGATACAGATAAAGTTTATTAAAAGAGATTTGAAAATGATCGCAGATTTTGGAAATGATGACATTTAAAGGATTACAAAAAATCTTAGTGGCAGCCCTCATTTTGATTGATAAGAACACAATGCAGCATAATGTTGAAGGGTGCAGAAAAGGGATAAATTTTGGAATGTATATGGCAGCTTAAGAGCAATTGGAAGAACTTCTGCAGACTCTACCATTGGCAGACGAGAGAGAGGTCTAGGGAGAAAATAATTAAAAAAAGGGATTTTGGAAGCTGGCATACTGAAAATGCACAAGCATAAAGCCTCCTGCAGGGAAATTGCATGTGTGTACATGCCATGTACTGCCAACCTAGCAGTTCGAAAGCACGTCAGAGTGCAAGTAGATAAATAGGTACCACTCCGGTGGGAAGGTAAACGGCGTTTCCGTGTGCTGCTCTGGTTCGCCAGAAGCGGCTTAGTCATGCTGGCCACATGACCCGGAAGCTGTATGCCGGCTCTCTCAGCCAGTAAAGCGAGATGAGTGCTGCAATCCCAGAGTCGTCCATGACTGGACCTAACGGTCAGGGGTCGCTTTACCTTTACATGCTGTGGAATATGCATATTAATTGATGAAGGTTGGTGAGCCACAATTTCCTCTTGTGGAAATGAGATATGAAGTGGCCCCAAGGATCCGCAAATCTTCTGGCATTCCTTCTGATTCACACGTGTTTTTTTCTTCACGTGCTTAACTCCATTTGTGAAACGCAATCATAACACTCGTTTGCGGCATAGATTCTTCTGATGGGATCCACTGTTCCACTCTGCTCAGCACAATGGGAGAGGATGTTTAATACATCCCGTATTCCTGGAGAGGAAACAGGTAAGCTGAATCAGCTGAAGAAAAGGAACATCAAAGAATTGAAATACTTCCAGAATTTCTTCTTGAGTATACCATTCTAATAACAAACATTCATATTTGCAGTGTGTGCAGCCCAAGGAGAATGGAGTGACTTGTACACTTGAAATATGTGGCAGCCGTTGATAAAATCCTGATCCACATTTCAAATACCTTGCTCACCGGTTCACCTTGTATGATTATGTGCTGTCCCTGTTCTTTCTCTTTTAAAAAATAAAAATAAAGGTGCTCCCGGGAAATGATTTGCTACCCGGTATGGGTTCTTTGACTTTCCTTTTTTCCTTTCAGCTTATGATTTACAATGCCATCCCAATGTGCTCTTCTCAGTATGAACGTTTGTTCAACACTTGCCGTTTACCAGGCACAGAGACAGGTACAGTGTTAGTCCTGTCAATCCTGTCAATGTTTTCGCCTCCCCACTTTTGCATCCTAATCTTCTATGTATGTAGCAGATAACTTAAGCCTACAACATTTGCATATCTTGTGAGGCTGTGTGATTTTTCCATCAGAGAAATCACCATAATTTGCATTATAATATGCTAATAAGATCCAGTTCTTAAAAGTTATGAACCATTTCAGTGTTGTGCAAACGCACTACTAAGTACATTGAGGCGTATTATAATGAATGAGAGTTGGTACAGGAATCTGTTCCCATTTGCTGCCACTTCCTAGAACTGTTTGTGTGTGTGTGTGTGTGTTCCTGAACAGGTGTTGAATCATATAAATGTATTTTTTGGTTTGTATATCACATTTGTACGCCTCTTCTGTGTTGCCAAAACTAAATTCAAAGTGGTGTACTGTACTTCATAAATCATGATAAAAATGATGATATAAAAATACTTCTTAAAAATCAATAAAAACCTCACAAATGTATTTTTGAAAATCTGGTCCTAAATATATTAGCATAATATCAATTCAAGAAACCTGTGACTAAAAAGCTCTCTTAAAGAGTCAGATTTTAACCAGCCACCAAACAATGAGAGAAGTGGCTAGGTGAGCTTCTGATCAAAATACACCCCAGAGTGTAGCTACTACCACAGAGAAAGCCTTGGAACTCTATGCTCCATTTTTGTGAAAGGTGGACTAACACCTCTCCCCATAGATTTAAGAGAGCAGATTTTCATGAAGCCGATGAATACCTTTCACATAGCATGTTAAAATTGGCTTGCAGGAATGGGGTGAAGGGTCATTATGTGAAGTCACCCCAAACAGGGAATGCATTCTTAAAATATTTCTCTAATGAACTTGTTTTCTACTGATAAAATTGTGTTGGTCAAGAACAAAATAGTTCGTGATGCTGAGAGATTGGTTCCATTTCCCCGCAGTGCTGCACATGCTGGGTCACAATAAGGGAATAAGGATCACAAAGCAAAGAAGAAAGAAGGATCAACAGATCAACAGCAGAGGATCAACAGCAGAGTAATTCTAATGGTTCTGAGAATATTTCACCATTAGAATTACTCTGCTTTTGTTTCTGTTGATCCTTCTTTCTTCTTTGCTTTGCATGTGGCGAGATCTTTTAGCTGAGCCTCATTACAATGGGAAGAAAATAATGTGAGCATCTCCTCTTTCCCACCCCTTTCATAGACATTCATATCAAGGCTCCCCTTTATTTTCTGGAAATATTATTTCAGATCTCTTCATCTGCACAGTTTATCTCAAATAGGGCAAAGGTGGGAGGTAGCCTGTCAAACCAGAGTAAGAAAAGTAGGTAAAGGTGTATTAATTTTCTAATGTTAATAAGAAACTGGATCTGCCTTAGGATAAATGTAATGTCTCCTAATGTGAAATAATTTAGTTGAGAAAAATGCAGCTTGTGCATAGAAACAGACTCAGATGGTTCATATACTTCCTTGAACTGGACCTTGCAAAAGTGCCATGAAACACTTCATAATGCAGTTATTAATTCAACTGGTAATAAGCCCAACATTTTGCCCCGTTTTAAAATAATAGAATCACAGAAAATAAGCAAACTTTTTTCGAATATGCTCTCAGTTACCTAAAATCACTACTAATGTTCTTGGTAATATTTCTAATTTCATTACTCATTTATCTTAAATCATTGCTAAGCATGCTGTTCTTTTGGTAATGACAAATAGTGATCAAAATTTGACAATGAATCGCAATTTTCTGGCTTTATTTTGAGTGTATTACTTTGAGTGTATTATTTTGAGTGCTTTTTCTGTGTGATAGTTAATTTTCCGGTTACTATACTGCATCCTGGTTGAAGGTTTGATATCTGCATCTCTTTTTTCCCCCATAGCTTGAATTTTCTTGCATTTACATTCCTTAACTGTAAAAAAACCATAGGCTTGCATTCAGTATACCACTAAGGAGATAGGTTTCATCCCCCTGTGGGAGGGAAATGCCATTGACGCTAGAACAGTGAGTTAGTTGAATACAGCCCATAGAATGTTAAATTATATTAGGATATGTAGTTTTACCTCCAGTCATAGTTGGACATACTACCATGCTCCATATCAAGGTTTGCTAGAGAACACTTGAAAACTTCAGACAGAAAACTAGTTACTGGCTTTGATATGGGGAACAATTTCCCCATGTGGTCACTTCCGTTTACTTTCCATGTAAAAAGAAAGAAAAATGAGTGGCAAAGTCACACGAGAGGACTCTCCTTAACCAGTGATTGTTGGAATCATTACTACTATTATTGGGGAATAGCAAGCAGGAATACAGATACAGCTTTGAGTAAAAGTATAGATACATGTGTTTCTGAATATATATGTTTTCATTGTCAGAATGTCCATAGTACAGTCTACTCAGCTGTCCAAGTGTCTTGATCGGTGCTTGACTGGAATGCAGTGCTGCACCTAACTCCATTCAGCTGCCGAGGTTCCAGAATAGTTTGTTGGATACTATGAAGTATGCAAAAGAAAGCTGCCTGTGCATATAGGAGATTGCAGAGTTTAGAATGACAACTTGGTACAGCACAGTGCTTGTTTCAATATTGGACGTCTTCTTCATGAATATCATCATTCATGAACAAATAGTGTATAGCTGTAAGTCTATGGGTTGCATCCAATGAAGTCATCCCATTTGCACAAGGGCTTATGCTTTTGCAGTGGAGCTTCTCCCTCTCCCTTCATGTTTTCCCCAAATCTGTTCTGTTCCCCAGTCTTCTGGAGCAGATTTTGGGGTGAGCACATGGGGAGCATTGGGAGGCGAAGTGCCATTGCACAACAGAAGTCCTTCTGCGAATGAGGCTACATCATTGGATGACATCCTAACTCCGTAAACCAATTTCAGACCAAGCAAATGGATGTGAAATAATAATGTATGCAGTTTGGAGCTGAGCACTCCATAGATGTTAAGTTTAAACATTACGGAAATCTTTGCTCATTTCCAAACTTTGGGTTGCAATTCTAGACACTATCCAGCATATAAAAGACAGCAAGCACATTGTTGTGTACCATAAGGGATGCTATTACAAAGTATGGCTGTACTATGATGGCAGACCGCTGAAACCCCGGGAGATTGAACAGCAGATGCAGTGGATTCTAGATGACAAATCAGAGCCCCAGCCAGGGGAAGAGAAGTTAGCTGCTCTTACGGCAGGAGACAGGTATGACACCCCAAAACAATTGCCAATCATTTCTCAAAACTGGAAAACAATTTGGGGCTACTTTCAGCTTTAAGAGTCTTTCTGCTTGTTATTGTTGTTGTTGCTATTTAGTCGTGTCTGACTCTTCGTGACCCCATGGACCAGAGCACGCCAGACACTCCTGTCTTCCACTGCCTCCCGCAGTTTGGTCAAACTCATGCTCGTCTATAGCTGCCTAAATGTTTGCTGACTATCCCTGTTATTATTCTGTATACAGTAGTCTGTTCCATAAAGTCTTCAAGTGCTTTTGTGTTTCTACTATTGTAAGATGGACTGACTGATCTTAGCACAGTGTATCTGGGCTTCTCAAGCTGAGGAGGGTTACAAACAATTTATTAATAGTTGCACTGTAGAATTTGCTGGGTACACCCAGTGATATTTCTTGGGCGGGCAAGTATACAGTGTGTTCAGTGGTTTGGACAATTTTGCAACGTTTTGAGGACCTAGTACTTGCCATCTGTGGATCTCGGACTTGTAATGCATGGATAGGGAGATTCCACATTGAGCATGGGATCTTTGTGTTCAGATAGCATTCTGTGTCATCTGAACCTGCCCAAAGACACTATCATATTTTAAGCCATTGAATAGTGTATTCACATAAACCTGAGAGAGCTTGTGTGCATCTTCCATTTTAGACTTCACTATCTGTGGAAATTGCATTTTTCACCTTCAGAGTTTGTTGATTCTTCTTTTTCCCCTGTACTACTTTAAATCTGATTTAAAAGAGGGTGGTTGTAAGGTTAGTTGCATTCACTGACTTGGCATAATGTTTCTGTTTATATTTTTCTGGCAGAGTACCTTGGGCTAAGGCTCGCCAGACATATTTTGCCCGCGGAAAGAACAAGCAGTCTTTGGATGCTGTTGAAAAGGCAGCTTTCTTTGTGACTTTGGATGACACTGCTCAGGGTTACAGGGAAGAGGATCCAGTGACATCAATGGATACCTATGCAAAGGCACTTCTACATGGCAAATGCTATGACAGGTATTTTGGGGTGTGGGAAGCAGACATGATCTTTCGCTTTTTAATATATGTGTCCCGCTTGCCCTGTTCATACATAGTGGTAGTTTTATATTTTATCCTGGAACTTTGATACAGTAAGCCCACAGCTTACACACATTTAACTTGTGCACATTCAGCTTTACGTACCGGACTAAATGAATGAATGAATGAATGGGGGTGGAAAGTGGGTGGGGTTCCGGAGGAAATGACATTAGCAATCCCACTCGCCATTGAACCCAATGTGCTTTGAATGTACATGGTTTTGGCTTTCGGTGCAATCGCCGGAACATAACCCTCACATAAGTTGTGGGCTTCTCTTACACTGAGAATCAAAATGGCACAAACAAAACAGTTCTTTTGTTCAGTGCCATTCGTATGAAAGGCATAACTTGCTTTAATATAGTTTTACTTAAGGACCATTAAAATATTTAAATAATTCTTTAAATAATTCTTTTCTTTTCTCACTCTTTTTTTTTTAGATGAGATGTGTTTGTGATATTTTTCTTAGCTCTGGATTTTCTTTTTTAAACATTTGATGAATGTCACATTTTTAACCTATAGTGAAGTGCCCCTGGATATTTATTTACAAATACGTGTTTCATACATATAACTACATAGTTTCTCTCAGAGATTGCCAGGGATTGTACCTTCTTGGTGAGGGTACTAAGAATTCCCTAGCCCCTTCCACTGCAGAATACACTTCCTGGGAAGAGGGAATGACTGTGTTGTAGATTTGCCTGTTGTAAAACTTGGATAAAACAAACTATTTTGCTATGTTAACTAATCTTACCTGCTTTTTATTTTTTGTAATATGTGATGCAGCTGCGCATTTCAGCTGCCCAGAGCCTACTTGGCTTTCATATCATGTATGTTAAGTTTCACATGTTCTTATTTCATACTGATCAACCTTGTGTTCGTTACTCATTTCACTTTGAAGTTGCTGCTATAAATGTATGGTAAATCTAACTTTTCTTTTTAGGTGAATAGCAAGTCTTTATTTGCAAAGGTATTGCTTTCAGTAACACAATGTTGCGGGAACTTCCTTTCTCTCATAGGTGGTTTGACAAGTCATTCACTCTTGTAGTGTTTAAGAATGCTAAAATGGGCCTGAATACGGAACATTCTTGGGCAGATGCTCCTATTGTTGGCCATCTTTGGGAGGTGAGTGTGTGAATATTCAAAGTGGAGGCAAACCAAAATTAAACTTGGTACAGTACTTAAAAAGCTTTGCTCAGTGTAACATTATTGCAAGCAGCGGGCATGGACTCTAAAAGCGCTTTTCTTCTCTGTGTTCCAGAGAAGAGAAAAGTTACAGCACAAAAATACATTAGAAAAGCCTGCTTCTGTAGAACTAAGACGAAGCTTAGATGAAGTCAAAAGAAGAAAATACCACTTATCTCTGTTCCCTAATGTCTGTGAAACATTTTGTTGCTCAGATTCCTTTATTTCTGCCTCCCCCCCCCAAGCTCACAACTAAAATCTCGTTCTGTATTGGCAAATGATAGGCCACAGGGTAAACATAGAAACAGTTTTCCATTGTTTTAGGCATTGACGTGATCCTAAGCCTTATCAGTGTGTCCGGCGCCTCAAGGAGGTCACTCAGAGCTACTAATAAACCTTGTATCTTCTTCAGCCCGGTGCATGGTTTCAACTTGACTAAAGCCTTTCTAAGCCTGTTCCCATGTTCCAGCACAGACTGATACATTTCTGCCTTTAAAGCAAACCTTTGGACCTGCTTGAATGGTGAATCGGGAGTTCTCTCGACCAGTGTTTGCTTCCATTCCACAGTTTCTGGGGTAGTCACCTTTAACATGCACATATACTCACCCCCAAAATTATCCTAGTAACAATCAGAAGAGATTTAAGTGCACTTAAATGCAGATAAGTATCAAATGCTGAAAGGCAAGGTTGGCAATTTTAAACAACTCAAGGTACAATAAGTTTTGTAAAATAGTAGCAATAACAAGGGTGCTGATCCTCTTTTCCCCTCTAGATCCCTTTTTTTAATATCAGAGGTTTTCTATAGTGATTTAAGCACGTTTCATGTTCTACACCAGTATATTTATGGTGTATGTAATGATGTGCTTTCCTTGCTTCCCTCTTCCAACCCCGAACTCATTCCCAGAATGTGATGTCCTCCGACTGTCTTGAGCTGGGCTACACCGAAGATGGCCATTGCAAAGGAGAAGCTATTTTAGGCATTCCTATGCCTACCAGACTGCAGTGGGAAATCCCTGAAGAAGTAAGTGCAAAGCCACTTCTAGATCAATATTGCAACTTTCATCCTGCTGATTGAAGTGCTCATCTGTCCATTTTTCAGTAAAGATAGCTATTGTCTGGCTAGGACTTAAATTAACAAGGAGATGTATTTTCATGAGATCTGCTAGTGTTGCACATTATAATTGTTGTTATTTTTTAATCTGTTTTCAAATGCAAATCACAGAAATTATTGAATTAATTAATATCCTGCCTTTCTCCCAGTGCAGGCAACTTACAACATGAATTAAAAAAACACACGATTCAGCTAAAAAACACACCTATCAGTTCTAAATATATATATAAAAAAAACTAATGAAACAAGTTGCCATATTCAAAAAGCACTGAATCAAAAGAAACCCATTTAAAAACCAGTTAAAAGCAAAAGAAGAAAATATACAACACCCACCATTAGAAGACCATGCCGCAACATTGACCAGTTAGTGGCCAGTGACCTGTCTCATCAAAAATAGGAAAGCAGAGAGAGGGACAGCCTAGCCTCCTGTGGAATGGAGTTGCACAATTCAGGAGCAGCCACCAAGAAGGCCCTTGCCAAATGTGCCTGTGAGGGTGGTGGGACCAAGAGAAAGGCCTCCCTTGATGATCCCAGAATCTGGGCAGGCACATAGAGATGCTGTCCTTCAGAAAGCCTGGAGCCAAGCTGTATTAGGCATTTATAGGTCATAACCAGCACTTTGAAGGTTGTTGGTTTTTTTTACATGCCCAAGTTTTCTTGTGCAAATTCTTCTACATCATTAAAGAGGCACAGATCTTCCCACAGTTGCCTGGGCAAAGATCTCATGCCATTCCGCTTCCTGCCCATTGTCCTCATTATTGGAATGTTAAATTTAGATCGTTCCAAAATACACTCCTGCTTTCATGCTTCTCACAGGGACCTGGTTGTCTACTCTGGGAACAGGATGCTGGATTAGATGGGCCACGGGCCTCATCCAGCAGGTCTTTACATGCACTTGCCATAGGCCTGAATTCCTATGCCTCATTGGGTTTCACTTCACACTTAATATGTATGTGAATGTGTCTAAATTGCATAAGCAGTTCTGGATATACTGAACTAGCTTGGCTAGTGCTAATATTTCCCAATTCCAAATGCTGACCTTCAGTGGCTTATTAGAAAGGCTCTACAGTCATACCTGCGGGTTGCACTCTTTTCATGTTGCAAGCGGGCCTCTGGAACGGATCCCGTTCTCAACCAGAGGTACCACTGTACTCTTATTTCTGTAACTTCATCACTTTATTTAAACTGTGTTTGACAACATTGTTGGCATAACTCAGTAACATTTTTTCAAAATTGTACTTTTTAAGTAGTACAATTTGTTTGTCCGCTCATAACATTTTTCAGAATTCATATAAAATATATTTTTAATGCATTTGCTTTTTTATTTTTGGTTATCTTTTTGTACAACAAACTAATGGAACTGTCCAGCACTGGTAAATAGAATGGGGTTAGGAGTGAGGGGCAGGTGACTAGAAACATTTCTTTTAAGTGTTGCTTGTTTTATATTCAGAAAAATAGAGAATTAATAAATCTTTCCATGCTAGAATTTTTACTAGATTCACGGCAAATTTCCATTTGTGTGAACTGCAAGAAACTGTTACCTTTGAAACTAAGCTCCAAAGCAAAATTAAATTGCTAAACAAAAATCTGTAATTTTCATCTTCTTAAACTGTTTTTAATGCTGTGTTTTAACCTGCCCTGGGACCTCAGGGTGAAGGGTGGGTAATTAATGATAAAAATGAAAATATAAAATGCGCGGAACTATTTTTGTGATGTAACACTTGCTACTGTTTAGTGCCAAGAAGTGATTGAGAGGTCCCTGGCCGTGGCAAGGCCTCTAGCAGAGGATGTGGATTTCCATTCTTTTCCTTTTGACACATTTGGGAAAGGATTGATGAAGAAAACAAAGACTAGCCCTGATGCATTTGTGCAACTTGCCCTGCAGCTTGCTCATTACCGAGTAAGTATCTTCAGCATGGTGTTCTGTATGAGATACTTTATAAAAGAAATATCTATCTGTGTGTTTGTGTGCACTTTAAATAATGGTTTCCTTTCATTTCTCTTTAATGAAAGAATGCATTATAAATGAGAAAATAATAATGCAAGGAAACTAGTAATTAAAGTGCTGCGACTGTCTTCTTCCCCAGGAACAGTAACTTAAGGAGCAGTTCATCGCTTATCTGCGAGCAGTATCAAAAAGCAAGAAATAAAATGGGCTGAATCTGCAAACAGCAATCTTTTTCTGAAACACATTCATGGTGCTTCACCTGCCTACACTGGACAGGCTGGGACTGCTGTTGCATTGTACCGTATTTAAAAAGCCACAAATAAGGTCTCAGAAACATGACATCACAGAAAATACTTTGCAATACAAAATACAAATGCAATGCTTTGACATTAACATCACCAGACTGCTCCATTAAAAGGTAGTTAACAAAGGATGGCTAATTCTGTGTGGGAAAGCTAGTATGGAAATATCAGTTTCCTACAGTAGAGACTTCTGGATCCCTAGAATAATTTTGTAACTCACATTCCTTGCAGAATTATTAATAACCTATGTCTTTGTCAAATCCATGCTTATGCTTTCTCAAAAAAGCTAAGTCTTACTCATATAGCTCTCAATGAATCATAGGTTTGAAGAAGCATGTTTACGTGAGTGATCTAATCAGCATTGCATACCTTGGTTTTCAAAATGTTTTTGAGAGAGTTCCTCCTTGAAGATCCTTAACATGGAATTCAGTTCTCAAAAAGCACATGGCAGATCTGGAAAGAATGCAGAAAAACACAACTGCAGGGACAATCCAGTGCAGATTTACCTTGAAGCAAGCCCCGTTGAACTCAATAGGACTTACTTCTCAGTAGACAAACATCCGAGTAGTAATGGCTTTTCCTAATGAAGAAAAGCTAAGAAGCTAGGGAACTCCAGTTTAGAGGGCTGACAGTATACTCCTTAGTAAACTAAGCCCTACTGGATATACCTTGTCTCAATAGGAAACATAATATGGTGCTGAAAGTCTTCCTACATACACATGCATGTTCTTTCTCTGTTTATGAAAACTGGTTCCATGCAGCCATGTAGAATATCACACTGACATGAGTGATGCAAGGTATTGCTTATTGGGTGCATAATAGCATCTCACCAATATGTGGGATATGTGCTCATACACATACATGCCCCATATATTTTTCTGCACACATCCATGAAGCTGGTGTGCATGTATGAGAGATGGACACATACACAATGCACACATACTTTTCAGCAGGTACTCATTCAGCTAATGTGTCACTTGCCAGTCTTCTAACAGAGATCACTGAGAACACAGAACACATTGAGGGAAATAATATTTCCATCAGAAATAGAATTTCCATCAACACTATAAAAGAGTCCTTGTCATTTATTTGGTGCATAATTTTTAGGTTCTGGACTCTTTATGTTAATTCAGCATATGTCACATGTACCCAGAGTTTCTCAGGGCTTGAACTTGCTGCTTGCATCTAAATCGCTCTCTGAATTATTTTTAGGACATGGGGAAATTCTGCTTAACATATGAAGCATCAATGACCCGCCTATTCAGAGAAGGCAGAACAGAAACAGTTCGTTCATGTACTGTCCAGTCATGCAAATTTGTGCGAGCTATGGATGATCCAACTGAAAGTGTGAGTTTAATGTAGCAATCAGTTATAGCTTTGCTTTTATTTCTATGTACAGTTGCATGCAGCTTCTTGGGAAACAAATATTGCTGCTTTCTTCTCCAGCATAGCAGTTAAAATGGCGCCATCAGGCCATATGGAGCCCTTGTTAGGAGAAACTGTAAGGAATACAAGAAAATAATAAATTCTGCTGCAGCAAAATCCAACTTTTACCTTTATCTGAAATATACCTCACCACTTTTAGATAGAGCATATTAAATATTATAAGCATGCTATCTTATGCTGTGTGTGTTTTTTCCTTTCTGAAATAAAGCATCTTAAAATAGACATTTGTAAGCTACTATAACTGTGTGAAATCAAGGATGGGAAAACCAACATTTTTGATTTGCACCATCTGGTGGTCAGTGATGAAACGCTCTAGCTGAGAAAATTGGAAAAAACATGTTTCTATATTAGGACTCAATTGGAATTCAACGTCATGCCAATACAGTTGCTCTGTCAGTGCAAGTATTTCTGCTTCCCCTCTCCCCATAAGCTGTTCTGGAGAGTTCTCCCAACCTTCCCAGAGATGATGTAGGGCATGAGGGAACCCTATAATAGCTGAACTATTTTGAATTGGTCTGTGTCCAATATACCGGTACACAAGTACCCTAATTTTATATAAGAACTGTCTATATTCTCCAAACCAATCCAAAGTTTGAGAGACTGTCTTGAAATATCACAGTCACACTGACTGATGTGGACATTTTTTCAGACTTTTACTCTGAAATATGAAAGGATCCATTAATTTATGAAGAGATCCATTAATGTATTAAGTTAACATACCATTCATTTGAATTTTGCTAGTTGACTCTGCAATCCACAGAAGTACATAGATATCTGTATATGTACAACTGTACCCTTCCATGATTCCCTACTCCCTGGCCCCTACTACTACCCTTTATTAGGAATTTCAACAGGGTTACCAAAACATCCCTGGAATTTTAAAAAAGCATTTGCAATGTGATAGGAAACTGTAGCAGCAGGATGCTGAAGGCGGAGAAAGCTAAAAGAGAGCTCTGCATGTGCCCATAATGTTCTGCCTTTTTCTAGGCTTTCAGGTTACTCTAATGCTATTTTAAAATGAACATTTTGAATTTCTCCTCCCTTAATCCTCAGATTGAAAAGAAGCGTGCTCTGTTCAAGGCTGCTGCTGATAATCATCAGCACTTGTATCGCCTTGCCATGACTGGTTCCGGCATTGATCGCCACCTTTTCTGCCTTTATGTGGTGTCCAAATACCTCGCTGTTGAATCTCCTTTCCTTAAGGAGGTGAGTAGTGATATAATGTGCTACTGATCACATAAGAAGTGGGAACTCTATTTTTTGGTTGACATACAAAGCGATGCCATGTTTCTGGGCATTTTGAAGCATGGAAGGAAACTAGTTTTGTATCTTAAAAAAATGTAATTTAAGCCTAATTTAAAACAACTGATTTACATTTCATAATTATATGATAAATAAATAAATAAATAAATAAATAAATAAATAAAATTTTCATAAACATTTAAAAGAAAAGACAGCAGTAGGCCATATGGACAAATAGTTTAACTCAATATAAAGCAGCTTCCTAAATGCTTTTAAAAAAATTCCAAACAAGGATTACAAATCTATCCAATATTGAGAGAGCTCCGTGAGCTGTTGTACCCTAAGTCTATCTTAGTGTTGCTAGTTGGGAACAGGAATATCTGATGGTGCAATGATTCATACACACATGCGCATCAACCTTGCTGTATTCAATATATTCCACAAAGCACCATTTTCACGAATGCTCATGTTCAGTGGCAGAGTTACATTCTTGCTGGAGCACAGCATAGTTTAATGAGCAGTATTCTCACATCATGTGAAAATCTAAAACACGCTTCTTTGTCAAAGAGCATTGACATGTCCTATAATCTACCAGTCACACTGATGTGTAATCAGAAGACATTTTGGCATGAAAGTGGCATATACAGTAATAAAATTAATGATCTCCATTCATTCTGGTGCACATTGGAATATTGTGACAGTACAATTGCTTGCTGACATGCTTCCATTAGGAAACTGCAGACCCAGTGCTTCAAAAGAAGAAAATATTTGCAGAAGGAGGAATGGGTTGTTTGGTAGAACTACACCCCTTGCTAACTGTGCTGTTCTGCTTATTTTCTCAGGTTTTGGCAGAACCCTGGAGACTTTCAACCAGTCAGACACCCCAACAGCATATTGATCTGAATAAGAACCCTGAAATGGAATCCAGCGGTGGAGGCTTTGGACCTGTAAGTTGAATGGTATCTGCCTTTAAGAGCACCATTGCCCTAAGTACACTTCTGCCAGTTATACCTGCCTGGTATAGCAAAAATACTTTCAGTGTAACATATTATCCTCAAACTGGCATGGCAAGCATTCCGTGAGCTGACACAGCAAGTCATAGGACCATGACGTTGTAAACCTTGAGCTCTCATCTCTATGAGGAAAAGAGCTAGTGTAATGGCAAAGCAAATGAACTGTTAGCCGCGGAGTCTGCAGTTTCAATTTTAGCTTATGAACTTACTGTATGGTCTTAGGTAAATTGTCATTCTATTAAACCAAGTGCCCCCACAGCCCAGTAATTGTATAGTGGTACCTCAGGTTACAGACGCTTCAGGTTACAGACTCCACTAACCCAGAAATAGTACAGTGGTGCCTCGCAAGACGAAAATAATCCGTTCCGCGAGTCTCTTCGTCTTGTGGTTTTTTCGTCTTGCGAAGCAAGCCGCTTAGCGGATTAGCGCTATTAGCGGCTTAGCGGATCAGCTGATAAGCGGCTTAGCAGATCAGCTGTTTAGCGGCTTAGCGGCTTGGGAAAAAGGGGGGGGGAGGAAAAAACCCCCGCAGGAACTTGCAAGACATTTTCGTCTTGCAAAGCAAGCCCATAGGAAATTCGTTTTGCGAAGCACCTCCAAAACGGAAAACCCTTTCTTCTAGCGGGTTTTCCGTCTTGCGAGGCATTCATCTTGCAGGGCACCACTGTACCTCGGGTTAAGAACTTTGCTTCAGGATAACAGAAATTGTGCTCCAGCGGTGCAGCGGCAGCGGGAGGCCCCATTAGCTAAAGTGGTGTTAAGAACGGTTTCAGGTTAAGAATGGACCTCCAGAACGAATTAAGTACTTAACCCGAGGTACCACTGTATTAACAGAAATTTCTGAGAATGTATGTAAAACATACATTCAGGGCTTTTCTGTGGTGGCTCCGTGCTTGTGGTATGCTCTCCCCAGGGAGGCTCACCTGGTGCCTTTGTTGCATATCTTTAGGCACCAAACAAAAACATTCCTCTTCTCCTAGGCCTTTGGCTAATTAAACCATCTGTGGCCTTTTAAACTGGGCAGGAAGGGGATTGTGTTTGTTACTGTGGTATGTATTTTTGTGTTTTTATATTGTAAACTACTCTTATGATCTTCAGATGTTGGTCAATATAGAGGCAAATAAATAAATAAATAAAACACTTAATAAAACCGTGGTTCATATTAACCACTATTTATGGTGCACATAACATGCTAAACTGTGGTTAATTGGACACAGAAGGGAAAGCTTCAGATCTGTTTGTGGCTGTGCCACAAGGGAGGAGGGGAGAGCATGCAAGTCTAAGGCTCATCTAGGCTCATTCCTGTAACAATAAATCATAGTTGATCATTACATCTGAACAAAGTCTATTCTTCTATGGGCCATTTCTTAAGAGGATTTTAAAAGAAATCATTAGAAGCTTTTACATTAATGTATATTAACACACTCCAAATGCTTCTTCCACAGGTTGCTGATGATGGTTATGGTGTCTCATATATAATTGTGGGTGATAATCTTATCAATTTCCATGTATCCAGCAAATTTTCTTGCCCTGAAACAGTAAGTGTCTGAAGTCCAGAGCATTCTGTACACTCGTTTAATAGGCCTAGTGTTCTGTTAGAGAAACTCGTGTTTGGGATATTTTAAAATATTTGTCTGGCAGAAGATTGAGTCTAAAAGTTAAAAAAAAAAATAACCCAACAGATTTTTCAAAATATAAGCTACATGTTTTCTAGACTATATCTGTTATGGATACTATGGTTTTCTGTTCCCGATAAATATGCAAATATTTTGCTTGAATTGAGCAGTCATCATTCATAGTCCAAGCAGTATTGTACAATATGCTGTCCTATGTGATGTTATATTGGTCTGTCTTAGGAGACAGAATGTCTCAGGTTAGAAGATCCTGGAGTATGTCACAGGCTCAAGTACCATGACAGTTGTTCCATCTCTCCAAACTATTGTCCAGATTGATCTAATCAGTGCTATTACAAATATTTTTCCTTTGTTCATATAACCTCACATTATCCAAAATGTCCTTGACCTGTCTCCTTATTTGCACAGTTTCTTGCTCAACCATGTTGTTAGCTTGTCCCAGCTATCCTGGTGCAGAATGGATGCTGCTACTAACTGTAATCAGTTATGTTTACTAGAACTTCTGCATAGATTATAATGCTTCATATGCTTAGTTACTTTTAGAGAAGCCTAAATCAAACTGTGCAACCTAGTCACAGTATGTTGCAAACAAAGAAAAGAATCAGATACAAGAAACATTTTAATCTTATTTGTTCTTGACCACTTAACAATGAGACTTCTGTCTAAGGAGCAACAAAAATTATTCTAAGCTCCTGTGGTGTTTTAGAGATAGTGAATGAAAATTGTGTGTGTTAACTGGTACACCGCCTTGTGGATCAAGCTCTGAGCAAAGAACCAAATACAGCAAAGAAGTAATAGCAAACAGTTAATATCTCCCCCTCCTTCCCCTCCCCAAATATGTATCAAGAGAAGTAAATCATTCACTTGAAAACCTGCACATATAAATCCCTCCTGTGTTTGTATGGTGTGAATTACTTGATATATTTACCCGTAGACTTTGTATTGTTATCGGCAGGTTCTCATTTATAACAAAAGAATGATTCCTACTATGTATTGCATTATATCTCCATAGTCCAATATTACTGTTAAGGTGAAACCAGTTTCTGGCATTTTTTTCACTAGTAGGAAATTACATATTTATCTATGAAATTGTTTTTTAAAACTCATAGATGGTGGGATCCAGTGGATGTCACTTTGCTGAAAGGATCCATCAGCAGAACAGGGAGGGAGGCAATTTTTGGCAATTCCCCAACTCCCTCCAAGTCTGTTCAGGAGGGTTGGGGGGGGCATCTGGAGCAGATTTTTGGAATAAACAGAAGGCTGCTGGGGGCATAGCTGCCAACTTTTCCCTTTTTTAAAGGGAAATTCCCTTATTCCGAATAGGATTCCTCACCAGAAAAGGGAAAAGTTGACAGCTATGGCTGGGGGGAGAGGGCAGGAATCACTAAAAATTGCCTCCCTCCCCATTCTAGTGATAGAAACCACCCATAATCAGAGCAGCGCACATTAGATTCTAACCGGAATATAAATATGAATTATCATAGTACTCTCTCTGGTTTGTAGCTATGTTATGTATGTACACACTATGAACTCTATAATAATGAGAGTTCCATGTAACTAAATATGGATTTCTTACTCTGTTTATTGTTTAGAATTCCCATCGTTTCGGAAAGAACATCAAACAAGCATTGTGTGACATCCATAACTTGTTCAGTCTTGGCAAAAATTCAACCAAGTGATTCCCTAACAGCAAGTCAACTAAGCATCCTGTGTTGGCAGTGAGAACTCTTCTGATCAGTGGCTGAAAACAAGGCAGCTATGCAGCAATCCATTCAGAGTTATATAAATAAGTATTATTGGGAGAAGTTCCAACATCCATTACTACAGTTGATCAGAAGAGTTTTCTTCTCCCCAAGATATGACTTTTTATATTCTCTGTGTTAATAGAAGAGCTGCAAACTGGCCACAAGTTAAGATGTCTAGACCTGTCCTAATTTGGTGTACATTTGATCATTTCTTACTTTAAAATCTCTCTACCTGTATTCTATAAATGAAGGGATTAAAATGGTGCATTCCAATCTCATGTCAACAAAAAACCTGACTTGAAAAGTACCTGTAGCAAACCATCAATTAATGTATCTGCTGGGGGTTTTTTTAATCAGTAAGTGACAACTTCGGGCATTCATTTTAAATAAAGGCATTTCATTAAGCTGAACGTAAAATAATATTCTGGCAAATCTAATGTAATGCGCTAAGTGAAAAAAATGTTTTGTTGCTTGGAACTAAGCTTATATTGCCATAGGTCACTGATGAAATATTTGCTCTACCCGCAACTGCGACAATTGAACACACTTAAAAAATATACATGCCCTAGTATTTTTCTGCATTCTCACTTACGTTGTGAATGGGCCTGTTTTACATGTATTCCAGTACATCAAAAAACAAGGTTCTAAATGCAGGACATTATTACACTGTGGGGTGTTTTGTATTAACTTGTAAATTGTCTGCTAGATATGGAAAGTAGAACTGCTGAACTTGGAAATAGAGTTGCTAATTCACAATAACTTATCTAGGTATATTTGGGTAAAAGTCAGCACATTTCTGTATGGTGTTGCATTTGAATGGTCCAACATGAAATTTCCTTTGGTTTTAACCTAATGAAAGCCCTTTCCTTTGAGACAGGGGTAATTTCTATGCTAGTTTTTTATAAAAAGTTTCAGTAGAACTTTTTTGTTTCAAATGGGAGATCAATATCGGTGAAAGCTGCCACATTTCATAACATTTCCCTATATTTCAGGCAAGTTAGCCATCAGATGCAAAATTTGTGGGACAATTCACAGTGCAAGCTAGTCTCAGCCTAGGTGGCACATTGTCGTTTGCCTTAAGCAACTCTTGCCTTATGTGCAATCATGAAAAATTATAATGGAGAAACCTTCAGTATACTTAGGTCATGGTTAAAATAAGTGGTCCCAAACTCAATGTCTTAAAAATAGAAGGCATGGCAAATCATGAATAACATTACCAGAGAATTTGTAATGAGAATTACAAGGACAATAGTATGGGGGCTCATGGCTGGCACAAAGTACACTAAAAAGCCTAAAAATATTAACATTACAAAAATATAACAGCAAAGTCCTCTTGGCAATCTTTAAATAAAACTAAGAGTTTAGTGCAGCAATTACATCTGCTTATATGAATAGGCTATAAAAATGATCATGCAACATGTTCAGAGATTTTAATATTCAATCCTAATGTTCCAGAACTTTTAACATTTAAAACAAATTGAGGGTGTGAGGAGGTCTCTTCTGTCCTGAGATGAAGAATATTAATAATATTCTTGGTTGTTCAACATGTCGGCTTGGGTATAAAATGAAGGTCAGATGGCAATGCTCTGTAAATAGATATTAGAGTACAGAGCCCCCCACAGGAATGGGTGGAACATGTTACGTTTGATTAACTACAGTAAATAAACAAAATTTGGGGTGGGTGGGAATGAATCCTAAAATGCAGCATGGTGTCTAATCAATGTACAGCAGCAAGTTAAGAGTCAGTGTTTTGGAGCTTTGTTCATATGCTTTATATTGTCCACTGACTAATATATTAATTTTAAGGTAAATAATCTTTTTTATTAAGAGCTTACTTAGGTTTGACTCAGGTTTTAGATATTTCCAATGTAATCATAGTTAATGCATTATCAATGCAATTTTTGCATTCTTTAAGGGAATGTAATTGGCGGAGGACAACCTTTTTTTATTGCAAGTGTTTGGAGGGTTAAGCTGTCATGCATTTTTTATTTGACACCAAACAATTTCTAAAAAGACTTGGTTTGTATCCTCTCAGAATGTCAACTGCATGTAAATAATGTTCCATTGGTTGTAAATCTTTAAACGCACAGTAAGCATAGGTTATCCTTAATAAAGAAATTAATATTCTGAAGTATGTGATTTTATTTCATAGATGTGGGAACACATTCATTTCTATCATAGTCTTATAAATTCCAAAGAACATTCATTTCAAAAGAATTGTCAAGGATTATATATGCTAGAAAGTCTACTTAGATGTATTGATCTTACACTGATTTTTAAAAGGGCTTTTGATAATGAAAACTGCAACAATATGCATGAATAGTAATGAGTAATTAATTATCTTTATATTTTTGTATAACCAGAAGCTTTGAGACACTGAACCTATTTCCATTTCTAATTGGAATGTGAAAACTGGCTTTCTATTGCATACTAATTGCATTCAGAAGTGGTACATTCCAGACTTTAAAAAGCCCAGTGAAAAGCACTTCACCCCCTCGGTTCTTTTCCCAATGCATGGATTTAGGTGTATATGCTATTTAATCACAAAAGTTGGAATATTTGGAACTGAACTCATTTTCTGTGGAAGTGATTTCTTGCAGCATGATGCTTGTCAATTTGTAAAGAATGCTCATTTTTAATTGTGCATATTCTAATCGTGTATATGTGGGCCCCGTCCCACAAAATCACATGACACTGCACACGCACACAATGGAAGTGCCCATCAACATTGCCCCCCTCAAAAAAATTTACTGTGGGGCTGGCAAAGCCTCCTCCACCCCAAGGAGTTGGCTTCTATGGGAGGATGATTAAACTGCACTGTTTTGACAAGGTTTTTTCCTGCCCTAATTACTTGATGCTGCCCTGTGCATGCTGCTGCTGTGCCACAAGAAGCGGGTGTGAGGGAAGAAGTTAGAGAATATGACATGGTGTCTAGTTGTGTATAAATTCCCTCTTATCTAACAGAAAATCCACTCTTTTATTTTTTTTAAAAAAAGACCAATCTAGTTGTAAACTTTGCTTAGCTCTTTTTTACCCTGTGCCACCTTTGTTCGTTAACATTACATATGTTAAAAATGAAGCAGCCTTATACTCAGGGCCAGATTTAGGTTTGATGAGGCCCTAAGCTACTGAAGGTAATGGGGCCCTTTATATAGCACGCAGGGCCCATTACTTACATCATAGGAGCCTACACAACACAAACAGTTGCTGTATGTTTTATTTGTTTTTTATCTTATATTTCTATAGCTTGTTTAGCTTACACGTAAATCCGACACTGATACTATCTGCGTATCTTCGGCGGGGAATGTTCCTTATTCTGGAACTTCCCTCATGCCATTCTGTGCCTTATATTTTCACTGATCCTCATGCGTTTTTAAGCGAATGTCCCCTTATTAAAAAAGAGAGAAAACCAGCAAAGCCCCTAGATTCTCAGCCGCTGCCTCAAGAAAAACAGGCGCCGGCTGGGGAAGGGAAGAGGAGTTTTAACAATTGCACATAAGTTGCCTGTGTGATTCTTGCCCTAATATCGAAAGGGGTTGAGATTGGGAAATGAGGCGGGAAGGCTGAATTCTTTTCCCTTCAGCGCCCAGCGTGAATCCACTCCGCTCAGAGATGCGAGCGGGCGGCGTGGCTTTTGCAGGCGCGCGGAGAAGCGCTGAGGAAAAACCGCCCGGAGGGAGATCCGCCCCGCTTGGCGGGGCTGCTTAGCAGGAAGCGGCTTTTCCCGCGCGCTGGCCCTCGCGGGCGCTTCTGCGCTTAAAACTTCCCAGCCAACGGCTCTTTGGCACCCCTTCGGCGAGCGCTGCTCATAATGCAGTGCTGATGATGGAGGGGAAAAGGCGGGAATCTGCGGAGGGGGAAGGTGAGGTGGCGGGGTGGCTGGCCCGCTTCAGCCACCACGGTTTAAAAGAATGTCCGCCGCCTGCGTGAGGGCTGCTTCTTCACCTTGTATGTGGTTGCCATCAAGTTCGTCCCAAGCCTGGGACACTGGTGTTTACAATAAGCAGACGTGCCAAGGATGAACGACAAGTCTTTGTGAACTAGTTGTGTACCACACACGGGGGTGTCAGACCTGCAAAGTGTGAAGCACCCCATATTCCACCATCTCTACATGGAAGCCACCCCTGGCCAGTGTTGTCATTCGTGTCAGGGCTAATAATAATAATAATAATAATAATAATAATAATAATAATAATAATAATATTGCCACCCATCTGACTGGGTTGCCCCAGCCACTCTGGGCAGGCAGGTTTTTCACCCACTCCTGGTGAAAAGGAGACACCATGAAACTCTGAACATCTTCATGCTGGGCCAATAAAGTGTGTGTGTGTGCATCAGTACAGGGGAACCTGTGGTCTTCCATTTGTTGTTGAGTAACAACTCCCATCAGCCCCAGACAGCAAAGTTTAAGAGCCAGGGATGAGGTGAATTCTAATTCAATAAGACTTGGAAGGCTCCAGGTTAGCCACCCCTGATATGCACCATACACAATATAGAGGTGCATCCAAAGCAGCAACACAGATCTATATTGCACTGTTGCTTCAGGTGAAGTAGAGGTGTGTAATTGCTTTAGATACAAGTAAATATACCCTTAATCTGTAATGTGTGAGGTAACCACCACAACACATACTTAAAAAAAAGCTCCTTTGTTTCAGGTAGGCAAATGGGAGATCATAGGACAGGGTTATCCAGATGCAAACATACTATTTCGAAGTGGCACAGTTGCAAAAGTTTGATCTGAAATTTTTGGAAGGGCCGTATAATAGTTTACAAAAACAAAACACATTTATGCCCCTCAGATGTACTTTTTGTTATTTCTTTATAATGTATATTAGCATCTTGCATCTAGTCTGCCAACAATAGGGTCTGTTTCTTATTTGGAACTGTATCTCAAAACTTTATATGTTCGAGTACTGAATGTGGAAATATTAAAAGGTACATTTATTCTGAGTATAGTAATAGTAATTGGGAAATCATTTCCCAAACTACATATGGTGATGTTTAAAAGACAAGTTCATACTAGTGTAAGAATATGTACTTTCTCATAATACATAGAAGTTTCTGTCACAAACAATGGAAAAGTTTCAGGTATGGCTAAGGCAAATAGATAATTCATGTTCAAGTAACAGTGGTCTAATAAAAAACAATTTAAGCACTTCAAATGCATAGAAAAAGTTGCAACTCTATATTGATTGCTGTTGATAGTGTTTATATGTTTGAAGATCAGACATGCACAGCAGTACTACTGAAGAAAATATAATTAAGATCAGTTAAAGCAAATTGGCATTTGAATTTAACCAGTACCCCGTAGAAGGTGGTTAAAAGTGAAAACACAAGTGAATGATTCTCCATTAAGCCATTGAAACTTTACATTTCAGTTGGGAATTCTAATCCATGTTAGTTACTATCTGTAAAACCAAGGGTGAGTTTGTAGTGTGGATTTGCAGAGTGCAAGAGTGAGATCTTGTGTATACACCATCCAATATGTAAGTGATCAGTGAGCATATGCTTAGGATTGGAGACTTATGTTGGATATGATTTGTTGCTTATTTTTGTTTGTTTATTTTGAAGCTGAAACAGCTACCGAGATGAAAATTGGCCCAGGACAAATAGATGTCTCTACAGAGATCAAATACTACCAATCTGAAAGTTTAACTGTACCTATGGAAAGTCATATAACCTTTAGTAGAATTTCAAGAATAGACAATGGACTTGTGAAGACCTTTAATTCCGAAATTCTTAGTCCAAAGAATGATTTAATTAATAAACCAGTTGAAGAAGAATTCTATTCCAGTCAAGACACCTATTTAAGTTCTATGGCTGAAGCTGCACTGAATCGCGGGAAACATGCTCTGAATAGAGAAAATGAACATGCAATGTTGGAAGTTAAAATGCAGCCATGTACACAAGAGTTTTGTGATGAAGTCCTTGGAAAATATCAGAAATTACCAGAAGCGACTCTTTCAGAAGTGACAACATGTGCATATTTACCAAAATTGCAACTGGGCTCACAGAACATCCATTTTCCATCTTCCTTAATGACAGAACATAGAGGTTCCATGCTATCTCTTGGCACCAGTACTGCTGATGGAGCAGTCAATACAAATGTAGAAATGATACCAGTAAGACTGCTTTTTAAAAATACCTGAATCATAATATATGTGCTTTGAAGTAATCATTGCATTTTAGTTGCTTTAGATAAAAATTCAGCATCATTTAATGAAAATGTAGTGCAGCTTAGAAATATTGCATTATGATACATGTGGAATATATCATGAATGCATTTTAGTCCTAATTAGGTACATTTCTAGCTCTTCATGTCCTGAGAATGGGAACAATACTGCTGTCCCACTAACAGTGATCCCACCCCAAGGAGCAAGGTCCATCCTAAGAAGGAGAACAAACTGGACAAGACAATATTTGGGGATTTAAAATTGGCCACATACTCTGCATAGGCATTGGGCGTGTATCCCTCTCAGCCTCCTGATGGAGGACTGAGGCATGATAGGATCGATCATGGGATATAGATAAGATTTGTTATAGTACTATTACAGTGTATATAATTTAACATTTAAAAATATTTATTATTATTACACCACAAATAGTTTTGTATATTAAGTTCGAACAGTATGTTTGCTTTCCTAGGTATTGAGAACAATAACTTCAACTGCAGATGCAAAGAACTGTGTTTCTTGTGACCAAATCAAAGGAATTATTAATAGTTCTACAGTGTCACAAGCCATACCAGAGTGTTCTGGTGGTGAGTGTTTTTGAAATATCCTTTCATGTTTGCATCTTTTGTTTCGTGCAGATGGGTTTCCACTTAATATGTTTTCTGGATTGCTTATTATTATTAAAGATAAATCATTTTTACCTTTAGCTCTTTTAGCTTCCTTTAAAGGAATCAGAAATGGAGGCCTTTTGCTTACCAATTATTACATTAAAGGAAACTGTAACTTTTTGCCCTATGTTTGATGTTTATTGATTACAGTTGGAAACTTCACACTTGGCATCCAAGTTGTTTCAGTTGCAACTTGTTTTCTAAAGCTTCCAGGAATGGAAGGCACTTGCAGTGAATGTAGCGCTGTTTCAGAAATGGAAATGTTCTTTGTTCTTTTAACAGCTATGTGATGGATAGAGATCCATGTTAAACCTATTCTACTATGGAAATACAATTCTGGGAAAACTTGCACCTGTTGGCATACAGTATGTCCCCTTATTTGCATGGAGTCCCTGATTTATCTTTGCCCCCCCCCTCCACCTGCAAAACAGGACACAATTTGCACAGGATACAAACCATATTCAAATATTATATGTGTGTGCCCTCATGAAAATCCTATTGGCATCCTGACCATCATTTACTGAAAAGTTAACAGCCATTCACTTTAAGCCTTAATTTTTCAGTACATTACAAAGTGTAATGTGGTGCCTTCATTTTTTCCTTGGGATGTTTTTTTTTGTTTTGTTTCATTTTCAAATACTTCATATTTTCATTTGAATTTATATTCATTTGAAACTTACATTTCAAATGTATTTTAAAATAATTTAGATTGTTTTGTCATATAAAGATTTACTATAAAGAAATTACCCCAGTGAAACTCCTTTGAATGGATTTGAAATACAGTCATACCTTGAATCCCAAATGCCTTGCAAGTCGAACGTTTTGGCTCCCAAATGCCGGAAACCTGGAAGTGAGTGTTCCAGTTTGCAAACGTTTTTTTGGAATACAAATGTCCAATGTGGCTTCTGTAGTTTACGATTGGCTGCAGGAGCTTCTTGCAGCCAATCTGAAGCCGTGCATTGGTTTCCAAACGTTTTGGAAGTCAAACAGACTTCTGAAACACATTCCATTTGACTTCCGAGGTACCACTGTAAGGGGAAATGTGTTTGAATTGTACCTAGGAAGGTTGCCGTTTCTACTTGCTCTTCTTATTCTACACTCAATTGCTTATACTCAACTTCAAATGTTGTTGGTTTTATGAGTTATATTGTAACAGTCGTGAGATATAAACAATAATATTCTGATTAGATTGAATATTTAACATTGTCCACATAATTTTCTCTTCAACTCCATTTTGTGTTGTAGAATCATGCAACGGTATCACTGTTTCATCTCAGGATACTGCTGCTGTTTGTGATGAGATTGTAAGTATATACTATGTTTTACTACTTGTTAGGATAATGTGAGTTGGATCCACAGTGAGTTGCATAGGCAGATGTCCCCCAAATTTTTGTCTGTCCCCCCTCCCCCGCAACCTTTGCTTTGATGGTTCTGAATGGGTCAGCATAGCCGGACCCGGCTTCTCTAGAAATGGATGAAGCCATTGTATGAATGAAAGTTGGGCAAAGACACTCCTGGGTACAGCTACCTCCTGAACATCCAGTTATTATGGGAAACAGGATGCCAGAGAAAAAGTACCATGGATGCATTTAGGACATAGACACAGAATTACTATCTGTATTGAATCCTTAGCATCCAATAAAATTGATTACTTGATACACCTTCTATAATTTATTCATACTATTATTTAAATGACTCAAAGCAATGTGGAATGTAATTACCGGTATTTATTTCAGGTTATTTTTTCCCCATCCTTTCTTAGTCCTTTAGATGTAAGTTGGGCTTTTAAAGATAGTGGTAATAATGACAATTTTAATTGACTATTCTATGTATCAATTTGATCATAATTTTTCCGATCAATTTAAGCAACTTCAATTATTTTTTTCAACACCAGCTTTTTAACAGTGCAACATACTGTAAGCATATCCTTTAAAATATGAAATTGATTATATTTCAGGCTGAGGTCAGAGAAGCAGTTGTTAGCATTACAGCTAATAATTCAGATGAAGCAGTTTTTCAAAATTCAAATGGTGAAGAAATCAGCCATAACCTAGCAGCTTCACAAAATGCAATGGAGGAACCTACCTGCTCACAGAGAAATTATGCCAGTCCTCAAGTGGTAACTGCTGTGTTTTTACGATATAAAAACTTTGCCAATAGTTTTTTGTTGTCTATGTTTTTATTAGAATGAAACTACAAGGCTCTTAGTAGAGTAGCTTCCTCTTAGTGGTGCCATGTAGGCAGTAAGAAAACAATGACCATTTTATAGTTCTGTTTATAGTCTTGACTATATGTGTATGATTAGATGTTTCTTCAGAGCAGCCTGGACGTGGGTGGCACTGTGGATTAAACCACAGAGCCTAGGGCTTGCTGATCAGGTCAGCGGTTCGAATCCCTGTAACGGGGTGAGCTCCCATTGCTCATTCCCAGCTCCTGCCAACCTAGCACTTTGAAAGCACATCAAAGTACAAGTAGATAAATAGTGACCGCTCCGGCGGGAAGGTAAACGGTGTTTCCGTGTGCTGCTCTGGTTCACCAGAAGCGGTTTAGTCATGCTGGCCACATGACCCAGAAGCTGTACGCCGGCTCCCTCGGCCAATAAAGCGAGATGAGCGCCACAACACCAGAGTCGGTCACGACTGGACCTAATGATCAGGGGTCCCTTTACCCATATGTGTATGATTAGTTGCTTCTTCAGAGCAGCATTATGGACTGTCATCTACTTTACCTAATCTACCCTTCCCACCCAATATATTTCCTTGGCTTTGTTCCAAGTTCTTTTTCTCATCAACTGTTTCTGCTATATTACATTTTTAATTATTTAATGCACAATCCTAAGCAAGCTTACTCAGAAGCAAGATCCTCTAAGTTCAGTAATAGTTCAACTGTCTTAGGCATTGGTTACTTAGGTCCTTTCAAATCTGGCTTCCAGGCAAGGTTTGGAATGGAGAACACTTCCCTGGATGACATGCCAGGGAATACTTCAGTACCATTGGCATTTGTATCCTTCTAAAGCAAATCACTAGGGTAGGACTTAGAGGCACAGTATGTTGTGTTTCTGCTCCATTCTGGGATAATGGATTCAGAATGCACTGCTGGGGGGGACTTCTATTCTACCCCTTGGTTGCTGGCTTCAACTTCTATCTTGTCCGTATGATTTTTAGCATTAGTTGAAAACTACTGGGATAAGCCATCTGATGGTTTAGACTTCAGTGTAATCAGTATGCTAATGGCATTAGTACGCTGATGACACACAGCTCTACCTCTCTTTTCCTTTACTTAATCCCAGGGAGGTAGTGGCAGTTATGAATGTGAAGGTTATTTTTGGGATTATGAAGGCAAATAACCTGATGAAGTGCAGGGGTGCCAACTTGAATAAAATATTGGGCAGGTAAGCCCCACCCCGCATAATCCATCACGTGACATGATGCATGCACACCATTTGAATGGCAATACCCCTCAACTTTGGGGGGCCACCCCTTAAATATTTTATGGGGGACGAAGCCCCCTCAGTCCCTCAGGTTGGCTCCTATTATAAAGTGGAAGTCCTGTTGGCTGAGAAATCTGCTCAGCTGGGTGGTGTGCAGCTGGTTCTGGGTGGGGGATGCACTCCGCTGAAGCAGGAGTGGATAACTTTGTTCAGCCCATGTGTCACATTCAATAGTGAACAACCATCCAAGGGCCAAATGCCAGTGGTGGGTGGGGAAATGGATGTTAATCTTATCTTTGTACAAACTAGAGGCTTGCCACACAAATGACAGAGCTATATCTCCATCTCCTGACAATTATGATATAAATGTATTTGTTGAATGCCCTCCTGCAGGAAGTATGTATGGATCCTTCACTGTTGATTTTTAAGAAAAATCTTAAGCTTTTTTAATTTCATAGTTTTATTATGTTGTATATTAAGTTTTGATGCTCATTTTAAGGAGTGTGATATGGGTTTTAATCTGATGATATTTTTTTTTGTTGATTATGCAATTCAGATCATCTACCAGTTGAAGGGTGGTACTCATATACTTTGTATAAACAATACAGACACAAGAGAATTAAAAGCAGTTCATTTGGTCCCCCAGTATCAAGACCAGCCTAAGTATCCTCAGACAGGTATTGAAATTTTGGAAAATATGAACAACATATATAATTAGTGAAAATAACAGAAGAAAATGCATTGTGTTAGGGAAATCTGATTAGCAAAAATGTGGATTTGAGGAATATTTCATCTAAAAATGCGTATTTACACTAAAATGCTGACAAATTTTCATGAGAATTCAAAAAATTAATAAATTACAAACTGATGTGGAAATGTTGAGAATCAAACTGAATTCCTGAGGGAATTGAAATTGACAGATTCATGCACCTTTAATCAGGAAACAATAATATTTATCCTGTCTTCACATCAGGGTAGTTTTGCTGAATTCCTCCACTTTTGTAAAATATATGTACTTCAACATATATTATGTTTTTGTTAAACACTATTGTTAATTCCTATATACTGTTGAAAACTGTCTTGAGCATCTTTGATCAGAACAAAAACAAAGAAATCCAAAGGTGCTTGAAATGAACACTTTGAGGGAACAAGTATAATACTGATGAGACTGCATTATAGTATTCTGATGGCACAGCCAGAGAGTGGACAAACACTAAGGACATAAAATGTAAATAATCACCTAAAGGTATGGACATGGGGAACCTGAATCATTGAAAAGATCCAGCCATTGTGAACATTCCCTTCACTAACTTCACCAAGGGATGTGCAGAATATGCTGAATAATTTTGCCACCCAACAATGGAATGCTCAGGTGCCTTGTCTCATTGTTTTATTTATTGCCAATATAGATCCTGTGTGTATACTTTCAGCAAGCTTCATGATAGACATTATCCAGATGACATATGTAAAACTCAAATATCCATAATCCATAGGGCAATTTTCTGGGGGAAGCACCACGTTTTCTAAGTTATAAAATATAATGCTCGCAACATTGGGAAAATGCAGTATTCCCATAACAGAAACATGCAGTTAGGGGAGATGTCTAGACTGAGCTCAACAGTTTAGGAACAAAATAAGGACTTGGGCTTATCTTAAGTGTAGAAAGGCTCCTAGTAAATTGTGTATGCTTGCAAGGGGGAGTTCTGTCTGCATTTACCCAAACCATCCACATGATGTCACTGTTCAATCAACTATAAAGGAATCTGATAATTTTAATAGATCAATATAGTAATGATAATATTTCAATAAGCATTCTTTTCACAATATTGTTATATAGCAATCACTGTCTCTGAATGATGACAAAGGTAAAATCTGAGAAGGAGTTTTTCTTAGGTTTCTTCTCAAAATCTTAATTGTAAAAAATTTAATAATTGTACATATTTAAATTGCACTCAGACAATTTCTCCTCAAACCACCTGCAATTGCAGGAATGCAGTACTTTTTAAAAATTTGGGCCTGAGACCAACAGTGCAATCTTATGCATGTCTACTCAGAAGTAAGACCCACTGAATGGTAGTTCACTGTGCATCCAGACCAGAATTTTTTTTCATACAATTACTATTACACCCATACACAAGGACACCTTTAGCTTTTTAGAAGAAGAAGCCAAGCCAAGCCTTTTCATTATTCTCCAAACCACTATTTCAAAATAAACTCACTCTTTGCGGGACCCAATTCTTAGCATAGGGCACATATTTTTTTAGCTGGGGGAAGGGGATTAGATTTGCACAAAATTATACAAATATATAAAACGAAGCCTGATAGTCATGAACATGGAAGTGCATGTGAAAGTGAAATGTGCAAAGATATGTGTTGGGACAGCTAGTTGGAGATGCTTTAGAAACAGCCTCAGAAGCTTGGTCTCCAAACTGCTGCTGTTCCTACTTAGTGAACATAAGCTGCTTTATGCCATCAAGCCACTGGTTCATGTATCTCAATATATTGCAGCAGCAATCCTGCCTTTCAGGCAGTCTCTCCAATTTGTATTTGGAAATATCAGGAGTTGAACATGTATATTTTGCATGCAGAACATGGCTTTACAACTAAACTACCACCATCCTGGGCTTCTGGAGCGTCTTATGTGTTTTTTTGCCCTCTGTAGGATCCATTCTTTTTATATTTGTGTGAAATAAATGCAGTTTGGGTTGGAAAGATAAATATATAGAAAATGTCAAACTTCTTTAGCATAGTTAAAAACTTAATTATTTCTAAGTTTTATTTATGCTAAAGAAGTAACTGTTTACATCTCTTAGTTCCTCTGAAATGTAGGTCAGTTATCCAAATATGCATTTGTTTAAATCTATACATTGCACTAACCTAAATGAAATATTTTCTTATTAGATGCAAGTAATTCTGTAACATCTGTACTGGGACAGTTTTTACCCGTTGGAGGTAAACTGAATGTCTGTGCACAAGAGGTAAGTGTTACTTTTGCCCTCAGATAAGAGTTTTTAATTTGACATTCTCAAACTGCATATCATGCGTCTTTCTCTGTCTACCAAGAGATATGCAGATTGTGCATATGTTAGTACCCAACCATTGCCTGCTTAGATGTCTTGTCTCATGTTTCTGCTTTGTTGCTACAGGCAGGCCTTGTTAGAATGGGCCATATTCAACAAACCTGTTGTGCTAGTGGAAGCTGTTGCAAGGATTCCTGATAGCGCAGCAGGAATTCTGCCCCTCTCTTCCCCCTGTGCTCCCCAAATCTCCTCTGGAGGGTTGGGGGGGTGTTATGAGGCATGCATCTGAACCCACATGCCTTACCACCACACACATGGCCTCAATGTACAGCTCAGGGGATTGGAGCCTTTTGCATGGAAAGGAGTGCATGTGTCCATTAAAAATGGGTGTATAGCTTTAACCCTTATACCTAACTAATCATACCAGGAAGTAGATTGGTCTATTTCACAAAAATGAAGAGACGGAGTTAGGGTTGCCATACATCCGGAATTTCCCAGAGAAACCTGGAATACTGTGGTTGAATGGCAAAAAATAACTTTTGTGTCCAGATTCTCACTTTTTGAAATATGGCAACCCTAATATAGATGCTGCTTCAGGCAGCACAGTTATACACAAGCATTAAATACATTCATTAGGTATACACAAACCCTAGATCTAAAGAATAAAAGTCTGTTACTAATCCAAAGCCTGCAGGGTATGTGTAACAATGTGCCACAGACCCACAATAAAAAGAAGACTATATGGGAGAGAGAAAGATACCTGATCTGGAAACAAGCAGATTGCAAAATCAAGGATGGAGATCTGTGTCTCCTGTGATAATTATTAGGAGCAACAAGGTAGCCTTTTTTTCTTGTACTAGTGCTCCAAAATTTGGAGCTGGTCCCAGTCAGCAACATGAAAATAGTGTCAATACTTAAGAGTATAAGCTAAAGGCAAATATCAATCCTAAAATACCATTTTTCCTAAAGTATATTTCACTTTTCCATGACTTGTTCTAACATTTATGAAGGTGATTTATAAATATTTTATCTTGATTATTTAATCTATTTTTATAATATTTTTGTTTTTTAAATGTATATAACAAGTTGACAACTAAATGCAAATGGAATATCTGGTTTGTATTTTGAGCAGCTTGATAATGGATCCATATATACATGCCATTCAGATAAAAATCTTCAAGAGCCAACAAAACTGACCTTAGTTGGGTAAGACAGTAATAGATATATATATATTTGTTAATGTCTTTAATAATAAGACATGGTATTTATACAAATCCCTGCAATACTGAAAAGCTCTATACCCTAGTCAGGCTAGCTTTGTCTGTTACCTCCAGATTTCAGATCTAATTGGTAACTGTTAAATATTATTTGCTTTTGTAAAACTACTCACACTCCACTAATGGTGTTACTATTTAAAATATTCAAATCTGTTGATTGTGTGGAGTAGGTGTACTTAATTGGTGTTATCAAAATGATGAGATTTGACCCTAAATTTATAAATAAAATATAACAAGTATATAGTGATTTGTTTGATAAAGTGATAATAAATAATCTTGATTTTAATCAAATTAGTCCACAGTTGGGGATGAAGCAAGGCTATCAACATTCTCCTCTTTTGTTTGTTTTGGCCATTGAACCCTTGGCACAACATATTCAGCATAATCCTGAGGAGGTGGTGATGGGAAATGGTCCTTCTGTTGACTTATATCCAGGTCCTACCTAGGTTGTTTTCCTGCTCCAGAAGCCTCCCATCCCATCCTACTTTGTTAGGAGGGGCTCCAGCCCACCAGAGCCATTGGGAGCTGCAGTGGGGGAGGAAGGATAAGTTCAGTTTATTTTAGGACCCGATGCATTATGTTTCCCTCTGTATAACAGAAGATTGAATGATGATTTGTTCAAGAGATTCATTACCCTTACAGCAAGTGATGTGGAGGACTTGAGGTAGCAAAACAAGGTTCTGTGAATGGAGTCATAGTTAGGAGTCCCATTTTTCACGCTTTTTCACCAGTAAATGGGTGTAATCTTTAATAATCTTCCCAATACATTCAATATATAATTTTTAATTATATATCTAATAATGTGCTTCTTTTTTTAAAAAAAAATTGCAATGCCTAGGTTACCTTGCAGCTCCTGGGATACAAAGTCAAAGAAGCCATGCAACTGCACTAAATCACAGTGCCTCAAATTGTAAGTAAACGAAATATTGAAGTATCTATTCTTAGTGTAAAAAAACTCCAAATGTAATTAATTTATTCCTGCCATATGTGTTAAACTGAAGCCATGGCAGTAAACAGGACTTTGATATAGAACAGGATATTAACTTACCACATCTGAAGCTGCATTTTCCTCTTCTTTTTATGCACAGTGCTTAGCCTGGTGCATACAAAGTAATGCCTGGAAGATACACTTCTGGAAGCATGTTGAAAAATAAGGCAGCACAAAAAAATAGATACCATGACAAAATAAGTGTATCTCTAGTTGTTCATAGTACTATATAAAGATAATATAGAAAATAGAGGTTCTGAGCCATTATGTTCATTGCTTTCTTCTAACATTGTAATAGTATTTTTTTTTAAAAAATTGCTTTTATATACAAAATGCATGTTGAAAATGTATCAGCCTTTTTTATCTGATATTCATTCGTTTTCCTCTGCCACTCTTTAGTAGGTATCTTGAGTAAAGGTTCATGTAAATGTTTACATGCAGAATGGGAAGATTACTTAATTACTTGCATTAAATAAGACATAAACAATGCTGGTTTAGAATAAAAAGGAGACAGAAAATATCTAGAAGGGAAACTAAAGAGAATGGGATCAGCAACCTCCCATTATAAGCACTTGCATGAAATGTTGGTTGCTGGATTGGTTGCAATCTTCAGAACGCCAAAATATTGGGGACAGAGAAAAACAAAATCATAAAATACACAGATAACCACATGACTACATGAACCATCCTTGAAAATGATGAACTATAAAATGTATTTCATCTGCTGCCTTTGTTAAACACAGATACTGTGATTGCTTTGCCAATGGTGATTTCTGCAGTAACTGCAACTGCAATAATTGTTATAACAATCCACAACATGAACTAGAGAGGATTAAGGCAATTAAGGTAATGCAAGTATTATTATCTACTTTTTATTATATCTCCTGTGTTAATTACTGTCCTGTTTTCTAACAAGAGACGAAGGAGAAATCTCATCAGCAAGGGCTAAAAAGCTGGCATTCCTCCTAGAGCAGGGGTTAGCAAAGTTTTTCAGCAGGGGGCCGGTCCACTGTTCCTCAGACCTTTTGGGGGGCTGGACTATATTTTGAAAAAAATAATGAATGAATTCCTATGCCCCACAAATAACCCAGAGATGCATTTTAAATAAAAGTACACATTCTACTCATGTAAAAACACACTGATTCCCAAACCGTCCGCAGGCCGGATTTAGAAGGCGATTGGGCCAGATCCGGCCCCTGGGCCTTAGTTTGCCTACCCATGTCCTAGAGATACATGGAAGGGACCTCTTTACCATAGCCATACTTTTAGGTTAGGGTTGGCTGAGCAATGCACAGAGCTGATGTGCCAAAGACTAGAAGATTGCTAGAAATGTCCCCACAAAGCCTCTGAGTTCATTTAACTATCTAATGTGTACATGATGGGAAAGAGTGTGTGGTTTTGAGATTTGCTTGACATTTTTATTATTATTGGAAGGACTGTATCCTAGTAGCTCTAGCAGAATAGCCTCCACAGACGACAACATACAGTGCTGTGAGTACATCTTGTCTCGTGTTAACAGGTGGACCATATAAACAAGAACTTCCTTGATTGCTACCACCTGTAAAAATAATTAATATGCCTTCAGAAAAGCATAGTTTAGAAATAAAGTAAGCTATAAAAAGGTAAAAAATGATTTTTTTTTCAATTTGAATGTCTTCTATATAAATAAAAAAATATTTGTTTTAGGCTTGTCTTGACAGAAATCCAGAAGCTTTTCTGCCAAAGATTGGAAAAGGGAAACTAGGAGATATCAAGCCCAGACATAATAAAGGATGTAATTGTAAGCGGTCAGGTTGCCTAAAAAATTACTGTGAATGCTTTGAGGTTTGTTCAATGAAATTTTCTAATTCTGCTTTATAAAAATGTGTAACAGTGGTGGGATTCATCCAGTAATATTGTAGGCACTTAGAAACTTTATCTGAGGGGAAACTCCCATAGAGTGTGCTCCTCATGGAAAACTGCAGGCTCTAGCAGCAGGTTCAAAGTTTAAAAGCAGCTAGAATATTGGGTGGCCACCTGCAAAAAAAGACAGGGCTTTTGTATCTTTACAGCAGGTGAAACTTTTCTTCTACATCTACACAATTATTAAAGGTACAACAGCCCTGTCTTTTGCATCTGCACTAGAAGAAAGGTAAATGGAAATATGCTGGCAAAATGAAGAAAGCATTTCCTATTCCGCCATGCAGGTATGATATATTTTACAAAGCAGTATGTGAGGGTTGTACAAGAAACCAAAGATGCTTCTTTGATGGTTGAAGTGATGAGTACCAGTATATCTTATTTATTTTTTAGTTATTTAACAAAATCTGTATCCCTCTTAACTGTAAATACAACTCAGCTGTTTACAAAGAATACAAGATGCACATTCAATTTGTCAATGAAATCAACTTTAGGAGAACTCAGAAAAAGGTCCTTTCTTATGGCACCTGAAGGTAAATGTGATACACATGAGTATTAAAGATAGGAGCAGCAAATCCAAGACAGATATTAAGAGCAGATTCATGGATGAGTCCCATACAAGACTTTTATAGGTCTATCCCAGTGCTTCAAATTGTTTCTGGAAACAAGTTTGATACTTGAATTGTGCCTATGGAAATAATTAAGCTTTTTTTTTTTTAATGCTAGCCAGTGTCAGTCAGTCTGGGTCCATATTCTAAACTAAATGACATTTCTTAGTATTCTTCAAAGAGAACTCCACATACAGCTAGGAGTAGTGAAATATAGTTTATCACACTATTATATTCTTTGTAGCAATTACTAATGATATTGGAAGCATACTTCCAAAGAATCATACATAGGTGGAATATACACACATAAAAAACGTTCTGAAAATGTTTTTTTTAAATCATTTTAAAAAAAACAACACATTGAATTTTCCATAAGACTCACCATTGCCATCTAGTGTCACGTTGCAAATTGCACTTAAAATGTTTTATTTGCTGCTGTATGGCTGAGTCCTTGTATTGTAGCAGAGCCAGATCTTATATTATTTAATAGTATTGAGTGATTTATGAATTAGAACATTTTGCATCTTCTAGGCTAAAATCATGTGTTCATCTATCTGCAAGTGTGTTGGTTGCAAAAATTATGAAGAAAGCCCAGATCGAAAAACACTAATGAATATACCAAACTATATGGAAATTAAAAGTTATGAAGGAAATGACTCTGTATCATTTTCTAATTTTGAAATATTATCAAAAAGCAGAAAAGACAGGTAAATATTAAGGATTACCAATGTGATGTCCACCTTTTATCTAAGATATGTATCTTAAAATAGCAAACTTTTTTATATGCCATAGCACTGATTTTAAACATATATGCAACAGCCTAGTTGTCTGTTCCTCTCAACCTTTGCTTTCTCCTTTCTAGATGCTCCATCTTACGTATGATTATTCTGTCAGAGCTTAGTAACTTGTTTCAGCTACACAGGTTACTGCTGAGGTGAAGGTTGTAGCACTGACTCTTTGGTACCAATATATGTTTGGTGTGTTTGTTTTTGAAGCGGGTGGCGCTGTGGGTTAAACCACAAAGCCTAGGACTTGCCGATCAGAAGGTCGGCGGTTCGAATCCCTGCAACGGGGTGAGCTCCCGTTGCTCGGTCCCTGCTCCTGCCAACCTAGCAGTTCAAAAGCACGTCAAAGTGCAAGTAGATAAATAGGTACCACTCTGGCGGGAAGGTAAACAGCATTTCCGTGCACTGCTTTAATTCGCCAGAAGCGGCTTAGTCATGCTGGCCACATGACCCGGAAGCTGTACACCGGCTCCCTCGGCCAATAAAGTGAGATGAGTGCCGCAACCCCAGAGTCGGTCACGACTGGACCTAATGTTCAGGGGTCCCTTTACCTTTTAAGCAACATATGCTTTAATTTCAGGCAGTCGAATGTGTGTAGCTGGCAAGTTGGCAGCTTTGCTAAAATTGTGGTAGCAGGCTTGTAGACAAGCCTTCAAAAACTTCAGTGTACAGCAGATTTTTATTTACCAATGACGTGCACCAGCAAGGGAAGCACTGCAGCAGGGCTTTTTAAAAACCTATTGAAATGGACAGAGTAGTTTATTTGGGAATGAAAGTGTCATGCTTGGTATACAGTATAAGGAATATTTTTTTTACAGCTCATTTACTGTTTATGTATGTTGCCTGTCTAAAGGCTGACCTACACATTTGGCAGCAACCTAGGTCTGCTGCTGGAACCACCAGCACTGGCACCCATTGCTATGCTTCATGAGCTCTTGTGAGATTTTGGTGAGGAATCACAGGAAATTAGCGGTGCAGGTGGTGGGGTGGGTGGGGCACATGTCGTGGCACCACCTCAGGTGGTTCTGCCTGAGGCGGCTGCTTTATCCTGCTATTGGGATGGGAGAGGCCGGTAGCTTTGTGAATCTAGGTTGTTTCCAAAGAGTTGAAAAGTAGCCTGAGTAGGGCATGATTTGCAGTGAAGAAATGGGAGGTGAGGATGAGTGCTTAATCTTTCGCCTGCCTTTTGCTTCTGCCCTGCACCTCAACCCTCTTGTTGCTTTTCCTTCCAGAATTCCAACCAGAGAAAAGTGGCTGGAACGAGAAAGTTGTATGGGGGAAATGAAGCACTGTTAAATAGACAATAATTGAACAGATTAAGCCTTTTGTAATGAGGAAATAAAATTTTGGGGAAAACTTCACCTGCTGACATTGAGACATTATTAGTTGTAGGTAGCCTTTTATTTATTTCAGTCTCTCCACACACTTGCAAAAGAAAAAATAAGAATGCATATGGGACAAAGCATATGCAAATTTGTGCCCTTTCCTATATTTGAAGGCCAAATGCAAAAAAAGTGTACCCGGCACAGAAAATCCTGTTTGAAGACCCTGAAAAGTTCAGCCATGAGTAAATTGGTAACTTATCTTTTTCATTCATTTACTTATTTTAAAAGTATATATTGGTTTTTTTGTTCCAATAGGCAGTCTAGTACATGTATATCATGGGAAGTGGTTGAGGCAACATGTGCCTGTCTTCTTGCTCAAGCTGAAGAGGCAGAAAAAGAAGCTTACTCTATTTGCCTAGCAGAACAAATGATCTTAGAAGAATTTGGAAGATGCTTATCACAGATCCTGCACTCTGAATTTAAATCCAAAGGGCTGAAAGTTGAATAATCTGCTTTGGATACAAATGCACAATGAACTGCAGTAATGCTTGAAATAGCCTTTGATGTTGATAATGTTGATAAAAAATAACTTACCATTCTTATTCTCATATCATTGCTATTTTTTATTTCCATATAATGCTAGTTTACACAGTAGTGGCCAGGATGGAGCTGCACTGCTTACCTGGCTCTCCAAGCCAAAGGTCATTGTAAGTAACCAAGAGGGGGAGTAGGGTGGCAGTAGGGAGGTCAACATGGTGCAGGTTAATATTCCAGATTAACAGTATAATTAAAAGCATGTAAACTAAATTATTTTGGTTTACAAATTAAAATCTCTCATCTTTCTGCTACTATAGGCTCAAATAGATTAACAAACACAGATTTAGATGTTTTCTAGATAACTGGCTTGTGGAACACATATTATTTGATTAGAAGCAAACTCAATACGTGAAAATAATTCCTAGTTAAAATATTTTTGTTTGAGTCAAGGACACTCACTCAAAACTTCCCTCCAAGTTTAATTATTTCACAGATTTAAATGAAAATTAGCCTGATTAATGGTGCCATAAAAATGGGAGTGCCTCAGATGTAATTTGGTTTCTATTTATCTTAGTGTTGAATTGTTTTAAAAGATTGTTTTCAATTTACTGTACTTTACTAGTTTTGTAATGATGAAAACTGATAGAAATTTTAGCTAATGCAATCCTTTATTAAGAATTTTTCCTTGTGCTAAAAGAGGAACATGCAGTAGATATGAAAGTAAAACATTGAATTCATGACATTTGAGTCACAATCCAAATGATTTGCACCTCTGCGTAGCAAAACTTGCATTAAAGTTGGTGTTTAGTTAATATATACCCTTTAAAAAGTTTTTAACATTTTTGTTTTCAAGAAACAATTCAGAAACTACTTAATACTGGTACAGCTGCATAAAGGACAATCCTATTGTACTATGCACCACTGGTAATAGTTCATTTCAGTTAGTTTACATGCAGTGCAATCCTATGCCTGTCTGTTCAGGCAAGTAAGGGTGTGTAATACTGCAGCTTTAACCATATGATATTGCTATAGAGCACAGCAATTTGTTTACAATAGTTATGAAATCCTTAGCTGAACTCTATTTTAATTGCTTATTCATTGCTTTTCATTTTATATGAGCCTTTTGAAAATTTCTCCCAATACCTGCTTGGATTGAATAGTGCATGGCATCACAAAATTTATTTTATAGCCTGTTGAGGTTTAAGGAAACCCAGTTAGATGAGGACAGTAATGTCTTATTTTACAAGTGCGGATGAGACAAGATTTCTCACTTTCTAATCATTTCCTTAGGCTTCTGTGCTTCTTACTATTTATATTAATGGTACTTTTTAAGATTGTGCTGAATGAATGAACGCCTTCACATCCCAGAAACTATCACAGAGGCAAGTAAGTAATTTAACTGTGAGTTTGCAGTTAATTGGTGTAATCAGTTCTCCAACTGATTGCAAACAACACTTACTGCTGAGGATTGCAATATTGAAGATCAGCATGGAATATAAATATATGTAGTTTTGAACAATTTTTCATGCTTGAATATCTAAACTACTCTAGCCTTGTAAACTATTCAAGTAAATAACATATAACTATCACTCATACTAGTATGGTATACTTGTAACATATAACTATCACTCATACCATTATAACATATTTCATCACCATACATGTGCTCTGTGTTGTCAGCATCATTTACATTTTGCATCATACAGTGTAAAAACGGCCACAATTAACCCTGTCCAGCAATTAACCCTGCCCAGTACAAAGTACAAACACGTATTCAACCTACTAAATCCTGCCTCAGTGTCTCATGAGTCAATGGAGGTGATGCTGAATTTATGCAAGATAAGAAACAAAACAATTTTTCTCGGAAGTCATTATCCTCCCTTTGTTTCTCTTAGTTACCAACTTCCTCTTTATAAGTATGTGGCTCAACTTACCTCATTTCCTGATGTCATTATCTTGTCCAGTATTGGCCTGCTGGTGCCTGGTGAATGATGGGGAAATGTTCCAAACCTGTTCCATGGGAGTCAGTCAGTGTTGAACTTTGCTGTGGTGCGATCCAAGCAAGCAAGGTCTCACTGGGGGACCAGGGTGCAGATTCCAACCAGACAGATACTGACAGCTTTTTCCCATGAGCCCATCACACAGAGAATATACTGGGCAAAACCTTGCCCAATATTTTGCTGCAATCTGTGGGTCACAGTGCCACCAGGCAAAGGCACCCCGTGCTTATTGGGCACGGAAAGGGGCGTCTGAGTGTGACACTTATAACGCTGTTTGGAAGATGTTGGTCTTTGTGACTCTATTGGCCTTACTCTTTTTTTACTGCAGTTTTGCTGTCTGTAAAATGGACATATTTGGTTGCTTAAATTTCATAAAGATAATTGATTATACAATGCTAGCATATGAGACCTTGATTTTAAGAGACCCCACTGTAACGCAAACAAAACACCATTCTTTTAGGGTGATAAAAAAACATGTGGATTAGTCCTGAAAAGCCAAACACTACCCTGAGAGCACATATCAAAATAATGCTTTTCATGAATCTTAATTACGGGATAGCAAAAATCTACATTATATTATCCACTTCAGATACAAATGTGACTCACTATTCAATTACTACAATCAGTACTCATTTAGGAGCAACTCTAACACACTGTCTCTTTGTGAACCATTTTTGTCAGAGTAATTACATTAGTAATAGCTGATTACACAGCAGTCTTATGTTCCTATGAAATTAACGTAATTACAGCAGCTACAAACACATCTGTCTATATTACACTCTAATAAGAAAACTAGTCAGAAGGCGTGCTATGTTTTCAATGTATTTAAAGCTAAAGATCATTGTGGTAAAATTATATTGTTAAGGGAAAGTTTTGGAGAGCTAGGAAGCCCTTGCATCGGATGAAATATGTATTCCACAGAACAAATGGATTTTAAACAAAAAACTCATCTCTCACTGAATGGGGCAAAAAAAAAAAGTATTAACTTTTAAAAAATAAAAAATTCTTCCCATGTACTTTTATTACCAATATTTTTGATAATGGTATTCTGCAGTATATAAATTACTAGCATATGTAGGCTGTCCAGGGGATCCTGTGTGGGTCAAAGACTTTTGCAGGAAGTCCAGAAGTTTTCTGGTTCCCTGTTACCATGAATGAAATGACAATTACACTGTTGAAGTGGGTAGAACGGTCAAGAGATGTCATCAACTGTCAGAAGACAGTGTCAGCAGGAGCTTCTGCAGCACCGCCCAGATTTTCTGAGACCCCAAATGCCAGGACACTGAGTGGGGAAGATGATATTCCAGTGGGAATAGTGTGAGATGGATATTCCAAAATCAGACTGGCATTCATAGGCTTTGTATACATCATATGTTTAAAGTATATCATGTTCCCAAAGGATCCTGATAACGGTAGTTTATGAACTGTGGTGTGAATTGTAGTTCTGTTAATTGTAGCTCCTTGGGCTATGTTAGAGGTAGAAAGGAGCCGTACGGTGCAGCTTTGAAGACAGGTGCTGGGAGGGAGAAGCGGTTTCCATTGACTAATAACCACTTCTGCCTTCTTGAGCAAGGTGTGTGGAGTGTGACTTGCTCCAGGAAAGGAACAATTTGGAGCCAGGTTTAAGCTCCTGACTGTTCCTTTGAAGACACCTTAATCAACACTGCCCCTGATGTCACACACTTCATTAGTTTTAGCGTGGGTGGATAAAGTTTCCCCAAAACGTCCTTGTGTGCCAAAAGGGGATGTCATGTCAGGTTTGACCCATGGGGTGGAGTTTACCCACCCTTGGCTTAAGGGGCTAATCTCCTGCTCTGCAGGCCATTGAGATTGGAACTGCTCATTATTAACAACTGATTGCCTACCATAGGTTCCTTTAGTTCAGACATGGTTGCTTTGTGGGATGGGAGGCTGTTCTGATAGAGGGTCAAGAATTCAACCCCGGGATTTGATACTTAAGGAGGAAATGAAACCAAAAGATCTAAAAAAGAGGGAGGGAGAAACTTAACATATTATAATAAAGAGAAATTGAAGTAGAGTTCTGCTGCCCTTCTGATTGGCTATGATATTGCAAGTTGGGGTTGAAATATTATATATAAATCAAATGGGCAAATAAACAAGTTACAGTCTGAGCACTTTTGGAGAAAGGAGGAGCTGAAATTGAAAAACAAGCCAAGATGGAAGGGGCTGCACTGGACCAGAACTCCAGAATTTGAAACAAAAGGGCTGGAAATAGCTTTAACTGCTAAGTTTTAACATCTGTAATATAGATTCTATAAGAAGCTGTTGAGAGCAAGGGATTTGGAGTACAGTGTCACTGTGGTACTAATGTCACCCAGCACTATTTCTCTGTTACAAATGAGTCAGGTGTGGTTGTGCCTGAATGTAGTGGTGGACTAGATGATAGGGATATGTAGATTTTGGTTTTTCTCAGCTTCTCATTTTTCCAGTGTGAAGTTCAGTTTTTCACAGTTTTTCACATATTTTTCTGGTGTTCTTTTTAAGTCCTCATGAAACTTCATCAACATTTCACTGCTAATTTATATACATTTTAAATGTGATTTTCTTTAATATGTACATTTTTGCAAAGCAATTTTTGCATGTTATTTTCACTAATATGCGAAAATAACTTTTATGCACACTTTACCTTAGTACGTGCATTTTTGTAAACATTTTTTGGCCTGAGAACAGCATTGCAAAATTCAGAAAAGCCTGAATTTTGAAGTGTGACTGCTTAGGTTCTTATATTGTTTTGGAAACTGTGAATTAGGTAGGTTCACCTTTAAATATGAACTGAATTGAATCTCTTCCCTCATGGGTGAGAGCCAATTAGCTAAAGCTGAATCCTAATTTGGAGGTATTGTAGGTGGGTGGCTCCCAGGTCCAGGAATTAGCCAGACTGCCTGTTTTAATGGGGTTGCACTCTGACTAAAGGAACAAAGTGATCCATTATTGCCACTGGAAGCTCAAGTGATCGCAGTGGTGAGGAGTTTTTTCTATCAACTTAGGCCTTTTTTGACCCAATGTACATCGCATACTTGCTTACGTTGAACCACATGTTGTTGGTTATGGTTGGCTTTGGTTGAGTAAAGAAGAATTCACTGAATCCCTAGATCCAAACATGGGGCAGAATACTCTTTGGTAAGAAAGAGCCACAACAGAGGTTTTAAAATATGAAACATGCAGCAAAGTAAAGTGTGGGAATATGGGCTGTTAGATCTTTTAAATGTCTCATTTTAAGTAGCTATTTTAAGTAGCTTACAGTGCCTCCCCTTTCTACTCCCTTGGCATAGAATGCACCACACAATTTGGCAAATTAAAATTGGCTTACTTACAAACTCATGTGCTTTCCCATACAGCAGCCAGAAAACACAGGTAGAAATCTTGGGTTACAAAATATAGTAACAAGTTTCTGAACATGTGATCTGAGCTTGGAACGATTGAGCTCAGACATCCTATCTGGTCGGGTTCACATTTTGGAAGAGAATGAACAATAGAATTTGACTTTCCTCCTTATTTTCTAAAAACAAAAAAGCCATACAATGAAAAATATTGCTATGCTTCAGAACACATGCAGTTTTTGCCTTAATAAACACATCATCAGTCACAGTGTATGTGTCACATTCACATCTATAAAATGGAAAAATACCTTTCCTCCTCCACAGAATGTGACATTTATTAATGGTTCTGGGTCATTCAGTACTACAGTGATGTGAGTCACATAAATATTGCATATATATGTCAAGAGTTGAATGTTGACTGTATATTGTCTGAGTCAAAATACCTTCTACAGCTAACATTTAGAGCAACTAATGTTGCTATTAGTGGGTATGTACTTGGGTTTACTTAATCTATCAAACAATGTATCATTATTATCATAATGTATCATTATTTTCATAATGAAAATTAATGGCACCTAGTCCTCCATAATAAACAAATGCTCAGCTCACTCCTGGTGAAGTCAAAACAACCCAAATAGATGTACTTTGGATTATTTGTATTATTATTATTATTATTATTATTATTATTATTATTATTATTATTTATAAAGACAGCTTTATAAAAATGCTGATAATAGTAATGTTGGATTAAACACCTTTGCTAAGGAATGGCACTATAGTGATTAGAAAATCACACTATCATTTGTAGGAGAAATGTATCCCCATTTTTATGTAAAAATCTAGAGACCTGGCAAAATGCGTAGACTACTTTAGCCAAAGCATATTTCACAACATTAGGATTTCAGTCTCATCCACATCAATGAGCTCTTAATTACACATTCATTTCCCTTTACAGTTTATGTGGAAGCATATTAAGGTAAAGGTAAAGGTACCCCTGCCCGTCCGGGCCAGTCTTGACAGACTCTGGGGTTGTGCGCCCATCTCACTCTAGAGGCCAGGGGCCAGCGCTGTCCGGAGACACTTCCGGGTCACATGGCCAGTGTGACATCGCTGCTCTGGCGAGCCAGAGCTGCACACGGAAACGCCGTTTACCTTCCCGCTGGTAAGCGGTCCCTATTTATCTACTTGCACCTGGAGGTGCTTTCGAACTGCTAGGTTGGCAGGCGCTGGGACCGAGCAGCAGGAGCGCACCTCGCAGCAGGGATTCGAACCGCCGACCTTTCGATCAGCAAGTCCTAGGCACTGAGGCTTTAACCCACAGCGCCACCTGTGTCCCATATTAGAAGTGTGAAAATAAAAGCAGTAGCAAGTGGTTGTCATCCAATAATGCAAATTCACTGAATAGGAAAGGAGAAAATGAAGATAGGGTGTGAGTTTCAAGTAATTTGAAAGCTTTCAATGATCTTTCAGAAATAATTGTTATATGATTAGTTAATATCATGGTCTTTTTTAAAAAAAAAGATTGCAAGGAATATAAAATAGCCTCTATGAGCTAAAAATATGACATTCTTTTCAGATTTCTGGGTAAAGTTTAAGAAGTGCTTGTGAGGAAAATGAAACTAATAAGTTCATAAAACTAAGGTATAAAAATAAGGGGAAATGGAATGTGATCAATTAAACCTCTAAACTGCAAACCTGTATACATTTAACTTCTGACTAAAGGATGCACTGGGAGTTTAAATTACTGAAAGGGGGAAGTAGGAGACACCCATTAACATTTGGAGGAAGGTGTCCCATGGTCAAAATGACATGTATCTTTTCCGCAGAGCAGTAGGTATGTTGGCCTTCAAATGCAAAGTGAATTGAATCTTCCCCATCCTTAATCACTACATCTTTAGGTAGCAAATTCCATAGTTAACTATGTGCTGTACAAATAAATGGTTCCATTTATAGGTCCTGAACCTTCCATTTTCAGCATCATTGGAAGACTGGGTTGTAGTGTTATATGTATCCACTTTTTCTACTCTGCACATTTTGTGGGCCTTGGGATGCTGGGCTGTAGGCTGTAAAGAGAAGAAATAAGGCAACTGGCAACAAACACTTGTGGGAACTTTTTCTTTTGTATTGCTTTTGTGTGATCTGTTACTACCAGGAATTCTTATTACATGCAAAAGTTTCAAATGTAAGCTGAATAGGTTGAAACAACACTCATTTAAAGAATGGCAAAATAATCACATCTAATAGAGTTTTTCACACAGTGTAAAGATTATTCATAAATACATTAATGGAACAATTTAAAAATTGTTTGCAGTGTTTGGAATTCGAAGGGCAAGTAAAATAAAACATTTGTCCAAGTGGTCAATGTCCATATTTTGAGATGTTCATTTTCTTCTGATGTTCAGGAATTTCTGTGGTGCTGAATGTTTGTAACCTATAAAAAAGGGAGACATATTCAAAATGTTATATTTCTCATTGTGAATTCTCACCATTCTCACTTCAAAATTGCACTGGCTCCCTGGCATTTCCTGCATATGCCCCAAAATCCCAATCTGAACATTCACATGTCCCTACTTTTCCTATATCCTGGGGCAGGAGAGGGGATTGCTCTTGCGAAATTAAGAATTTATTGATACGAGCTACTTTAATTCATTTATTTTACATAAAGACTACCTTTGCAAATTGAAATTCAAATGCCAGCCTCCATGGGGTAAAATGGGAAAAGAGGGAGAGAGGAGGGGAGAGAAAGAGAATGGGAAGAGGGGTAATTTTTTATAAATGTGACAGTCTCAATTTGGCATCCAGATTTTGAAACTTCCAACCCTCACAGCCTTTCATAGTTTGGTAAAGACCCTCTTGTTTAGATAGGTTTTCCGTTTAGATTAACCCATACTCCTCCTGATTCACTCTCCCAACCTCCTTACAAAGCTCTTTACAGAGACTGTATGCTAGAGAACTAAGTCTGCACTCTTCATTTATTTCCCCAGAACACTGGAAGGCCTGGCTCAGGATGGATTCAGTCCTTGAGACATAAAGAAGGAATGAATGCCTTTGCAGACAGCTGTTCTCCTGGACTGCTTATCAGCAGAGAGGGTGCCTTTGAACAAAAGTAGCCAAATCCCTACAACTGCCTGAGTGCTAGACTTGATGACCCATGAGATCCTTTCCAAATCTATAATCACATAATTCTTACAGGCAGACTTCATTCGAAATCCCTTCAAAATTCACAGCAAGTGAAAAGTACTAATGGTTTTGATTTTGCAAAATACTAAGCACTTTTTTCCTTTTAAGGACACAATTTTTAAAATAGCCTTAATCCAATGCATGTGAGTAGTGCAGCTGATTTCAAAGAAAAAGTGATTTCATGTACTAAAATGATTCAATCTGCGTAAGAAATGCTTAGCAGATTGTTGAATTTAGAAGCATGGGTGTACATTTCACATGACAGCTTTAACATGCAATCATGCAGTTTACTATGAAGGTCAGTAACAGGCTATATAGATACTGTGCTCTGAAACATGTTACCCATTCATTTCATGTGAAAGGGCTTGGAAATGAGTTCTTGCCTCTTTAGATAACATAAAGCTGAGAAGATGGAGCACATGCAGAAGGTACCAGTTTAAAACCCTGGCATATCCAGGTATGTCTGGAGCCTTTTCTGAAACCCTGGAGAGGCACTGCCACTCAGTATAGACAGTACTGAGCTGCATGCCATAGACCAACTCAGTCTAAGGCAGCTTCCTCTGCTCCTCGTGTTCCTAAAGTTAACTCCAGATTTAGAGTTCTCTAGTTTATTTTATACTGAAGTAGTTGAACCGTTACACCTCCTACATAAATTATGTACCATTTCTTTAAAAAACGAACAACAAAAAGTTTGGGTTTGCAAAGAGGATTCATAAAAAGATGCACAAAGGCCACTGATGAATGTAAGTACAAATAAATACTTTTCATAACTGCGTTCAAATCATCCAAGTCAAGCTTGTAATACTGTTCTTCACTATCAGACGAAGCATATCTTCTACCATCTGTAAAAGAAAAAAGCAAGCCAAATTACCTTGAGTTCTATATATGGCTGCTTATGATCTTTGAGGTTGAATGCACATGTTCACATCTGACCAGCCATCTGATAAATAGGTTTTCACACAGGTAATATAGCTTACAAATCTCAATACTTGGGCTTGAATGGATGATGGAAATGACCAAAAAGAGATCGGAAAGTATTTTCCAGCCTGCTCAAATGTTTTAATAACCTTGAATGTAAAAGCCCTTCTACAAATACAAACAGAGCAATTAAAGTCGAATGAGGGAAAGTGAGATGAAAACAGCTGGAAATCTTGCCAATTCATCCACCATAAAAGACTTAAGGAGTCTCAGAAATCCATACAAGCATCGATCTGCTCAGCCTGCGTTGCTTGTGGGGATCTGAAGATTTTACAACAGTCTGCAATATTAGTATATTCACTGGAGATTTCCTCAATAACTTTTGTTCATTCATTTAAGATGGAACTAATTTTGAAGGCTTCAGGTACACACACAATTCTGACTGTAGTTTTTTTGGCTTAGCTTTTATGGTGATCATCCAGCCGCTCTGAACAAAATAAAAAGGGGCAAAAGAAAGCCATAGGATTTCAGACATCTCTAGGTTTCCTTGATCCTGGACATGGGCATAGGCATAGCCAGGACTTAACTGGGGGGGCAGGCTTTATGTTAGGGGAGCAGAATTGAGTTATCTGTGATGTAATCAGTTAAGTATTTTCATTTATTTACTTTATGGGGGGGGCAGTGCCCTCCTGCAACCCTCTGGCTATTCCCATGATCCTGAACCAGTTTGTGCTGAGTTTCTCTCTTTCACTTCAGCCAAAGAGGTGCTGCTCTGTATCATTATAGGAGATACTTGATGCTGAGCTGGATCCAATCAAGGTCTATGCAGCTGACCATTATTTTCCTACCTGCAGTGAAACTTGATACCTCCTGTTTAATTTTTTCTGGTATTGATCCTCTTTGCTAACTTGTGATTTACATGACACATTATTATTATTATTATTATTATTATTATTATTATTATTATTATTATTATTTATACCCCACCGATTTGGCAAGGTTTCCCCAGCCACTCTAGGCAGCTTACAGCACATATAAAAACAGTAAAATGTCAACATAAAAAACTTCCTGATACATACAGTGCTGTCTTCAGATGTCTTCTCATGCCACAGCCTGTTCTAATACTGCCTCTTCCACCCCTTTATTCTGAGATTTCTCAGATTATTTTTACAAGCCCGCTCACATGCATTGGTGGGTGGTGTTGGGGCCATGCCCCGGACCCACAAGTGATCTGCCAAATATTTTTCCTTATTGTGTTCTTGCTGTGGATATCGAAGTGAACCAGCGCCTGCTATTATTACTTTTTCCAGTGGTAGTTACTTTGATTCTGCACATTTATTTTTAACCTCCACATTTGTCCTCAATTTGAAAGCCCTTTAACCAAACCCAAATCAGGTCCTCACTAAGCAAAAAGGCAAAAACAGCTGATGGGAAGGACATTTGGGGTAACAGGGTCATTGCTGTGGGTGGGTGGCAGGGAGAGATTCTCCCCATTAATCTTTTGGTGGGGCACCATTACTTTCTCCCCCTTCCCATGCAAGTTAAAGGGAGAATGAGCTGGAATACACTGGACCCTCAAAAATAGGGGAGGGTGAAGACCCATTTTAAGTTTTACTACGGTTTTACTATGGGTAATATATAGCGGAGTGCCTCTGTGAAACAGCTGAAGAAAAGCAACACACAAGCAAATCATGATACTCAGAGAATTCTTAAGAAAGGATAGCTCTGAGAAAAATGGCCGGAGTAAAATGATCACATTACATTTAGCCACATCTTTCTTCCTGAGCCACATTGCTTCTACAGTACTCCACAGAAAGTCCTCAAAGGATAAAGTATGTTATGCACAGATCCTGCAAATACATATTAAGGAGATTGTGGAAATGTAGTCCCTACTTCAGTGTAACATCTTCATCTTGAAAAGCTCATACCTCCTCTATGACATCCTTCTATTAGCAAGTTCAGTTTTCAGATTGCTTGCAACGTCCTTGTTACATAACTTATAGCTAAACAATTTTACAAAATTAGTTTTCAGGTTGCTTGTATGTCTCCATATTAATTCATTACTTTTAAGCAAGTGCTAATTTTACATAGCTCTACTGGGAACCAGTTTATTGTTGCTTTTAAAAAAAATCAATCAGGAATCTACTTAGAGCCTTTTAACTGGAATAAATCATTAATTTTGTGGTGGTTGTGGTAGGCAATTTTCCTCCTAAGTATTTCAAACTAATGCCCAACTAAACTTTTTTTTATTTCAGATTTCACCCTGTAACAAACATTTTGAAGTTCAATGTAGTATTAAAAACAGCCAAATAATGTTTTTTTAACTGAACCAAGCATTTTTATTTTCATTTTTTTGAAAATGAGACACCAAACTTACATCTTCCCTTGAGATACAGCATTGATTGTGGACCCCAGTTTCTTGCTATTGGATTACCCTGAAAAGAGAAAGTAGCCACAATTCACTGGAAACTTGTCATGTACTGCTGCAGAGTTTGGAGGATATTTTAGCTAAAACCTTTTACCTTTGGGGTGTGGGATGATTCAACTACGAAAAAGACCATCATGATGACAAAAGCACAAACTAATGCTGTTTTAACTTTCTGCAAGAAAAACAGTATATATTTTTCTTTGATTATTCAGAATAAAACCCACTGTAACAAATATTTAAAAGCATAAAAGAGACACAGTAAGTTGCTTACCATGCTGGCAGGTCTTTTGTCACTCGCTTCTATCACCGAAATGTGATCAAAGGTTTGGTTTGGCGTTCTTACTTTTAAATAGCTGATGATGATAAAATACGCAAGTTCAGCTGATCATAGATGTTTTGCTTGGGGTTGTTTTTCTCCCGCCCCTAAAAAAAAGCCTTTGTTTTCCAGGGAAGGGTTTACGCCAAGTTTGATATGTGGAAATTAGATATATAGTAATTTACCTTCCCCCAGAAGCAAAGCAGCAAATTAGTGTCAGAGACTCCTTGACAAAAGGGTAGCTAATGATAGTTGTTCCCGTGAGATCCGGAAACAATCTGTACACACAGGGAACAAAATGCAAGACAAAAGGTGACTAAATGTCAAGCATTTCTACTTGGTACTTCACACATTTTCTCAGGCCTTCATTCATTTTTCTGCAATAATTAATATATGGTCGGAGGAAATGTACTTTTTTTTGTTAATGGGCTTCCTCTAAGTGGACTCTTCCTAGGCTCTCCATTCAGCAGTTGAAGATTATCATTAAATCATCAGTTTAGGAACATTTTGCTGTATTATATGTTTCTCTTATAAATAAGAGCTATCCTGAGGCACTTTTATAAGTCTTGACTCCTAGGCCCTCAGCTCTTAGGAGCCCAGGATGATCCATGACACTGAAAAGCTGGTGAAACATAATCTAAACACATTCATCAATATGATTAAACTAACACTAGTATGCATATAAATATTGTTTGGTAGTGGAATGTTATTGTTTATATTCTGTTGGTAGTCTAAGCCTTCTTTGGTTGAAACTCCAGATTTCACAATGCCTTGGTGCCTTTCACGACTTAATATCAGTGTATCTCCCTAATGCAGCAACTAAGAGAGTTATTGCTATGGTGGCTCACAACCAGACCTTGAGGCGGGGCAATTCCACTGGCTGCTGGCCTGTTTCCAAGCACAATTCAAGTTGCTTGCCCTTGAAACCCTACATGCTTTTGGACTGAGGTAGCTGAAGGACTAGCTTCTTGCTGCGTACTTCCTTTGTCAATGGAAGCCCTTCTCCAGCTGTCTCCATCTGCAGAAGTTAGGTGGATGATGACGGGCAAGAGAGCCTTCTCATCTGCATTGCCCCTTCTGTGCAGTGATGGCAACACCTTGTTTCCTTTGTGCAGAACCACTCTGCCTGTTCAGAGCCTTGGTACCAATCTGAACATGCAGAGTGGTCCTCTGAGTGGCCCAGCACTGTGAACATTGTGAACACTTACTTGGAAAGTAAGCTTGGAAAGTCTAAGTCCTCCTTGGGAGAGGACGTCTATGAGAGTCCACATTCAGGTGTGTAGGAGGAGGGGCAATTCTGAAGCAGCAGTGAAGAAGAAAATACATCGCATTCACAAAGAAACCCCTTGAGGTCACCCGCCATTAGAGCATTGTCTGAATTACAGTATTACAGATAACCATGGATGACTCTGAATTACTCAGTAGCCTTACTTTGTAAAAATGCTCACCATGCACCACAATAAGTAGCATTGATGTTGCAAATCTTGAAATGCAATCTGTGCAGTTGCTGTACACGGTTTCTCACATATGTGCCTAGATTTAAATAGTCAGTTACTGTCTTATTATAATGTATTTTCTCAGCTTCTAGTTCAGTTTTATTTTATCAAATATCCCCCTTGTCATCAGGATCATGAAAAATGCAGACACACACAGCTAAAGCCAACACACATTCTGATAAGGATCTCCTATGCTGTGATTGTAAAACCTTGTTCTGTCTACTTTTCCAATTGTATTGGTTATTTGTTTAGGGTTCTTCTTGAATTGAAAATAAATCTGCCAATATCATAATGGTATTATACAAATCTATAGTGTGGCCACATTTGGAGTACTGTGTACAGTTCTGGTTGCCTCATCTCAAAAAGGATATTGTAGACTTGGAAAATGTTCAGAAAAAGGACAACCAAAATGATCAAGGAGGTAGAATCATAGAATCATAGAGTTGGAAGAGACCACAAGGGCCATCGAGTCCAACCCCCTGCCAAGCAGGAAACACCATCAGAGCACTCCTGACATATGGTTGTCAAGCCTCTGCTTAAAGACCTCCAAAGAAGGAGACTCCACCACACTCCTTGGCAGCAAATCCCACTGTCGAACAGCTCTTACTGTCAGGAAGTTCTTCCTAATGTTTAGGTGGAATCTTCTTTCTTGTAGTTTGGATCCATTGCTCCGTGTCCGCTTCTCTGGAGCAGCAGAAAACAACCTTTCTCCCTCCTCTATGTGACATCCTTTTATATATTTGAACATGGCTATCATATCACCCCTTAACCTCCTCTTCTCCAGGCTAAACATGCCCAGCTCCCTTAGCCATTCCTCATAAGGCATCGTTTCCAGGCCTTTCACCATTTTGGTTGCCCTCCTCTGGACACGTTCCAGTTTGTCAGTGTTCTTCTTGAACTGTGGTGCCCAGAACTGGACACAGTACTCCAGGTGAGGTCTGACCAGAGCAGAATATAGTGGCACTATTACTTCCCTTGATCTAGATGCTATACTCCTATTGATGCAGCCCAGAATTGCATTGGCTTTTTTAGCTGCCGCGTCACACTATTGGCTCATGTCAAGTTTGTGGTCAACCAAGACTCCTAGATCCTTTTCACATGTACTGCTCTCAAGCCAGGTGTCACCCATCTTGTATTTGTGCCTCTAATTTTTTTTGCCCAGGTGCAAGAGGTGGAGTGACTCTTCCTAGGAAATAAAGGTTGCAGCGTTTAGGACTTTTGTTATTACATTATTGTCATTGTGCTGTATCAATAAAGCGTACTTTAGCAATGTTGCCCATAAAGGTAAAGGTAAAGGGACCCCTGACCATTAGATCCAGTCATGACCGACTCTGGGGTTGCGGCGCTCATCTCGCTTTATTGGCCGAGGGAGCCAGCGTTTGACCGCAGACGGCTTCTGGGTCATGTGGCTAGCATGACTAAGCTGCTTCCAGCAAACCAGAGCAGTGCATGGAAACGCCATTTACCTTCCCGCCAGAGCAGTGCCTATTTATCTACTTGCACTTTGATGTGCTTTTGAACTGCTAGGTTGGCAGGAGCAGGGACCAAGTGACGGGAGCTCACCCCGTCATGGGGGTTCGAACCGCCGACCTTCTGATCGGCAGGTCCTAGGCTCTGTGGTTTAACCCACAGCGCCACCCGTGTCCCAATGTGTCCCATTTAAAAAAAAATAAATTAAATACATTATGTAATAACATTACAGAATGGGAGTTGGCATAAGCCAATGTTGCCCATACTTCCCTGAGGTAGAAGGATACATATGAGGAATACATTCAAAATTGGTTTCCTCTGCATTCTTTTCCTACTTTTAAAAATCTGTCAGTGTTATTTGTTGTTGCCTAATAAGCTCATATCAAAACAACCACTGTTCAAGACATTAATTTGTGAGTCTAAGTCCATCTGTTCCGTTGAAATAATGCTGATGTTATGGTGACATCTTGGTGTTGATGCTGTTTGTCTTTTTTGTTTCTTCCAATAATTACGTAAATTGTAGCCCTAGCTTGTTGGCTTTGTTCTTAACCAAATGGCTTGTTTTATTCTGCATGTTCAATTTCATTTTGAGAGAGTTATTATCCAGAGCTCAGTAATTAAGATGCTAATCACTGCACAAATCAGTAATAATGCATTAAATCATTGAGTGAAAAATGGGCAGAATTTTACAACCAGTCATCCCTCATGCACGCTTATAAAGAGATATCTGTTCAACAGGTTGTCACCTTACCTTTTAGGCATTGGACAGTTGACGTGTATTCCAACTTGGAATATTTGACTTAAGATTTGTTCACCTAAAACTTTTCTGTTTGAGTCTACTTTTTATTTAGGAAGCAAGATTGAAATCTGGGCAGAGCAATTCTATTGAGGAGCTAGGCAGCACAAAGTGACTAGGGCAGAAAACGGTCAGTTTTGTTGTAGTTTGTTGCTGTTGCACAGCTGAGGGGTCCAAGAATTGGGTCCCTGGAAGATGCTGCAGGGCTCTAGCTCCAGTGGATACAAAGCCCCTGATACCCCAAGCATCCCATTTGGCGACTTTCTGCTAGCTAGCGCTAGTGCCAGTGGGAGAGCTCCCAGTGGTAACTTCCTATCCTCCAGGGCGAAGCTCAAGACTTCCATTGTGGCAAAGCCTAGTAGGAAACTCTTCTGTATGACTCCATGTCATCTAAGACATTCTTCACTACCAACCTTACTGTATGCTTGTGAAACACAAACTACTTATCTAAGACCACACCACTATCAACATCAGGGGGAGTTAGGATCTTACCCTTAGTTGATCAATCAATGAATCAATTTTGTGAGAGCAAATTGTGATCAGTGGGACTGAGAGTTAAGACTTAGCATGCCTGTTTATTCTTTGAAGTTATTTTAGTTGTTATCGGTGCTTTTTTCCCCAGTCAGGACTCACTAGAACTCCGTTCTGGCACCTCTCAGGTGAGAGCCATTGCCATTATAAGAGAACAAAGAAGGCATTCATGGTGAGTTCTGACACCTCTTTATCTAGAAAAATAGCACTGGTTTGTGAAATGATGGTGGCTTTTCTATCTATAGCTTTGTTTAGTTGTAAGTTATTTTACACTTTCTTCTGTGCAGTGGTACCTTGGATTACAAACACTTCAGGTTACAAACGCTTCAGGTTACAGACTCTGCTAACCCAGAAGTAGTACCTTGGGTTAAGAACTTTGCTTCAGGATGAGAACAGAAATTGCAAGCCAGTGGCACGGCGGCAGCGGCAGGCCCCATTAGCTAAAGTGGTACCTCAGGTTAAAAACAGTTTCAGGTTAAGGACAGACCTCCAGAACGAATTAAGTACGTAACCAGAGGTACCACTGTATCTTAAATAGGCATCTGCATTTCCTGGTTTGAATATATATGTGTGTGTTTCCTATTTTCTGGTAAGTCACTGTGAACTGCCTGTGGCAAAAAAGCGACTAATAAATATAACAACAACAATAATCTATATGAGATTTGGTAACATGTAGAATTAATCATCGATTAATTCATCAGTGCATAAACCCATTAGAAACCAACAGGATATTTCAGCACCTTGCCCTTGGTTACCATTTAACAGATCTCTCTCTCTAGTACTACTGGTAATAAAAA